>NC_088298.1:10038295-11238295 GCF_032854445.1 Liolophura sinensis | reverse complement strand
TATGGTGGGTATTTGGGATCAACTTTTGGTATTTATCGGTGTTGCATAATAATGTTCTAATAAGGATGTGATGCTTGTCTAATAATTTATTTGAATGTGAATTTGTGTTTACATCGAAACAAATGAACTTAACCTAAATTATGATAATATTTATGAACATATTGAAAAATATAAATATGATCCAAATTGAGGTTTAATACATATGTTAGGCTGGTAAGAACAAATTCCAGTGCAAAAATATTTATTAAACCTGTGTTACATCCTCATTTACGACATTATTAAACAAAAAACTATAAATACCAAAAGGTGGTCCCAAATACCCACCATACAAAAATTATTTTCAAGTGTCCTTTTACTCCATAAGGAAAAATCGGAAGAAATATTGAAGACCTCATTTAGGAATAAGTTTTCGCACTCTTTCGTCTGAACTTTATGTCAGTTTTATGTTTTTTTCCACCCTTTAAAGTGAAAGACAGCACCTGACTGATGTTTATGTCCACTGAAAGACTACCATTCAAAGTAATTTAAACCGGCATTAAATATTATTTTAGACTTATTTTCTTTAGATCTTTTTAAACCAGTAAAACTTTAATAGTGAAACTTGGACTTGTCACATCTTCAGCGCATCTCCATTATCGCCAGCAAGGTGATGTCACGTTTACTCTAGCTCTCCAACATCAAAGTTATTTTATGTTTTACACAGTCAAAGCAGTAGCCTAAGGCAGATAAAAGTTGTGGACTTCAGCGATAAAGGTCTAAGTGATAAATAGCTTTCTCGGAAATTGGACATACTAGAAGCATATTTTTTCCACTGCTTGAACTGTTGATACAGTAAGCCTGCTATTTTATCATTCATCATTTATAGTTTAAGTATCCTGTAGATGCACAGCCAGGGAATTCCTGGTTCAGGTCCTACCCTCCGGAGGGGCTCTGCTGATGATTTTGACCTGTTAAATGTTTGCAAAATTACAATAGGATTGTTGAACTAGATTCACGCTCAATTCTGAAACAATTGAAAATAAATCTAGGGACCACTGACGCTGATCTAGGTATTCAGCTGTCACTGAATTTTATGCTTCAGTTTTGTGGCGGTGGCTTCTAAGATGAGAGCAGTGCTGACCTAGTTATCGCGGACATCAGATAAATCACCTCGGCTTGAACATGGCGTTTCAATAATTTTACTGTATTTTGTAAATATAAAATAAATATAAAAATATTATTCTTTGCATGCGAGAAAGAGAAAGGATAAAAATTTAAATTCTTCAATTCTAATGAATTGAGAGAAAATAAAATGATATCATAAGAATTAATTAATTTAAAGCATTGTCCGGTAAGATACCCTCTTCTCTTTCCCATAAGCCTTCGGCATCCCTAATGGATATTTCACTGACTTTGATATTTGTTATTTAGAAACTGACGACTAAACGCTAAAAGGAACAACAAAAAAATGTATTTGTATAATTTGAACAGCATATCTAATTAGGCCTTGGGTCTATGGGGGGGATGAATGCAGTTTGGGCCAAGACGGTATGGCCTGTAAATAATACGCATTTATCCATACAACACTGTGTGAAATGGCTCTTTGACTACACATAACTAAATCTTTGTAAACGATCTCAAAATGATATCTTATGCAGTGGTTCTGTGTTGACTTATGTCACTTTATGGAGTGAATGGGTAAAGGCTACGTCACAGCTTAGGCCGCGCAATCTGATAGCAACGCGTTGGATTGGATAAGATTCTCACGATGTCTGCCTCGATTCACCTCAGCCATTTGTGCAGTATTCTCATTTCGTTATTCAATGAAATCTCATTAAAATAATAAGGTATGGCACTTTTTAGAAAGCTTGAGAATCCTGCTTTCGATAGAAATATGCTTTAGCCAGTGGCTGACTTATCCTTTAACTGCGCTGAAGTATGACTGCAGGAGTAGTCTCCCTTCCCTTACCTGTCTGTATATCTCCAGTTCTTTCCGCGAGAAGGAACTCAGACTTTCTCCTGCCCAGAGTGACGTACTCGTGTTGTAATAAGAGTGGGCATAGACATAAAGTCCCTCATACCTGCATGAATGACAAAAAACTTGTACATGTAAACTGTCTCACTAATAAGAATGAGGACAGATAGGAAATCAAAATCTCTTAAATGTATGAAAGTTTCTGATGATTAAAGGAAAACACAAACTTCTGGGAAAGGATTAGCATCTATTTGGCTTATATTTATTTCACCTACATTTTCAGTTCCTTATTTTTGAAATGGGCCTTTACATGACCAGTAAAAAAAATAAACCTTCACAGTACAAGTTATGCCTCAGGATGATGAAGCTGGCGTAGAATTAAGTCTAAAGGCTTGCTGTATTTCTCTTGAACTTATGTTTGAACTAAAGCGTGTAGTTTCAATTTTGTCATGAATATCAACAAGAACTCTATGTTTAAAACTAAAAATTTCTATTAAGGTAAGTCATAATTTTAACACATTAAATTGTTTTGAAGTTAAGATAAAGCCTGACTTAAGTCTAAGGCAGATTTGTCGTTCTGGCCCCTGGATCACAAAGTCATCTTAGACTTAAGTCAAAATCTCAATATCACTTTAAAATGCAGACATGATTGTGGTGAACCAAGAAAATAGCTGAAATTTACTATCATAGCCCAAAAAGGCCGGGGTCCAGTGGCCGCCTAGGCCCCGGAAGCTAGAAAAATCTGTGGAAAACAGGTAAATTAATCGAAACTGAACAAAGAAAAAGCGGAAAAAAATCATGTCTGAAAATGGTTATTTCTTATGTAACAATGTCAAAATATACATGTTTCTTGACAATGTAAATTGTGGGTAAGCTATTGTAAAACAAATTTCAACTAAAATAACGAAAAGGATAATACCTACATGTAGTTTAATGTTTGAAATTCTGACATTTAAGTCTAAGATCACTTTGTTACCCCAGGGACAGGTGTCCAGTGTTTCCTGTTTCAAGAATGTGACAAAATCCACTTAATTTACCCAAAACTCAAACCAAGCCACAAGACCTCTCTGACTTGAATGATTCTACGATTCTTTCAACTCCATAGCACGATCACATCTACCTCTCTTATGACATCTATTACTTGGAGCTTTAAATATTGTCTTTATTTCATGAGTAAAAAATTTTAATCCTAGAGTTATCGCTAAAATTTCCTTTTAACTTTAAAATCTCTTCACTATCTGACGCACGTTACCCACCTCTAGTAAAAACCTTGTACACTTTGTAGACTTTAGGATATCTTTTACCCAGAATTGTTTCATAGCGATCAACATAACGCATGAATTTGTCCACCACATATTTCTTCAGACGCCCTGGTGGACTGACGTGGTCATGATCAATAGGTGGGCCAGGGACTGAACTCAGACATCTTGCATGTCTGAAATTAAAACAGTGAGTGAGTGAGTGAGTGAGAGATTTATTTATTTGATTGGTGTTTTACGCCGTACTCAAGAATATTTCACTTATACGACGGCGACCAACATTATAGTGGGTGGAAACCTAGTGCTGCTTCACTGAGACACCTTACCAATGGCAAGTAAGCCGCCCTGCCCAAGCCATTATACAATTATACTGATACGGGTCAACCAGTAGTTGCACAATCCCCTTCATGCTGAACGCCAAGCGAGGAAGTCTCAGGTGTGACTCTATACAGAATTGACCCTGGATCTACCGCTCCTGAAGCAGACGCTCTACCAACTGTGCTATCGGAGCCGGTTGAAACAGAAACAGAATCGGTATGGTCATGATCAACTGGTGAGTCAGGGACCGAACTCAGGAAGTCAAAGAGAATCAGTGAAAGGTTTCTTTTTTTTCAATCTTTCTTTGATCATATTTACCATAAAACATCTTCCCAGTACCTTCATGAGGCAGAAATTGTGGCCTTTCGTACTGTAGTTAATTCTACCGCTTTCTTTGGAAAAGGATTTATTATACAAATAATATTTTCACTACTGACAGGTGTATTGAGGCATGCTTTACAATGTGACATCAAAGTCCATGGCTATCTGTAGATGTGTAGGTGATATTATGGGATGGGATAGTCAGGAAACAACGGCTCTGTATCCAGTTAAATCACTAATCTACGTGCTGATGTTTTGATGAATTTTGCCCACATTATGGATATTTCTGACAAATTCACCCAGGAGTGTATACCGTGGAAACCTTCATGGCTATACTAAATCTATTCTAAATCGAGTAGGGTCATATTGTGGTGGTGAGATGGTTGCGGAACGCAGGTCTTTAGGTTAGTATCTTTTATTTGAGCGAAACTTTGTTCAATAATGAGGACAATCGGCCTGGACTTTCGTTGAGTACGAAATTAACATTGTAAGCGTCAAGACTCCAATGATGCTAGGACAGTATAAGAAAAGGAATTGGAGTCTTTCGGGGCAAGTACTAGACTTCGCCATTTCTATAATCAGTCAGCTTTGCTTCCGACCTTGTTTTTCTGTAAACATACGATACTGGTACAAATATCGTTGTATGATCAGGCCAGTTTTATCTATGCAATGGCCTGTGATGCAGTGGACAGTCTCTACTGTTTATGTAGTATGGATTTGGCACAGGTTAGGATGTTAAGTTAAACCCACCCCACCACTGATGACTGGCATGAAACTGACATGTGACATGTGAAAACCTTAATTCACTTTTCCAAAGCAATTTAAAATATATCAAAGGAAATATGACACTGCATTCAAATTTACAATTCAGTCTGACGTAACACTGCTTGAATCGACAAAACAGCGTGGCCTAGGCGTACATGCAACAACAACGAACGCAGCTGCACTGTCAAGTAGGCCTAACCGAGAAGATACACAATGACAAGCACAACTGTCACTGAAAAAATTATCTCAGAGAAGTTTTTTCCTTTCATAACCTGCATGGCCAAATGTTCACCAGGTCCACTCGGAAGACTGTTCGTTGATGGAAAGAATGTCGCACCACAATCTTCACGCCGCCAAACGCTCTCATGGGGAGCGCCATTTTGACCGTATCACTGACTCGCCCAAAGGACTACATTACTCTGAAATATGCTCGAAAACAGCCATACTTGCAAATCACACAAATGTTCATGATCGTATGTTACGTCACAAAAACAACTGAGGGTCGAAACTACAGCTGGTATTGGTCACATCATTCCGCTCACTGATCTGGGACCTCAGGTCAAGTAAAGAAAGTCCCAAACATAAAACACGTGCTCCGAGTTGTCAAACATGCAAAAGCTGCATCCATTGTACTTTTTAGCCAGAGAAATCAACATGTGCCGAACATACATTTGTCTTTCTTAAAGATCCTTCACGGCATTTAGGTCAAGTCCAAAAAAAAGAAAAAAAAAACATGGTTATGGGCTGATGATTGTCTCCACCCACCACCCCGCTCAAGAAAACATTTAGAAAGGCGGAGTGACCTATCCAGCTTGAAATTTGCTACGCAAAAAAAAAATGTTGAATAAGATGTTGAACACCATTACTGTTCTGCATCAAAATATAGGCGTTTAAAAAGCATGCACAGAAACAAAACAGATACACATTTTCAGAGTTATTAAAATACATGTATATTACTTTATTTGATTGTTATTGGAAATTATGGAATAAAGCCTCTTGAACACCTTCTACCAATATGTTATGCATATTTGTACGTCAATGTACAAATGCGAATGTTCGTCAGTAACTCCCGTCTCCTTCATCCATGCAATTGATCGCAATTGTACATTATTGAAAATTTCTTAAGTATGGGCTCCATACTATACAAAAATCACATAAATAAATAAATATTTTCTTTAATATCATATATAATTTCAATGTATTATAATTTTCATATATTCACCATTTTGCTTTTCTTCCACAGTTGTTTACTAACACTTGTCTATGTTTGTTAAGGAAGTGGAGTTTGTACACTTTAAACATGCACGTATATTTCCATTCACATGTACACTGTACTTCAATGGCGTAACCGTGAGCGAGTTACATTCCGTAGGATGGGCAAAACTTTTCATGATCATGAAACTCCTCCCGTGCAACAATTTACATTTCAACATTTTACATGTAAAAAACTTTCTTCGGGGTTGTCGTTTTTAATTTTATCATATTCAAACAAATTAAAATCCTTGTATTTCAGTCAGTCAGACCCAGTGTCGAAATTATATACTTGTTGGAACGGCATATCGAAGAAAAAATTGTGTATATTCATTCCGGAAGTGCCCATAACAATAGATCGCACAGGCTTAAACCCGGACATGACTGGGGAAAAAGCCGAAAATCTTCATGGGTATATTATAGATTGGAGGTATAGTGTCCAGTTGTCATTCAGTTTGTTTATTGGAGTTTTACCCTGGCTGTACTCAAGAATATTTTACTTATATGATTCCCGCTTTAGTAGTATTGTGGAAGGAAACCGGATATAGGGCCCGGGGGAACTGTCAGCTTTGGACGCCAAGAATATTCATGCAAATGGAAGTTATTTTATCAAAAAACGTCCCATGAATATATTAGAACTGGTGGCTCAGTTGGTTAGCGCGCTAGCGCAGCGTAATGACCCAAAAAGCCTCTCACCAATGCGGTCGCTGTGAGTTCAAGTCCAGCTCATGCTGGCTTCCTCTCCGGGGGTAAGTGGGAAGGTCTGTTAGCAACCTGCGGATGGTCGTGGCTCTGCCCGGTTTCCTCCCACCATAATGCTGCCTGTCGTCGCATAAGTGAAATATCCTTGAGTACGGCGTGAAACATCAATGAAATAAATAAATAAATAAATAAATATTAGGACTGAATTTGTTCATGGAAAGAAGTCATCTCTTGATAGAGTCTGAATAGTGTTTTTATATGATTAAGGCGAAAAGTTTTGTGAAAGTGGATCCAGACTGTATTCTTCGCTGGAATTCAGTGGGGCGCTTTTTCGCGTCGCAGTGCTCACTTGGATCGAATTGACCATTTTGGCTTTTGCAATGAGTGAGTAACAAATTACGAATCAAAAGTATCTTTATGGGATTTGTTAGACGTCACTGGTCATGAAATACTCAAAATGCTGCGCTGTCATCACATTTAACACACAATAACATGTCCCCTCCCGGCTTGAGCCGTCATAATGATAATCTATACATGTATAAATTTAGCAATGTCCAATCTCAAAACATAAACGGACATAATTTTGTTGAAAATCGTCCAAAAGACTCATAACTCGAAATTAAGTCTTCAACGTATCAATTACCAACTCCGAATTACTAACCGTTATGGCAAAGGATCCTGCATGTACCAGGTTTGATTCAGCTAAGTACGACAGATATCAGTTTGTCTCCTTTGAAGTAATTTCTTTCTTTGCCGTAACCTGACTGCACAAGAAAGCAATTATTTTCAAATGTGATGACAACGCAGCATTTTGAGTTCGGTAAATTTAGACAAGTGACGTCTAATAAATTGCAATTAACATCGCTGCACTTTGTTGTACCTGATTCTGCTTAAGCCATGGTGCTAGGGGGCGTGTAATTTCCTATTATTTGTACATTTACATGAATAAAACCCCGACTGAGCTAAATGACAAGAGGTCGTATTTCACCGGTTACGTGTGACCCAGCTATCACACTAGCAAGAGATCGTATTTCAACGCTAACGTCTGACCCAGCTACCACACTGGCAAGAGGTCGTATTTCAACGCTAACGTCTGACAATTTGCCAGCTATCACACTGTCGACACTGCTCTGGTATTTTCTCGCTATGCCGCACGTCTTAATTATGTTTACAAGAACAAATTAAGCTATGAAGAAAAAGAAGTAATTATTGCACGAAACTGTTACCTGTCTGCTGCAAAACACAACGATATATAATTATGCCCTCAAGGGCTTACCATCTTGGCTTACCATCTTGCAAGTAAGTGCGGTACTCATTCTGACTTGTGTTAGTCTGCGCACAAAAAGAACGCTTGCTCGCGATAAAAGCGAGCGCGATAAATCAAGCACTTGTAATGTCGTTCAGAATTTGCTTGTGCCGCACAAAAAGCACGCTCGCTTTATCGCGCCTGCGATGTCAAGCGACGCTTGGAAAGCGTAAAGAATCAAAAGTTAATTCTTTATCGCGAGCAAGCGTGTTTTGGTGCCCCCCACGTGTTGTCTAGTCACGATCTGGCAAGTGCAGTGTGTGTTTTCTCTTCTGAAAGTCCGACCAAAATGGATGTGGAGTCTTTGATATCAGCCGTGTTTCGAAAACCTGCAATTTGGGACAAAAGAAGGAAAGACCACGCAAACCGCAACGTTGTGAATCGTGCTTGGAAAGAAATTAGCGAAGAGCTGAAACATGATGTATGTATTTATTCATGGCTGCTTTCATTTATTTGTGCTCCATTGCCTTCTATTCTGTAGTACAAGTCCCCCCCCCCTTCTCTCTCCCTCTCTCTCTCTCTCTCCTCTCTCTCTCTCCTCTCCCTTTTTTCCTTTCATGCCCAATATCTTTCTCATTATTTCCTTGGACCCTTTCGCTCTAGCCAACTCTACTATAAGCTTATTGTAATTTACTAACAAACGAAAATCGAAGACAGATCTACTTTTATATTTACAAGAGCAGCGTCTGGTCAGTTTACAAAAGCTTTTAATGGACTTTGGCCCAGATTGTTCTTTGAAGGTTACATTTTCTTGTTGATAGGCTATTGAATATATTGCAGAGGATATCTACTGAAGTATGCTTTAAAAACATCCCTAACAGTTTTTGAATCATTACATGGCCTCCCAACACGGTCCCAAATTATGCCTTGGTTTTCAACCGAAACTTCGGTGAGGTTTTGCACCATGCCTTCTTTGTCTATTATAGTGTTATGCAGGACACAAACACATTTTACAATGCGATCGGCAAGCAGCACGTCTGTCTCAATTTCTTTGTTTAGCAAACGCCATTTTGCTACCAAAATTCCAAACGCACATTCCACGGTTTTTCTACATCTTGACAATCTCTTGTTGAAGCAGTTTTCATCAAGAGGGAGATTTGTTCCACTGTAGGGTTTCAAAACATGAGTGATTAGTGGGTATGCCTCGTCAGCAATGAACACAAATGGGGCCACGACCTTGGAGTTTGGCAGGGCTGTAGGCTCTGGTATATGCAGTTTTTCTTGTACAAGAGCACGATAAAGGCCCGAGGCTTGAAAAGTACCTCCATCGCTTTGTTTCCCATGTCCGCCAACGTTGATTGTCAGAAATTTGTAATGAGCATCAACAACAGCCTGCAACACTATTGAGAAATATCTTTTGTAGTTATAAAACATGGATCCTGATTTGCTGGGACAACGGATTCGAACATGCTTTCCGTCTATCGCTCCTAAGCAGTTTGGGAAATTCCAAAGATTGTAAAAGTCATCAGAAGCCGATAGGAATGTTTCCCTGGTTGGAGAGGGCATATGCACTGGTTTCAGCTCATCCCATATAGCAGTAACAGTTTCAGACACAACGTGTGCTACAGTGGAGGCACCCACCCGAAAGTTGGAGGCAAGGGTCTTAAAAGATGAACCGGTTGCAAGAAATCTGAAAAAAAGACGTTCATCATATTAGTTGTGTCTCTGAAAGCGACTTTTGAATTGTGATATATATATTTGACTTGCTGGAATGGGGCAATCATTATGACTAAGTTTATGTGAACTTTCATCATTGACAATAATATTGTATGCAAGCACTATATCATAAATAATAATGTACTGTTAATTTTTTTGTTTTCAGAAACTGCACTGAAGAACAAATGGAAGTCCCTTCGAGACTACTTTGCGACAGAATACAATAAAAGGTCTGTGCCAAGATCAGGAGACGCTGCAAGCAATCGCCCACAATCAAAGTGGCAGTTTTTCAATCAGCTTCTCTTTTTGAAAGATATTGTTGCGCCGAGAACTTCATTCGACTCCCTAGATCTGGATAACTTTGAAGGTAATCAACCAAGCCCGGGGATTGCGGATGAGTCTGCAACAGAAGTAGACACCCAGGGCAGCAATGTGGAAAGTCAAGGACCGGACACATTTGACAATCCTACAGCCTTTGAAGCACCAGAGCCTGGGCCGTTCCAGGAGTTTTCTCCGGGGCCTCCGTCGAGTAAACGTACAAACACAAGAGCAGGACCCCCAAAAAAACGCAGTCGAGACAGCTCGGACAGTTACAGGGAACTGATAGATATAGAAGAAAGAAAACTTCAATACTTAAGTCAAAAAAGAAAAAATGCCGAGCAAACAAATGATGCTGACTTCCAATTCCTCAAATCATTATACCCATACATGAAAATGGTCCCTGAGCACCTGAAACTCTGCGTTCGCAATCGAATACAGTCAGTTCTGCAAGAGTTTGTATACCCACCAACAGTACAACAACGTTCACAACCGTACACAAGCCAACCTCAAGATCTGGATGTACAATTGCGAGATAGCACATCGCCAGCATTGTCTTACCAAAGCTATAGCACAGGTTCAACACCTAATAGCATTGATTCCTACACCACTCAGCCAGACTCTCATCATTTCCAGTACTAATTGTTTTCATTATGATCGTTAAGATATCTGTCAACGCCTGAACAAAAGATATTAAGCAGCGTTTTTGTTAATATGTTGTAATCTTTATGTTGGTTTATTTTTTCAGCTGTTATCATTTCTACACCAGGTACATTCATTTAGAGTGCTGAAGACAAAGAGTCATCAAATGATCCTTAATGTTGTTGTACTCAAATTGTATTTTACACAAGATACTTAATATGCCAGTTAGGCGTAAATGATTTTTTTCTCTCTCGCAAGTGGAAAATCATTCTTATTCTTTACGAACAGTGATCTTTTTTAAACATCTATGTTGTTGATTTTATATAATCATTCTATAACTAAGATAGTTTCTGAGTTTGTTGGCTGTTTGCTCTGTTTGTTTATTGTCTTTTGTGAGTAACAACCTTTCTAATCCTATTCTTCTCTCCTAAAAGGTCCTCAACCATAAGTTTAAAACAAACGAGATTTACCTGTTGTAGTTCATTATGGAGACCAATAAACTTTATGATACACGTTTACACAGTCTTAGTTCATTGTGTATGCATGAATATATATTTACAGTTATTACTTCATACTTATATATATAACTGTATATACACATACGTTTTAACTAAGGGTGACTCACCTGAGCGTAATAACTAGACGCTCCTCTGGCAGAATTGGTTGTTGGTGCCAGTTGCACCAGTTCTTTGTTATCTTTGGTTCAATTTTTTCTAAGATATACTTGAATGTCTCTTGGCTCATTCTCAAGTATGACTGGAAACGAGAAGGGCTCCTTTTAAGCAAAGGAAACAAGTGATGATATTCACCTTCCATTCGCCTCCTTTTATTTATCTCATGAACGCCCATTCTTTTGCGTTTTCATAGGATAATTTTCGGCAAAACACTGTCTAGCAACAATAGTTCGTCTTCACTTGAATCCGCCATGGTGCCAAATGACAAAATTCTACCAGTCGCAAGCGCGATTTGCAATCTGTCCATATGTCCACCTCAACGACAAGCAAGCGCTTTCATTACACGTGCTTGCTTTATCGCGCTCGTTTTTATCACGAGCAAGCGTTCTTTTTGTGCGCAGACTTATACTCAACATCGCCATGAATTCTTCAGCATGACAAGTCAATATACAGACATTGTTAACAACGGGCAGGGAAACTACTAAATTTTACGAATATATAATGCTATACGTTTTAAAGTTAGACAGGGGTCTCCGTGGCCGAAGTGGTTAGCGTACACCAGCGCGGCGCAATGACCCAGGAGCCTCTCACTAATGCTGTCGCTGTGAGTTCAAGTCTAGCTCATGCTGGCTTTCTCTCCGGTCATACATGGGAAGGTCTTCTAGCAACCTGTGGATGGTTGTGGGTTTCTCCCGGGCTCTGCCCGGTTTCCACCCACCATAATCCTGGCCGCCGTCGTATAAGTGAAATATTATTGAGTACAGCGTAAAACAACAATCAAATAATTAAATAAATATCAGACAAACTGGGGGAAAAATAATTTCAAGTTACGTCTTGAATCGATTTTGCACAAGTTCGCTCGACTCAAAATTACACGTTAATACACTTGAACAAAACTGTACAAATATAAATGTACAAACATATATAAACTCAAGCGGAGAAAACTTATCTTTTATGGTATCACTTGCACACTTAACCAATTACTATTTTATACTAAACTATGAATTCAGTTGAGTTTAAACCCCATTTAATTCAGGATATTTCACTTACGACACCTGTATATAATCACATTTATAGGAACTTGGAGGAAATCACCGAGTCCTGTATTCAAGAAATTTATCACTCTTCTTATGGCCTTGGTTTCACGAAACATTCAAAGTTTAGCAAATTTGTTTCATAGCCGAGCCGGTAATTTTTTACCCACGCATATGCCCAACATGGAATGCTTCTCGAATGATTAACCACTCGGAACAATTAAGTATGAGGAAGATGTTAAGAAAACACTTTTGTTTGTGCGAGGAACATAACTTGGGAGGTTTCGTGATACAATGCAGGACCAGGTACGGGCGAAATTCATAACGGCTGAAAATGGCTGTGCAAAACTAGTCCAAGGGAATAAAAGCAATTAATTTATTTATTTGATTGGTGTTTTACGCCGTTCTCAAGAAAATTTCACTTATACGACGGCGGCCAGCATTATGGTGGGTGAAAACCGGGCACAGCCCGGGGGGAACCCACCACCATCCGCAGGTTGCTAGTAGACCTTCTCACGTACGGCCGGAGAGGAAGCCAGCATGAGCTTGACTTGAACTCACAGCGACCGCATTGGTGAGAGACTCCTGGGTCATTACGCTGCACTAGCACGCTAACGAACTGAGTAAAAGCAATTAAGGAATTACGTGTATTTTACCCCACAACCAGAGACAGAGACATGTCACCGTAATCCACAATTTCGTTCGACAGATTCACGCATGCAAGAAAGAGGAGTGACCGGAATAAAACACTACCGACCTTCGCCAATTGGCAGACAAAACCTCCAGATTTACAGCAGCATCTGGATTCAAACCTACAACCTTAATTGTTTGGAACCGATATATACCAGGTACCGTGTGGGAGAACAACCAGCTCTTAAACTATATAAACTAGACAGAGCCTTAAAAGAATAACTAACACAAGTATTTGGATAAAATATGTATTTATTTATCTTATACAATATTCGTCCCAGCCAAGAACCAACGTACATCATACTTAAATATTTCCTTTTTTTTTTTTTAACTTCGTCACCCTTAGTAACATTCGCGCTGAGTGACATTCCAACAAAAAAATACGGGAAATTCTTTTTGCGAATATATATTTTACTATGCACGTCTTTTAAAGTAGTTTTTAGTACGTTATAAACTTCCAATTTGACCATTGCATGGTAACATCATTACATTGTTAGTCTTATCATTCATTAGTCCAAACTGTTTATATAGGGCCATGGTCAGGAATTACCTGGCTGTGGGGAAGAACACTTTAGGTCACTGAGCCAACGTGGACCAGTCTCCTTAAAGGAGTTAATAAAGACTGGAAAATGGCAAATTAAATTTTCACCTGAACAATAGGTTATATATTCAAAAAATTCTTTAGCACTTAATGTAGTCATACAGTCGCTATATACACAATCCCAATGTGGGATAAGATGTGTATCTTGTGAACTCTAAAAACTATTCTCTAAAAGTAGACAATTCAAATTAGCTGTTCCAGACATCTTGCTAAAAATCGAAAAATCCAATGTGGAGTCCAAGTCGATCCTCATAATTCCATCTTCGGCCTTTTATTTCTCAGATCTAACTTCATTCTTGAAACTGATGTGTTAAAAACATTATATCAATAAAAGCACAACATGCAGTTCCAACTCCTAATTTAATTTTGATCACAAACTACTCGTTTCACCATGGTGACGTAAATGCAAACACTTTCCCTACATGTTACATTTGTGAACATTCTTAAGATACCACTCCTGTTGACAGAAGCATGCAAATTTGATTTTTATCGCATTTTTAACATAACTATATTTTCAATTTTACACTAAATATATAATTTCTAAATATGACATATCATTCTGTATCACTGTTATGTACTGTGACACATCTCAATAAACAGCTAACATGTAATAATGCACCTATCATTGTGACTTTGCATAACTGTGTCACACAACATCTACACAAAATTTCCAAATTTTTTTCATTAATTTTGTCACAAATTCTACCACAACTTGGACATGATTTTCAACATAAATCCTACACCTTCAATCGTATTCGAATTATAGCTAAAAAATAAGCAATTTTACCACATAAATTGGGGTTTATGAAATATTTTGTAATAAGATAAAAACTTCCTCCCATAAATCTTACCAATACATTGTTAAAATACTTAAATACTCACACTGTATAAAGACTGGAATTCAGGCTCCAAATATTGACTTCAAAAGTAACACGCCGTAGACTTTAACAGTAAAAAGGAGCAAGAGAATACGCAGTAAGAATATTACAATATTTTGTAGCTGAACTGTTTTTGATAACAATAAAGAAATACAAGAACAAAAACTTTAGGATTGTAGAAAACCAAATGATCAAACACCTGAACAAACACACAAAGACAATATTTGTACTGAGTTTCAAACATAAATACATGCAATTTGTGTGTCTATTATTTCTTCTAAAATGGTTTACTTTCTCTGTCTGCAAGGTTCGTTTATTTACTTCAGGATCTGTCGGCAAATAATCTAACCTCCACAGATCAATACTTCTTATACCCAAAACTAAAAGGGCTAGAAACTCAGCTAAAACAATAGACAATAGGCCTATTTATTCATATTCCAAATATTTTAACCTCACTGCATGAATTTCACTCTACACTTGCATTTTAGCTTACACGTAGGCCTGCTTAAAAAATGTTAAAGGAAGGGAGGCAATGTGATAAGTTAACTGCTTTTAAAAAACGTTCTATTTGAAAAACCAGAATAACCTCCCTTGCTTTTCACTATTCCATCTGGGAAATTCCATAAAGTTCCATTTTGCACAATTATGTTTCATTTTGGATTCCATACTGTTTACAGTTTACGCTTAAATTTGCAGCAGAATTCAACTGGTTTAATGCCGGTCAGGTGATAGAGGGTTATATCACATATCGAGCACAGTTTTTAACACCCGATTTACATCTCCAACATTCGATTTTAAGTTTGGGCTTATAATATAACTGTCTCCATATATCTATAATAAACAAGTCTACAATAAAGTTATATAATCGTATTTAAATTTCTTCCATTTTTACTGCAGACTGATATACGTCTATAATTTTTTTTTTTTTTTTTTGTTTCTTTTTTTGGAATGCTATTATAATACAGCAAAAAAAAATGTAGTAATAAACTGGAGACTGGAGAAAAAAGTGCGAAAGAAACAACCAAAAATAATCAAAACAATCTTTTCAACAAAGCAAAGCCTGAATCAACATGACCAAACAGAAACAAAGTTTACAGTTGTCCTTCAGGGAAAATGTTTTACTTTTTTTTCAAACACAAACAGCGAACACAAATATAGAACAAACTTGTCCTCAGAAATTGTAAGCTATAGGGAACTTTAACAAAATCAAACGAACAAACTCAAACCGAAAGTTCACAACATCAAAAAGAAACTTAAGTCATTGGATGAACACATTTTTCCCCATAGTCAGTGAGATGATATAACTGAAAGTTTATGGCTACAAGATTCATTTTCCTGGAAAATTCCACAGCACCCAGTTAAAGGAAACATACAAATAAAGAAAAACAGATAAAAATTTATCTGTGTAAGCTGTGAACAACTTCATTATGAAGTCAAACATTATGCAAAATCACAACAAAAAAAAAAAAAATCAAAATGGAAGTTCAAAAGACTGAATACAAAATTAAGCAACTGGTTGAACACATTTTGACAGTTAATCAGACACCTTAATTGATATTTTTCAGCTAAATATTGATTTTTATACAAAATACACTTTGACCCAGCACAATACACATGTATCTCTCATAAAAAATCTCTTTAAACAAGCACAAAAGTTACAAATTTATAACGAAATAAATAGCCATAAACACAATTTCAAGAACAAATGGCTGCAAAATACTGAAAAGAAATTTGCAAAGAGGTAGTGCTTAAACAGTCAAATGGTTTTCTTCCCTGCACATCAACCCAAGTGGATTTCACAGCCAGTATAACTACAACTGAAAGTTTTGTCGAGACATTTTCCATGTTGAACTTCCATGCATCAGAAGGATAAATAATGTAACAGAATAATATATTACATGTAGCTCAACGAACATGATTTGTCTTTTCATTTATAAAATAACAATTCTTATCTTTTTGTCAAGCCTGCCCAAAATAAGTCACCGGCAATCAATTTCTGGATCACTATTTCTTATCTTTTTGTCAAGCCTGCCCAAAATAAGTCACCGGCAATCAATTTCTGGACCACTATTTCTTATCTTTTTGTCAAGCCTGCCCAAAATAAGTCACCGGCAATCAATTTTTGGACCACTATTCAAAAGCCACGATTTCAATTTATTTTACAACAATTCCTTTTAAGTTTAGAAAATAATTAAGTTTTTTTTTTACTAAATAATTCATATACGCACATCTTTTTATAAAGGTGTCTTAATTCCTGAATCAATCCCAGAATGCACCACCCCATACCCCAGCACCCAAACTCACAACTTCTGTGCAGTATGAATGGCTTGTTGTCATCAGATGACAAATTTCTGAATTAACCAGTTTCAATAGGGGATTGATTCCACAAAGCCAATTGTAACTTAAGTCAAAATTTGGAATACGAACTCAGAGCTTATTTTGGGGTTTTAGAAATTAAAATTTTGCACCCCTCATCAATGTTATCTTAAGGCAAATCTGTCCAATTTTCAACTTCCAGTACCAAATGCTAAGCATCATATCAAGTTTTTCAAATTTGGACTCAGCCTCTGGTCTTTAAAATCCACTAAGAATTATCTACATGTAGCATTATTCCCATTTTAAATCTCATGATTTACAGAAAAGCAAAAACTTCATCAATCTAATAACAGTAACAGGCCAGCTGTATTAGAAATAGGTCTGAAATAAGACAAATGCATGGTACTCCCACCTCTACACCTTTAAAATATTTTAAATTTTGTTGTTTCATGCTCTATGTAAAAGTTCATACAAATGTATTGCTTTTAGATTATAGACCTTTAACCATATAAATGTATTGCTTTTAGATTATAGACCTTTAACCATATAAATGTATTGCTTTTAGATTATAGACCTTTAACCATATAAATGTATTGCTTTTAGATTATAGACCTTTAACCATATAAATGTATTGGCATGCATGGGTTGATGGTCAGGAATAAAGTCTGAAGGCTCTCAAGAAAGTCGGACACTTCAAAATTACGTTGACAAACACCTGTTTTGATGAAATCCGTTGCTTTCTGTTTTTTTAAATTTTAAACCAAGTCTGAAATCAATCAACCAGGGTAAACCGCTCACACAGGGGGACTGTTATAGCCTTACATGTACAGGTGTATATGATGGGGACTGTTATAGCCTGACATGTACAGGTGTATATGGATGGGGACTGATAGCCTTACATGTACAGGTGTATATGGAGGCGGACTGTGATAGCCTTACATGTACAGGTGTATATGGAGGCGGACTGTGATAGCCTTACATGTACAGGTGTATATGGAGGCGGACTGTGATAGCCTTACATGTACAGGAGTATATGGATGGGGACTGATAGCCTTACATGTACAGGTGTATATGGAGGCGGACTGTGATAGCCTTACATGTACAGGTGTATATGGAGGCGGACTGTGATAGCCTTACATGTACAGGTGTATATGGATGGGGACTGTGATAGCCTTACATGTACAGGTGTATATGGAGGCGGACTGTGATAGCCTTACATGTACAGGAGTATATGGATGGGGACTGATAGCCTTACATGTACAGGTGTATATGGAGGCGGACTGTGATAGCCTTACATGTACAGGAGTATATGGATGGGGACTGATAGCCTTACATGTACAGGTGTATATGGAGGCGGACTGTGATAGCCTTACATGTACAGGTGTATATGGAGGCGGACTGTGATAGCCTTACATGTACAGGTGTATATGGAGGCGGACTGTGATAGCCTTACATGTACAGGTGTATATGGATGGGGGACTGTGATAGCCTTACATGTACAGGTGTATATGGATGGGGACTGTGATAGCCTTACATGTACAGGTGTATATGGATGGAGCATGGCTGAGGACTGAGAATCTATAACTGGCCGTGAAGTATCAAGTCCAGGTTTGGGACAGCAATGTACAAACAACTGCTTACGCTCAAAGTATACATGTTTGCAGACGGAATTCGCCATCAGGTACTATCGTCCAGTCACACATTTGTAAATTTAGGCAAGGAGTTCTGTTTAACACAATTCATGCAGCCTATTATAAAGTACTTCAACAGGCTTGACTAGCTGAGGGCATGATGAGTGCACCGTTAATTGCAATTGTTGTCGTACGGTACTTTTAGCTGCACTTCTTCCTCTCCCATGTGTTTTCTTGAGCTGTAAATTACCCTGAAATAAAATGGAAAAGAAAAAATATTAGTCTGATTTCGAAATTTAAAAGAGGGGCCCCCGGGGTTAGTGCGGAGTGATGACCCAGGAGCCTCTCACCAATGTGGTCGCTGTGAATTTATGTCCAGCTCATGCTGGCTTCCTCTCCAGCCATATGTGGGAATGTCTGCCAGCAACCTGCGGATGGCCGTGGGTTTCCCTCGGGCTAAGCCCGGTTTTCTCCTGCCATAATGCTAGCTGCCATTGTATAAGTGAAATATTCTTGAGTACGGCATAAAACACCAATCAAATAAATCAACAAATAAATAAATTTAACTCGTATTTAACAAATTTTAGTCATATGACAACGATAAGTCTTCTTGTAGCAGGGTGAGTCTTATAGCAGGGTGTGTAGCAGGGTGAGTCTTGTAGCAGTGTGTGTAGCAGGATGAGTAGCAGGGTGACTTGTAGCAGGGTCTGTACCAGTGCAAGTTATAGCAGGGTGTGTAGCAGGGTGAGTCTTGTAGCAATGTGTGTAGCAGGGTGAGTCTTGTAGCAGGGTTTGTAGCAGGGTGAGTTTTGTAGAAGGGTGAGTTTTGTAAAAGGGTGAGTCTTGTAGCAGTGTGTGTAGCAGGGTGAGCCTTGTAGCAGGGTGAATATTGTAGCAGGGTGTGTAGCAGGGTGAGTCCATGCCGCTACTGACTTATGGATTTATTTGATTGGTGTTTTGCTCCATACTCAAGAATATTTCATTTATAGGCCAGCTGCCAACATCATGGTGGGAGGAAACCGGGCAGAACCCGGGGAAACCCATGACCATCCGTAGGTTGCTGGGAGACCTTTCCATGTATGACTAGAAAGAATCGAAACAAGCATGAGAAAGACTTAAACTCACAGCGACCACACTGAAACGATGCGGGATCATTGCGCCATGCTGGCATGCTAACCTCCTTGGCCCCGGAGGCCCCCTGATGGCTAATTAGCGGAATGATCAATGTAAACAACCATATCATCACAAGCCGTCACATGCACTTGTCAAGAGACTGTGACTGAACTTATCTGGATGGTGAATATGACAGGCCAATTCTTTGATAGTGAATATGGTGGCCAATTCTATGACGGAGATCAAGTTTTAAGGATAGAGACCGTTCACTTGTGGGCAGTCGGTGATGCCACGTATTGCTGAAGTAACAGTAGTTTTTATTTCCTTACAAATGCAAGATTCGTAAGTCGACATGCTGCCTCTATGTACATGTAAGTAATGTGGATGTTAATGAAGACACAACTCCACATTTTTCTTGTATGAAGTGTTCATTGGCTAACACATTACATCAGTTTGCTCTCTTTTCTGAAAGCCAGGCATCTTCTAACAAAGCATGGAATCCATACATACAAAAATTTATTTATTTATTTATCTGATTGGTGTTTTACGCCATACTCAAAAATATTTCACTTTTACGACAGAGGCCAGCATTATGGTGGGAAGAAACCGGGCAAAGCCTGGGGGAAACCCATGACAATCCACAGGTTACTAACAGACCTTCCCTCTTCCCACATACAGCCAAAGAGGAAGCCAGCATGAGCTGGACTTGAACTCACAGCGACCGCTTTGGTGAAAGACTTCTGGGTCATCACACTGCGCTAGCGCTAACCAAGTGAGCCATTGGGGCCCCTACATACAAATAGTCACTTGTGAAGAGAGTATCTTATACAGTGCGGAAGAAATCCACCACAGACTATTAAAACTAGATGCTCACCAGATTCCGTAGAAAAGGAGCATAGCGGAGCAGACAAGTCCACAGGCTGCATCCAGGTACCAAACCTCTGGATGTTCTGTGAAGATGAGGACACTGATGGCGGTGCTGAAGCCCAGGATGGAGTTGATCACAGAATTGAAACCTGGGATATAACAGGATATATTCATTTATCTGGCTGTTGTTTGATGCCATACTCAAACAAAATTGAAAATCATTCAACTGAGGTGAGTGTTATGGGTGGAAGAAATCTCAGCTGTACAAATAAATTAAGTGTAAAGTACACCAACCTTTGGCAAGATACTGACCAACTTCCCCACATGTGATCTACGGATATGTACAGCATATCGGTGAAAGACTAGTGGTCCTCAACAAATGTATACATCAACCACTTAAGGGCAACAAGTCCATTCAAGTACTGATCTACAATCTCCCTGATCACGGTGAAGTTTAAACCAGCACCTTTAAGAAGTAATATATGCGTCCAAGTGATTGGACAGCAACAGCCTTTAGTCAACTTCTAGTCCATGACATGCTCCTGACACATCATTCCCTGGATGACCCAGAAGCCAGAGATCACACCATCCCCTTAGTAAAAACTAAAGTTCAAGTGCAAAAAAAAAAAATTGTCCTCAATGTGTTATAGCAAAGAATATCTTTGAATAGCGTATGTGTTGGATTTGTAGTTATTCAATTACTCTCAGTATTTCTATAGAGCTTATGTAATGTTTACATAAGCTGACGCAGTGGTACACATGGACTTTCTTCAACATGCCTGAAGAAAACTTAAAAAATGACAAAAAATAAAAGTTCAGACGAAAAAGTGCAAAAAGTTATTCCTAAATGTGGCCTTCAATATTTTTTCCGATTTTTACTTAAGGAGAAAAAGACACTTGAAAATAATTTTTGTATGGTGGGTATTGGGACCACCTTTTGATATTTGTAGTCTTTGTTTAATAATGTCAGAAATGGGGATGTAACACAGGTTTAACAAATATTTTTGCCCTAGAATTTGTTCTTTTCAGCAAACAAATGTATTAAACCTCAAATTGGATCATATTTATATTTTTAACATGTTAATAAATATTATCATAATTTAGGTTAAATTCATTTGTTTCGATATAAACAACAAATCATTCCAATAAATTTAGCAGACAAGCATCACATCCTCATTTAGAACATTATTATGCAACAACGATCAATACCAAAAGTTGGTCAAAAATACAACCATTCAAAAACATTTTCAAATACACTTTTCTCTTGAAAAAACAAAATCCAAAAAAATGTTAAAGATCACATTTGCAAATAAGTTTTGACCCTCCATCTGCTTTTGGCATTATTTTTATACGTGATTTCCAACTTCTGGGACACCTTACACAGCGAAGGCTTGGCAACTTATATACGTATTTGATGTTTGTGTAATTTGTGCTCTGTAATCTCCAACCAAAAGGTTTTGCAAAACTTACCATCAGTTATTATACTGACGCTCTCTAGCTTCCAGCCCAGGTAAAACTTGATGACGGCTAAAGCCGTGCATGCTGCACCATTAACAAAAGAGATTCTCCACAAAAACCCACTCTGAAATGAAAGTAACAACATTTTCGAAATGATACATGTACCATTGACTGACTGGGAGGGAGAGAGAGACAAGTTAACCATGAATCAAAGCATTTCCAAAAATCATCAGGTAGTTCGATCTCTTCAGTTTCAGGGCCATTGGCATACATAATAATATAAATTTAAAGAATATAAATTTTAATCGTAATAAATATTTACAGATAAGAAGTTACACACATACAGATTTCTTGATATACTATTTTTAAAATATGCTGGTTTTCGAGTTTTAACTTTGGTTTTGTTTTACTTTTATCTGATTTTAAACATGTGTGAAATTTTCTGTTTCATTTTTGAGGTTTTGAGGTACCATATCGCAAATCTCAACCGTCATGCGTTTTCACCTTGTTCTCGCCACCATATGGCAGAAATATTGCCGATGTGGCGTAAAGCCATAATCATTCATTCATTCACCTGATTTTAAACATGTGTGAAATTTTCTGTTTCATTTTTGATGTTCTCAGTACCATATCGCAAACCTCAACCGTCATGCGTTTTCACCTTATTCTCGCCACGATATGGCAGAAACATTGCCGATGTGGCGTTAAGCCATAATCACTCATTCATTCATTCATTCGATCTCTTTTATAGAATACATTGGGTCTGGTGCAAAGCTCTGAATGGCACATGTATAAGGAAATGAGTGTGTATGATCTCTCAGGATTTCCAGCCAATTCCAAACCAATGAAGTAAAAAATCACATCATTCTCTTCTGTTACTTTCCAGTGCATGTGTACTGCTTTGCTCTATGATCACTACCACAGAGAAACACTGAGGTATTGCAGAACACAATAAAATCAACAAGAACCAGAAGAATATCAGAAATGAAAAGTGCACGCCTGAATACAACGAAATTTCAGCTTCAACACAATTGGAATAAATCTAGAGAACGTCCAAAGTGGTCAGGAGCTACTGCAGTGACAATTTAGTAAGGACAGACAGCTTTTGGCAGCCTGCTACTTGATCTTTTTGACAACCCTGTTTATATACACTGCTTAGCAGTATTACATGTACCAATTGTATCCATGAATACTTCTTTATCACTATATGATACTTACTATATACATATATTCAGAACTTCATCTCCTAAAATACTTCAAAATGTGCTCAGAAAAAATAATTATTAGAGACCGAGTGAGTGAGAGATTGGGGTTTAACGTCGTCCTTAACAATTTTTCAGTCATATGATGACAAAGGAGTCCTTAGAGTGCATGAAATGCGCCTCCTTGGTGCAGGACGGATTTCCACCGCTCTTTTTTTTAGTGCTGCTTCACGGAGACTCCTTACTGAAGGCAAGTAAGTTGCCCCGCCCGAGCCATTATACTGATACGGGTCAACCAATCATTGCACTATCCCCTTCATGCTGAATGCCAAGCGAGAAAGTCACAACTTCCTCTTATAAGGTCTTAGTTGTGACTAAACCCAGGATTTACCCAGGATCTACCAAAGCGGACAAAATGCTTTAGAAAATACACAGAAAAAATAATTATTAGGTAGAGGCAGTCATGTCGAGTTTCGCACACAGTGTCTTCAGCTGAATGTATTTTGCATTTATGACATTACAGTTTCTAGAAGCTTATATACAGGTATAATTTGATACTCACATCCTCTGGAAAGATACCCTGTGCTATTGACAAAGACGACCGGACAGCTATTGTGACACAGGCTATCAAAAACAACACACCTATCACTGTACAGGCTCTGGGCAAAAAAAAAACAACACAAAACAATTTTTTAAAGAAAGAGATGAAAAGTAATCCTAGCTACAGATTTTGTGTACGGCTGTATTGAGGCAGTGTTGATTTATAATAATCAAAAATATTTCACGTAAATGATGGTGTAATGTTGGCGTTCATGGGTGGAGGACACAGCAGGCCTTGTCAGGTAAAATACCACAACATGTAGTTACCATGCACAACTCAGTCTCAGATTGCTTCGTGGACAGAGAAGGACTCTGATGCAAGGCCACATCAAGCCAGTCAGATATGTCGTTCTTCACAATTTTTTTAATCATATGATGGGGAGTGTGTACATATATTGTGTCACCTTGTGGCAGGGTGAGTCCATGCTGCCTAAGTGCTGCTGCCACTAAGCAAAGGCAACAGACCCTGTCACATTATACTGACACTAGGCCATCTTCCCTTGCTCTATCCTTTTACTGCTGAGTGCCAAGCGTAGCAGCCGAAAGTGCCAAGTGTAGCAGCGGAAAGTACCATTTTTAAAGTCTTTGGTTTGATCCACAGATCTCCCGATTCTGAGACAGATGTTCTAACCATTAGGCCACTAAAGCGCTCCAGACAGATGGGTATAAATCTTAGATGTATTCAATTGTTTCAATTTACAATGGCAGTCATGTTTAATAATGGAGGAAATCAAAGAGCCCACTGTCAATTGGACAGTGGCAATTAAAGTCATGCATGCTTACGCTATTCACTGTTATGGCATCTAATCCTCATTATGTTCTAACTCTCAAAGGGTCAGACTACATGTAAGAGTTTATCTATGTATATATGACACGTACATCCTCTCTCTCCTGGCAGAATACAGAGACCCGCTATTTCCTGTGAATCTCCAGATCACCATGGCTGACGACAACGTGTCCAGGAGAGCATCCAGCTGGAACACAAAGATTATAGCCATGGGATTTAACAAAAGCACTGTTTGTGAATAAAACGGAACAAACCTATAAAGAAACTCACCACATCTTAAAAGAAGACAACAAACCTTGGTTTTGGGCAAACGCCTGAAGAAATTCAACCATGCACACCTCACTTGGTTTCTGACAAACCCCTGAAGAAAGCCAACCATGCACACCTTGCAGGGTTTCTGACATACCCCTGAAGAAAATCAACTATGCACACCCTGCTGGGTTTCTGACAAAACCCTGAAGAAAACCAACCCCACCTTGCTGGGTTTTGGGCAAACTCCTGAAGAAAATCAACATTACCCTTGCTGGGTTTCTGACAAACCCCTGAAGAAAACCAACCACACATCGCTGTGTTTCTGACAAACCCTTGTAGACAACCAACCACACCTTGCTGGGTTTCTGACAAACCCCTGAAAAAAACTGACCACACTTCGCTGGATTTCTGACAAAAGTCTGAACAAAACCAACCCCACCTTGCTGGGTTTCTGACAAGCTTTGGAATGACAAAGGTGGTAAAAACATTTGAATACAAATCTTCAAATTAGAAAGGATCCCGTTTGGGGTATTCAGAATTCTTTACCCAGGGATCATAATCAAAACATACATCACGTCCAGCCTTATTCTCGCCATTGTCGGGGAATTTCAAAAGACAGAGCATGAGATGAAATTATCATAGATTGTTACGAATAAAATAATCGCTTACCCCAAAAGCAAAGGCTGCGGAGCTCTGGTCTGATGCCGAGTAAGCTGCAAAAAGTAAATAATATATACCGAGTAGAACATTTACATATTGTTAAATGATTATGAATCACCCTCATTCTTCAATTTTCAACCGCCTCTGCAACTTATATTTGGAAACATTTTGAGAACTATGGGGAACAGAGAAATAATTCTAAAAAAAGTTTGCATATTTAATGACACAATGTAATGCTAAATGAGCAACGATGTGAACTTGCCAATTAACAACCATGTTAAACAGACAATCATTTTCTTTATTTTTCAAACAAAATTTCAAAAGCCAGAGATATGGTAATCATAAAACAACTGAAGTATGCTAATGGCAAGACTTCAGTCAGCTGGTCTCTGTATCACAAATACAGACAAAAATTCAAAGCAAGCCGTATGAAATTTTGTGACAGTATTTTATGTATTCCACTGATATACAGGTGTGCTATATTTAACTTCAATGTCACACATTTACATTACAGCTCAGGAGATATGTAAATCCTGTAAATAGTGTACAGGTGTACTTTATACCCTGCTTCATCTGTGAACCATACCAACTGATGGTTGAGAAATACAATACTTAGGACATTAGATCAAAGCAATTGTGCACCAAATATGAAGTGTATATGTATGCATATATATATATGCATGCATGTATATATGTATGTATGTATGTATATATGCATGTATGTACGTATGATTGGAGTTTTTATGTTGTACTTTTTTTAATAGTCATACATGTATGACAAGGAGTCATTCAGTGTGTGTGTAGACTGGTATATGTACTGTGTCTTTTTGTTGCGGGGAGAATCCATGCTGCCCCTGAAGTACCATGCAGAAGACACCAAAAATGACACTCCACCCAGTCACATTACACTGACACTGGGGCAATCAGTCCTGTTTCCATGCTCTAACCTCTCAGCAAGGCAGCAACAAGTACCATTTCTGAAGTCTTTGGTAAGACCGGACCTGGGATTGATCCCAGATCTCCTGACTTCAAGACTGACACTTTAACATTTAGGCCACTGAAGCAGTGTCACAAAGAGTGTCTAGGTGCTGCTAGGACAACTTTAGATTCATGTAGCACAACTGACTTACTGACAGCCAAAATGCCTAGCACGAGGGTGACGACGACAGAGATCCATGACACAACAAGGGTGGTGACCTGATAACGGGGGCCTTCTTCTAATGTGAGGCGATGTGCTTTACCCACCAGCTCCGCTAAAACGAAAATTACATCATATATTATTTCATGCCTGTTCACCAATTCTTGACACTTTCCAAGAAATGTCAGGCTAGCCATCATTAAAAGTATGCTTGTTAGACAATATCCTAGCAAGTCATTTCCACAAAGGGCCTTGTCTTTTTCAACTGTTTTGCTGGACTTGAATTCGCAGAATGCCTATTTAATGAGAGGCTCCTGGGTGCCAAGGATTCTGCTGGTGGACTAACCCCAAGGCCTGATAACTTTGCATTGTTTTAATGTGATTGTATATTAAATGTGACGACAACACAGTATTTTGAGGAATTCTAGACCAGTGACATCTAATAAATTACAATTAACATCACTGTATTTTTTTTTTTTTTTTTTTTTTTTTACCTAATTCTGCTTAAACCATAGTGCTAGTGGGTGTGTAGATTGCTACTATTTATGTATTTACATGAACAGTTAGACTAAAACCCTGACTAAGGTAAACTGACCAGTGGTAGTATCTGACCATTCGCCATCTATCACACTGTCGTGTACTGCTCTGGATTTACTGTCTATGCTGTACATCTTTTACAGTATTGTACTAGGATGCTAACTCCTAGACCATGAAAACCCCTATGGTGGGCTTTTGATATTTTCTAAATTATATGTTTTCAAACAGAAAAGGGTATGAAGTATTGTAACAATAATGATATTCTGTAAGTAGTTTTATGAATGTTGCTTTATGTTGCAACGACTGGCATATCAGTAGCACTTCAGTGTCGTAAAGCACAAACTCCACTTTGTGGTGGGATGGGGGCCTCCGTGGCTCAGTTGGTTAGCGCGCTAACGCAGCGTTATGACCCAGCAGTCTCTCACCAATGCGGTGGCTGTGAGTTCAAGTTCAGCTTATGCTGGTTTCCTCTCTGGCTGTACGTGGGAAGGTCTGCCAGCAACCTGCGGATGGTCGTGGGTTTCCCCCCGGGCTCTGCCAGGTTTCCACCCACCATAATGCTGGCCGCCGTCAAAGTGAAATATTCTTGAGTACCGCGTAAAACACCAATCAAATAAAGAAATAAATAAATAAATTGTAGTGGGATGTACACACAAGTATATGTACATCACTCTGGTAAAAGTCACATGGGACTAGTAAAGGTCTACGGACAGGAAAATAAATGAATGAATGAACAAATAAGTTCAATAACAAATAATTCATTAAGCCAAATTTAATTGTGCAAGTAAAAAAGCTACCTGCTTACTAGCCACTAAATAGCCTTACAAGCACTGTCAACTGCTTACTAACCACCAAATTGCCTTACAAGTACTGTTAACTGCTTACTATCCACTAAATGGCCTAACATGAAGTGTCAACTGCTTACTACCCACTAACTGGCCTTACAAGCACTGTTAACTGCTTACTATCCACTAAATGACCTTACAAGCACTGTCAACTGCTTACTATCCACTAAATGACCTTACAAGCAGTGTCAACTGCTTACTAGCCACTAAATGGCCTTACAAGCACTGTCAACTTCTTACTATCCACTAAATGGCCTTACAAGCACTGTCAACTGCTTACTACCCACTAAATGGCCTTACAAGCACTGTCAACTTCTTACTATCTACTAAATGACCTTACAAGCACTGTCAACTGCTTACAAACCACTAACTGGCCTTACAAGCACTGTTAACTGCTTACTATACACTAAATGACCTTACAAGTACTTTCAACTGCTTACTAACAACCAAATTGCCTTACAAGCACTGTCAACTGCTTACTAACCATAAGATGACCTTACAAGTGCTGTCACTAAACACCAGCCCACCCGCCCAGTCCCCCTCAGGAGCAATGGACGTAGACAGGCAGGAATTTCTTCCTTGTAGTTGGGATACTATCAGCATTTATTTATTTACTTATTTGATTTGTGTTTTACTCTGTACTCAAGAATATTTCACATATATGACGGCGGCCAGCATTCTGGTGGGGGGGGGGGGGGGGGAACCCACGACCATCCGCAGGTTGCTGGCAGATCAGAGAGGAAGTCAACATGACGCCAGGGTTATAAAATCAATCAGAAATATAAACTGACACATGTATGTTATCTATGTGTTAAACAAATGTGTTTTGTTACAACGTATGTATTTTAATTTGAAACCTAAGTTCACAAAGTCATTTATTAGATTGCAAACAGCAGGCTTCGTGTGCGTGTCAATTAATATGTAGTGTGGATATACACAACTACCCTATTCTTCTAATATTTAAGACACCTGGTCAGTTCATTTTAGTCAATATACATGTAATTACAGCAGGAATATTTAGTTTCTTTTTTTACCCACATGCTTAGTCCATCTAATGAACAACATATATCTTTACTTTTCCAAAAAAACTGGGAGAGAATTTGAATTCTTTGCTTTCAGCTCTCCTGATATTTGTCCTAAAAATTAGAATTATGGTGAGAACAGTACAGCCTATATCCATGGAGCTGACCATATAACTGAACGCTACCACACTTTAGTTGCCTCTCTGGCTTTCTGACTTGTCTCTCAAAACACGGATCCTTTAATCAGCTGTAGAATGGCAGACAAGACCAAAATGCATGCGCTATCTCAGCAGTGAAACTTGGGAACATGGAACACTGAAATGTTTGCGAGGTTATGATGTGACCTCACATTGAATTATCTGGCCATCTGTCTTTTTTTTTTTCATGGATTTAGCTACAAATGATTTACTTATTTCAATTATTTATTTGCGCTAGCGCAGCGTAATGACCCAGAAGCCTCTCACCAATGCGGTCGCTGTGAGTTCAAGACCAGCTCATGCTGCCTTCCTCTCCGGTCGTACGTGGGAAGGTCTGCCGGCAACCTGCGGATGGTCGTGGGTTTCCCCTGAGCTCTGCCCGGTTTCCACCCACCATAATGCTGGCTGCCGTCATATAAGTGAAATATTCTTGAGTACGGCGTAAAACACCAATCAAAAAAAAAAAAAATTACCTATTTAATTACCTATTTAATTGATATTTTACACTTTGTGTACTCAAGAATATTTCACTTCTACAATGGTGGCCCACATTTTGGTGGGGGTGGGGGTGGGGGTGGGGGGTGGGGGGGGGGGTGGGGGGGGGGGGGGGGAACCAGGCAATTATTTACCAGTTAATCATATTATTGTTTGCATGTACATATTGTTTTATAGCTGAATAAAAATTCTCTGCTCTTCATCTGTCTACAGACAAAAAAAAAACATTAAAAAAGCATAAATATCATATTTCTACATTCACTATTTTCTTTCACTTTTCTCCATGGCAACAGATCATGGTAAAAGCCTGTAAATCAGATGACTCATATTACTGATTACTGGGCTATCCAGTGTCATCAAGATTGTGTGTGTGTGTCGGGGCGGGGGGTGGGGGGGAGGGGGGGAGGTTTTTGTCGCACATTGAACAGCTGCTGAGAGCACTTTACATTTACATCAGAACAGAGGAAATATCGATTGATATGTCCATGAAAATTAAGTGCTTTTATAGAATAAGAGAAGTGACCCTCATATTTAATGAGTATACATTAGGAAATAATTTAATACACGTACACTGTTTACGCCAGATGCCTTGTGAATCTATGTCCATATGTTGTAAAACGACATGACCTGCTCATTCTAGAAGTATTACATGCAAAACTTCACATGCACATTACAAATTAAGAATTTTTTTTCTCTGTAGTGAAATAAAGGAATAATTCAGATTCTAAACAGGCTCAGTTAATTGCTGTTGGTATTTTTGCTAATCCACAGCAAGGAAAACTTTTGACAGCTAAATTTTTGATAATTCATAAATTTATACACATGCTGTAAATCGTTTTCTTGGGAGGGACATCTGGCATCACATTTTTGGTCTTGAATTCAGTGATGACAGGGTGCTGCAGGGTTCTATGCACCCTGAGCTATTATACATATATATTAAGTGCAAATTAAGAAAGCTGTTCTTATTTGATGCTAATTATATGGATACATAATTACATGGATACCAATTATATGATACTAATTTCATGGATACTAATTACATGGATACATAATTATATGGATACATAATTATATGGATACCAATTATATGGATACATAATTATATGATACTAATTACATGGATGCTAATTACATGGATACTACATATTTATCTGATTGTTGTTTAATGACATACTCAAGAATTTTTCACCTTATCTGAAGAAAACTGCAATGTTCTAAGTGAACCCCTAACCTCTGCCAGGTTACAATGCGGGCAACTTAAAATTCCACACTGTCGGATCTTACTAGTGGCAGGCAAGCAGGGAGGCAGTCTCCAATGAACTTCACTGGAAATAGCACTAGTACTGGCGCAGGAAAGCACCAGTTATCAACTTATGCTATCGTTAAGCAAGACTTCAAGAACAATGCCGGCAGTAATGGAACATCTAAATTCCACGTCCCAGGATACTCTCCAGATGTATATGCTGCATTGTGAATAACATAATACGTCACACATGTATTTATACAGTAACACTAAATTTCTATGCACAAGCTTTATTTATTTATTTATTTGATTGATGTTTTACGCTGTACTCAAGAATATTTCACTTATACGACGGCTGCAAGCATTATGGTAGGAGGAAACTGGGCAAAGCCCAAGGGAAACCACAACCATCCGCAGGCTGTTTACAGACCTTCCCATGTACTGCCCGAGCACAGGTTTTAAAACTGATCATATATTGTTGAGGGCTTTTAGCTCATATACACAGTCCATTCTACAACCATGAAACAACATTTTCTGCTTGTCTGATTATAATGTATATTTGTCTCTGCTTTTCAATTTTTGAAGCAACACCTGGTGGGTTTGAATATTGCTGAAGGCTAAGAAGATAAGGGTCCAGGAAACACATACACAGGGTTTATACACCTTACAAACCTTAACGATTTAAAATGCCCATTCCTTTTCCAGACCCCAAATTTATTTACATTATAAAATGATGTTCGTCAAACATTCTCACGAAGACAGCAATGTTTGCATTAAGTAATTTCAAAGCTGTTGGGAAACATCACTCTACCCTGCTGTCTGAAAATTGATCAGGTGATCTATACACCAGCTTCAGACGATGGGACGGACAGGTTACATGAAGTTAGGCAAATTGGGAAAACCTTAGGCCAAGTGAAAACATAATAGATTCAAGTTTTTAAACTGACAAATGATTGTACACTTTACCCCAAATACAACCCAAAAAATTGCTGCCCTTGGAATTTTTGTCCAAAAATCTCGTCTACGGCAATAATCTACTAAAAGACACAGAATGAGAAGTTCTACACACAGTCCACGAGGCAAACCATCAAAGCAAGGTCATAAATTTTACATCTACAAATTTACAGTCTGCCAAACATCATTTGCACGTTTCACTCCATCAGTCAGAATTATGTAACTTGATGGTTCTGACTGGACAAAAATCATCTCTTTCAGACAGTTCATCTGACTTGTCAAAATACAGAGCTTCCTGAATCTGGGATCAAGACAGACGTCTATCTTCACACCAGCCTGAATTAACATCAACTATATTTACCTATTTATTTATTTAATTTATGTTTTACGCCTTACTCAAGAATATTTCACTTATACGACGGCGACCAGAATCATGGTGGGAGGAAACCGAGCAGAACCTGGGGGGAAACCCACGACCATCTGCAAGTTGTTGGCAGACCTCATCTAATATCTAAAAAACCTTGATTCTTTTGTCAGAGTTTATATCCAACCTATAATACATCCAATAATTAATAAGAATGACTACTGGCATGAGTGCATGTACAACAGATACCTGGAAGGCCAGGTCATTTGAGGTCATGCTGACACCAGTACTTATCAACTTTTCCTGCATGCAGCCTATAAATTAGGATTGTTGTAGGAACTAAAGTAATTATCGCCCCGAGTGGTTTCAGCCAAAGATGACCATGATAATGCTACAAATCATTCTCATACACCTCCACTAATTCTCACAACTTGTGGATATTGGCATTTCATGATCATTTTTTGCTTGATATGCCATCCCAAATATTGACCTTTAGCCCTAGTGAAAATATTACAGAGGTTTGAGAAAGGTCGCCGATCCTACACGCATGTCCGGCAGTGACCAGTGTTATATTTCAGAGCTGTATGTGCATGTCTACATATACAGGTTAAACATGTAGTTTAAATCAATCTTAATGTGAGCAAATGAGAAGCGAATAATTTCCTGAAATGCCAAAATACTAAATGTACCCATCCCCTGAATAATTAACATCTTTAGGTATATATATTAGCTGTAATTTTTGTGCGACTGAAAAACGATCTCTCTGAAATAATTCAGACTTATCATTAGTATACCCAATAGGAAATAAGACAGCAAGATTTGAACAAGAGTTCTAAGTTCACAACAGCTGTGCCTTTTATTAACCGCTGTGAAGTACTGTCCAAACAGGTCCTAACCTTAAATCCTCCTGGCATCATGGCCTGATGGTCGGCATACGAATGATGGTCGGCGTATGAATCGGGGACCATACACCCACTGTGAGCCAGCATTGAGCAAATCTGCTGTCACCACTGATGTATCAACTGTCTACCATCTCACATGTATGATGGTCGGCGTATGAATCGGGGACCATACACCCACAGTGAGCCAGCACTGAGCAAATCTGCTGTCACCACTGATGTATCAACCGTCTATCATGGCACATGAATGATGGTCGGTGTATGAATCGGAGACCATACACCCACTGTGAGCCAGCACTGAGCAAATCTGCTGTCACCACTGATGTATCAACCATCTACCATCTCACATGAATGATGGTCGGCACATGAATCGGGGACCATACACCCACAGTGAGCCAGCATTGAGCAAATCTGCTGTCACCATTGGTGTATTTACCATCTATCATGGCACATGTATGATGGTCGGTGTATGAATCGGGGACCATACACCCACTGTGAGCCAGCATTGAGCAAATCTGCTGTCACCACTGATGTATTTACCATCTATCATGGCACATGTATGATGGTCGGTGTATGAATCGGGGACCATACACCCAATGTCTGCCAGCATTGAGCAAATCTGCTGTCACCACTGATGTATTTACCATCTATCATGGCACATGTATGATGGTCGGTGTATGAATCGGGGACCATACACCCACTGTGAGCCAGCATTGAGCAAATCTGCTGTTACCATTGATGTATCTACCGTCTACCATCTCACATGTATGATGGTCCTTATATGAATCGGGGACCATACACCCACAGTGAGCCAGCATTGAGCAAATCTGCTGTCACCACTGATGTATCTACCGTCTACCATCTCACATGAATGATGGTCGGTGTATGAATCGGGGACCATACACCCACAGTGAGCCAGCATTGAGCAAATCTGCCGTCACCATTGGTGTATCAACCATCTACCATCTCACATGTATGATGGTCCTTATATGAATCGGGGACCATACACCCACAGTGAGCCAGCATTGAGCAAATCTGCTGTCACCATTGATGTATCTACCGTCTACCATCTCACATGAATGATGGTCGGTGTATGAATTGGGGACCATACACCCACAGTGAGCCAGCACTGAGCAAATCTGCTGTCACCATTGGTGTATCAACCATCTACCATCTCACATGAATGATGGTCGGTGTATGAATCGGGGACCATACACCCACAGTGAGCCAGCACTGAGCAATTCTGCTGTCACCATTGGTGTATCAACCATCTACCATCTCACATGAATGATGGTCGGTATATGAATCGGGGACCATACACCCACTGTGAGCCAGCATTGAGCAAATCTGCTGTCACCATTGGTGTATCAACCGTCTACCATCTCACATGTATGATGGTCGGTGTATGAATCGGAGACCATACACCCACAGTGAGCCAGCATTGAGCAAATCTGCTGTCACCATTGGTGTATCAACCATCTACCATCTCACATGTATGATGGTCCTTATATGAATCGGGGACCATACACCCACAGTGAGCCAGCATTGAGCAAATCTGCCGTCACCATTGATGTATCTACCGTCTACCATCTCACATGAATGATGGTCGGTGTATGAATCGGAGACCATACACCCACAGTGAGCCAGCATTGAGCAAATCTGCTGTCACCACTGATGTATCAACTGTCTATCATGGCACATGAATGATGGTCGGTGTATGAATCGGGGACAATACACCCACTGTGAGCCAGCACTGAGCAAATCTGCTGTCACCACTGATGTATCAACCGTCTATCATGGCACATGAATGATGGTCAGCGTATGAATCGGGGACCATACACCCACTGTGAGCCAGCACTGAGCAAATCTGCTGTCACCACTGATGTATCAACTGTCTATCATGGCACATGAATGATGGTCAGCGTATGAATCGGGGACCATACACCCACTGTGAGCCAGCACTGAGCAAATCTGCTGTCACCACTGATGTATCAACTGTCTATCATGGCACATGAATGATGGTCAGCGTATGAATCGGGGACCATACACCCACTGTGAGCCAGCATTGAGCAAATCTGCTGTCACCACTGATGTATCAACCGTCTATCGTGGCACATGAATGATGGTCGGTGTATGAATCAGGGACCATACACCCACTGTGAGCCAGCATTGAGCAAATCTGCTGTCACCACTGATGTATCAACTGTCTATCATGGCACATGAATGATGGTCGGTGTATGAATCAGGGACCATACACCCACTGTGAGCCAGCATTGAGCAAATCTGCTGTCACCACTGATGTATCAACTGTCTATCATGGCACATGAATGATGGTCGGTGTATGAATCAGGGACCATACACCCACTGTGAGCCAGCATTGAGCAAATCTGCTGTCACCACTGATGTATCAACTGTCTATCATGGCACATGTATGATGGTCGGTGTATGAATCGGGGACAATACACCCACTGTGAGCCAGCATTGAGCAAATCTGCTGTCACCACTGATGTATCAACCGTCTATCATGGCACATGAATGATGGTCGGCGTATGAATGATGGTCGGTGTATGAATCGGGGACCATACACCCACTGTGAGCCAGCATTGAGCAAATCTGCTGTCACCACTGATGTATCAACTGTCTATCATGGCACATGTATGATGGTCGGTGTATGAATCAGGGACCATACACCCACTGTGAGCCAGCATTGAGCAAATCTGCTGTCACCACTGATGTATCAACTGTCTATCATGGCACATGAATGATGGTCGGTGTATGAATCGGGGACCATACACCCACTGTGAGCCAGCACTGAGCAAATTTGCTGTCACCATTGATGTATCCAATAAAAAATCCGATAAAAATGAAGGCACAATAGTCTATTCTCCAAGTCTTCTACGGACAACATTCATAATGAAATTATGTTAATGTCCCAATACTTAATCTTTACCTTATATCTCAATGAAATGATTACAGTGTTTGTTGAAAACAGGACGTTGGCCTTTTGGCTCTCACCAGTGCAAGCTGATCAGAAAAAGTTTTACATTTGATATTTCACTTCATTACAATTAACTCCATGCCTTAAGGCAAAGAAAACACTAAAATAAAGTATTTATCAGATGAAAGACCATTAAACACAGTCCAGGAAATTAGTTAGATTTATTTGTTCAGAATTTTTCTACCTGATTAAAATGCATTTAGAACATAGAATTCTACAGTGGTCTGTTGGGACCCAGAGGGTATCAGGGAAGTCACAGCAATATTTTTTGACTTTGTTGGTTTGTTTCAAGGTCCATTTGTTGAATGGATTCACAGTATATGAAGATGTATTTTGAATAATGAAATACAGTAATCAGTTTGTGTTAAGTGGTACAAGGCTGAATTGACATTCCTGGTCCCAATATGGTCAGAAAGGCCACCATCGAATCCAAAGTTTAAATGCATTTTACTAGGTCAAAAAATATTCTAAAAAAATAAATCAAACTATTTTCCCGGACAATATTCAATGGTCTTTCATCTGTTCTTTGCCTTTAAAGGGATACTGAATCGTTTCTGATTGGCTAGTGTGAGAGTTAGGCAAGTCCAGGCTATGCCCAGTCTAAGAGGAATTTTTTTGTATGGCAGATTTGTTCAAGAGTGACCATTGCTGGAGGTTTTAGCCCAGGAAACCCTCTCTCCACTGTCAGCCAATCAGCATCTATTCTGTATCCCTTTAACGATATTTGAGTACATGTACTGCATTGTTGTCGAAAACAGAATATGGCGGCCTTTTGATCCCAACCACTCAGACGGACATGTTAGAAATGGCATTTGGAATTTTTTCCTTCTTTTTTTCTTTGGAGTATACAATAATATCGTCGATCACACTTGAACTAGAATCAGAAATGCCGACAGCAAGCTCCCTACAGTGCTTAATTTACCATGGCCTGGTCACGTATAAAACTATCAGCTGAAGACTGATTTATTTATTTGTTTTTTTATTTGATTGGTGTTTTACGCCGTACTCAAGAATATTTCACCTTTATGACGGCGGCCAGCGTTATAGTGCGTGGAAACCGGGCAGAGCCCAGGGGAAATCCACCACCATCCGCAGGTTGCTGCCAGACCTACCCACGTACGGGCTGAAGATTGAGCTCGTGCATCAATCTAAGGTGTTCTACAATACTGGATTCTATCTGCATGTCTACAATAGAATGACTGGTCATGTTTTCTCGTGAGACTTTTTGGATACATGGTATACAGAGGTTAAAGACGCCAAAAATGGATATGATTTCATTCATGCACGGCAGCTAAGTTCAGAAAAGTCAACAATTTTTTAATTACAATATCACAATGAATGTGAATGAATCAATAAAATTTTTATTTAAGGACGGTAGATCTGTCAAAATGAAAAATTTGCTTTTCCCAGAGGCCCTTCATAGCAATACATGAACATTAACCATGTACAAACAGTATATACAATTCCATTTTTTAAAACCTGAAAACAGTCAATAAAGCATCACTATATACATCAGCTGAAATCATAAATAGACATGTGTTACAATGTACTAGTTTAAATTACTTTTCTAAATATTATGACCAAAAAGATGGATGTGACATATAATGGTGCTGTTTTAATTTTCCATCATTCTAAAGCTATTCCATCCGGCTGCAAGTGAGAAGGTCTGTCAACAACCTGCGGATGGTTGCGGATTTCCCCTGGGTACTGCCCGGTTTCCACCTACCATAATGCTGGCCGCCGTCGTATACATGAAATATTCTTGAATACGGCGTAAAACATCAATCAAATAAATAAATAAATAAATTAATAAAGCTGTTTCAAGGATGGCAGCCTACCACTCATTGATATTTTACACCGTACTCAAATATATTTCATTTATACGACATCAGCCAGCACTATGGTGGGAAAAAACCGGGCAGAGCCCAGGGAAACCCACGACCACAAGCAGGTTGCTGGCAAACTAACTATAAGACAAATCATACCTGATACACCCACAAATTCGCATCTAGTGCAACTCAGTTATGGATGTGCTTTGGCCTACCTTTCTCTGTGGAACCCTGTTTTAGACGGTGGAGGGGAAGGCTATTCTTTGTGGCCATGACATCGTTGTTGTTGTTATTACAAGAGTCAGAAAACCCGCAGATAGAAGTCACGTCCTTCAGGGGTACCCTGAAAATAAACCATTTTGATACAGCTTTCATGTACATGAACTGGTATTTGATTGCTGTTTTATTAAAAGTACACAGGTAATTTAATAGCCCAGCCTCAATTTTGCATTCCTGGCTCAATTAGTGATGTTAATTTTGGTAGGTAGAGGTTGTCTTATTTTTTTGTACCGTTACTTTCATGAAGAATGGATTCTATATGGGTAGTATATGTGAAAGTTATTCTAGACACTAATTCTTTCGATTGTTATCGTTTCAATGCCACATTTCAGTTGTAATAAAGGGTGGAGTGTCTGAAGCAAACCTGCCATGCGATATGTTACTAACTAGGCTTTTCCACGCGGACTTATAATGCATACGATATTGGTGAAAGACAAATACATGTTCTTCGATGACTGGGCAAATGGGCACATGAGCGTCAATGCCCACTAATATTCTAACCATGCATGCAAACAGTGACAGCGAGAGATGGATAGCTATTAGCTTCCAAAAAGAGCTGGTTTAATGTTCAATTCAATTTTCAAGTTCAAACATTTGCTGAATGGTGTTATATTGTATAGAAAGATTTAAAATGAAGAAATATATAAGAAAGTTTAAAAGCAAAAAATGCTGATTTTAGTAAAACCTGGGATTAAGACAGACGTCCATCTTAATCCCAGGTAAAACAAAACAGGCTGTATCTAACATGATGAAGCTAACAATCACAGCTGTTATGTACACAATCAAATATTTCCAATCTCTGTAAATATTACTGTCTCATTCCACAGAGGATTTCTTTATCAATGACCCAGGAGCCTCTCACCAATGCGGTCACCATGAGTTCAAGCCCAGTTCATGCTGGTTTCCTCTCTAGCCGTAAGTGGGAAGGTCTGCCAGCAACCTGCGGATGGTCGTGGGTTCCCCCCAGGCCCTGCCCGGTTTCCACCTACCATAATGCTGGTCACTGTCATATAAGTGAAATATTCTTGAGAACGGCGTAAAATACCAATCAAAATAAATAAATTTATCAATCTATTTCAACAAAGCCTGGATTTATAGTGGAAGCTTGTTAAACGGACTTCAAATCATTAAAACACACATCAATGTTTACAAGTATTCTATTTCACCTCAAGTTTGGTTTGTAAAAATGCACTTTCAGAAGCACATAAAAGGTTTTAATATAATACTACTGATTCCAACCCCTTTAGTTTTTCTGATAACAAATTAAACTTCACAAAAAAACTGGCCTAATTAGATGGATAAATCAAACAGATTCAAGCATGCTAAACTTTAGGTGAAGTGCAATATGCACTGCTGAACCATCAAGGCTTTCATAGGCAATACAATGTGTGCAACACTTTAATACATTGTGCAACACCTTAATACCTTATGCAACAACTTGATACATTGTGTGCAACAATTTGTTACATTTTGTGCAAACACTTGACACATTGTGTGCAACAATTTGTTACATTGTGTGCAAAAACTGGATACATTGTGTGCAATAACTTAATACCATGTATAACAGCAAAATGGATTTTGCAAAAATTTTATACCTTGTACATGCTAACAAATTAAACTTCAATTAATGGTTATCAATCTTCATCACACCATGAACATTATAGGCCTGCATATTTACAACCATTTCTTGGGGTTTAATTCTTTTCTATTCAGGAACATTTTCTTCATATATCCCCTCTATATAAGGGAAGAGGAAACTGCATGGGCACTCTAATGAAAATAAATGAAGTGAGTGACAAAATTTTATACTATAAAAGGAACTGATTATACAGAGAAATTGATTCCACACGAGTGTAAAATGCCAAGCTGATAAAATGTGAAAGTTTGTGGCCAATACCAATTGCAACCCTTCAGACCATATACCACCACTGTTTTTTTTTTTCTATCCTATGTCTCTATCCTTTCTGGAGTGGCAAAAGTGCCGTAGGTCCTTCCATGCAAAACTACATGCATGATATAATCACCAACTTATGGTACATGCACCTGTTAAATGAGTTAAAAACACTTACTGCTATACAGCTGTGTCAAAGATACATGTTTACATGCTTAACTGGAAACTCTTGCATAAATATGATTTATATTAAAGCAAAACATCTTTGAATGTCTATACAAATAAATATACTTCAGATTGAAAACTGCTGTAGATTTTGAATACTTTTTTCTTATGGACAGCTCTAAAAAGTACAAGCCTCCAAAATAAAGTAAATATGGACAGGTTCAAATTTTCCAAAAAGGGTGAAACTTTTTTCTCATCCCTGATTGAGGTACCGTAAGATTTGGTACCTGGTATTTTTATTCTGTTTGTGGATCTTTTTTTTTAAATTCACTTACATCAGGGTTAACAACTTAAGGTCTGAAATCACAGTAGAAAAGTGAGCACAAAATTTTAGTTTTAATTTAATTAGATTACCTCTACTGCACACCCAATTTATGATGAGAAGATCAAAACTTATTAAAAACAATCACAACTAGTTTAGCAAGCATTCTGGAAGTAATACACAAGCCCACAGGAGTCGGAGCCAGCAGTCAAAATAATAGCTATATTTCAGAAAAGCACTTCTTCACTTTTTCTCACTTGTCCTTCTAAAATGCATGTATGCACCTAAAAACACTGAAGGTTTTCACTGCCATTTGGCACAAACCATCAGTACAATCATGGTCATTCTGTCAACATCTGTAATAAGCCTCTGATTTTCTCAGGTCAAAAATTTATTTATTTATTTATTTGATTGGTATTTTACGCCCTACTCAAGACTATTTCACTTATATGACAGCGGCCAGCATAATGGTGGGAGGAGGTAAAAAATTAGGTACATTTATGCTTCTATTAATAGTCATTTTGGACGGTGTTTTTAAGGGGCTTCATTATCTTTTTTTTAAAACCATTTTCAAGAAAATTACTTAGTAACCATGATAACCAAGGTCTACAGGTGAAGGAGACTTGGCAGAGACATGGAGGTAACCATGACCAGGTTTACAGGTGAAGGATACTTGGCAGAGACCTGGGAGTAACCATGATCAGGTTTACAGGTAAAAAAATACTTGGCAGAGACTTGGGAGTAACCATGATCAGGTTTACAGGTGAAGGATACTTGGCAGGGACTTGGGGGTAACCATGATCAGGTTTACAGGTGAAGGATACTTGGCAGAGACTTGGAGGTAACCATGATCAGGTTTACAGGTAAAAAAATACTTGGCAGAGACTTGAGAGTAACCATGATCAGGTTTACAGGTGAAGGATACTTGGCAGGGACTTGGGGGTAACCACGATCAGGTTTACAGGTGAAGGATACTTGGCAGAGACTTGGAGGTAACCATGATCAGGTTTGCAGGTGAAGGATACTTGGCAGGGACTTAGGGGTAACCATGATCAGGTTCACAGGTGAAGGATACTTAGCAGAGACATGGAGGTAACCATGGCCAGGTATACAGGTGAAGGATACTTGGCAGAGACTTGGAGGTAACCATGATCAGGTTTACAGGTGAAGGATACTTGGCAGAGACCTGGGAGTAACCATGATCAGGTTTACAGGTAAAAGAAATACTTGGCAGAGACTTGGGAGTAACCATGATCAGGTTTACAGGTGAAGGATACTTGGCAGAGACTTGGGGGTAACCATGATCAGGTTTACAGGTGAAGGATACTTGGCAGAGACTTGGAGGTAACCATGATCAGGTTTACAGGTGAAGGATACTTGGCAGGGACTTAGGGGTAACCATGATCAGGTTTACAGGTGAAGGATACTTGGCAGAGACTTGGGGGTAACCATTATCAGGTTTACAAGTGAAGGATACTTGGCAGAGACTTGGAGGTAACCATGATCAGGTTTACAGGTGAAGGATACTTGGCAGAGACCTGGGAGTAACCATGATCAGGTTTACAGGTGACGGATACTTGGCAGAGACCTGGGAGTAACCATGATCAGGTTTACAGGTGAAGGATACTTGGCAGAGATTTGGAGGTAACCATGATCAGGTTTACAGGTGAAAGATACTTGGCAGAGATTTGGAGGTAACCATGATCAGGTTTACAGGTGAAAGATACTTGGCAGGGACTTGGGGGTAACCATGATCAGGTTTACAGGTGAAGGATACTTGGCAGAGACTTTGAGGTAACCATGATCAGGTTTACAGGTGAAGGATACTTGGCAGAGATTTGGAGGTAACCATGATCAGGTTTACAGGTGAAAGATACTTGGCAGAGACTTGGGAGTAACAATGACCAGGTTTACGGGTGAAGGATACTTGGCAGAGACTTGGGGGTAACCATGATCAGGTTTACAGGTGAAGGATACTTGGCAGAGACTTGGGGGTAACCATGATCAGGTTAACAGGTGAAGGATACTTGGCAGGGACTTGGGAGTAACCGTTCACCGCATCTTCCAAGGCTCCCACCATATCCCTTAACCTAAACCACCAGATAGGCCACAAAAAGCATGCAGGGTCAACACAATCAAGTTACCCATCAAGGTCTATAAATCTTCTAAAAGAGCCCACAATATTTCTTGGCCAGCAAAGGGTACAATAGATGTCCATAGCATTGGTATTAAATGTGATTTAATTAGGTCCCTTATACAATGTGAAATATACAACAGCCAAATCATGCATCTTGTGAGAATGAATTCAACCACAGAAATATCTTACCTGTAATCTGTCTGGGACGCCTGGTGAAGAAACACATCCTCACCTTACAGAATAACCACAGAACTGAATCTGACTACAATTTAACACACCTGAGAATTTAGATCAGAGCCACACCTGTGCATTTTACGTGTACATGTACTTTTAGATGTACATGAACTTTGCTGTCAATCGCACAGTCGTGAACTGCTTGTGTAGAAAATGTCCAAGTATACATATGTGTTTAGAAGAGCCAATCTTTCAAATCTCTGGAATATCCAATTTGACACTGTCCTGCAGGCAAATCATAGGGGGAGGCTCCAGAAGGGGGTCCTCTTAAACAGCTGTTGCATTTCTGTTACGGGGCACAGACTCCAGTACTGTACAATGCCCTAACTCCTCAGCCTTTTCACATATGGAAGGGACACTTTCAGTGCAATTTATGCTCATTTTTCATTTGATTTTGAAGACAGAACTATGTTGGATTGATTGACCAGTTTCCAGGCTACACAGAAAGTATAGTTTTATCAGTCTATACAGAGTATTGCCTTCAGAATATGCTTGTATACACACCCAGAACACATGCAAAAAGGTGAAGAATTACAGCATAACTTGTAAACTGTGTGGGATGTTTGCGGAGCATGTGTTAGAACACATATACCCTGTACACAGCATTTTCATGTTTGCATTTATTTTGCGAATTTTTATCACTGAAATCAGCACAGCTTAAGGTCAACTCCATTTGCAGAAATACAAACTGTTTGCTAATTAAGTATTAACTTTCAGCTTTACATTGTCAATACCGTAATAATTCTGAGAAAAAAAATTACAGCTATTGTTCAGGATTAAAGTCATAAATGCTCAAGAACACAGCCAGTTTAGTTCATAATTAAATTTCCTCGCTTTGAAGCGAAAACGAGCTATCTGATTGGTGAATTTTCTGCATTCATAACTTGATGAACCAATAAAATATGGGGACTATTTTTACTTATACATCAGACCATTCATGAGAAAAACACGCATTTCCCAGCTACCATAGACGGATTTTTTCACACAAAAATTTTTGAAACAGTATTACATCTGATTTACATATGGTAATATATTATAATTCTATACAACACTGTAATTCCTCAACCCTTCTACATGTTTGGAAGGTGCTCATTCAAGCATCTTCTAAGGGCATTATAGTGTGTACTCTGATAAAAATACACTCTTTGAGAAGCCCTGACATTGGCCAATTCAACAAATGCAGTTTTGTCTCCAACATCAACTTAAAAATGTGCACAAATTGCAGTTAAAGCTGCTCTCACATGCGGAAAGGTTGAGAAATTAGGGTACTAAGAGTAAGACCGTTTTGAATACAAACAGATCAAGGTTTTTAGAATATCTACATACCCAACTATTACAGTGGTCCATACACTATACACACAAGAAAACACTTCACTTCAAGCAGGTCTCAATTTTTTAGGATATTTACACATATGCACATGCTTATTAACCACACAGGTAATTCCACACAAGATGTTATATCCAGAGCACAGCTTGTCAGGTGAGTTATTGACAGGTAGAACTTCATTGATTTAAGTCACCTTTGAAATTGTCAAGGCTGTGCTTGTACATAACAGACTTTATACAGACTGTGAACTTGTGGGAGTGTGTGAGACATCTTGATCGCACATGTGCAACATGGTGGGGGAGTATGAGTGCATACTTAGATGTAACTACGTCTTGACTTTACTCTGATACTATAACCCTTCAATGAATTTTCAACTGTTTTAGAATCTGCCTAAATGACAAAATTTTCATGTTGCATGCACCGGCCAACCGACAGTCTCATATCCAAGATTTTTATCCTAGATTTTCGCAAAAAAGCAAGTGATATTAAATAATTTGGGTTATACGTCAACTCTTCAAAATATTGCCCAATTTATCGAACGTGCATATTTACTTTGAGGAACTTCAGGTTGAGCTTGATTGATTTATTTTTATATAGGATAGGTTTTCTCGATGCTGGCTGCTATTATGGCGAGAGGAAACTGGGCAGAGCCTTGAGGAACTGAAACCGACTACCATCCGCAGGTTGCTGCAGACCTTCCGACATACGATCGCAGACAAAACACTGTTTTATCACGAGATCGGTTTATTATAGGAATAAACATCCTTCCTACTCACCCTTTTTTTTTTTTACCATACAGAATATAATGTGAAACAAAGAATTTACTCCACTTGACCCAAGTCGCAATGACTTGGAATGGGTCACTAGAAATGGTTAGACAAGATTTCAGACTGTTGGATGCATGTACTGATGGATGGATGGATGATGGATGGATGATACATGTGTAGATGGACAGACAAATGGACAAAAACATGGCAATAATCCTTAGCCCTAAGGGGCAGAGGAGGAAACTAGATAAAAAAAACAGTGTTTTGTTTTATTTTCAAGACAATCATATTACATGTGTTTTCCACATGATGGAATTCTCTTGACACAGCTAGTGCACAGGCTTTATCGAGCCGTTGATGGAGTCCAGGAACAATGATGGACTTGTAGTTATGTACAGCCGTCTATAAACCAGGCTTTTAGCCATGTCTGTACAACATCTGCAGAATGCCACCATTAAAAATATGTTTGTTAAGAGTAGCCCGGCCAACCTTCAAAAAAATGTCCCAAATGTTTTTATTGGACTTTTGACGAAATTCATTTGTTTCATTCAAACATTGTTAATCTTTTTTTTTTAATCTTTATCTCTTTCATTGGCTGGAAGTGAAGAAAGTTCTCCACTGACCAACTATATTTTCTACAATAGGGTTGTGTTGCCCCTACAAAGAATTTTTCAAGGATGGCCTGGCTAGTATATAAAACAATTTTTTTTTCTGTGCAAAAACATTAGCATTGTGAGACTTTTTTCAAAACTTGACAGCCATATTTTCTACTTATGAGGCACACAAGTTGCTGAAGGTTCATTCTACTAGCTACTTCCATAGTCCATGGGGTCATGGTGACAATATGAGTAAGTGCATGGTTGAGTGTGTGTGGGGCCATTGGGTCATGGTGACAATATGAGTAAGTGCATGGCTGAGTGTGTGTGGGGCTGTTGGGTAATGGTGACAATATGAGTAAGTGCATGGCTAAGTGTGTGGGGCCGTTAGTTCATGGTGACAAAATGAATAAGTGCATGGCTGAGTGTATGGGGGGCCATTGGGTCATGGTGACAAAATGAATAAGTGCATGGCTGAGTGTGTGGGGGGGCCATTGGGTAATGGTGACAATATGAGTAAGTGCACGGCTGAGTGTGTGTGGGGCTGTTTGGTCATGGTGACAAAATGAATAAGTGCATGGCTGAGTGTGTGTGGGGCCGTTGGGTAATGGTGACAATATGAGTAAGTGCACGGCTGAGTGTGTGTGGGGCTGTTGGGTCATGGTGACAATATGAGTAAGTGCATGGCTGAGTGTGTGTCTGGCCATTGGGTCATGGTGACAAAATGAATAAGTGCATGGCTGAGTGTGTGGGGGGCCATTGGGTCATGGTGACAATATGAGTAAGTGCATGGCTGAGTGTGCATGGGGCCATTGGGTCATGGTGACAATATGAATAAGTGCATGGCTGAGTGTGCATGGGGCCATTGGGTCATGGTGACAAAATGAGTAAGTGCATGGCTGAGTGTGTGTGGGGCTGTTGGGTGATGGTGACAATATGAGTAAGTGCATGGCTGAGTGTGTGTGGGGCTGTTGGGTGATGGTGACAATATGAGTAAGTGCATGGCTGAGTGTGTGTGGGGCTGTTGGGTGATGGTGACAATATGAGTAAGTGCATGGCTGAGTGTCTGTGGAGCCATTGGGTGATGGTGACAATATGAATAAGTGCATGGCTGAGTATGTGTGGAGCCGTTGGGTGATGGTAACAATGTGAGTAAGTGCATGGCTGAGTGTGTGTGGGGCCATTGGGTGATGGTGACAATATGAGTAAGTGCATGGCTGAGTATGTGTGGAGCCGTTGGGTAATGGTAACAATATGAGTAAGTGCACGGCTGAGTGTGTGTGGGGCTGTTGGGTGATGGTGACAATATGTGTAAGTGCATGGCTGAGTGTGTGGGGGGGCCATTGGGTCATGGTGACAATATGAGTAAGTGCATGGCTGAGTGTGTGGGGGCCGTTGGGTGATGGTGACAATATGAGTAAGTGCATGGCTGTGTGTGGGGCCATTGGGTCATGGTGACAATATGAGTAAGTGCATGGCTGAGTGTGTGTGGGGCCATTGGGTCATAGTGACAATATGAGTAAGTGCATGGCTGAGTGTGTGTGGGGCCATTGGGTGATGGTGACAATATGAGTAAGTGCATGGCTGAGTGTGTGTGGGGCTGTTGGGTGATGGTGACAATATGAGTAAGTGCATGGCTGAGTGTGTGTGGGGGCCATTGGGTGATGGTGACAATATGAGTAAGTGCATGGCTGAGTGTAATAAGTGCATGGCTCAGTATGTGTGGGGCCGTTGGGTGATGGTGACAATATGAGTAAGTGCATGGCTGAGTGTGTGTGGGGCCGTTGGGTGATGGTGACAATATGAGTAAGTGCATGGCTGAGTAAGTGCATGGCTGAGTGTGTGTGGGGCCATTGGTTGATGGTGACAATATGAGTAACTGCATGGCTGAGTGTGTGTGGGGCCATTGGGTGATGGTGACAATATGAGTAAGTCCATGGCTGAGTGGGTGTGGGACTGTTGGGTAATGGTGACAATATGAGTAAGTGCATGGCTGAGTGGGTGTGGGACTGTTGGGTGATGGTGACAATATGAGTAAGTGCATGGCTGAGTGGGTGTGGGACTGTTGGGTAATGGTGACAATATGAGTAAGTCCATGGCTGAGTGGCACACATTGTACCTTTACAAATAGACAGGCTGCAAATACACATGTGTACGCCTATATACATCATGCACTGGTCGAAATAATGCACAGGTCGAAATAATGCCCATCTACCTCAAAGCAACAGGCAATATCCACGCACGCATGTCTATGTTTGTGAAGCCTGCATATTTACTTGGCTTTCCCATAATCATAATGTTGTAGCAAGACTTCATTATTTTTGGCCAAACCAAGTCAAAACTGTTATAACGTCATTTAGTGGACAAGGCTGTGTCGTCAACGAACCTATCACATTTGTGTTGTCACTTCTGAGACCAAACGTACCTTCAAGGTCAAAGAACACACTTCAGTTATCATAGCAATCGCAAAAGTAGATCTGTAAGAAGCCATTTTCGTTAAGAAAAATGTTATTTCTTTTTTTGCTAGAGTCCCCAGCTATGATGGAACGAACAGCATCAACAAGTGCCAGTCGACCTCAAACTAGAGGACAGTCAGCTTAGAGCAGTGAATCAAGCAAAAAATAAAGTGTCACACCTGACTCGGGAGCCTTTCACCATTGCATTTGGTGCGGGTTGCTGGCCACCATCATATATATTAAATCTTTTTGAGTACAGCGTGAAACAGGGTTAAATAAATAAATAAAGAAAAAATAATAACTTAGTATTTATAGCTCCGGGTCTTCCTATTGCAACTTCAGCACCGCACTGCTAACTTTTATTACTCGAAGACTATGCATGATGTCTCAGGTGTAAAGGGGAGCAACTCCAGGCACACACGTATAGGCCGAAATTAAAACGCACACAGACCGGATGTTTTTCCTCGGTTGTTTCCCTTGAATGGGAAGCGCATGCATACACAAGTACAGATCAACTCCTGCAAGTAAGTTTCGTTTTGACGATTGACTGTGCAGAAGTCCTGGTCCCCACAGAATAATGAACAAAATGGAAATCCTACTGTAACCAAATATTCTTGTAACACGGTACACTGATATTGCATTGCCAAGTGATGTCCAGGAAAAATAATTTCGCCAAAAAGTGACAGTGGAGATTGGTAGTGCTAGCACAGAACACTTGTAAAGAGTGAGGCTGATGGAGACAGGTAGATACCTGTAGGTGACAGGTACAAAAAAATCTACCGGTCACAGGCAGTTTAAAAAAAAAACATTTCTACCCATCATGTGTACATCTACATCATCATGTGTACATTTATCTCATCATGTGTACACTTATATCTCATGTGTACACTTATATCCTCATGCATCAGTCATTGTATCATTTAGGTTTACAAGAAAACCATCAGTTTGAAACGCTCAAAACGACAAAATACAGCAATATACATGCATGTACGTGGGCTTACCGCAATGGTTGGAGAATCGGTCCTAAACAGAACAACAGCTGAACTAAGATATCTGTCAAATGTGTCTGTACAGAGACGGATTTACCAGCTATACACATACAGGTGCCATGTGTTCATCACACGAGTACAACATGGAATGAAGGCATGTACCATGTGCATAAAAATTCAAATATAAAAATGGGGATACATTACTGAAGTGAAGCCAGGGTATGCACACTCTATGAGTTATATAACATCTAGAGCAAAATGCTTTTACGTAAGTACATATATGTTAGACTACACATCAAATGCATGAAACTAATCGGCCCATTCTATATATAGCACAGCATTAGGGTGCCACGCCTACACATCTATAACTTGATCTCACTTTCCAAAAACACAAATAAGGCCTTAAAATGATAGAATTTTTATAACAATGCATCAGTTAAAGAACTTAATCAAACTTCACACAAATCTCTCACATAAGAATAGCCCTATATATTGGCTGAATCATTCAGAATCAAGCAAAACATGCCACTTGAGAAATGCAAAACTTGAGGTGAAATAAACGGCATCATTTGGTAGAGTGATGAACAATGGTTATACAAATAGCCTGAAGGGCCTTAAGCTTAACTTAATAGCACTTACCCCCAACCCTTACCTTAATGGCACTGAAAGCTGGGCAGTCTTTAACAAGTCATTACTTTACAACAACACTGCAAGGATCCTACAGAACAAACTGTAGGCAGAATTCATGTTCTGGTCAGATGACATGGGATTCAATGAAGCAGAAAAGACACTGCTATAATTCCTTGCATGCAAGACAGAATTTGTTCAGGCTTACTACAAGCATAGGTATACAGTCAAACCTGTTGTACATGCATGTGGTCAGTGAAGGGGGAGGAATTAAGTGGCCGTTTAGGGCAGGACTAAAAGTAATATTTTATGAACATTTTTTTTCTTGGGGGGGGGGGTTAATATATAAAAAGGTCACAATTATATCTAAAATCATTTGAACATTTTTATCTATCTTTGGACCATCAAATGTCTGACCCAAATATTTACCACAAGACCGTAATTTGCAACAATAACTGTAAATACCTTTTCATTCGCGGGCATAAAGTTTCGCGGAATTGGTAAGTAGACACATTCGCGGGAATCAACTTTCGTGGATGTAAAAAGAAATTTTTGTTCAACTGGTAAACAAATATCAAACCTCAATACAGAAATGTCAGGTAATAAAACATCTCAAGCATTCAAGTAACAATGTTATCGTTTAAACCTGTTTGCACCTGTAAGATGTGACAAAAATTCTGTACAATACAGTAGCTTGATCAGACAAAGGAAGTTAATCCTCCTAAGCTTTTAATCTATTGAAGACTGTTAATCTTTATAAGATGAAGCCCTTACTTGCGGTGTGAGCAAATATTCCTGTCACTCAGTCCGAGAGACGACGAAGGATTAAATGTGATATAAATAAATCCCACTGTTTAATTCTCATGCACCAGCAGTGAGTGAAACTTGTGACAGATTTGAGTAAATTTCTCAGAAATCATCATTATGAAAAGGAAGTTTGAAGTGCAGTATTAACTTCATACATGTATTAAAACCTTCACCTGGAGCAGTTGCTTTGTGGAACTAAATCTGAGCCAGTTCCGTTGGACTCCCATTAAGCGAAACAACACTATATATTTCTCATACCATGTAATATCCCTGCCGATTTACCCAATATCAAGCTTGTGTACTTATTTTGATATCTGCATTGCCTCATTTGCGTATGTTTTCGGTGTACTGTTCTATCCACGAATGTATAAGCAGCTGATGGTAATATCAACTTGGACTTGTAATGATAGATGATGAAATAAGTGATCCATTCCTGGGGCCAGCCTCACATTTACCTTTCTATTTACATGAATGTGTTAATACTTATCAAGGCAAGCAAACCCTGTCAGCTGACACTTTGGATCTTAATGATCTGGATAACATGTGTTTTGATCCACTGAACTTAAGTGAGTGAGTGCTTGGGGTTTAACGTTTTACTCAACAATTTTTCAGTCATATGACGACGATGGACTTAAGTGTTACACATGCCACCCACACCAGTACTGAGGATAATGATTACGAATTGGCCCACAGGCAGAAAGTATAATATTCTAATTACTACTCGCTTTCATCCTTTATATCTGAATCTATTCAACAAATCCTTGATACCAGCTGCATTTCTTTCCTGCACATAAACGCAAGAAGCGTTAACAAGCACTTTGATGAAATAGTCAGCTTTATTCATAACCTAAATTTTCCCTTCACCGTCCTTGGGTTCTCTGTTAGTTGGGTCTCTGACAGGAACTCATCACTTTCTGAACTGCCTGTAAATAAGTCCTTTTTTTATGTCACAATCCAAACAAGGGTGGAGGCCTTGTTTTTATATGTGAATGACAGGATAAGTAGTTGATACCTCAGAGAAGACTTGAGTAGTATCAAAGAAAATGGTAATTTTGAATGTCTATTTATTAACCGTGTCATAGGTGGAATTAGTTATCTGGTTGGAAATATATATATAGGCGCCCCCGTTACTGATGTCAATATTTTTAATGAACATTTATTGTCTGTTCTCAAAATATGTGGAAATAAAAGGAAAATATGTATTATCATGGGTGACTATAATATAGACCTCTTTAATGCTGATATGCATCACCTAACTAAATCCTTTCTTGAAATAATTGAGATCCTGTTATGTCTTCCCTCAGGTGACCAAACCAACAAGGGTACAATCTCGATCTGCTGCTTTAATTGACAATTTATTTTCTAATATTCATGATTCAAATCTTCTATCAGGAATTTTACTAACGGACTAATCACTTTCCAATTTTTTATATAATAAAATCTGACCAGCATAAATTGATATCAACACAGCAAAACGTAAGCTGTCGTAAGTTTACACCAATAGAAAAGGAATGCTTTTGCCGGCATATTACAGCCACAAACTGGGAAAATATACTAATTAATCAAGACACAAATTCGGCAGTCTCTAACTTTTCGAATCAATTTACTTCCATGTATGACGGAGGTTTTCCAATAACAACCATGACTAAAATTTACCATAATTAAACCTTGGATTTCTCGTGCCTTCCTGGTATCAATCCAAGAGAAAAACAGGCTATACCGACAACAACTTAAACATAGGACAAGTGATAGTGTCAGAAATTTAGAACTTATTGTCATAAAGTTAACAATCTGCTCCGTCTTACAAGGAAACAATATTTTGAACGTCAGTTCAACAAAGTACAAGTCAAAAAAAACACCTGGAAAATTAATAACGAACTACTGTGTTGAAATATAAAAGCAAGCAAGTGGTAAGTTTTCGATACAAATGGTAGTGACATTTGTGGTCAGACCGTGATTGCTGACAACTTTAATGGGTACTTCAGTAGAATAGCAGACGAACAAGTGAGCAACATGGACTCCGCAAATGAACAATGTACAGATTTTCTTGGACAACCATATTGATCAGAATTCGCATGTCTCTCCAAATTTTACTCAATCTGTGATAGGTAAGCTGAAAGGTAACATCTTGCCTGGGTTAAATGGAATACGCACACCCCTCCTGAAGCTAGTGTCAGATGAAATATCTACACCTCTAGCACACACTATCAATGTTACTTCTGGAACTGTTATGAAAATTCTAAAAATCGCTCAAGTCTTGCCTATATATAAATCTGGTCAGACTAATCACACTGAAAATTAAAGAGGTGTTTCTGTCCTGCCTTGTTTCAGCAAAATCCTTGAGAAAACTGTATCACTAATGTTGCTCGAATATCTGGAAGAGGAATCTATAATTAATGAAAATCAGTTTGGTTTCAGAGCCAATCTTTCTACCATTCATGCTGCCTATATAGTCTTAAACTAGTAAATGCGAAAGAGAATAAACAGTACAGTGCCGTAGCATTCTTGGACCTGCCAAAGGCATTTGACATTGTAAACCATGATATCCTTCTTAAACTTTCTCATTATGGTATTCGCAACTGTCCAAATAAAATGGTTTAAAAACCATCTGACAGACAACAATATGTAAAGTTTAATAACGCCCAATTTAACCCAGCTACCATCACTTGCGGTGTCCCACAGGGATCTATTCTTGGCTCAACTTTATTTCTATTCAACATTAATGACATCATTAGGGCATAAAACCTCCTGGAGCTTACTCTATTTGCCGATGACACACGTTGCATTTACTCCAACGAGGATGCAACTCAAGTGATTTCTCTTATAAATGTCAAGTCGGAAAAAATTTACACGCAGCTTCTGGCCGACCGGTTATCTCTGAATATCTCCAAAACCAAATAGATGTCAATATAACCCAATTAAAAAGAAAATAACTGCAATTCCCAGTTTGGTTATCTCTGATAACGAAATTGAGAAAGTTGATAAATTCAAATTTCTAGGTATATTTTTCCATGAGAAACTGACCTGGACTGTTCATATAAGCTACTAATGTTCCAAACAGTCAAGAAATATAGGCCTTATTTCACACATTAAACACTCTGTAAATAAAAAGACCCTCCTAATCCTTTATTACTCACTTATTTATCCATATCTACTATACGGCAATATACTATGGGGAAACACATATCCAACACATCTCAAGCCCTTGTACATAGTTCAAAAAAGGGCAAATTACTTTATCAGGTCACCTTTGCTATACCCAACTGCTTTTTTGCGAACTGAAAATCTTACCCCTTGGCAAACTATCTCTATTTTCTACTCTGTTACAAACTCATATTTACATTTATTCCATAAACACTATTCCTTTAAGTTTAAAGCCCTGTTTAATTGAAAGAGAAATTTTAAAACCGCATCACACATGAGATAGACATAAACCTTCCACAAAACATCGTATAATACAAATAAATCATGTTATTTATTCAGAAGTTTCGGTCCTAGGGAATGGAACAGGCTTCCTTTAACATTAAGATCAGTTTCTTTTAAATCGCACTTTAAATCTTTTCTACTTTCTAAACTGAAATCTTCGGTCTAACATCACACAATTAACGCATAGTTGAGGTAAAATTCATACATATTTAGAAAGAAAAAAAATTATTTAGACACAAACTAAAATGTCAGCCTCACCCCTCCAAAGCTGTTATTTCTTATACATGGGATAGAACTAGCTCAACCTGAGCTTTATTTACACCATGTATAATATCTTTCTAGACTACTGTTATAACGTTGTGTCTGTATTTTGTTTATGTCTTCAAATCCAATGTATATATTTATTATTGCAGAGTTAATAAAAAAAAATCAATCAATCAATCAATCAATCAAAACAGGAATTAATCATTTAGATCCTGGTAAAAAAAAAAAAAAAAAAAAAAAAAAAAAAAATGCCTGGAGATGAAAATGGTGGGGGTCTGGGGGTCTGGGATCTAAATGTTATGGATATAATAATAAAAGGAATGAACACCTACATGTACATGTATTTGTGTCAGCCTAATAATTTTCATGCACTGGGAGTGCAGTCTCATTTTCTAAAAGCAAAGGCATGGTCTTAAACCAATTCATTTTAATTCTGAAACGCTTATTTTTTTTTTCTGTTGAAAATTTCTAGGAAGATAACTAACTCAATGTTGATGGTTTAAGTGTCCAATAGAAGCCTTGATCCACAAAATGAAGCCGTTCGGCTACATACTTTACATATAATGAATGGAAATGTGTACGGAAAGAATGCAATTTCACAGCAGAACAAGACCGAAATGTGCATGGAAAGCACGCCACTTCACAGCAGAATGAGACGGAAATGTGCATGGAAAGCACGCCACTTCACAGCAGAATGAGACGGAAATGTGCATGGAAAGCATGCGACTTCACAGCAGAATGAGACGGAAATGTGCATGGAAAGCACGCCACTTCACAGCAGAATGAGACGGGAATGTGCATGGAAGGCATGCGACTTCACAGCAGAACAAGACCGAAATGTGCATGGAAAGCACGCCACTTCACAGCAGAACGAGAGGGAAATGTGCATGGAAAGCACGCCACTTCACAGCAGAACGAGACGGAAATGTGCATGGAAAGCACGCCACTTCACAGCAGAACGAGACGGAAATGTGCATGGATAGCACGCCACTTCACAGCAGAACGAGACGGAAATGTGCATGGAAAGCACGCCACTTCACAGCAGAACGAGAGGGAAATGTGCATGGAAAGCACGCCACTTCACAGCAGAACGAGACGGAAATGTGCATGGAAAGCACGCCACTTCACAGCAGAATGAGACGGGAATGTGCATGGAAGGCATGCGACTTCACAGCAGAACAAGACCGAAATGTGCATGGAAAGCACGCCACTTCACAGCAGAACGAGAGGGAAATGTGCATGGAAAGCACGCCACTTCACAGCAGAACGAGACGGAAATGTGCATGGAAAGCACGCCACTTCACAGCAGAACGAGACGGAAATGTGCATGGATAGCACGCCACTTCACAGCAGAACGAGACGGAAATGTGCATGGAAAGCACGCCACTTCACAGCAGAACGAGAGGGAAATGTGCATGGAAAGCACGCCACTTCACAGCAGAACGAGACGGAAATGTGCATGGAAAGCACGCCACTTCACAGCAGAATGAGACGGGAATGTGCATGGAAGGCATGCGACTTCACAGCAGAACGAGAGGGAAATGTGCATGGAAAGCATGCGACTTCACAGCAGAACGAGACGGAAATGTGCATGGAAAGCATGCCACTTCACAGCAGAACGAGACGGAAATGTGCATGGAAAGCATGCCACTTCACAGCAGAACGAGACGGAAATGTGCATGGAAAGCATGCCACTTCCCAGCAGAATGAGACGGGAATGTGCATGGAAGGCATGCGACTTCACAGCAGAACGAGACGGAAATGTGCATGGAAAGCATGCCACTTCACAGCAGAACGAGACGGAAATGTGCATGGAAAGCACGCCACTTCACAGCAGAATGAGACGGAAATGTGCATGGATAGCATGCGACTTCACAGCAGAACATACAGCAATGTATGTTTAAAGATATAAAGTGCACTTAGCGTAGTACGATTCATGAAGCGCTCCCCCCCCCCCCCCCAGACAGTTGCCCTTTGTGTACTAAATCTCAAAGTACATATAATCAGTTGTGTAGTTATGCAGAGAATTTTAAACTATGTTTTAAACAAAATTGAACACGGTCATCTTTAACAAATGTTCACACATTTTTTAATCCACGCTCATAAAATTTCACTAAAATCACTCTTAACAGCTTTTCAGCAAAAAGGTGTAAAATGACCTACCAGTACCGAAGATTCGAAAAGTAATGATAATAAAATGTGAATAATTTAACACAGGTTCACAGCCCAAATATGCCAAAGGGTTTGGTCCTAGAATAACAGAAAAGGTAGTTTTGGACTAGGAGTTTTCAATGATCTTTCCACTTGAAGCTTTCTTATTGTTTGGTTTAAACACCCAGCTTACCTTAAGTACTGCCTCCAAATCTTCAACTCTCCTTAAAAAGCTCTATAGGTGTTTCTCCAGTAGTCTATTAAAGTGCTGTGATTATCAAAGCTGGAAGGAGGTCACATGACTTTCGACCAGACAAAGCTCTTGCTGGAGGGCAAGCTTTGTTCTTACAGTATTCCATGGAGACGACGGGGGACACTTACTTAACACACACTTCAATGACCCTTTAATTTTCTCCAACATTTTTACATTGTACTTACACGGGCAATGGCCAGTCTCAAACACTGAAGGGTCCTCAAGCAAGCCTTCCAGCTATAACAAATTGTTGCTTAAGAAACATGAGAAGGGGCCCGGCCTGAGCCTAAAAACACCCAAATTTGTGCCCACCCCCAATTCTGTGGCCCCTAATACTGCCTAATTTGTACAGACGTTTACACTCATGTGCTGCAACGGCTGGCCTTTACCATCCAAAAGTTGATCTACCTGAATAGGTTGGCTACTCTTCTTGATTCCCATATTTTATGTGCAAATATTGCAAAAGTATGAAAATTTTATTATTTGGGATCTCTAACCCTTTTCACAGGTTCAAAAATGTGACAAGTTATTGCTTAAAAACATGAAGTAGGCCAAGTATGCTAATTAAGGGGAATCTTTGAAGGCGCCTCTATAAACGCACAAGGGCTACCAAGAGCCCTAAAAATGATCAAAACATCTTTTACCTGGAATCACAACTAGTTTTGCACTAGTGAGAAAACATTTGTAGATTTAATTCAGATGTTTTGTTCACAGTACAGCCAGCTAGGACATGAAGTTAAGAAAACTAAAATATTATATGTCTGATGTTTTGTGACCAATCCTTCAAAATGGCCCAAAATGAAATTCCTCTTTTGCGTTGTTACAGATCCCAAATTATTTTATTTCTTTTAATATATTTTTTTTTTCATCTAAAATGTCACTCCATTTATAAAGGTGACGGGTGCTCTTCCGAGATATACAATTTCTGAAAATCCGGCCTAAGGATGGCTTTCATTTACTGATACGTGGAGACTGATTGTGACATTGTACCTGTATTCAGTTACCCCATCGGTAATTCCCCGCATACACAATACTTAATATCCAATCCCCTTGTTGCATGGTCTGTCAACAAGCTAAGACACTTATGCACCAATGGTTGTTGCAACCATTGACACTGACCTTTTTTCGACATTTCCTCAGAAAACCTCACTCCAATTCAAAAATAAGATCTGTTTTGAGCTGTTAACCCGGTGATGCCGTCTACCTGACTGACCTAAATTGGTACATCAATCTTGTCCACATCTGTTGAGAATCTGACATGTTGTAAAAATATAGCACAACATAACTTAGTCCAATCTACAGAACAGCTCAGCATGCAAAGGTGGACAAAATTGTTTTGTAAGCTTATGCTTTTAAAATGACAAGAAATTGACGCTGTAACTGCGATGTTTCTTTTTTTTTGTGTATGACCTGAACGTCAAATACATGTGCACTTGTGCCGCACGCGAAAACAATAGCTGCACGTTTGTTAGTAGGGCTCAGAAAGCGAGATATTATGGAATTACCACCCGTATGCATCATGGAATGAGATAAAAATTGTCCAGAAGACCACGAAGCCCTTAGCTAATGTAATTCACTTGACTTTTGCCGATGGCACACGAGTGTTTTCCCGGTTTTTTGTCCCGCCGTGAAAGTAGGCAGAAGGCTCTGTTCCCAAATACATATTTTACTATGAATATCTTCTTGGCTGTGAACTAGACCTTACCCAATTTTAAAAGTTCACTGCCAATTGTTTGGCTAACAATTTCCTCTCCTGCTGCTGAACATAGCCAGCCTTATAGAACTTCGATGGGTATATATATTCGATACCTGTAGAACAAAATACCTGTGAAGGTTTTTCACCCTTATCCAATTGGATACCCGTAAAATATTATCGCCATATTTTGGGGGTGGGTTGGGGGGGGGGGGGTACACTTTACTGAATTGATCACCAGTGTCCTTATGTTTCCATAGGGAGTCAAAATTTTAAATGAATTACTCATTTTGTGAGATCACAGAATTTTCTGTGATCAAATTCTTTTCGCCTACCCTATACCGTAAAAACACACCTAATCTTGCGAAACTGAATTGGTGAGAATTGTGTGGCTCTGATTTACAAACACTGACAAAACTTGGACACAGGTCTATTGGCCTTGCTTCAAGGACAAGTCATTCCAGTTATAGGCCTATATCGGAGGTTCAACACGTAGCCCACTTACATAAATCCTCTAGTTTTTTTTTCTTTGTGAATTAAATTAATTCAGTCATGGATTGGTATATAATGAAGGTGACAAATTGAGACCTTACACCATAATGATGGTCAAAACAGAAGATTTTTGTTCTAAAACTATGTTATCAAAGAATCCCCAACAGGGCCCCTTTTATGTTGGCATCCACCACTCTCATTTCACACCTATCAGAGGCCCCCCACCCACAAGATCCTCTTCTGCTGGCATCAAATAATACCCTTCGAGAGAGCTCAAAATTTAAAAAAATGTTAGTCAGGTGTGTGGACAGATTTTCTCCCTGTCAAAACTCTATGCTAGAGAGCATGTAGCTGGGAATATATTGGTATAATTTCCTGAACTGTTATGGAGATCACCACTGTCAGATACTGAGAAAACTTTGGTGGATAGAAACTGTAACTGTTTACTGATAAATTGTTGTGAAGTGGAAACAATGGTAGGGGCACTTGAAAGTTCAGGTGCATTTCTAAATGGATACAGGAAGTTCACATATGAAGACAAAGCTGATATGTTCCATCCTTTAAACTTCATGCAACACAACACGATTTTGTCTCTCCTCTTCCTCATGTAGAAATGTTCTGGACAGTGTAAATTAGGTCAAAGCTGGTGATCTGAGCTGGGACTCACTTGAAAGCTTACACTCTTGATGTATTGAAGACAGATTAAATATCTGATCCTTCACATCAAGCAAGAATCCCCAAAATCTCACAAAGTTTAATCAAAATTAGGAATTTTAGGAAAATGGAAACAGATTTCTCAGTATGGATTTTATTTTACTAGGACATGAGGTTCCGCTTCACTCCGTCAAATGTAACAGCTGGGCAGGATTTCAGTTATATTTTCACATGTTCACCCCCCTCTGTACAGGACCTAAAAATGCTAGCAGAAACTGTTGACTTAAATTGCGCAGAAGTACTTATAAAAATGTTTAACAAATGTTTACCCGTTAGTTATATGGTAAAGACCTAAGAATATCTATTTTGAGAATTGCCAAATACAATGTAATTTAGCACTATGTTCTGATCAATGTTGAGGATGTTTGTGATCAATCATTTCAACAGGATTCTACAATTGTTCTTCCCTTCCACGCGATTAAAAACACACACACACACACACACACATACACAAAAACCCCGACCCACCAACCTTCTATTGTTATAAAGGGCTTGTAACATCAAACAAACAAATATATGCATCAAAAACCACTCCTGACCATTAATAACATAATATTTACAATAACAAGGCAAGAAGTTTGAAAGCAATTCATTGATTGAAAAAGGTTACTGGCAGACCTTCCAACTTAAAGGATACATGAAACACTTTGGTTTTATTTCTTAATGTGCGGATTATCATGTGTAATAACATACCAGTACAAACAAATTTTTCAACTTTCATTTTGAGGAGTAAAAATTGCATCAAAGTACATTTTTATACCGCCCCCAGCCGTTAGTCCGGGAATGAAGTAGCTTGCTGGGTGACATCAACGTTGATCCCTATTTAAAAAGACCCCTGTGGGCGACAGACAGCTCAGGACACTTCGGGGGTGTTAACCGGGGTCCGAGCCAGATTAACGATAAGGTAATTGACGGAAAATATGCATAATACTGTGGGGTATTTAACAGATTAGAAAATACTCCCAAAATGAAATTTTTTTAGGCATAAATTCCTTGAATTTGTGAATGAAAGAAATTTATATCATATTATATCATACACCTTCAAGTTTTTTGTTTGATTTATTGTTTAGTTTTAATACAGCTTGTTTAGTTTGGGCAGCCAACAGTTTGGGAGCCCAAACGTTTTCCAGAACCAAAGTGACTCTAGAGATGGCCCTGTGCACCATAAGGACTGAGTGTGTTTGTCCAATGGTCAGTCAGGCAGCCTTAGATTTTGATCAAGACTATGGGAATATGATGATATTTGCTATATTCAAACAGCTATAGCTAGATCACCAGGATATGGCTAAATACGGCTAATGTGGGTTTAATTACTAAGCTCTGTTCATTTATCAATATCTAAGCAATCAGCTATCTAGTTAAATTTTTTTAAGTTAAATGCTTTTCATATGCATCTGCTTTTATCTTGAACTAAATACTTTGACATTTGGTTTACCAGAAATAATTCACCCATAATTTCATGAAAATGTTTTTGCACCAGCTACGGTATTTCACCTAAGGTTTGGTAAGTAAAAATAGACTTTCAGAAGCATATAATAGCCCAGCTTAAAATAATACTCGATTCCAATAATGAAGTGTTTCTGACGAGAAATTGATCAAACTTCACAAAAAAAAAAAAAAACTCTTAATAACTGGCCCTTTAAGGTAAATAAATCAGTCAGTCTGAGACTCATGCAGAATGTGTTAATTGAAAAACGCTAACCTTCAGGTGACGCAATTATCAACGTGTCGTGCTAATAAATTAGATGAAATATCATGTGAAATTTTTATGTGATCAACTGTACAACTTTATTTATAGGTATGATTCATATTAAATTCCCCAAAATCTCCCATATCTGTCAACCTTCAGTCTTTACCCACAAAACAGGTAACTTACAACATTGTTACAATATTACAAAAACGAAAAATGTAAGGGGGGGGGGGGGGAATACTTTGTACTTAGTTGAACAACTTATACCTTTGTACATACAACTGTTGGCATGGCAGTGGCAGGTGCAACACTTCCAAGCATTTGGTAACAATTGATGGTTTCACTGTCTACCTGTTGAATGCACATGCAGGAAAAGTCCTTCCAATACTGGCTTTCCAATTGTTCAGAGAACATACACATCCAAACAATAATCACTATTACTGTAATTCTTCAACCTTTTCCCATGTTTGCAAGGTGCTTTTTTTTAAAGCCCATTCTGAGGGCATTATTCTATGTAGAATGAAAACCTTATACTTTTTGTGAAACCCTGAAATTGGCCAACCAAACCAATGTAATCTCCAAAATCAAAAAAATAAAATAATAATAATAATAAAAGCTGCATAAATTGTAGTGTAAGTTGCTCTTTCATGTGTAAAAAGGTTGTGGAATTAGGGTAATTACAATTAAGTCCATTTTTTCTGATTAGTCACTCCATTTGAAATGATTCAGAGTTCCTCTGTGCACACACAATGGCAGGTACAAGTAAAAGCCTGAAAAAAAAATGTTCAAAAACAAACTTACCTGTGGACAAGGAAAGAATGACTTAAGTGCTTAGATGTGGGTGAAACAAGACGATAAGGTGTGTAATTTAGTGTTGGCAACAATTTTTAGAAACTTGATCTCAATTTTTTTTAAATGGATTGACTTCTGACTGGAACTGCAGCATGTTGTCATGCTTATCACAATGTCTACTGCAAGTTATGTAAGAAAATTCAAACTAATCAAAATTTAGTATTTACAATAACTATATATGGCTGGAAGAGACTGAAATGTCGGTTTATTAGACAGGGACACAGAGTTAATCAGAATAAACAGAATGGTATATTCCAGATTTGTTAGTTACCAAAACATGCACCCTGTGTAATTCCTGAAATTCTGACTAAAAATTTTGCAATATTTCTTAGAAAAATGAATCCAGAGAAGTTTGATTTCCAGGTTACTCAACCAGTGAAAATTTCACTTCATTTTTACTTAGTTTTTCCCACATTTACCGGAGGTCTTTTCTTTATACATGTATGTATGAAGAAATGCTTGTACTTTTACAAATAATTATTACTGCTATGTCGCCTGCTTTTGACTTCTAACTGAACAGTTTGGCAACTGTATAAACTAGATTGCTTGTTTTTGTCATTTTCTTAATCAATGTGCCCCTTTTCAGACGTCAAGTCGGTTCTGAAAAGCTCAATCCTCCATGATGAACTGACGCCACTCAACCACGTGTCAAAAACCGGAGTTTAAAATACTAAACTCTTAAAACATCAAACTATGCGTTTGCAGGATTACTAACTACACCTGAAATAATGCAGCCCACGAGGTTGGATCTCTGAAACACTTGCAACTTGAATTGAAATGCATTCATCGGAAATTCAACTTCAAAAAACAGAAACCAAACAACCACAAAATAATCTCACCACAATATGGACATCTTTGATTTCGTAAGTGACAGTTCTTTGTAAAATGTATTTCTTTGCTTTCTCTGAATAATACGTGACGGCGGAAAAGTTGTGCCCCGTTCTGAGTGCCACACACTGCCGACAAGTACTTCAAATGCTCAACTCCCGCGCATTTCGTCATAAAAAAGTTGCCGTAAAAGTTACCTCCCTTTAATAATATTCCCTGCAGAGTATTCTCCTTTGTTTAGCCTAACTGTGTTGTCAGAGACCAACATCGCTACAGAACAGTGTATTATTTGTTTAAGGAAGATTGTGGCTAAATAAACTGACAAAACGTCTAGGTAAAATGGCCAATGTAATACCCAGTGACAATCGAAGATTCAAATCTTCACCTAGTACAACTACCTAACTTAAAAACGAAAAAAATACAATCCATGAAACAATATCTGACCAGGGCTTGATCATGGTGGCAAAAAATCCTTCTATTACAAAGTCAGTAAAAAGTGCTCACTGACAAGTTACGTGTAAGGTGACAAACTTTTCTGAGCCACATTTTATAATGTGTTATATTGGAAGGCACGTGACCTCCAGCGAACGTCTTGTAAGACTACATGAGAGAGTACTACAATATAACAAAAGACTTACATCATAGAGGGTAATACCGGTGCAGCAACGACAGTGTGATAGCTGACAAATGGTCACATGTAACCGGTGAAATACGGCCTGTTGGCAATTTACCCAAGGTAGGGTTTTATTCTGTTTATGCATAAGTAGTAGCATTTTATACGACCCTAGCACCTACCATCGACTATTTCTTGCCAACAAGGCCCTGAAATCATGCGAATCTTACAAATTCTCTGTCCATGAGTGGTACAGAGAGTTGCACGTCCTGTAAGTGCTTAGTGGTTTGATGGCAAGCACATTGACCACTTGGCCAGACTGCTTTAGCTTAACTACTTTAGCTTAACTACCTTAGGGATGTATATGTATGTATATAGGCTATGTGTGTGTGTGTGTGTGTACATGGATATGTATCAACAGTGTACACCACCAGCCTCCAGCCAGTTCACGTTAATGTTGCCTAAAGGATTTAGGTCGGAAGAACTTTCCCCCACCTAAAGTCATACCAACAAATGTTTTCTTTCTTCACTTTTTCATTTATTTATTTCATTGGTGCTTTTACGCCGTATTCACGAATATTTCACTTATACGACGCCGGCCAGCATTATGGTGGGAGGAAACCAGGCAGAGTTCGGGGGAAACCCACGGCCAAGCGCAGGTTGCTAGCAGACCTTCCCACTTACGGCTGGAGAGGAAGCCAGAATGAGCTGGACTTGAACTCACAGCCACCTCATTGGTGAGGGGCGTCTGGGTCATTACCCTGCGTTATCTTCACTTTTTGAAATCTTCTTTTCTCTGTTGTAGGCTATAACTTAATTGTAAAGGGCTAATTTTCACCGAGGTTCTGTTCCGTTTTCTGATACGCATTTTATTTTAATATGAGCGAAACACTCTTTAATACGGCTTAAACCGAAACAAGGCTGATACATAAACTGCCTGAATGTCGCAGAATGTGAAGACAGTAATTGTCAGACAAAAATACATGTATTCGATTTTAATGTGAATCTATTCATGAGTGACACTGATGGTGGCTCACCTGCCAGAAGTTTCTTTTCTTAACGTTCAACAATTGTTCAATTTCAGACAGACCTATGTGGTGCGATGAAATAATACCTGTTAAGGTTCCGTCAGCGAATTATTGAAGTTGAGCTAAATTCGAATAAAATAGCTTGAACTGGCAGGAATGAATGAATGATTACGTCTTAACGCTACATCGGCAATATATCGTGGCGAAGAACTGGCAGGAATAAAACAGAAGAAAATAATCCACAGTACATGATTTCACTCTGTCAATGACGTCATTTCTTGAATACACAAAAGTACCAGGTCTGTTAGTGTACATTGACAATAGGCTATTTTGGGGGCAAAGTATAAGTTCATGTTATTTTTCGTGGAACGTCGGAGTGTGATGTATCTGTTGATTGTCAGATCCATTGCACCAAGCTTCTGATTTATGCACAGTTCTTGAAGATGCCGGGCCCAGACTAACAAACTTCGCAAATCAATTCCTGGTCACTTTCCTGCAAGTCAGACTCTCGTCGCTGCGGTATATATGATGGAGATATATAACTTGTATAGATTGCCGTTTTTCTAGAAAGATTTTCGAGATAAAGATTTTTATAAAGGACCTGGGTATGGTAAGGCGGGGAATAGGCCCCATGCAGTGCAAAAAACTGTGCACCTCAACAAGTGAAACACTCTATAGCTGTGAGTGACAGCTGCTGACACTCTCTTAAGGCTACTTCTTTTTTCAGTTATGTTTTACTCTTCTTTTCCTGTTTTATGGCGAGCATGCTACTTTTAAAGTTCCAAACACGCACTGAAGCGATATATAGATCACAAAATCAAAAAAGAAAAAAAAAATGATAACCGGCATATCTTTTTTTTTTTTTGGCATTGGGCACTGTAGAGTGGGGAAAATCAATGCACCACAAATGAAACTTTCTGAAAAAATTCTTGAGCGCTTAGCTATGCACCAGTCAATCTAATAAACATATAACACAAATGTATAACTTTCAGCCTAGTTTCGCTACGCATAGCTTGTTAATATCAATGATAGCTAAAGGACCACAGGTGCTCTCAACCAGTATTCACATATGATTTTGTTATAGTTTTGCGTGTGATATCATTGCCTAAGAATTATCCATTCTAATCCATGATAACACTTATTTAATCTTCACTCATACTTCACTCATACTTTTCAAGTATGTTTCCGAAGAGAGAAAAAAAAAGAACCACAAAGATATGAAGTCTTCGAGGTGCAACCTTTTCTCCAAAGTGATTTCGTTAGTTGACTATACTATAAAGGATGCTTGAGTGAGTGAGTGCGTGAGTGCTTGGGGTTTAAAGTCGTACTCAACAATTTTTCAGTCATGTGATAACGCAGGAATCCTTAGAGCCTTGTTGCAGGATGGATTTCCACCGCTCTATTATCAAATGTTGCTTCACTGAAACGACTTACCTGAAGGCAAGTAATTCCCATTATACTGATACGGGTCAACCAGTCTTTGAACTGTCCCTTTCATACTGAACGCCAAGCCGGGAAAGTTACAACTTCCTCTTTTAAGGTGTGACTCGACCCAGTATTGATCCTGGATCTACTGCTCCCGAAGCGGGCGCTCTACCAACTGTGCAATCCTGGCCGGTTGAAGGACGCTTGAGAAACTACGACAAAAATACGCATTTTATACGCTTCTTTCAGAGGCATTTAGGAATTGGGATGGTACCGGTATAGATTGACAGAGGCATTACTTATGGATAACAATTCCTGGATTTATTGTGTTGGTGACGTTTCGATGTAGGTTCTTACATCGTTATCAAACCATATGAACATACAGAGATACAAGACAACATATATACAGTAAGAGTGAGTGGTGTCAACAACAGGCCACAATGTAGCATTTTATACGCGCCAAAATATGACAAAACTGATCAAATTATAAAGTTTATGTTTTACATATGAAAACAAACGTTAACCGAAACAAAACTTTGACAGCAAGTAGAAATACACAAATGATAGTTTCGGCCTAAATATTTTTCTGGTTAACGTTGATCTTTATACTGTAAATGAAAAAAGTGCCTCGTTTGAACGAAAAAATGGCGTTTTTGATCGAGAGTGCATTTTTGGAGGGTTATTATTAAGCAACCATATCTTTATGGCCATATATCTTTTATGGGTGTCTCGACCAATTTTTATACGTCTGATTTGGAAATTTACCGAATTGTGCTGGGATTTTGAAAGTTGGACTTTGTTATCGTTCCTGTCTCAGGCCGACTCTCCGCCTTACCGTACCAGGTCCTTTCGTGAAGGTGACCCTGACACTACAGCAAAGTCTTGCTCTTCCAGTAATTTGTCTTCGTTAAACGGATCTACATAAACTGTCTATATTTGACGGCATGTGTGATAAATTAAAGATGCTAACGGAGATTTTTTTGGCAAAAATAATCGATCAGTTAAAATCCAGTCGAATATTTGCTTTTAGTTTAATAGCTATACTATAAGATATCAGCCTCATCTACACGAGTTACAGTTCAAAATCGATAATAAAAATTTCTAAAATTTCTAAAGCGGATATAGGCCTAGGCCTATAATTTTTTTTAAACTTTAGAAATTGTTAGCACTATAAATAGTATATGGGTTGATATTTCTATAATTTCAGGCCGTACTTCGAGCTATCCTTGCTAAATACAGCACAATTTGCTTTGATTGGTGAATGTGAGGTTTACTGCCAAAATCTCCGGTATAGCCTGTTTAAACCACTTACTTTTGAATTCAGAAACTCTTGAATGAGTGCTCCATGAAACGTTATATTGTATATGTTGAACGCTTTCTCTTTCACTGACTTAAACTTAATAGCGTTTACAGGCCTATATAATGGCGAAAACTGTTTCAGTCAAGCGTAAACTGCGCGGTCAGGAGCTGTGCTGTTCTGTCACGCACTTTTTGTCCAGTCCAGCCAATTACTCAAACAGGGTTATCGATTTTAATTATACTATGATATTAACTTTTATGAATTCTTCTGTAATTATATGTGAATGAATGCCCACCCCAAAACACACGACGTGATTATTCCACCATAATTGGGCAAAGGAGATTCAAAATTCTTTTCACAAATCGGCCCAAACTTGCCAATCTGCCCACACTCGCCAAAATTGCCAATCTGCCCACACTCGTCGAACTTGCCAATCTGCCCACATGCCTCAAACTTGTCACTCTGCCCACACTCCTCAAACTTGCCAATCTGTCCACCCTCGTCAGAACGGGCCAACCCAGGCTTTGCTAGTTTGACTATGGATTTAGACGGGGGGACACAGAAGCTTGCCTATGATATGAAACTCAGGCCCACCACATGTAACACCCTGATGTTCAAACTCCTGAATGAAGCACCCATTATTTGAAAGGCGGGTCGCATATACATGTAGGCCTATATCTTTTTTAAATTTTATCACTATAACACAATAAAAAGTACACGAATGCGTCTGATATTTACTGCATGAAAGGCAATAATTCGAGCTGTTTTTGGTAAATACGGAAAATTTGATTTGATTGGAGAATATGGATATTTTGTCAAAAATCTTCGGTAGCCTCTGTAATTTCTTCATTTGCTCGGAGTTTTACGCCGTACTCGAGAATATTTCACTTGCATGCGGGCAACATTCAATATTATGATGTGTCGAAACCGGAGCCCGAGGGAAAACTGAACGACCACCCGCAAATTCCAGGCAGACCTCCCACCTATGATCGGGGGCGAAGACAACATGGTCTTACAGCGATTCATTGGCGAGAGGCTCCTAGGTCGTTCTTTAAAGAGAAAAGATCCAATTATGTCGCCTTCCGATAAATATCAGACTCGTAATTATCTGTTCTATTTTAAAATAACAGCAAAAGTTTGGTTAGATTTGTGCTGATGTTTTGCAAAAAATCTCCTGCACACGCAGCCTCTTTACAGGTTGTCAAATATTCCACAAAATCCATTTCTGACAAGTTAAAATTTAAATGCTTTTCACAATGCCTATAGTTATTTGGTAGTGAGAGATAAAATTTTCACTTAGGCCTAACCTTTAATATGTCTTAACATATTAACGTTTATGAGGTGGTCACAGTTTTATCTCGTAGGATAGCACAAATCACTGCAGAATCAAAGTAAACCACGGACCTATATGGCATGCAAATGACTTGAGAGCAAAGCTCTAGCTCAACTTTCCAAAAGGCTCCGCAGAGGACTACCTACAAATGCTGTTGACCATGTATTTTTCCCGTCAACCTTGAGAACAGGGGTGGCATAGTAATTTCCCCTGCCTAATGCTGGGATTGAACTGCAACGTCCCTTGATTGACAAATCAAAGGCAATTGCACCACTCAGGTACCTGTATATATTGCCACAACCCCGACTCCGGCTTACAGGCAGTATCACAGTCAAGTCCTTAAAACAAGTCAAAAGTCTTAAAGAGTTTCTCTTAAAAGAAGTTTACCTTTATTCTGCTGCAATATACAGCTTGTGTAGAACACGTAACATATGACTGTAACAAAGAACCGAGTGCGCAATAAAATCCTTCTGACAAACAATTCTCTTGGAAGGCTTTGGATAAAGAAAAATACTCCTTTGTTAAAGGAATACTATACATGGTGATGTGAAGTTTTTGTAACCAAGGGAACAATGGTGACTCGTGAAAAGTTCGCTATAGTATTGTTTTTACAACAATTTTGGTACAATTAACAGATGCTTACAAAGTATCTTGAATGGACATTACAGAACCCCGAAGAAAGGAGCAAAAATTAAAGATTCAATATTTGTCAGCAAAAAGTTTTAAACTACCAGTAATACAGTAAGAAGGTCTATTGATCTAATGAGCACTGTAGCAGCTCATGAAAAACATAACTCTTAATTGTTAAAGCACTGTCCACTAAACGAACAGCCAATTAAAAAGCTTAGTTCTAGACACACATTCAGATAATTACATACAGGTACATGTACATAGATATTAGAGTTCCTTTTGAGTCCATGTATCTTGTTAAGCACCATGCAACTGATCTCTTCCTATCCTTGACTACTTTTTCCACATACGGACAGTGTGCAAGTAAATGGTTAAAACTGGCATGCGCGGTTTTATGTGGCCTTTGAACAAAAGGACAAGCTATACACTTTTTTTTGAAGATTTTTCAGGGAGAGGACAAATACCTTACCAGAGAGTCGCTTAACTATTACCGCGGACAATTGTTAAAAATACCAAAATATACACATAATGCATCTAACATATGAGAGTTTGTCCGTGATATTAAGTGTAGAATTGTCAACAATATCTTACCTTTGACATAAATATGGAAGAGTTCTAAGGGCAGAAGCCATAAAAAGTCAGCAACATCGCTCTCACAAAGCACTCTTAATGCTACTCTCGCTTAACTACCACGGCAACCAGTATTACGTCGTCACGGTAATTGCAAGCTCATAACGTTAAGAGTGCTACGTGAAACTGGGCCCAGACCTTGTGATCTATTAACATGTACATTTCTTATTATAATAGACGTATAAACAACAATATATGCCCTGTATGAAAATGTCTACCATCTACAGAAATGAAGAAAACAGAAGAAAGTGTCCCTTATTTTACATGAATACACATATTGCTGCAATTGAATAATAAATATCTACACGAATGTAAACATCTGTATGTACATGAACACGATGTGCAAATATTACACAATACAGCAGATCTGAATACCAATGTATTTATTCCATATTTTCGTAATACACTAATTACTTCCCTTTTCCAGGATTTACCTCCCTTGACAACGGGTATCTGCGTCTTTCATATAGGACAATGCAAAATATTGGCGTTTACTTTGTCAGATTCTCAACAGAAGCAAATTGCAATGATTCAGCAGTAGTTAATCTTACAAGAAGTTTCACAGGTGGATTAGTCAAAGGTGATCACTGTGGTTGTTTTCATTCCATCACACTAGAACTTCCAAATGCAAACGACACTGGGTAACTGAACTGATACATACTGCCGTCAGCGGGGGGTAATCCATGAAAAGGGAAGTAATCTATTTATTACCAAAACACAGAATACATTTACCATTGTGTAAATATTTGGCAACTGTCTACATATAGGTAAGCATTTGAATTAGCCGTATTAAGAACAAGTATGCATGAAGACTATAAAGGCGATACCATTTTATTTTGTGTTTCACGGGTGAGCCAACAGTAAAAATTCCAAAATTTAGATAAAAGTAAAACTGAAAATCAAGATTTTTATTTTGTCCGTTATTGATTTTTGAAAATACTTTTTCTGTTTTTCAGATCGCTGCGATCTTTTTGTCCGTATGTAAATATGCCTTCAGCAAGAAAAAAAATACTCAGACAGTCCACATTTCCCACAATTAAAAAGATTTTTCAGTTTTATTTTTATACCCTCTTCAGACATTGGAAAAGGATTTCTTCTGGCTGTAAAACAACCATTTTAAATTTTTGTGGTCCACAGTGAAATACATATACATGTATGTAAAAGGTTGAGGAATTACTGCGCCATAGTTACAAGCCAGTGTTACATGAGCGCTCATGGCATCAAATAGGGACACCTATCCCTACAAACACGCAACCATATTTAAGTACATTGTTATTAAATTCTACCCTGAATTTCCATAACATACAGCATATAAATATGACCCCCCCCCTCCCCCGCCAATGGGTACAGTAACTTTTCACTTTCACTGAAAACCAAAATGTCCTGACAATTATCAATCTAAATATCAACGTTAATTCCTAAAGCAACACCTCTCCAATTTCTATTGTGGTACTTTCCTGTTGCCCAAAAGAGTTCCTTTCCACACACAAAAAAATACAAAATAAATAAATAAAATTAAGTTACAGAAAAGTTTGTCAATTTCACAAATAATGCATGTTCCATCCACATGTAAATTCCAGGGGAGATAATCCCACCACCAAAGGGTGAAGCATTACACATCATGATAAAATATCCTCCCATAATTCTGGTCCAATAAATATAGGCTTTTCTATGAAAAAAAAATCTGAAATTTACTGACAGGTGTGGTGAAAACATGAGCACCTGAATCTGAACTCCTTTCAGGTCCCAAGATCAAGCAGGCACGTTACGATTTTATAAGTCTGATAGTCTTCACGTGTGATACTAATCCTAACTTTTAATACAGATTTGAACTTAAACGCTAATTTTTACTTTGGTCAAGGAAGCCCAAGACAATTAGTAAAAAGATAAAAATCTTATGGTGATGGAGTCTAGCTTTAGTGCAGTAAACTGTTTTGAAGGTAAGGTTATGTCAAACTTGCCCTAATTCCTCAATCTTTTCGCATTTAAAAGGGCAAATTTCAGTGCAAGTTTAGCACATTTTTAATTTGATTTTAACGACAAAAATTGGATTGGCCAGTTTCAGGGTTACAAATCAGACAACACAGTTTCAGGGTTTTATCAGACAACACAGAATAATGGCGCCATAAAAAGCTTGAATAAACACATTAAAAACAAGCGAAATGGTAGAAGAATTACAGCCCTGTGATCCTGGGGCATAAAGCCCAAACCTGTTGACCAGGTACACTTAACTTGTTTGAGTGGCATTTAAAAGTTGTGATCAAAGTACACTGGACAAGACATTCTCCTGGATATACAACAATCACTTGTCATTCGCTTGATAACGATGTTAGAAACTACATTGAAACATCGTGTTAATAAACCACGAAGTTGTACATCCATAAGAATGCCTTGTCCAAGGCACACATAGCCTCGCTCACCTTAGCCTAAATCCATGGCAATGGCTATGTGGAGCAAGACCCTTTTCACAAAGCGGATCAATATAGCATTATGTGCACGTAACTGCCATGGCAATGTAAAACCTGCTGTAATGGTCGCCATGGACACGCGAAACTCTATGTATGCTTTATGAAATGAGCTTCAGAAATCTGTGAGTTTTATGAAATGGAGTGTATTGTTCAGTTGCTGACAGCTAAGTGCAAATTCAATCATATTTCTAAAACACATGTACCTGAAGCTACATGTGGGTTTATGTTCAGCTAAGTGCACCTTATCAAACCAGTCTTAAGGGCTCAATCCATTTCTGATTTAGTTGATTTTGGAGCTTTTTTTTTTACCCGAATGCCATTTTGCTCTAGTTGATTTCAAAAAGACTCAAAAACTGTAGACACTGACATGTTCAGGCCCCACCGTGTGAAAGCCCGTCTCAAGTAGACGAAAATAAAAACAAGAAAAAATCCAGACAGACAGACAGACAGACATATATACATGCAAGCCAAGTATGCTATCATAAATTATAAATGTTACTTCTATGAAGTATCCACCTTTATCCAACAGTCAATAACTGACTTCTGTTGCATCTCCTATCTATAAATAGTGGCCAACATGTGACCCCTAACAGCCAATAGCTGACCTCTATTATATAATAATCTCCCACCTACATGTTTTACCTGGCAGCCAATAGCAGACCTTTATTAAGTATCCACCTTTATCCGACAGCCAATAGCTGACCTCTATTATATCTTCCACCTATACGTATATCTTGTAGCCAATAGCAGACCTTCATTAAGTATCCACCTTTATCTGACAGCCAATAGCTGGCCTCTATTATATCTCCCACCTATATGTATATCTTGTAGACAATAGCGGACCTTTATTAAGTATCCACCTTTATCTGACAGCCAACAGCTGGCCTCTATTATATCTTCCACCTATGTGTATATCTTGTAGCCAATAGCGGACCTTTATTAAGTATCCACCTTTATCCGACAGCCAATAGCTGACCTCTATTATATCTTCCACCTATACGTATATCTTGTAGCCAATAGCTGGCCTCTATTATATCTCCCACCTATATGTATATCTTGTAGACAATAGCGGACCTTTATTAAGTATCCACCTTTATCTGACAGCCAATAGCTGACCTCTATTATATCTTCCACCTTTATGTATATCTTGTAGACAATAGCAGACGTTTATTAAGTATCCACCTTTATCCGACAGCCAATAGCTGACCTCTATTATATCTTCCACCTATATGTATATCTTGTAGTCAATAGCAGACCTTTATTAAGTATCTACCTTTATCTGACAGCCAATAGCTGGCCTTTATTATGTCTCCCACCTTTATCTAGTAGCCAAAACCTAAACCTTTATTAAGTATCCAACTTTACCTGACCTCTATTTAGCGGCCCCCTTTATTTGACAGCCAATTCCTGACCTTTGAAACAGTTTCCACATTTACTTCCTCAGAAATACAACTGTGCACTAAAGAGAAGCCTGGCCCATTGTTATGCCCCATACATGAATAGGCTAGAGCAAAAAACATGTATTTAATTTTTAATCCCGAAGCCACGCTCCCCTCCCCTCCTCAGCCAAAAAAACAAACAAAAACAACAGTATTCGTTTTCTGTATCCACGTTTCCTCCCATAGCACAGTCTGCTTTGCAGGATCAATTCCCATTGGCTCTCAATCATACTGCCATGAGTGGAGTATGATTCCTGCTTAGTCTGATGCAATATCAGGCCCAATGACTTCGTACAATACACCACGTCCTACTTGTATAGTCCAAATCACATCATGTCAACTGGGCTACAGTCTGACCAATGAAAGGCTTTAACTCAGATCTTTATGCAAATGAGCATGTATCAACCACTTAAAAGACATCAGTGGATTTGTCTGACATAATATAAGGCGTATCACTAAGATGTGTACCATTATACATTGCACTCAACTCTCAGATCTTAACTACCCAAATCAGATAATAAAGGCAGCCTTCATTTGACAAACAAAACTTAAGTTCAGTCTCAAATATACAAATTGAGCTTACATATGTATATGTTAATACAAGATTCAAGGCAATGTTAATACAAGATTCAAGGCATTGTTAAAAATTTGTTGATATTATTGCCAGAGAAGATTAACAGATGTAAATTCTGGCCCATGCAAAGCTGTGAGACATTGAATCTACGATATACATGCGGGTGAAAATGCTAACAAGACGAAAGACCTGAGTTAACTAAAACTTGTTCGTAGATGACGATTCTGCTGAGGCTGGTTAGGTCAGGGCTACTTAGATCGGGTTTTCCTCAGGGTCTCAATGTCCTGGAAATACAATAACATAGAAACAATAAGTGATTCATTAACTTGTGCAGGCCTTGAAAATATTCCATGGCAATGACAATCATTTATACATTAAAAATGGAGGAAACCTGGATGGAATTGGTTCCAAAATGCTGTCACAGTATACACTGCACAATGTATTCCCAGTGTGGCAACGCACATAATGCTTCAGTGGTGTTCTCTTATATGGTCATGGTAACTTTATATAATATGGTGCTAAACAGAGAACAGAGGCACACTGTATATGTAAGCTGCCAAAGATATAGCCAATAGGATACATTGAAAGATACATGAAAAAGGACTCTAAAACAAAGATTATTATGTCAGAAAAGTTTTCCCAAGATTTTTAATTTGGTAATAATTTTTCATAGCTTCTAATTTTAACCCCATTAGGAAGTTCAAAACCAAACTTTTCATGTATTCATTAAAGTAATAGCCCTACAAACTTAAATATACCTGTTGAACATATATGGCATTTGAGCACTTTTTCTATTCTTAAATGTAGCATAGCCTAGCGTCAGCTCCATGTACATGCACATACACAAACACTTTGGAAACACATACCAGGGGCCTCTTGCACAAAGCAATTGTAGGCTGACTGTAAGTACCATGGGGACATATGATTTTAACACGTGTTGCCATGGTAGTCACGATCAACTTAGCCTGCAATCGCCTTGTGCAAGTGGCCCCTGACAAATAACCAGTGGAAATTTAAGGTGTTTATCAGTCAACGAACCACAGAACACTAATGCCCTGACCAGAATACATCTTTACTGCTCACAAATGTTATGTTTGTCTCAATATATATATATATATATTTTTTTTTGTTTGCATAAAGTATATGTAGGTATATAAAACTTTCACCATATTCACTGTCTGGTGTTTTGCTTTTAAACCTGTCAGTCATTATACCCTTTTGCCCTTGCACCAGATCTCTCCTCCTCAGTGGAGGTCAGCTTGTAAAACCCTATTGTCACCTGGTTACACATCATTGACTTGATAATAGTAAGCTTTTGATTGTACTGATATAACTCCACACTCAACGACAGATAATGGTTTTACCACTGAAATGTTATAAAATAACACACTTTACTGCAGTATCCGGAATCCTGTGGGACATAGTTCACCTGAGCCTGAGTCTATCTAATAATGTGCAAATCTCCCCACTGAAGCATCATGCCAAAGACATCATACATGAAACCCCACCCAGTCACATTATATTGAAACCAGGTCAATCAGTCGTGTTTCCCTGCTCAAACCTCTTGGTGCAGAATACCAAACGATACAGCCACAGGCACCATTTTAAAGTCTTTGGTACGATCAAACCCAACCCGGGTTTGATCCCGGGTCTCCCAACTTCAAGGCAGATGCTCCAACGATTAGGTCACCGAAGCTGTCACACCCCTGTGGCTCAGTTTTTGGGTAAAATTTACTGGTATGTGGAGTAGCAAGACGAGAGTAATTCAGAAATGGACATTATGGGATTACCTCGGCTAGTATGTCCTTGAGCTGTTTGTAGGCACTTTCAAGATCGTCATTAACAATGATGTGATCGTAAGACCCGGGCTGCTCAGCTACAAAACAGGAAGTAGACATGTACATGTGGAATGTGTGACGCAAATAATGGCAATTGGGAAAATTCCACTGGCCTTGGACCAACACACCAGTGTTAACTCTTAGCCCTAGTCTCCTACAGTAAAGACATGTATACGCCATCATTATTGAACTTTTCTGTTTCCTACTCCCAAAAAAAAACTTATACATACTCTGAAAAAAACCATATTCAGGGACATAAATGCATATATGTTTTACATACATATACTGCATATACTGTCAGTATAATACATTAAGAATAAAAAAAAAAAAAAGAAAAAAAGACTGGCTGGGCATAGGTCTTGGAGCTAAATTTCTTTAGCAACAATGAATGTGCAACACAGAGTAACTCAAAGCACTGGGGACAGTATTTAGAAGTTTATACAACCAACTCATCAAGAGAATTGATCGACAAGCTAATACATAATGCAGTGTGACATCTCTGACATGTTAGACTGAATAAGTTTGACCTGTGATACACCAAATTGTAAAGCATAAATAGAAATGACTTCACAATAGAGGGAAAAAAAGAAAAAAGAACGGACCAAAGTCGAGCGCTTCCTGCGCAGAGGCTAGTCTCTTCTTCAAACTGTCTTCCGTCTCGGTTCCACGACCTTCTAGCCTTTGAGCCTGGAACACAGAAAATGTATGTCCTAGTTTTATTAGGAAAAAAAAAATTTGGTGATGCTACCAAAGGGCTTGCCTGAGAGGAGACACATAATAGCAGAACTTCAACTCAATACATAAAGTACTGAATGCTTCTGGTACAACACAACCTCAAAAAGTTATTCTACAAGCTGTAGTGTTTTATTTTAACAGATTATTAGAATAGATAGTAGATTTTAATAGTGTACAGCACTTGCTGAGCTAGATAAATGTACACAATACATTACAACTGTTAAGATTTTGGGTTTGCTTTGCTTTTGCAGCGTCACACCACACGATACACTACTCTACACGTATGTAGTCTGCACTAGAAGCATTACCAGTACCTCTGACATCACTCACACACATCTACAAGTACATGTACCTCAGAAGAATCGAAATCTGTGGACAAGTGTTTCCATATTGGGAGGTTTCACATAGATGTATCTGGCATTCAAACTTTACCAGTGTTTCCATATTGGGAGGTTTTAGAAAAATCTATCTGGCATTCCAAACCTTAACAGTGTTTCCATATTGAGAATTTTACAAAAATGTATCTGACATTCAAACCTTACCAGCGTTTCCATATTGGGGGGTTTCACACAGATGTATCTGGCATTCAAACCTTACCAGTGTTTCCATATTGCGAGATTTTACCATACTAGGAGGTTTTACCATATTGGGAGGTTTTACAAAGATTTATCTGGCATTCAAACCATACAGGTGTTTCCATATTGGGAGGTTTTACAAAAATCAATCTGGCATTCAGATCTTATGAGATTTTCCATATTGGGAGGTTTTACAAAGATTTATCTGGCATTCAAACCTTACTAGTGTTTCCATATTGGGAGGTTTTACAAAAATCTGTCTGGCATTCAGACATTACCAGAGTTTCCATATTGGGAGGTTTTACAAAGATTTATCTGGCATTCAAACCTTACTAGTGTTTCCATATTGGGAGGTTTTACAAAAATCTGTCTGGCATTCAGACATTACCAGAGTTTCCATATTGGGAGGTTTTACAAAGATTTATCTGGCATTCAAACCTTACTAGTGTTTCCATATTGGGAGGTTTTACAAAAATCTGTCTGGCATTCAGACATTACCAGAGTTTCCATATTGGGAGGTTTTACAAAGATGTATCTGGCATTCAAACCTCACTAGTGTTTCCATAATGGGAGGTTTTACAAAGATTTATCTGGCATTCAGACCTTATGAGAGTTTCCATATTGGGAGGTTTTACAAAAATCTATCTGGCATTCAGACCTTGCGAGAGTTTCCATATTAGGAGGTTTTACAAAGATGTATCTGGCATTCAGACCTTACCAGAGTTTCCATATTGGGGGGTTTTACAAAGATGTATCTGGCATTCAGATCTGTCTTCTTGATACTCTTCACACCATTAATCTCCACATCTAGGATACAGATACGGCCTGTTTGCTGGATATCCTTGACCGATTGCTTGCTGCAAAATACACACATATACTGACTCCTTGCTACAAAATACACACATATATTAACTCCTGCTAACAACTAAAATACAAACACTTACAACATTACACATTATTTTGCCAAAAAAAAAGTGTATGTTGAATCTATAGTGCAAAACTTTATCCACAATTTTCAATGTTTGCTGCAAGTGCAAAAGACCGAACTGTTCAGCATATTTATTTTATTTTTTACATTTATAAAAAAATTTAACACACAGTGTTTTAGATCTTACATGTACTTTACAATATACCGTATTTTAACTAAAGTTTCTCAACATGTCTCTTAACTTGTGGTATAATTTTTGAACTTATTTTTAACCTTAAGCACTACTTTTCAATTTTGTCATAAAATCTAAGTGACACGTTATCAAGATTCGTTTGCAATGGAATGTGAAAGATTACTGTGTGAACAATATTTATTAATTTATAAATCTGATTGGTGTATTCCGTCGAACTCAAGAATATTTTACTTATACGATGGCTGCCAGCATTATGGTGGGAGGAAACAAGGGCACAGCCTGGGGTAAACCTACGACCATCCACAGGTTGCTGGCAGACCTTCCCACATACAGCTGGATACGAAGCCAGCATCAGCTGGGCTTGAACTCACAGTGACCACACAGGTGAGAGGCTCCTGGGTTATTGCGCTGCACTGGCTTGCTTACCACCTCGGTTACGGAGGCCCCAAACAGTATTTGCATACTGCCAATCTAGTGTGCTGTTTGAATGGAAAGAGTTCTCAGAGAAATTCTCATCATAACATTAAACTGTACATGATTCCTGAGAAGTCTGATGACTTAGTTTGATTGTTTAAGACGTACAGAAGTGAAAATTTTCAGACACTCATCCTATGTCGTCACACATTCCCTGAGAACTATAACTCACTCTAGAATGATGAATTAGTTTGATCGTTTGAGAAGTACAGACACTCATTTTATGTCGTCACACATTCCATGAGAACTGTAACGCATTCTCAAATGATGATTCAGTTTGATCGTTTGAGAAGTGAAAATCTTGTCTTACCTCGTCCCATACATATTCCCTGAGAATTCAGCATGTTCCAAAAAGTCATTTTTTTTAATTATCTCCTTGAATTCTTCCTTCGTAACAAAATGGTAAGCTGTCAACAAAAAACATAGATAATGTACCATCTGGGGACACCTACGTTCTACCCGGACAATAGGAAACCGGTAAGCTATACTAAATACCAGTCCATTTATAAACTTTATTCTCAAGACGAAACAGGCCTGCAATAAACCACTGCCTAAGCATTCAAAGTGAGTCTTATTGAATAGAAGAGTTTTTAATTCAAACTCTTTTGTCGTTAAAAAAAATATAAAAACAGTCCAGACCTACTGTATCAAGTGACTTGTCAACAATCTGTCGATCTTTGTTGACAGTTTACCATTCTCTGGTCACATCCTGTTCCAGAGGCATAAATGACACCTCTCACATCCTGTTCCAGAGGCATAAATGACACCTCTCACATCCTATTTCAGAGGCATAAACGACACCTCTATCTCCTTGTTTAAGTTCAGCTCCTCAATTTTCTCCACTGTTTTTTTGTGAAACATGTTTTCACATGCCCACTTGATAGTAAATGTGATCAAAAACAATTACTTAATATTTTTCACAGGAAATATAAGCAACAAATGAAAATAGTCCAGTGCGCAATCACACATTCATGTAATAGTTACATGTATATGTAAAATGGTTGTTGGAACAGTTATAGTGAAACAATGTCAACTGAGTGATGATGATTGAGAAATGGAACGTGTTACAATGGTCTGTGTTTGATCAAAGAAGTGACGATCAAAGTCACAATATGACTCTTCCATACATACCTTTGCCATTTTCTTCTCCTTTCCTCGGCTGCCTGGTTGTGTCTGCCGGATAAAACATCAAAAAACAAACAGTATGAAATTGAAATACAAAAGGCGAAGTTTTTATCTTAATGAACATAACGGTGTACTGGCAGCATTTGGATCCATCCTTAAAACAGTCATACTTTGTATTTTTATGAAATCCTGAAAACCAATTAACCTATAAATAGATTTTCTTGGCTTATATAAGTGACAACAAAATACATGTATAAATCACATTACTTTTCAACAAAAATCTGTTACATGCATTTTAAAGCTCTAAATCAGGTGCATTAGAATGCATGTTTTCATTGACAGAAAAAACAAAGCTTGTCTACAGTTTTATTCACTTTTACAGTGTCGTCTTTAACATCAATTAACTTTGTTCCTCTGGTGATGTGCATAATAACTACACATCGTTTATATAATGCTAATCGTTGGTCAGTGCGCTAGCGCAGCGTAATGACCCAGGAGTCACTCGCCAATGCGGTCGCTTTGAGTTTAAGTCCAGCTCTTGCTGGCTTCCTCTCCGGAATGCGGATGGTTGTAGGTTTCCCCCGGGCTCTGCCCGGCTTCCACCCACCATAATGCTGGCTGCCGTCGTAGAAGTGAAATATTCTTGAGTACGTCGTAAAAGACAAAACAAATAAATAAATAAATATAATGCTACTCCCCAGGGCGGGGAAGCATACACTTTAGTGCCTCAAAAAACAAAGGTATTACTATAATTCTTCAATCATTTCGCATCTTTGCAAGACGTTTATTCAAGCATATCCTGAATACATTATTCTATGTTCAACCAATGTGGTTTTGTCTCCAAAATTAAACTAAAAATGTGCAGAAGTTTTGTTTTTTCATATGCGACAAGGTTGAGGAATTAGAATAGCAACCTTATACCACTGCTGGTTCAAACCAGACATGCACAATATCATATTTACTGACATGAGATGCTGAAGGCAAAACAAATCGTCAAACTCTTTATTATATTTATGCCTAGACACAATGAGTACATGTACATAGCAAACAGCTCTACTAACGGGAGACGCTGAAGGCAAAACAATCCTCAAACTCCTTGAAGAGTCGCGCGAGAAGTGTGCTTTTTCCACCTCCCGAGGGGCCGCTGATGACGACTGGTTTTATACTGGCAGCCATTGCGCTGAAGAGACGGTGACACAAACTCAGCCCTGAAACAAAAAACAAACGACAGAAAAGATCAGGATAGGGGTTCTTCCTGTATACATATACTGTACAAGCAGTCAAGATTATTTATTTATTTTTTTTTATTTGATTGGTGTTTTACGCCGTACTCAAGAATATTTCACTTATACAACAGTGGCCAGCATTATGGTGGGAGGAAACCGGAGAGAGCCCGGGGGAACTCACAACCATCCGCAGGTTGATGACAGACCTTCCCGTGTACAGCCGGAGAGGAAGCCAGCATGAGCTGGACTTGAACTCACAGCGAACACATTGGTGAGAGACTCCTGGGTCATTACACTGTGCTAGCGTGACAATAGCGTGACAAGCAGTCAAGAGAACTATACATATGTACAGGTATGACATTTTACTTTACACAAAGATATAGAACGTCAAATATAATACATACATGTAAGCACTTTTTCTGCATGATACATGTGCTCAGTTTTGTTTAAAGCGTGAACTTAACTACAAAAAAAATCCAAACATTTTTTAGTTTTTATTCTTCAAATTATCACAGTGTGAAAGTTCAAGAAAATCTTGAATCCTGGATTTAAAATCTCCCAAATTCCTTTGCACAACCCAATTATTTAGGCGCGCTGGAACAAATACATACCTTATTACATACACGCACACAATTTATAAAACATGCAAAATTTACATGACCAAGAAGAAAAACTGGAGCGGTGTGTACTCTGAGGTATTCTAATAGTACCAAAAAAAGCTCAAGATATATGCACATCTCATGTTTGGACGATTTTCACTGATTTACATTGTACATGACTAAGAATAAAAACTGGAGCAGTGTTTACTCTTAGGTACTCTAATAGTGCCCAAAAAAGCTGAAGATATATGCACATCTCATGTCTGGACAATTTCCATTGATTTACATTGAAATACAGTAACGTGTGAAAACAGAGCTTGCAACATTACCTAATTGATGAGTAAATTGTGGCCTAATAACAGAAAGATTTTAACACATTCAAAATCACTTGAAAATGACTTTAAAATGCAATTTAAATAAATATGTTCATGACACCAGATGAGCCTCATTTGATGAAAAATTTCCTTGGACACAGAGGCTGGGCTACATTCAAAAATTTTTCCGATCTTTATTTGAATTTCAGAAAAAAGCAACAACCCCAAACCAAAGACAATGAAAGAAAAAAATAAATCAAAAAGAAAATCAATAAATACAAGAAGTACACAGTAGCTTACAATGATTTCATATTGGAAAAAGTGTAACATTAATTTATGAATGTGTTTTCAAATACGAAATTAATTTAAGGCTGAACATCAATGAAAATTTAATGCTGAAAATTATTTCGACATCTATGGAGTTTTGCTATTTGATTTTTTGAAGTCCCTTTAAAGGACACAATAAGACCACGGAGTGGACAGAAAGACCAGTGAGAAACTATCCGACAGCATGTGCATATAATTTGCTGTATGTTCATGAAACCATATCGATCAGTTCTCGTTATCTAAGGTGTGATAAGCCTATCTCCCACACCTTGTCAAGACTACATGCAATGCACTGATTAAGCCTTGGGGCACAACAGCTGTCATGACAGAATCGAATGTTCAACGTGCTGATAAGCCTGGACAAATATTCATCACAGGTAGATGTACCTTTTAAATGTTTCAGGTCTTTACTGTGGACGCCATTGTTAAAAGCTTGAGCTGATATTAACATATTTTTACCCTGGGGGAGTAAATATAAGTACACTTGTGTGTATGCATATGTGTAGCACTATCAAAATGAAATATAATCACTGGTGATCAATACGTGTTGCTAAAATGTGCTTTTCTTGTCTGCTAGCCTGTCACAATTAACGCAGATGATGCGGTAACAGATGATATCTGCGGTGTGTTTGCTCTGAACACAATGGTGATACCGATATGGGCGGCAGGCTGACAAGGAACATGGTGTATATCTGACACACAGTGTACATGTAGATGTGTAGGTGTTGCAGATGTAGAACTGGATGTATTAAACACATTCGGGGGAAAAAAGGAACATTAAAATAAAATGAGGAAGAGAAGCAGGGCTTGCCCAAACATATGCAAACTCATAGAAAATTATACGCGTACACGTATATATATAGATCCACATAATTTGTTCATTTATTTTGGTTGGTAGTTAATGCCATAAACAGGAATATTGCATTTCTCTGACAGCGACTAGCATTTTGGTAGGAGAAAACAGGGAAGTGCCCCAGGGGAAATCCACGACCATCCACAGGTTGCTTGAAGACAGTTCCAATACTAATGCACGACCAGTGAGGCTCATCAGAAGCCAGCATGACATGGAGTTGAACTCACACAAACTGCACACAAATTGGTGAGAGGCTCCTGCGTCATTGTGCTAGCACACTACAATGTAAGTGCTTGGCCATGGAGGCCCCCTAGATCTATTTACATGTATTTATTTAATTTGTGTTTTACGCTGTACTCAAGAATATTTCACTCATACAACAGGGTCCAGCATTATGGTGGTAGGAAACCAGGCAGATCCCTAGGGGAAACCAGGCAGATCCTGGAGGAAACCCACAACCATTAGCACGCTGCTGACAGACCCTAGATGCATATAATAAACATACATCACATAATCACTCAGGAATACATTGCTCTGTTATAGTCCTGCATACAGATTTACCTGTATACATAACTATTTATTTATTTATTTTACTTATTTGATTGGTGTTTTACGCCATACTCAAGAATATTTCAGTTATATTATGCATTATGGTGGGAGGGAACTGGGCAGTGCCCGGGGGAAACCCACAACCAACCGCAGGTTGCTGCCAGTCCTTCCCACATATGGCCGTATACCTAACTATGACGTACATTATTAAACCATTCACTGGAATATTTTTCACTCAAGAATTACACGTATCAAACACCAATTAGTACTGTTTACATGCAAAACGAACAAGCATAGCATACAGCCTATTTCTTCGAATTTTAGGGTGACCTTTTCTGCTCATTTTAGAAAATATATATGTAATTGTAGCAGGAATATTGAGTTTCTTTTTTCTCACATGGTTAGACCATCGAATGAACAACATACTCATATCTTTATTTTTTTTTCTCACATGGTTAGAGCATCCAATGAACAACATTCTCACATCTTTACTTTTCTAAAAGGCTAGTAAAGAAATATTCCTCTTTCAACATTACTAATATAAGTCCAAAAAATCTGGAGAATTGGGGTAGTGTATTATATTTCACCTGAAGTTAAACAATCTGCTTGACTCTGATGGATTCTTCCACCTCTATGACCACCTCAGAGCTTTTTAAATTTTTTATCGGACGAATTTATGTGTTGGTATCCGAAGTATCATTTTAAGGCCTTAATGTGCTTCTTAACGCACATTTTTACCATACTGTGACGTACAGTAAATTCATAGTCTATATGTAATTACCAAAGTGGGAAGGTCTGGTAGCAACCTGCAGATGGTCGTGGGTTTTCCCCGGGTTTTGCCCGGTTTCCTCCTACCATAATGCTGGCCGCCGTTGTATAAGTGAAATATTCTTGAGTACGGCGTAAAACACCAATCAAATAAATAAATAAATAAATATATGTAATAAAACTATTCTCAGCCTTTGCTATGAATGTATGCATTTTTATGTTGGGCATCATCATCGTCGTCGTCATCATCATTGTCATCATCATCATCATCGTCAGTCAAGCAGAAAATGTACACATTCACGCAGAAAAACAAGCCTCAGTTAAAATCAATATACCCCCCCCCCCAGGAACTCTGGGAAGGAAACTTCGGAATTCTGATTGTGCAAGGTTGTTATGTACATGAAATTGAAACAAAAGAGAACAATTAATGCTTCACATTAACAAATACATTATTTTACAGATCATTACATGTACGTATATGTATATAAGTAAAAATACACTGTAAGTAGAAATGTTGATGTATAAGCACAATCAATCAATGGTCTGCCTTTCTGATAGAACTTGAACATGTCTGAACAGATTTTATGAATGTTGCAGAGGAGAGAATGGATTATCTGGCAAGGATGATACATGGATTAAGATCCCAGAAATGCTCAACCTTCTAATCAATACTTAGGCAAGTTGAAACATGTCTAACTTACAATGTTCATGTACAGGTGCAGGTAGCTTCAGTACAACCTGAACTTTAGATATCCTTGATTTATTCCCTGTTCACTCAAGCGTGACCATAGGTATGGAGGATTTAAACCCAAGATCGTATACCTCCTCTGTCAGCCAATCCGCATCAATTCACGCATGGCAACTACCAATCAAAATAATCTGACCGACCGCAACTGCTAGAAAAAACATTGCATGCATCCATTTAGATTGTTGATAATGCCATATTACTAGACATGTTAGCCCGTCAAGTGAACATAATTATTTATACGAGGACGGCCAGCATTATGGTGGGAGGAAATCGGGCAGAGCACGGAGGAAACCCATGACAATCCGCAGGCTGCTGCCAGACCTTCCTACATGAACATATTTGAATGTGAACATGTTGGGCAATTGAGTGATACAGTACCATGCACACCAAATACCTTTCCATTCAATCTTACTCACTTCATGAGGTTAATTTCGCGGGCAAAAAAGGGTGGCATCAAGAAAAATCAAATTTTCTGATGAACCGATTTTGTATTTTGACCACATGTATGTGTTGACTGGCATTTGCAGTTGGTCACAGTACATGCATTTTGATTGACAGTAGCCATAGGTCCATTTATTCCGTACGTGCCCTTGTGAATATTCACGGGGATGATGTCTGATGAACAAGTCTGAAAGAGAAGCGTGCTGCACTCTCATCGAACTATGAACTAAATGAATCATTTATTTACTTGATTGAACAGAGTTGAATGCCATTAAAAATAGACGCACATGGATAACCCTGAATCACAGCCTGTATGCCATGGAAGTGGCAGATGCACGTAGGAGTAATCTGCACCGCAGGACTGTTGATTACGTCAGGTATGTAGGTGAATATGTGAGCTATTAGCACATTTAGCTCTTGTGTCAGGATTGTGAAGGTAGAGGACTGTGATATCATACCTCACATTCAATGGCCAGGACAACAAATAGGGAAGTTCCTATTTTACACCTTCTGATTGTTAACACCTGACTAACAGTGGAGCTTGTGCACCCAATCTGTTAGAATCCACCATGATTCACACAAATTTTAAACACTCTACATACAATGTCATTCATTCTTAAACAATATAGTAACACAAGCCCACAGTTTCATTTATTTATTCAATTGATGTTCGTGCTAAAGAAGACAAAATCATCTGTAGGTTAAGGAAGCCAGATCTCACAGCGACTGCGTACTGTTGAGATGTTCCTGGGTCCATGTGCTGCACTGGCATGCTAGCCATCTTAGCCACGGAGGCTCCCATGCCCTCTGTACATTCATGCTAGGAGATGATGAATATCATATACATTTATATCATGTGTAATTTGACTGATGTTTTAAGTTGTCCAAAAGAAGGTTTTACTTCTATGACAGCTGTTAACTTCAAGATTGGCTGAGGAAACTGGAATGCCCTAGGCATTATTAAAACCACAGACCTCTAAACTCACTGACATTTGCCAGGTACATGTACAAACGTGCTGCCTTCAAGCTGCAGTCGCACCATAGAGAGTTACATTCAAGCAAAGGGTTCTCAAAGGCTGATTGGCCTAAAGCAAGGATAACCCTTGAGGTTAATGAGCCAGGAAGGTCAATGTTCACAATGGCAAATTTAACATACAGCTGTACATGTAGAAAATTACATATCTGTGCACATTTCGCACTGAGGCCATCACTGAAAATATGTTCGTTGGGCATATACATTTCCAAGGCTCCCAAAAAAGATTCCTACACTTTCAGTTTATACTGAGCTATTGACAAATTTTTAATTTTTTAAATTAATCTTCTCTCCATGATAAAGTCCCTACCCTTTTCATTAGCAAAGATAAAAGAATAAAATCCCTACCGATCCACTCCCACAATTTTTTTTAAGTTGGGTTACAAGCAACAAACAATTTTTAGGGGATGGCCTAATGATTGCTATGAAAACTTTGAATTTAACATATTGGAAACAGGTGAGAAACATATCCATAAAAGAGGGTGTGTTCACAAAATCACAGGCGCCATAAATCAAACATATTAATGTTTGGAGAAAAAATATTAGATTAGTCAACTGTTTCACATACTGCACAAAAAAAAAAGGAAAATGTTATTACATCAGCCATGCATGCATAAGTATTAAGATAACAATAATTAACATAACTGAACACTGTATTTAAGAAGTTTTTCCTGTATTCATCACCCGTATGTGTTTCTCACAAACCGTTTTACGTGGACTGTAACGCCCAAGTGTGCAAAATGACAGCATTCACAAAGGTTTTGAAAATTAAAACCAAATACGTGCAAAAATAAACTGTTTAACTAAATCTACATGTATGCATATGTGCGTGCCGCATACATTTCCTAGCAGAAAGACTGGATTCTGTTGGATCATGCAATGTGCATGTACATACATGTACTTGTATGTGAAGTGTATCTTTATATTTACATGTGGTGTTCACAACTTCCAAATTTTGGCTCGGTACTAATGAACACAGAAACCATACTAAATGCTATTCTGAGAAGAAAACCACTTACAGAAAAAAAAATAAACTCACCTTAACAAGCAAACCCAAAAAATTATCAAGTGAAGAAAACTCAACTCATCAGACTCGGGGCAACTGCTCGACTGAAGTGGCAGTGGAACTGCACGAGCTGAGGGAGGGAACAACTGTTGTCATGGAAACTAATTATCAGATGTTACAAGTGGATGAGCGAGAAGGGGAGATGTTGATGGATAGACGGGTGAGGGCGAAGGGCAGGTTTCACGCAGCCTTACCTGTCCAATAATTACAGGTATGACATTTTAATCTTCATTCGCTATTTCATCTTTGAAGGGGGGGGGGGGGGGGGGGCTGGGGGTGATTTTATGCATAATTCACATGGGCAATTAATAAGTCAAACATGGCAGGGAAAGCCTTTCCAAAGTTTAATCTGCTGATGAACTAATTACCATGGCAACCAGACACTCTGGCACGGTAGGAATTGATCATCACTTGGTTGACTGCTGAGAAGACTTCGTATACCCGTAGGCTCATTCAAAAGCAATTCCATATGTTGAAGATGAGAGTTAAATGTATCTGTCGTTGCCTTGGTAATTGGCTTGTATGGTACATGTAGACATATATACATATAGCCGTCACTGATCAGAAGAAGACATCTGCAGCTAATAGCAGATCAATAGCCAGATCTCCTGATTTATTGATAATATAGATGTATGATAGGCCGATGAAATCTGTCATTAACAGCACAGATCCGGCTATTTCCAAAGACCTCCTCCATGTCAATCATCTAGGCATTAGCACAGCACTGTAAAGGCAAGCCTCTAAATTGCCAAATGTCACATTTGTATATACCTGTCAGAATACCTGTACATATCCCACATAATCCCACCACATGAATAATCAAAACAGCTTGGTAATATACACATTTATACAAATGCACTGTACATGTACCTGTGTAGTGTGTTCTAAGCAACTGTGTTAAATGTCTAGCTTCTTACTCCTGTATTATTATACTTGGCCTATATAGGTGGGGGTGGGGTGGGTTGGGGGTGGGGGGTTCTCCGTAGCTTCATATTCTGAAGTACAGCGTAAAACACCAATTAAAATGAATAAATAACATGTATGTTTCTTTTGCAAATTAAACAATACCTGTATCTATCCATAGTTATCACTCACTGTTTTGAGCCTTTCTCCAGAAATTTCATACAGTTTATACAATTTCATTTCAAAACAAACAAAAAACTCCAAACCAATCTATCCTAATTTTCCATATAGTAATGGGTTACATGAAACAAACACGTTTTCAAGGATGGCCTCAATTCAATAAGACGTCCATGATGTAATATGTAAGTGAGTGCTTGGAGTTTAACGTCGTACTTAACAATTTTTTAGTCATATGACGACGATGTAATATGTATGTGAAGAATGTTGTGACAGTAACACGATGGACAAATCATGCCAATTTTATTTATTTATTTACTGTTTATGGCAACCAAATACTAATAGTTTTTTTATTTTATATACATGCACCATGGGGCACAGTTTTATGGGTGGAAGAAATGGGAGTAAACCAACAACCTTTGGCAAATTACTGGCAAACTTTCTGAGCAAGTCAGACAGCAGACCCTTTGACACAATGACACACTGACAATGACATATGAATGCCATTAAAATATCTAGATGCACATCTCATGAATATGCATACTTACATAACCTGTCACTTTGAAGGTTATAAGAATTCATATGAAACTAACTTATAAAATGCAGACACAAAGTCGGGAATTTTCCATTAAGTCGTCTTCATCACGATGCATTTTATGGAAATTTGTTTCATCTTTATTTCTTTCGTATTAATTCTCTAGAAACGACTTACTTGAACCACTTACACGTATACAAATATAACTTACAGAATCTATTTTTGACACATTGATGGATACTGGTATTAATAGCACACATGTACCTGAGTGGATTATTCTAAGGTTACTGTTACCCTACAGGTAAAATGTATACACATAAATATAAACTTAGAACAGAAACCTAGGTGCAGCTATGTGTCTCATCTCAATTCTAGTAACCATGGCAACAAAAGTGAAAAACTACTGAGGCAAACAACAGCGATATATCTAGAACAACACAGATAAAAAAAAAAGATTACATATGAGAGAGAGAAAAGCAATATAGGGCTCAAAACAAGGTGCAAACAAATTTAAATTAGAAAGGAGATAAATTATATATATTATCTTTAGAAAAGGCCATGCAATTTTGTGGAACTCAGAACATTCTGTGGTTTACTAATTGTTGTGTTGGTATAGTCATAAACAAGAAAAATAAAAGTCTCGTCTAGGTGGTTTAAAATTCACAGCAAGTGAGGAGGGGGGGGGGGGGTATTTGGAACAACAACTTCATGTACACACAACGTCATGGCAACTTACCCAGCATCATGGCTTTACTGGGATAGCAAAACAAAAGATTTCAAGAATGAAGTACAATTATACAAGTATATCCTGTCATAGTCATAAATGGCACATGGACACGGAAGTATACACTGAAAGCATTATCAAACATGCACAGGTGTACAAGTATGTTAATTCTTCCACAAACACATTAAAACCTTTGTCCATTTACAAATTATTAGATGTCATGTGCATATAGTTAAAAAGCAAGCTTATCACTATGATATTTACGGCATAGAAGAAAAGTAGAGTGAATAGATTTGATCTTGTTGTTTCTGACCAAGAGTGACTTTTCTTCACATTTTTCTCTCTATGTTGTATTTATAGTTAGCCAGAAAAAAACAGATGGCCTTATTTATTTATTTGACTGTTTCAGGTTTCCGGGGGAAGAAAGCCCGAGTGACCGAAGTAAACCACAAACCTTTACCAGGTACTTTATACAAACCTGTTGAATTTAACAAAGCAGCAAGAGCAGGATTTGAACCTTCAACCTCATTGTTCAAGGAAAAGCTAGTGCAGGGAACCAGAGCATTAGTCAAGAGTGCTAGCGAGGCCCACATCAATAACTTTTTAGGTTTTTCATTTCATTAGTGTTTAACACTGAACTCAAGAGTTTTTCATTTATATGCATGATGATGGTAAAGAGACATTGTAGGAAAGGTAACAAGGAGTAAATATGCCCATTCTTCACCGTGCACATGACAAATGCCTGACACAAAACAGAAGATGAACAAGCAGCAGTTGGATTTGAACCCGCAGCCTTATAAGTGAATAGCTTCTACAGTAAAGGCCAACAAGGCTTCACAATAAATTTACAACAATGTTAATAAAGACACATCCTATAGCCAAATGGTCCAGACTTCTCATATTTATTTATTTGACTGTTTCTTTAATTGATTTATTTCTTTAATGCATACTCAAGAAAATCTCACTTCTATAACGATCAGAAACCGGCAGACCCCAGGGGGGGGACCCACAACCATCCACAGGTTGCTGACAGACCTTCCCATGTACAGCCGGAGAGGAAGCCAGCATCAACTGGACTTGAACTTGACAGTGACAGCAATGGTGGGAGGCTCCTGGGTCATTCCTGATGCTAAGAACATGAGCATGTACATGTACATCAGCCACGATATTAATTACTGAGTCAACCAATCCCGATTTCTCAATATTAACCTGTTTATAGTATATCAACCCATCAGTACAGGTTTCCAAGTATGTACATGTATGTGTATACTTTAAATATCAATCCATGCTACACTCATATAACAACAGAAAATGACTGGACAATTCAGGCCAAGCATAGTCAATAACAGTCCATTTATTGCATGTGTAGCATAGGGGAGATTCCCCTGGCCTCAGACGTCCTTACTACATGTGGTCAACCCTTCAATCCTATTTATATGTACATGTAGGCCTGACTGTCCGTTTAACATGTCTCTAGAGGACTAATTATATAGAATATCTAACAACACAAAGTATACTTTGTAATAACTGGTTATCATCATAAAATGATAAATAAAAGTTACTGCAAGTGACAACAGATGATTCTTATAATCTTTCATATAATCATTCTGAGATTGTGTGATAAAGACTTCTTATATATGTACATGTCGTGTTCAATGAATTTTTTTTCTTATTTTTGGCTCACTGAGATACTATCAAATTCCCTATTCAATGTTTAAAAACACTTGACGCACGGTGCAGCACTTATCCATACCATCCATGAACGCTTATATTATCACCTGACCCCTCAACATTAAGCTCATTGAAGTTTATTTAGTAAAAATCCATTCGAAAACAACATGCTGTAACTGTTAAATTCAACTGGCTGAGGCAAAAATGAACTACATCATAGCTTAAATGATGAGCCGTGCAGAAATCCATTACAGTCAAACTGACTGGTCAATAATAAAAGTAGCCTCACCACGTGCAATTGCTTTCTTAGTTTAGCATTTTTCTACTGTCACATTTTCATTGATTTTGATTGATTTGTCCACTTTATATGACCCCTTAGAAGTTTTTTGGTGAAGTTTGACTAATTTCTCAACAGAAAAACTCAAGTGTTGGCATCAGAAGTATGATTTTAAGGTCTTTCCCTGCATACCAAGCTTTTGGTGAAATACAGCATTGATGTGATTGAGCAGATGTAAGTGAGTCTGAGATGCCCTATGCAATACAACTGCAAGTTGATGTGTACAGATTTTGTCAGAGGTTAAGAATGGTGGAGTATTTTTTAAGCCATCTCAATCATTCAGTTTAGAGGTTATAAAATAAAATACTGCACCTATGTTAAACTAGACCAAAATGGGACACATACCCCACTCAGGCTTTCTCTGTCAGCAAATCACTAATTAGAACACTGAACTGTGAACGTTCCTCTCTGTATCATCACAAACAGCAGTCCTTGTATCTTACAAGTTGAGATAACTTCAAAGCTACATAGCACAAAACTACCCATCCATGACCTTCAAAACGTAAACATCAATTCTGTAAAATACTATTTTTCTTCTGGTGATGTGGGAGAGTGGGCGGATTTGTTTTTTTTTCTTTGCCTGAGAAGGCTATTTAAATTATACTTAATGTCAGTCCTTTGAATGTTTGGGGATCTGATATAGTCAACGGCCACATTGACCTTTAACTACAACTTCCAAATCCAGTTGGATTTGCGTTCACAATGCATTGCAAGTCCTATCCCTCGCAAGTCTTTTCATAAAAGACATATTATCTTCATTCCACAACAGAAAATGGCATGTCCTAGGGTCTTAGAGTCGACTTAAAGGCCCACTTCATTTCGCAATGTACGTTGCAGAATGGACTGGAATCGAATGATTGAACACTGAGCCTGAGGCAGGTAGGGCCTAAATATCATAAATTGCCAAAAATATAAACCTCCACGTTTAATTTAATTTAATTGAACTATTAACGAGACGTAAGGTATAACTGGAAATATTTTCCATAACAATCTGTTTCAGAGATGTGCAAAACAAGAAAGGGAGTTTGAGTTTTTCGGGGCTAGGAAAATGACAAGTGTGAAGTGAATTGTGTTGTTGTTGCACCATTGCGTTCTTCATGAGACACCGCTTTACGACTGACAAAAGCTATGCCCGTGTGCATTTGAGCATTCAGAATTTATGCAGTATATAAGTGCATGACGTTACCTCCACCCACATAAAAAACAAAATAATTGTAATCTTACCTATTTTTATATATCTCATACACAGCGTCTATTCGCAACAACACGTTGTTGCTGCTGTCAAGCCTACTTTATGGCTGTCGTAATGCACTGATCCTGTTGTCGCTAGCTGACTGGCTATTGTTAAATGTGAGGGCGATGATGTCACGTGCAACCATTCTATTGGGATGCAATGATCCTTTTCATATACAAACTCTCATAAAGTTTATCTGCGACAAATGAAACAAAGTAAATAATAAATAGAAATAATAAAATAGATAAGCCAATAAAACTCAAACAAATTTGGAAAAGCTACGTGCCACCCAAAACATACAAATATTTTTTCTTAAAAGTGCGAGTACAGATATATACACATACATGTGCGTCACAATGATAACTTTATATGCATACATTATGCATAAATAATATTATAATTTTTTTTGAATAACTGCCATCAACTACCGGTGTATTATAAGTTTACAATCCCATTATATGTATTTAAACAGAAGTGGTATGATGTAAACTTCAAGGGCTAGTTTCACAAAGCGGCGTAGAATTGTTTTATTGTACATTTGACCAGCGATATTTTCTACATCATTATTACCGCACCGTTGTCCTATATATGTGCGATTATCATACATCTTTATGAAACTGGTCCCAGGTTGATACATTCACACGGAGCCAACACCTTTTGTTTTTCAATGTCAAGACTACCTCAATCATATAATTAACTACTGGTTATGTGTTCATTAACATATAAAATACAAACACATCATCACCTTAATACAATGCGCTGACAGAGAAAATAATAATTTTATAATTACGTAAAATAATGTAATAAAGCTCATAGGAATGTACATGTACAAATGGCTTTTTATGTCTAACCAGCTCAACCATTAACATATAAACATGCTTCATCGCATTAGGTAAATACTTGTGCAGCCCTGTTTCTGGCAATCAAGGCCAACGGACTCCATTGTTAGAAGAATGTATTATCAGCTTATGTCACTTTCTATATATGCACATTAAATAAGGCTATGCTATGTAAACATCATCACCGGGGTACTTTCTCTTTCACTAATAGAATCAGCCAATCACACGGCATGAAAATTCTTGCAGATTTGTTGATTGGACAAGGATCGATACGATCCGCTTTACGGCAAATATTCAACCGGTCTGTTTTGAGTTACTTTAGCAGTGACCAAGTCTTAAATTTTGTCTCATTTTATGTTTACCTGACGGACCAAGATCATTCTTATCATGAAGAAGATATTTGTGCTTTTGTTGTGTTCGTTTTTAGAAGTGTTTCAGGCATGGGGTAAGTTGTAATTCGTCTGTAATCGAACGAATTCTTGTTGCTACGTAGTTTTTTTGGGATATGTTCTCCCCAGTTGAAAGGAGTTTCCGGGTTTTAAAGGCTTGGTATATAAGCAATAAAAGCAGAATAACAGAAGAACAAATTTATTGCATGTTAAATTCTCTACTGTGCTGCACATGCACATATAGCCCACATAGTATGGTGCTGGGTTGTCTGTGTGAACTCCGCCATTTTATTTGAAAGTGCTTGATATCTGTTGAACATTAAGGTCATGATAACTTGCAATGCTCCAGTGCAGATATATAGTTGAATATCCCATGTATTCCATATGTATTTGGCGTGATAAGTAAAACTGTTTGGAGTGGAAATAAACAATTTCATGAAGGCTAGCGGAAATATTTTAAATAAAGCACGGCACATTTATCTGTCATAAATGTACATGGCCTACACTATATGTATAAACTAGTTTGGTAAGATGATGTCTGTTAATTTTTATCAGAAGTCTGTTAGTGTCTGCAGTTGTGTTAATGTACCCTATGTACACGGCCAAAGTATATGATAATTTTGTTGAAATTAAATAGATATGGAAACAGATTTATTGAACAGTAGTTGCGGAATATAACCCTGAAATCGACAAACACGAAGTGTTGGGAGAGTTACGGGGAATAACTGCTTCTAATGTGTCAGATCAACGGTAATCCACATTTACCGCATCTTCACATGCACATTAATTCTTCCCCGATGTAAATCGATGTCAACCGAGTAGTCCCCGTAATCAGCTAAAGTGTTCTGTGTCTCACCGAATGAGAAACAGTGGCACAAATTCACAAAATAAATATATTTTCACACACTACACCGGCCACAGTGGGCGTAGTGGCTGAAAATGTATTTGTTTTGTGAATTTGTGCGGTTGTCATGGATCCTTTTTGTTTCGACGAGACTCATAACAGACCACTTGATTATGGGAACCACACATTTGACATAGATTTACGTGAGGGAAGATTTAATGCATGTGTGAAGATGTGCTAAAATTTGGCTTACCATCAATTCGACACATAAGCAGCAGTTATTCCGCAACTAACTGAACAGAAAAGGAAAATTAGTGGTAGATATTACATCGACTTTGTGACCTGCGCTACGTAACATGCCTAAGTGTCGCTGTGAGTATATTATGAAGACTGTCTGTAAATATGGTTAATTTGGACGTATTTGACCAGCTCAGTAAACACAGCAATTGTGATCATTGGTGTAGTCACCCCTGGATTCAAACAGTGAATCAAGTGCTTAATCTATATATATATATATATATATATATATATATATATATATATATATATATATCTGCAGCTGCTGGGCGTATAATGCTTCTTTTTCTTTTCTATTTCTAAAGGTCATTTTAAGATTGAAAGTCCATATACTATGTATTTAGGCTGTGAATATTATTGAAATCATACCATCCATAAACCAGAGTGCCATTATATCATTTATTCTTTGTAACACTAGCTCTATAGAGCTATTCAAACACCAATCAAATAAATAAGCAATTCTTGGATAGGAAAGTTTCAAGATCCTCGGAGGCTTTGGTGTCAACGGGCAGTTGGCCGTGGTCTCTCATGTAATTGTACATGAATTTGCTGGGAATTAGATTAATAGGCACTGGAATTACACTTAAAACAGTCAAAAGAAAAAAATCAGTGGTGAAAAACAAAAGAAAGAAATTAAATTACCCAAGAGCTAACTATTTATATGCACATGTTTTGATTGTTTCATTTTCAGGGGACTTGAGTAAAAGTTTGAAATATTATGAGACGTTCAAAGATCTGCACGTCCATAGCATATCCAAGAGAAGTTTAGATCAAGAATCAACGATTAAAGACGTCCGCTTTACAACCTTAGGAAAGTAAGTGATTTTAGATAATCTTTAGTATTACATGTAGGTCTGGGTTAAATACCAAGTTCAGTCATACTTAGACTTAATTTAAAGTGAAAAACAGCACCTGACTAATGTTTATTTCCTCTGAAAGACTACCATTCATAGTATCAAAAACCAGCATTAAACTTTTTTTTTTAGGTTTTTTTCAGCACAGTAAAATTTTAGTGAAACTTGACACATCTTCAACACGTCTCCATTATCGAGAGCAAGGTGATGTTACGTTTACTTTAGCTTGCTAACGTCAAAGTTATTTTCTGTTAAATACAGTCAAAGCAGTAGCGTAAGGCAGATAAAAGTTGTGGTGGTAAAGGTCCAAGTGATAAATAGCTTTCTCGGAAATTAGACGTACTAGAAGCATATTTTACCAGTTCATTTCTTCCACTGCTTGAAACGTTGATTCAGTAAGCCTGCTATATCATTTACAGTTCAAGTAGCCTGCAGATGCACGGCCAGTGTATCCCTGGTTCAGGTTGTAGCTTCTGGAGGAGTTGTGCTGGGGATTTTGACCCCTATTAAATGTTTACATAATTACAATAGGATTGTTGTACAACTAGATTCATACTCAATTCTGAAACAATTGAAAATAAATCTAGGTACCGCTGACGCTGATCTAGGTATTCAGCTGTCACTGAATTTTATGCTTCAGTTTTGTGGTGGTAGCCTCTAAGATGAGAGCAGTGCTGACCTAGCTATCGCGGACATCAGATGAATCACCTCGGCTTGAACACAGCGTTTCAATAATTTTACTGCATATTATGAAAGAAAACAGGAAAAAAAAATCATCCCTTGTATGTAATAAAGACAAAGAAGCAAAATTTAAATTCTTCAGTTATTATAAACTTAGAGAAAAAAAATTATATCATAAGATTGAATTGAATTGAAAGCATTGTCCGTTGAGATGCTGTGTTCTCATCCCCATCAACCTTCGGCATCCCTAAATGAATTTTTCACTGACTCTGATAGAAACCTGCCGACTAAGTGGTCAAATGAACGACAAAAAATGTATTTGTATAATTTGAACAGCGTGTCTAAGTAGGCTCTCTGTCTACTGGGGAGATGAATGCGGTTGAGCCGTGATGGTATGCTACTCTCTGACATAATTTGTCATACTGTCATTGAATATTACGGCTTGTAAATCAACTGATTTTACATCTGTGGTGTTCCATAAGTCATATAGACCTGTCCTACAACACTGTGTGAAATGGCCCTTCAGTTACACGTAAATAAATTGTTGTAAATGATCTTAAAATGATGTGTTATGCAGTAGTTTTGTATCATCATATGTCACTTCATGGAGTGAATGGGTAAAGGTTGCGTCACAGCTTAGGCCGTGCAATCTGATAGCAACGTGTTTGATTGGATAAAATTCTCAAGATGTCTGCCTCGATTCACACCTGCCATTTGTGTAGTATTGACATTTTACTCTACATGTTATTTGGTGAAATCTCATTAAAATAATAAAGTATGATACTTTTTAGAAAACTTTAGAATCCTGCTATTGATTGAAATATGTTGTAGCCAGGTGCTGTCTTGTCCTTTAAACTCTTAACCTTTATGACTACCTCATGTCGTAAACAGCACATTAAGCGGAGTTAAGGCCAAATACTGTTGGCCTGGTGTCAGTATAAAGTAACCATGGTAACTGGATGGGGTGTTGTATCTTGTGGTGTATCTGGTGTTGTGTCTGGTGTCTTCAGCATGGCTTCCCAGTGAGGCAGCACTGTGAACATGAGAAATGTCAGGTTTGCGATGGGCTGGCTTCAAGGAGACAGTCATCATATAACCAAAAACTGGCTGAAAATAAAATTAAACTCCCTTCATCAAAAAAATGAAATTGTTGCACAAGCAAAATACTCAGTTTATTTAACTTAGAACGCTGATATTTAGCTGAATCATCAGTCATGCCAGTTTTATACATGTACAGTGTAGTAGTGGCCTGTTTGGTGATGGATTCTAGGATCCATGCAGTCAAGAGATATGTCATCATGGAAAATGAGCTTGAAGCACATTCTTAAATGTCAAATGGGCTCTAGGTGTCTGTATATGATGTACAGACATGTATTTCTGCATGAGCATTTGGAAGTTTGTATTCTGTTGTGCTGGCAGAGTGGTGTAGAGTGTCACAGTTCGGAATAACTAGCCATTGATCAGTGTTCAGACTATTGCATCTGGACAACTGTGATGTGTGTTGGATTCACTGAACTTTTGTTAATTATTTCCTATTTCAAATTTCCAAGCTACCCACATTACTTAAAAAATATAACAGTGTTATTTACATGTCAGTTTTGTTATGTACCAAACACTTGGCCGGTCACTGTGAGTTCAAGTTCAGCTCATGATGGCTTCCTCTCTGACCGTAAGTGAGAAGGTCTGCCAGCAACCTGCGGATGGTCGTGGGATTCACCCAGGCTCTGCCCGGTTTCCTCCCACCATAATGCTGGCTGCCGTCGTATAAGTGAAATATTCTTGAGTACGACGTAAAACAACAATCAAATAAATAAATAAATTAATAAACACTTGGCACCTGTATAAATACATTAACTATTTGGTTCAGGACATTGTCCTTGTCCAGCAGATTATTTCCAGTCTTTTTGCCGTAGTTCAAATGCTAATTTAACACTATTTTACAGGGACTTTCGGTTGATTCTGCAGCAAAGAAAGCATCTTTTGTCTCGTAACTTCAAAGCAGTGGTTCAAAGGGAAGATGGCACAGAAGAAAATTTTGCTGTAGATCAAGGATTGATCCTCACTGGACATGTATTTGGTAAGCTGCCATAACTTCATTTTTGTATTTAAGTTCAGTTATAGAGGCAGATAAATGTCATGTCACTCTGCCTTGCAAACAAACCTCAAGCATCTCTCTAAGATCAATAGAACTTTTAAAGTCTGAAAAAGAAAAACTTAGTTATGGGCAGAATTTTCACGTCATTACAGCATTTTGGAAAGGCTGCTGCAGATTTCCTCTTTGGACATCTACGGTATGTAGTCCATTGGATGAGGTCCACATGTAAGAGCGTGACAACAATAAATGTTTTAATCTGGACTGTAGTTTGAACTCCATCCAGTACAATTCTAAATGTCATTGTTTATTTATTTATTTATTTATTTAATTACAATTTTACGCTTATTCTTAAGAATATATTTTACATACGTGAAAACCCACTACCATTTACAGGTTGCTGCCGGATCTTCCAACGTACAATCAGACAGGAAGCGAATGTGTTTGTTAGCACAAAAACTGTTTGTGTGCTATGCCTTAGTCTTGAATCTAAATTCTTCCTCATTTTATTTTATGTCAAGACTTATTTTCAGATCCTAAAGTCAGATCCTAAAGTATTAGATCTGAAAAGCTCTAATAATGTGTGATATGGGACTAAAGTATGTCTTTGGCAGAATCAGTAATTTATTACATGCACACACGTTTTTCTGTGTCTCCAGGAGAGGCCGTTTCTGATGTCTCAGCATATTTTGATTTCACTGATGATTACTCCCAAGTGATCAGCGCCCACATCCAAATGCCAGATGAAACCTACATCATCGAGGTACAGTGTGCAGAGAGTATTTCATTGAAAATTCTAATTAATTTGTAGATGTATTTATTTATTTGATTGGTGTGTTTTACGCCTCGCTCAAGAATATTTCACTTATACGACGGCAGCCAGCATTATGTTGGGAGGAAACAGGGCAGAGCCCTGGGGAAATCCACGACCATCTGCAGGCTGCTGACAGACCTTCCCATTTACGTCCGGAGAGGAAGCCAGCATGAGCTGGACTTGAACTCACAGCGACTGCATTAGTGAGAGGCTCCTGGGTCATTACGCTACGCTAGTTCTCCTAATTTTTTTTTTGTGGGCTACTGTGTTACATCGTCTGCTGTATAAAACTGCCCCATGAATGTTGGAGACTGATTAGCATTGGCACATGTAGCGGCTGCCAACCACAATGGTGTCCCACATTAGGTAATGCAAAAAATTTTGCTAAATTTTTGAAAATTTTACATGGGTTTTTGTTTGATGAAGGGATAATAGCATAGGCAAAATTTTTTGGCTATATTTTGACATGGTTTTCAAAGCAGAAACTCTCCTCATGCAGCTTTTCCTCTCAAAGTCCAGAAGTTACGTGTGATTTTTAATGTTTTTATTTTGCAGCCATCTGCAGGCCACTTGGAGGAGTCCGATAACTACACAATGATAGCTTATCGGGGCTCGGATATGCTGTACAGTTTCAAGAAATCACACGAACATGATGGGTAAGATTACTACAGTGTATGGGTGTTACACCTGCGATATTATCGAGTTTTACACCGTACTCAATAATATTTCACTTACATGCATACGATGGCGGGAAGCATACAGTGGGGGAAAACCAGGCTTGTTTAGACCCACTGCCATGGCAGACCTTCCCATGTAGGACCAAAGAGGAAGCCAGCATGGGCTGGTCACTGTGCTGTGCCAGCAAGATAACCACTTGACCACGGAGGCCGCTGTACAAAATTGTACTGCCTTTATATCAGGATCTCACATTCAGAATAGATTCATGAAATGTTATGAATATGGTAGTCATGAGAACAAACAACAACAGTATTATCATTAATAGGGATTACACTTTCTGAGTATAGCACAGATTCTAGTGCTAAAAATTGGCTGAGACCACTATGGGTTTCGAACCAGTGTCCTCAGAGTCAGGCACCAAATCGCCAGCAGTACATGTTAACCGTCTAGACCACTCCACCAACAAATTATAGTTTTGACACACCAAGTTGTTTAATCCACCTTTTTTGCTGTTTAGTTTGATCATTCTCATGTCAAATTTATTTACTGTAATAAGCAGGGCATCTGTGTTGAGTGTGCATTACCGAGATTTCTTCATGGACAGATAAACAAACTCATGTGGCAAAAGTAAAAAATATTGTGATCCTCTTCAATCACACACAATTCAGCAAATTTTATCTGTGTGACACCTGAGAGTTTTACTTGGATTTAAGCATACTATATTTAAGACAAAAACTTAGACAAATATTCTGTAAGACTTCCCGTACGTTAGACGCAACGTGATCTCCTTTATACATGTAGCAGTAGATGGTGTGGGTGAAGAAAACTGTCCTTGTAATGTTATAGAATAGGAAAATGCCTATTTTTGAGTGGTTATCAGCAATAATGTATTCGTGGGATTTGTATAGTTTGCTGCTAGTCAGATAGCCTGAGTATAACAGTTATATAGCCTTCTCTATAAGCATGACTATTAGATTCTTTTATTTTTTTCCAGAAGGTTTCTATTTTATTTGTTTGTTCACAGGAAGTTCTGTCAGTTTCTGAGGCCTGAGGGTGGTGTGGTTATCCAGGATGAGGGCCCAGAGCTGGTTGATGTTGTAGAAGCTGGACCAGCGTATCATTTCTCCACCAATCATTCAAGTACGTTATTTTAATGTCAGTGATCAGTGGTCAGTACTGTGAATGAGTTATCTCCCCTTTACTGCTCTTGGTTCAGCTTGGGCAAAAAAACTTAGCAGTCCAGAAAATTCAGGGGCTGTCCAGAAAATGCAGGTAACACGTTTACAAAACCTATCTTAATCATGCCAAAAGGTAAACGTTTTGATTTATTATTTATACATAGGTGAAATGTCATGATTTTTTTCACTGATAAAAGTGATATTTCACTGCTAAATGAGATACCACTTTTGTTATTATGCACCCAGACGCCATGACATCAAAAAAGAAACATTTTGTTTGTGACATTCCAATCAGAGCAGAGCCGAATGACGTCTTGATAGTCCAGTCACATTTAACATTTCTGCATCACACAACCAGACACAATGTCATGCAAGACGTCATGTGCGTCATGCTCTATTCGCAAGTCTATGAAGGCCTACAGCTAAAAAAATTGCCTAAACTTGATCAAATACACAAAATTATGATGTTATCAAAATATATGCAATAAATAGAGTATTGCACAGTGAAGGTCTCGTGGATTATCATTTTCACTTCTCAATATTTAAAATATTCAACCTCCACTGTACAATATCCTCCATTGATTCCACCTAATTTTGCAATACAGAATTCTGTATTGAATCCTTGAAAATCTGATCAGCTTCTGTAATTCTTCAATCTTTTTGTTCGCATGTTTGCAAAATGTTTATTGAAGCATGTTCTGAAGGCATTATTCTGTGTAGCCTGATAATATTACACTTTTTGTGAAGCCTTGAAATTGGCCAATCCAACCGATGTAGTTTTGTCTCCAAAATGTAATTATAAATATGCATGGATTGCATGGAAAGTTGCTCTTTCATCTGCGAAATGTTCTAGGAATTGGGGTAATGCACGACCAGATTTTGTATGAAACATCCTTTATCGAAGGGAAGTTTTACAATTGTAACAACATACAAATTTGATGTTTCACTCAAGATACTATGTTTCAGGTAAGAGTCGTTTCAAACGACAGACGTTTACACCTTTGAAGGAAACGTGCCCACTGCTAGTGGTAGCTGATTACAAATTTCACATCCATATTGGAAAAGGGAAGGTTGAGAGAACTGCATCGTACATGGCAAGTTCTTAAGTTAGCATTACACACAGACAGTTCATTGATTTATTTAGTTATTTGGTGTTTTACGCCGTACTCAAGAATATTTCACTTATACGACGGCGGCCAGCATTATGGTGGGTGGAAACCGGGCACAGCTTATGGGAAACCCACGACCATCTGCAGGTTGCTGGCAGACCTTCTCAGGTACGGCCGGAGAGGAAGCCAGCATGAGATGGACTTGAACTCACAGCGACAGCATTGGTGAGAGACTCCCGGGTCATTACGCTGCGTTAGCGCGCTAACCAACTGAGCCACGGAGGCCCCCACACGCAGACGGGATGATTTTACGTGTATGTGTGGCTGTGGATTGTAGTATGCATTTTTAGGATTCCACACTCAGTTTTCTCGTCTTTTGTACTGAATATGATGCCGTCGCTGTGAGTTCAAGTCCAACTCATGTTGGCTTCCGCTCTGCATGAAAGGCCTGTCAGCAATATGGTCGTGGATTTCCCCCCAACCTGTGTCCGGTTTCCTCCCACCATAATGCTAGCCCCTGTCGTATAAGTAAAATACATACTTTTTGTGTTCTGTTTTGTTTTTTTCACTGCAGATTTTCTTTGGCAGAAACATATTGTATATTACTTTGTTTTGTGGTGTGTTTCTTCAGATCCTTAATGTACATTAATGGTTGTTGTCATCAGATATGTCACTGGTTTCAATTTACATAATGTTTACTAAAACTCTTTATGATCAGGACGCCTGTCGGTGTATTGAACTCTGATGAACTTAAACAAGATAAAGACTTCTCTGCGTTTCCATCAGAATCTTTTCGACCATATGTGGGGAGACAATGCATATTTCATAGATCACTACATGGAATGACGGATTTTACCCAATACTCTGTCGCATTCTCCCGATATAACTCATATGCATCCAGATGTACCATACACGTATATGAAGTGCATGACTTCTGTTCTGATTGCTTAGTTATAATTGCACAGAGATGCATTTACGTTTCTGTTACGATTCAAATGATTGAATTGTTTCAGATAGGTGTGATTGACCGAGTGGACAAGTTGTACAGAAGTACTGTGTGGGACCAGACGGATGGGTTCTCTGGAGTGGGATTTGAAATCAAAGAGGTATGAGTGTGAACCAGCGTCTTAAGTGCTCTGGGGAGCAAACTGTGACGGAATGGATGAAGATACCATGCTGGAGAATGATAGGAAATTTTCAGATTTACCAATTCAGTCTGAATTGTCTGTATTTTGCCTCCAATAGCTGGTATCGTGCATTTTTCTGCTTTTTTTATTCAATAATCATATTTTTGAGTAGCTCAAATTTGACAGGAATAAAGTGAGGAAGCAGGACTGGTTGGCCCGGTGTCATGTCTTGTGTCTTCGGCATGATACCTCAGGAGCAGCAGCACTTTGATGGCATGGACTGAAGTTATTATACTGTATTTTACCTAAAATTTAGCATTTTTCGGCTTTGACATTTACCTTAGTTTTGATTGATCTATCCACCTTAAAGAGCCACCTAAAAGTTCCTTGTGAAGTTTGATTAATTTTTTATCTGAAATATGTAAGATTTGGCATCAAAAGTATCATTTTAAGGCCTTCATGTGCTTCGAAAAGGGAATTTGTACACACTAACTTTAGGTGAAATATAGTATGCATGAGTGAGTGAGTGAGAGCTTGGAGTTTAACGTCGTATTTAACAGTTTTTCATTCATATCACGACGACAGTGCGCATGAAAATTCGTTAACAGTGACTGTTAGTGTATGAATATAGAGGCTGTCCATTGAAGTTCGTGCAAATGCTTACTTCTTATTCCGTTCTCGGTGAAAGGAATTGTTACATCACAGAAAGGTTGAACGATCTTCATGTTGATGAAACTGGATGTCGGGTAGTCGTAGCTGCAACAGTAATGATTATGATTGGTCAAATGCGTGTTCATGAGTGATGTATGTGTCTGAAGCAAGGTGTCAAGTGCCAAAAAAATGGCCAAGCGGTTGTAAAAGCTACCTGCTTTTCAGTGACTGGGTCACATGAGATTGTGGGCTCAATCCTGTACTCAGACAGGCAAGGTTTTAGATTTCCCTGCGTGCATGGACCTTGAAAGCAGTAAGGTTTGGATGGTGTCTTTTTGTGTTGTCTTATATGAAGCTCCTGGGAGACCACTTGTCATCTACCCACAGGCCTGCTCTGAATTACCTCCCTTGGTACATGACAGCAACAATGACGTAATGTGAAATTAGTTTTTGAGGCATGAAACTGCGAGAAGTCGGACCTCGTCTAATGCAGGCAACAGAGCCTTTGGGAATCACAGAAATGTCAAGAGATCTTAAATAAGTAAATGCCAGTAACCTGCGGATGGTCGTGGGTTTCCCCCGGGCTCTGCCCAGTTTCTTCCCACCATGATGCTGGGCGCCATGGTATAAGTGAAATATTCTTGAGTACGACACCAATCAAGTAAATAAATAAATAAAGTAAATGAGCAGACCAGGTGTCTCTCCCCCCCCTCTAAAAAAATGGGGTAGATATTCATGTGCTATTTTTATCATTGATAACAACATTTTCTTCTTTTGTTTGTCTGTATTCTCAGATTAAGATTCATGAAGGGTACACATCAGTATCTGGTCAAGATCTCCACTACAACATGAAGAAAGATGACTGGGACACAAAAACTTTACTTGAGGTATGTTATTTTGTGATATGGTCATGTTTTGTTAACAAATGTCTGTAGAGGTCCCTTTTCTACTACTCCATACATGTATATCTCTGCAAAGCCAGTCCTTTCAATGAAAGGTGAGCGATAGCTCTCGCTAGTGCCCACACACGCCCAAAAAGTTTTAGGCGACCAAATCGCAAATAAAATTATCCTTTATTGCCATTAAAATATCTCCTGTGTGTCTTGCCGTTTGCTCCACAATTGTTGTCACTGAACATGATATTACATGTTATGTGTACATTGTATTTGTTTACGTACAACTCGGTTTGGGTATCTTTGTATTGTGGTGAGCGGGGGAAGGTCTTTTAGCAACATGTGGATGGTTGTGGGTTTCAGCCGGGCTCTGTTCGGTTTAATCCCACCATAATGCCGCTATCGTATAAGTGAAATATTCTTGAGCAAGGCGTAAAACACCAATGAAATAAATAAATAAATAAATAGTGTGGTGAGTGTTTACACGAAAGGTAGAATTACAGGAAACATTTTTAAATTTTACATCTGTTTCAATGTATTTTACAGCTGCAGTTCTTAATGCCTTCACATGGTTTCTGAATAATTTGGAAGTTTGTTAAAACTTTTGGTTTTGTCAGGTTGTATTCGTAATACATGCACCAGGGTATTCTGAATGCAAGCAGTTGTAGATCTCAGTGAATAAGCAACATGTCTTTAATTTAAATACTCTATTTAACCTAAAATTTTGCCCCATAAGTGCATTTTGGAGGTATTTATTTCATTGTTGTTTTATGCTGGTTTTAGAGACAAATAATAGTCATGAAATATTATACAAAATTACACAACTCTGAAAACCAGGCAAAGTGAATGACGTAGACAATGTGGAAATCTTAAGTAATATACAGTCTACAGTAGCAGTAATCCTATCAGGAGTTACATGTATATGTGTTTTGACTGCTGCTGGATTTTCATGTTGTAGGTGTTTAGTCGGATGCCCAGTTACCGTGGTTACTGCCTCGCTCACCTGTTTACTCACCAAGCTTTTAGTGGGGGTGTATTGGGCCTTGCATACATAGCCTCTCCCAGGACAAATTCTGTTGGGGGTATCTGCTCACCCTGTAAGCAAATTAAAATATTCATAAATATTCGTCCCAAAAAGGGCATTTTGAGTGGCAAGTGAAAGGCATAAAATGATACCTGCATTCCTGAAACTTATATCTTCCCAATAAGATACCTGTTTTTACCTTCTAAACAATTTCAAAACTCCTTTGAGAAGACAAGAAAGGAAAAACAAACAGTATTTAAGGTGGTTTAAAGATTTAACTGTCAGTGTACCAGTAGTCTACATGTCAACATATTACTTGTTTTTTCACAGTGTACTTCAAGGACGGGTACCGAATGAGCCTGAATACAGGCTGGAGCAGCTCACTAAACACCTACGGCAACAAGATCCTGTCTCAAGAGGCTCAGCTTGTCACAGCACATGGTCAGCGGGCTCGCAGATTTCTACCACTGATTTAACTGTTCATTTATTTATTAGTCCCCAACCAGACTATAAGTTTACCTCTCACTGACTATAAGTTTACTTCTCATTTGTAAGTCCGTCAAAAAAAACTTTTCCAGACTGTTTTTTGAGAAGAGTTTGTCCTATGGAAATGAAAATCAGTACATGGCTTCACTATGACAAGTTAGAGAATGTTCAATGTTGAATTTTGATTTTCGGTCAAATTATTGCCATTCTTGTCCTTTATTAACTCTGATCTTTTTTAACTTGTTTTTCAAAACTCTTAGCTATTCTGTATTAAAATTTTGTCCATGCCTTAATTCATCAAGACAAGTCAAAGATCCAGCTTGAGTTGTGGATCATTACATCTGTTTTCCTCCCAAAGACTTATGGCTGTTTGTGTCCAGCTTTGCTATTCATTTGTCCAGGTATACATCTGTAGCCGTTGTTTGAAATAAAAATACCCCCCAAAAATTAAATAAATGCCATCAAATACAAATAGATTAATACAGAATTATAGCAATGGCAAACACAGGTGAATTAACACTGCCTTTAATAAGCTTGAATGAGGGCCCTCCCTGGCCAAGGTTGTTAACATGCCAGCACGTCGCAATGACCCAGGAGCCTACAACCAATACGTTCACTGTGAGTTCAAATCCAGCTTATGGTGGCTTTCTCTCTGGCTGTACTTGGGAAGTTTGTTAGCAACCTGCAGATGGTTGTGGGTTTCCCCTAGGCTCTGCCAGGTTTCCTCCCACTATAATGCTGACCGCTGATGTATAAGTGAAATATCCTTGAGAACAGCATGAAACAAATATCCATCAAATAAATAAATAAGCTCGAATGTATAACCAGATATCTATATTTTTCTCTCTGTTTCATATCCACGGTTCCTGCTGTGTTTCTTATAGAATTGGGTAAGTACAGTATGAATATTTAGTTCATATATTGTGAGATATTTCATACTTCATGTATTTACTGTCTTTATCACCTTTCAAGTGACACATTTTGCTTCATACTTGTTGATGTGTCGATGTCATTAAGAGTTTTTGTGGAAGCATGATTAATTTATTAACAAAAAAACAGAACTGATGGCGTTAAATGACTAATATCATTTTTAAGGCTGTTATATGCTTCTGAAAGTACATTATTACATGCCAAACTTTTGGTGAAATACAGTAATTTAGCTCTTTGTTTTTTAGACGGATCAGACATTTTCAAGAGCACTTACTCTGCATAGTCCTAAATCCTCATCAAAGTTGACGATGTAAAGTAGAATTTTAGATGTAGTTTGAAAACCTAAGTTTTTTGAAAGCTAAAATGTATTGCTCAGACCAGGGCACATATGTGAATTATAAACATATCCAGTGCAGATCAGATAGTATTCTTCTGATATGCCAGGACATGCAGTGAAGTAGAGGTGTTAGGTGTTGGGGATTTAGGGCAAGGTGCCCCAGTATTTTATTGACGCCAGTGATGCGGCAGTTTTAATATCAGCCATAAATTGCTACTTATGAGATGCAAATATTCAGCGCATCTGTGGAGGCTCCTGCACGGTTACTGTCATATCGAAATGCCCCATCTGGCCTCACACCACATTTAGTTTTTCATTTACTTTCGTATTAATAATTGGCATCACAACTCTAAATCCCTAAATCCCTGAGCCCCGAGAGTTCTGAACCTGATAATCCTTGTCGCTTGAGACAGCTTACGGAGTCAAATTCCTGTTAGGGACTGACCGATGAAATTTCCGATCACAAAATGATCGGAGCACTAATCAGAGTCAAACCCACCCACAAAATGACCAGAGAGCTAATCAGAGTCAAACCCACCCACAAAATGACCAGAGAGCTAATCAGAGTCAAACCCACCCACAAAATGACCAGAGAGCTAATCAGAGTCAAACCCACCCACAAAATGACCAGAGAGCTAATCAGAGTCAAACCCACCCACAAAATGACCAGAGAGCTAATCAGAGTCAAACCCACCCACAAAATGACCAGAGAGCTAATCAGAGTCAAACCCACCCACAAAATGACCAGAGAGCTAATCAGAGTCAAACCCACCCACAGAATGATCGGATAGCTAATCAAAGTCAAACCGACCCCGTAAGAGACCTTTCACTACTTTTGCACAATATTCATTCACCTCCATTTCCTGAAAAACATGCACAAATTTATACCTGGAATTAAATTTTGAAGTCTCTGCTTGGTCATTAGGTGTTCTCCACATGGTCTTGTACTGATTCAGCACTTGCGATGCAGCAGCATTTGAATGTCCAGCTGCATGCACAAGACAGTACCTTGGTTATACATGTATGACAAAAAAAAAAATGAATAAAAAATGTCTTCTTAATCTCAGTATTCACATGATTATCTCGAAATGTAACCAGTCAATTTATGAGTCTATTTGTCTTTAGGTCACAATTTTGGTAGTGAGCATGACACAGACACAGCCCAGTGCGCTCCTTCAGCAAAGGACGGTGGGAAATATCTCATGTACCCCTATGCAGTCAGTGGCTATGAGGCCAACAACAACGTGAGTTGGAACTCGGGATTGCAGCCTTAAAAAATTAGTCTAAGAAATAAATATTAAATATCAAGTTGAATGATAATATTTATTTAGTTTTTGTTGTACCCTAATTCTTCAACCTTTCCAACCACCACTGAGACCAGTATTTGAAACATTTCGAGAGAACTGTGGGGTGTAGAGAAAAAATTTTAGCTGTTTTATGAAGCTTGCATCTTTAGTGACACAAAAAAATCTTTTTTAGCATTATTTTTATAATAATTGAATGCATAAAGTTTATTGTAAAAGGTGCTTTGATTGGTTGAAAAGGTTGAAGATCTGGCAGGTCTGACTGAAACCAGCAGATGGTCGTGGGTTTACCCCTGGCTCTACAGGGTTTCCTCCCACCATAATGCTGGCTGTCGACGTATAAGTGAAATATTCTTGAGTATGGCATAAAAAAACCGATCAAAAAAATATAAATGTATAGGAAGGCCATCTTTCGGACAGTAGGGAACCCCTCTGACAGTATCTCGGGTCTAAGCTCTCAAATGGATTGTTTATTCCTGCCTTTGTGATGATGTTTTATGAGCGAACTTTATATTAGACATCTAATTTTTATTTGCCCCAAATTTTTTAATTACAGAAGACCGCTTGGGCTAATTGTTGTCATTTGAAACCAATTTTTGCTTAAAAAAGGAAGAGGCAGTTTAAATTCCGAAAGTGAAAGCGCAGCATTCTAGTATCAATTTCTAAATTATCGTGGACCAAACCCTCTTACATGTACTAATATGTCTCTTCATCTAATATAGATACCTTTTTGTCTTGCTACTCCAATTCCTCAGCCTTTTTTGCATATGAAAGAGCAACTTTGAGTGCAATTTTTTACCTGTATATTTAATCTCATGAGAAATGCTTTTTTCAATGTGACTTTTTTTGCTTGTTTTTTTGCTTTTTGAAGTGGGGTGGAAATAAAAACAGAAGTTTTACACTTACACGGGCCTTGCTTCATTTTGCAGAAATTCTCCACTTGCAGCAAAGGCTATATCAACAATGTTCTGAGGTTTAAGGCTGGTGGTTGTTTCCAAGGTAAACTGATAATAAAAATACAGACATGACTTATGATGACAGTACTGATTATAATGATGACTAAAGTATTTGGGGTCTTTTTCTCAGTATTGCAGTGAACTTGTCACAAAGACCTGAGACTGATGTTGTTTTTTTGCTGTAAAAAAATTTGATAATATCACACTCTGCCCAGGAACGGTTAAATCTAGAAATTTTAGAAACTTATTGAAAACATCATTTGCTTCCTTAAAATGAAACTTCAGTGTTGATGTCAAAAATTTTATGATTTTATGAAGCCCATCTTCTATCTTCATGTATAAATTTTTGCAACAATCCCAAGTTTTGACATTCTTATAAATTTCACTACGAACATTCAGTTTTACAGCCTTTGCTTGTACGTGAAGTTACACACTCAGTTTGCTTTTGGTTATGAGCAGTACTGTACTTGAGGTCGCTGACTTCAAATATGAACTTGTCATTATTGAATATTTGTAAGTTTGGTTCAAGGATTCAAACAGGGAAGCTGTCCTGGAAATTAAAAATACAGGGTGGAGGAAAAGTCTGGCAGTTTACTATATAGCAATTTAGAGTTTAAAACAAATGCTCTAACTGACTTCCACCTCTCTCAAAACACATTCTTACTCGGAAGACGCATGACACATTTCTAAGCATAGAGTTATTCCCCCTTATGGTTTCCAGTTCTTGTGTGACGTTATCTTTTAGTGCTTGTAATGTTCTTGGTTTGTTAGCATAAACCACTGATACAATAGCACAAGTTCTACTCTTTCTGGAATTGTTAGCTTTTCTGGCATGGGTAACAATCTGAAAGATAATAAATAAAATAAATAAAATTAATAAAATTATACACGATACTTAAATGATCAAAATTACGTTAAAAATAAATGAAAACCAGTTCTGTAGTAAATTGCCCATGGGTCCAGACTTTTGCTCCACCCTGTATATTTGTATAAATGTGGAGATGTTGTCATAGGATACAAAAAAGGTAAAAAACACAGTAAAAATGCATCATTTTCTTATGTAATGTTGAAGTGTGTGTGGTACTACCTTTTGGTGTTTTATGAGCACAGATACACTGAAAAGTGTGATGTGCTGCAGGAGAAAAATAAGGGGATGGGAATTGGTTTTACGAATTTACACATATTTTTTTAAAATGTGTTGTTTTGCAGTGAAGTCTGATGCATTCTGTGGAAATGGGATCGTGGAGCCAGGCGAAGACTGTGATGCTGGGTTTAAGGGGAGAGGGGGAGAGGATCCTTGTTGTGCCTCAGACTGTCACTTCAAGGAACCCGCAGTGTGCAGGTGAGGACTACGATGGTGGGTTTAGGGGGAGAGGGGATGAGGATCTAGGGGGAAAGGATCCTTGTTGTGCCTCAGACTGTCACTTCAAGGAGCCCGCAGTGTGCAGGTGAGGACTACGATGGTGGGTTTAGGGGGAGAGGGGAGAGGATCCTTGTTGTGCCTCAGACTGTCACTTCAAGGAACCCTTAGTGTGCAGGTGAGGACTACGATGGTGGGTGTAGGGGGAGAGGGGAGAGGATCCTTGTTGTGCCTCAGACTGTCACTTCAAGGAACCCGCAGTGTGCAGGTGAGGACTACGATGGTGGGTTTAGGAGGAGAGGGGATGAGGATCTAGGGGGAAAGGATCCTTGTTGTGCCTCAGACTGTCACTTCAAGGAGCCCGCAGTGTGCAGGTGAGGACTATGATGGTGGGTTTAGGGGAAGAGGGGGAGACGATCCTTGTTGTGCCTCAGACTGTCACTTCAAGGAACCCGCAGTGTGCAGGTGAGGACTACGATGGTGGGTTTAGGAGGAGAGGGAATGAGGATCTAGGGGGAAAGGATCCTTGTTGTGCCTCAGACTGTCACTTCAAGGAGCCCGCAGTGTGCAGGTGAGGACTACGATGGTGGGTTTAGGGGAAGAGGGGGAGACGATCCTTGTTGTGCCTCAGACTGTCACTTCAAGGAACCCGCAGTGTGCAGGTGAGGACTACGATGGTGGGTTTAGGAGGAGAGGGGATGAGGATCCTTGTTGTGCCTCAGACTGTCACTTCAAGGAACCTGCAGTGTGCAGATGAGGGCTGTGATGGTGGGTTTAGGGGGAGAGGGGAGAGGATCCTTGTTGTGCCTCAGACTGTCACTTCAAGGAGCCCGCAGTGTGCAGGTGAGGACTATGATGGTGGGTTTAGGGGAAGAGGGGGAGACGATCCTTGTTGTGCCTCAGACTGTCACTTCAAGGAACCCGCAGTGTGCAGGTGAGGACTACGATGGTGGGTTTAGGAGGAGAGGGGATGAGGATCTAGGGGGAAAGGATCCTTGTTGTGCCTCAGACTGTCACTTCAAGGAGCCCGCAGTGTGCAGGTGAGGACTACGATGGTGGGTTTAGGGGAAGAGGGGGAGACGATCCTTGTTGTGCCTCAGACTGTCACTTCAAGGAACCCGCAGTGTGCAGGTGAGGATTATGATGGTGGGTGTAGGGGGAGAGGGGATGAGGATCCTTGTTGTGCCTCAGACTGTCACTTCAAGGAACCTGCAGTGTGCAGATGAGGGCTGTGATGGTGGGTTTAGGGGGAGAGGGGAGAGGATCCTTGTTGTGCCTCAGACTGTCACTTCAAGGAACCCTTAGTGTGCAGATGAGGGCTGTGATGGTGGGTTTAGGGGAAGAGGGGGAGAGGATGCTTGTTGTGCCTCAGACTGTCACTTCAAGGAACCCACAGTGTGCAGGTGAGGATTATGATGGTGGGTTTAGGGGAAGAGGGGGAGAGGATCCTTGTTGTGCCTCAGACTGTCACTTCAAGGAACCTGCAGTGTGCAGATGAGGGCTGTGATGGTGGGTTTAGGGGAAGAGGGGGAGAAGATCCTTGTTGTGTTTCAGACTGTCACTTCAAGGAACCTGCAGTGTGCAGATGAGGGCTGTGATGGTGGGTTTAGGGGAAGAGGGGGAGAAGATCCTTGTTGTGTCTCAGACTGCCACTTCAAGGAACCCTTAGTGTGCAGGTGAGGACTACGATGCTGGGTTTAGTGGGAGAGGGGAGAGGATCCTTGTTGTGCCTCAGACTGTCACTTCAAGGAGCCCGCAGTGTGCAGATGAGGGCTGTGATGGTGGGTTTAGGGGAAGAGGGGGAGAAGATCCTTGTTGTGTCTCAGACTGTCACTTCAAGGAACCCGCAGTGTGCAGGTGAGGACTACGATGCTGGGTGTAGGGGGAGAGGGGAGAGGATCCTTGTTGTGCCTCAGACTGTCACTTCAAGGAACCCGCAGTGTGCAGGTGAGGACTATGATGGTGGGTTTAGCGGGAGAGGGGAGACGATCCTTGTTGTGCCTCACACTGTCACTTAAGGGAAATCACCGTACGCAGGTGAGGACTATGATGCTAGTGTGTGGGAAAGTCTTTCAGCTAACAAGGAGATGGTCATGGGCTTCTCCAGATTTCCTCTCACTACTTGTTGGTCACCCTTTTATAAGTGAAATATTCCTAAGGACAGTGTAAAACACGAACCAAATAAGGAAGTAAATAAATACTAATACAAGTTTGTTGTCCCAATTTTCAGTGATGCCAACCAGCCGTGTTGTCTAAACTGTCAAGCTGCTCCGGCCACTGTGGTTTGTGAGGAATCAAACGTGAACTCCTGCATCGGAGAGGCCATGTGCACGTATCCTTGTCACACAGCTACAACAACAACAACTCAGTGTATACCTTAATTCCTCAGCTTATTCCCAAATTCTATATCATAACCTTCAGTCTGATGTATGGACCCTTTCACCTAGAGTTTAGAGACAAAACCACATTGGTTAAGTTGACCATACAGTTTCAAGGCTTCATAAAATATAATTTCATCAGAGTCTACACAAAACATTGCCCTCTGAATTTGCTTGAATAATGCATAAGAAGTTGAGGAGCTACCCTAATATTAAGGGTGTAAGAACATAGTGAATTTGTTTGTGGAGCAATAGGAGAGTCATTGACAACTTGGCTATAATGTGTTCAGATTATAGCTTTGACCATGAAGGGGATAAAAAGCCCTCTGTCCAAGTCCCAAAAGTGTGGGCCAAAAGTCCCAAAAGTGTGGGCCTAAAGTCCTGAAAGTGTGGGCCAACACACATAGCATTCATGATATTGCATGTACATAATAATGCTATAGTAACCAGTAGTGAAGACGTAATATTGACATGGTAGGTCCTGTTTAAGTGCACTGTAATAGCACTAAAGGGTGCTTCATGCATGATAGAATTAGTACCACCAATTATTTTTTTTTTTTTAAATTTATTCAACCTAGTATTAAAAATGTGTTTGAAAGTTTGCGATCTACAGTGGCCTTTTCTGACAATATTTGGACAGGTGACGTCACATCAGTGATTTTGTCACTTAAGTCACTGCTACATGTATATTTCATCATCAAAAATGCCTATACACATAGATCTATGAATAGATATAGATCTTGCAACAAGCAGTTCTTAAGCAAATGTACTGGTGTGACATCACTGATACACTCTGATTTACTGTTCTATCGGTTTTACAAAAATAAATCTAACTTGTTTCCTGGAGAGTTTCATCTGACATATACTTCATTTTAGTGGTTTCTTTGCCTTTAAGTCTGTCTTAATCCCAGGTTAAAGTATTTGTAATATTTGGCAGTCACAGTCAATTCAGCAAATTCTTGTGGAATTTACGTGAGCCTTTTTAAAACCAGAAAATTTCTGTGCACTTTCACATAGTTTCAGGTTAAAACTGTGAAAAGTAAGGTCGGAACACTTACTTAATACACGAGTAGTGTAACTCTGCAAAACTGGATCCCAGGTGGTGGTTTTTGGATTTCAGACTTCTCCAACTAACGAACTTCGGGTAGACATGGGTGTCACGACATGAGTGTGAAAACATGTACTTGTAACTCTGATTCTTTGTGTGGCACATGGTGGATTGTGTCATAGCGTATTTTGCTCCATATCCGTTCAGTTAAGTCGTATTTTACGCAGGTAGCTTGCCCAAAATGAACTCTTTTGCGGCAGATGTGGAGAAGAGTCTGCGATGACAAAAGGATGAAAATTTTCAAAAAAAAAAAAAATAGAAACTGGATAATGCAGCAATGTGATCTAATCATATGATGTTTTTTTTTTTGGTCAGGGTGGGGGGTGGGGGGTAAGTGTTCAAATACAGTATACAACTACCATTGACAGTTGTAGATGCAGGCATTGCTTTTTTTTAAGAATTTGGTGCGAAGGTGTGCCAGAAACCTGTGGGCTGTGCTGACCATCGTATAAGTTACACCAATCAATAATAAATATTTAAATATTTGAAGAAATCATGTGAAAAAAAATATTCCCTAAATTTTGTAAATTTTAGGACAGATATTAGTAGCGCTGAAAGCAAAGAATTCCATTTCTCCACCAGTTTTTTGAAAAGTAAAGATAGGAATATATGGGTTCATTAGATGAACTAACCATGCGAAAAAAAACGGATACTAAATATTCCTTCTAAAATTATGTGTATATTGGTTAAAACAAGCAGACTGACCAGGTGTCCCAAAAATTAAGGGTAAGGCCTCGTTAGAAAGTGTTTTCCATTGTAATTCCTGAATCAGTTACACACTTGCAACAAAGAAAAATAGAACATAAAAAATGACTGAGCTGAATCCTGAGCTGTCTAGTATTGTAGGGCATTGGCAGAAATAGTCATGTGCTTTTGTCAGGTCTGTGCTGAGAGTTATCTCCCTTGATCAGTTACTCACAGAGGGACCAGCTTTCAATGCCCCAAACCTCCTCCTGTTGATGACTTCACCGAATGCATTGAAAGGTATGATATATTCTATATTTGATGATTTGTGTAAACATTAAATGTCAGCATAAACTGCACTGATATAAAACAAGAAATGTTTGAATATACATGGATTTTCTTAGAGGTACACAAACACATACAAGTATATTGGTTAAAGTCAGGGCCATATCTAGAGTCATTTTGGTTCTGGAAAACGTTTGGGCTTCCAAACTGTTGGCTGCCCAAGCTAAACAAGCTGTATTATAAAAAACTAACAAGTAAATTAAACAAAAATATGTAGGTTTATCATTAAAAACTTAAGTTTTCATATAAATTTCTTTCATTCACAGACATAAAAGCTCTCAGAAAGCATTATCTTGGTTTGCATTTTTAAAATTTCTTTATACACAGTCACAGTGTCACCATTAAAGTTTGGCATCAGAACCTGTAATGTTTTCTTGATATGGCCCCTGTAAAGGGATACAAAATAAACTCTGATTGGCTGACAGTGGATGTAAGACTTTGTTTTGGTTGATAGTAGATCACAGGTGGAAAAGACTGTCATGATCTTGCCAGAGAAACTAGGTGCAAAAGTAACTTGTTGATTACTTTGTTGAACTTCTATTAAGTAAATAAATATATGTGACTTTTTGTAATCTGAAATATTAGAGGTCAACTGCAATGCTACCAAGTTTTGCAAGAATCATTCAAAACTGGCTTTTCTTTTGTTTTTGCCTAAGATTGTGGAAGTTGTCCGAGGGAAAATAATGCATTAAGTATTTTTAATATAAATCTTTGCAGTAGGGGAGTTTTGAGTTCAAAATCTTTTATCGTGAAGGTAGAAAAAGTTCATCTGTACGTCATCATGTGACCATCCAAAAATGTTAGGCAACTATTGACCAGATTGACAGTAACATTGGTATCTGAAAAAAGTGTCATTAAAGTAATGTAAAACAGACAAATGATAGATTGAGAATCTGAACATTTGTGAACTTGAAAAAGGGAAAGGGGTGTCATTTGTGCTTCTGGAAAAGAGTGGGACAGGTGACCAGTAAATTAATGTCAACAAAGGTTGCCTAACATTTTTCACATCATGTAACAGAGTTGGACTTTTTTTACTTCTGATGACAAAAGAGTTCCAGCATTGTGATATGATTCATGTTTAAGAAATGTAACAGTTTTTGTGATGATGTTGATGATAGTCAGATGAATGTGTCAGGTCCACTTTTAGGTTGCAATGTTCCAAATCTGAGCAGAACAAACCATGACATTACATTGACCAGGCTGTGTAGACATATTTTAGACATATTTGTACAATTTATTTCTGATGACGTATAAGGTATAAATTGCATACACAACCTATACAAGATGTAGTAGAAATATGTAACACGTTCATTTAATTATAATCACTTTGAATTGCAAATCAGAAACCTTTGTGGTTCATAAAAGGACTAGCCTGTTTGTTTTGTGGTTCATAGAAGGACCAGCATGTGTGTTTTGTGGTTCATAGAAGGACCAGCATGTGTTTTGTAGTTCATAGAAGGACTAGCGTGTGTGTTATGTGGTTCATAGAAGGACTATCATGTGTGTTTTGTATTAAAGACTTTTTGACCATTTTCAGGGGCAGCTGCAAGGGAGGCAAATGTATTTCCTTCTGTGAGGCCAAACAGAAAATTTCCTGTTTGTGTGACAGTGGTAAGGCAACTAAAATCTGTTCCATATTCCTGTCATTTTACTTCTTGACAAAATGAGCTAAAATTTTGCCCATTTTGCACTTGATGCCTGATTCTGAGATTCTGTTTTCGTCTTAGGAAGGTGTTTTTTGGTTTGTTTTCAAGGTGGGATGATATCTTACCGTACTGAACAAAAGTAATTTCCCTCTCCAAAAATACAAATACAAAGTCCAAAGCTATACTCTCTATTGCTCTTTCCTTTACTACGTCACAATTCTCGGTGTATGTTTACTCATAAAACACAAGCACTGTAATGTCACAGAAGAAAACAATGTTTTATGCTGCAGTTTGGACTGTTTTGTATAGCCCATCCACGAGTCTCCCATCTCTGCAAATGTAGGTTGATCAAAACATACACATTTTTAGCTTTCTACCCACAGAATCCATCGTCCGTGTCACTGACTCACTAAAGTACTGTGTATTTTGTTTCAGTGGCTGATTCCTGCAAAGTCTGCTGTAAAGATCACAGTGAAGCTGACTGTGTTGTGTACGACCAGACATTCTTACTGACGGACGGACGGCCTTGTGTACAGGGTTTCTGTCTTGATGTAAGTCTATAGTCCAGTCAGCCTGCAGGGGTATCATACGGTGTATCCTTACAAATCAAACTTAATCTAAGGGGTAAATGTGACACTGCATATTAGAAGTACTGAACTACAAGTCCTATGCAAATTATGTTCTGGGGCGGCACTTCCATCATTCCTAAATCAGGGCTTTTAAGGATCCAAAACTCCATCCATTTGGACTAAATGAATAGGGGAGTTTTGAGTTGGAACTCTTTTGTTGTCAAAGGTAAAAACAGTCGTACTGTGTTATCTTAATGGTGGAAAATGTTGGGCAACCTTTTGTTGAAATTAATTTACTGATCACCTGGCTCAGCCTTTTCTGGGCACACAACTGTTCAGATTCTCAATTTTCTCTATCATTCGTCAACTCAAAATTACTTTTTATGACACTTTTTTCAGGCCCCCGTGTTTGTAGTGAATGTGATCAAAAATAGTTGCCTAAGGTTTTTGACACTGGTCACATGATATAGTTGGACTTTTTCTACCTTCAATGATTAAAGAGTTCAAACTGCAAACTTCCCTCTTCATTGGTACAAGTGGTATGTACATGTGTAATTACACGGCAGTACATATGTGTGGTATGACAGTGGCAGACTTGAAGCTGATAATTTTCTGCCATCTCATATGACAGCACTTTGCTTCTCATGGCGGAATTGCGACTCAGACCACACTCAGACTGTACCAGAGATTTTGGGCAAGAAGTCGTTCAGCACAAATCCAATCAAATTTTTGTTATTATTTTAGAATAGTCCAAATAATTGCCTTCTTTAAAATATCAGCCCTGTCTATTTAAATAATTACCGGTTACAAAACACCAGCCTTGTCTGTTCATGTGTAAGTTTTTTTTTTTGTTTTTTTTTTTTTGCAAAAATATGTGGTATACCCTCTCTAAGGAAAAATTTTCTTGAATTTTTCACGAACTAATCAGTATGTTTTGATTTTATATAGGGAGTATGCAAGAAGACCAATGAAGATTTTATATTCCGGGTCTGGGACATCATTGACAAGATTACAGTGGACTCTTTTGGTGAGCTAGTTAAACTTAGTTATTTTCACTTCTTACTAGTAATTCTGCTTGTTAAAGGGATACCGAATCAGCGCTGATTGGTTGACAGTGGGGATTGGGTTTTCTGGGGTAAACGTTACAGCGCTTGAATGAATCTGCCATGCCTAAAATTCAGTTTAGGGTGGGCATATCTCACAACAGCCAATCAGAATTGATTCTTTATCTTGTAGTGGATTTTGCAAGTGCAAGTTAATAATGGTTTTATATAATTGTCACACCCAAATACCCAAGTGGGTGTGACAATTGTTTGTACAAAGGAACACTGGGAAGAGTTGAACCCTTTTCAGTTGTATATGTGAAGGTGTAACTTTCTGAGAGGAAAAAAGCGTAAACAAATGGCTTGTTGAACTCTTAGACAGCAATAACCCTCACACACGATTAGACAAAGAAACACAAATAGGATTTAGATAAATTCAAAATGGGTACATATAATCGAACAATTTAATATGAACAGCACAATTTATATACAATATTCAAATCAGTGTTAACAACATCAGCGTATAAGTTCTTGGGGAGATTACAGTTTATATGTATTGTTCTTAAATGACTGTTTATTTTGATTGTTTACTGCTCGGGAGATATCTGTTTTGGGGAAGCACATAAATACCTTAAATGATAATTTTGATGCCAACACTTGCATTTTTCTGCTAATAAATTAATCCAACTCTTAAAGTGACCTTATGAGGTGGATGACTCAGTCAAAATGAAGCAGAAATTGTGTCACTTAAGAAAAACTAAACATCGCTGAAATACAGTACAGGTAATTATTACAGGTGTATATACATGTAGGTGAGACCATGCATGGCCTGCTGAGTATTTTGTTGTCATAGCCAATGGAAATTGTTTGATGTTTTAGTGCAATTCATGAGGTCTAACGTGGTCGGCACAGTTCTGATTCTCTCACTTATAATTTGGATCCCAGGGAGCTGTATAATCAGTTGTGTGGTAAGTTACATTTTAACACAGTCCCCAGGGAATTGTATAGTCAGTTGTGTGGTAAGTTACATTGTTAACACAGTCCCCAGGGAGTTGTATAATCAGTTGTGTGGTAAGTTACATTGTTAACACAGTCCCCAGGGAGTTGTATAATCAGTTGTGTGGTAAGTTACATTGTCAACACAGTCCCCAGGGAATTGTATAATCAGTTGTGTGGTAAATTACAATGTCAACACAGTTCTCAGGGAGTTGTATAATCAGTTATGTGGTAAGTTATATTGTCAACACAGTTCTCAGGGAGTTGTATAATCAGTGGTCTGGTAAGTTACATTGTCAACACAGTTCTCAGGGAGCTGTCTAAGCAGCTGTGTGGGCTTTCTTGCCTTTGCTAAGTCGTCTCACTGAAACAGCATTAGATAAAGAGAGGTGGAAATCCACCCTGCAACAAAGAGGTAAACATTACGTGCACTCTAAAGATTTCCTTTGTCGTCATATGATTGGAAAATTGCTAAGTACGACGTTAAACCCCTTGCACTCACTCACGCACTCAGTTCTCAAGGACCTGTATGATCAGTTGTGCTGTAAGTTATGTTGTCAACGTTAAAATTCTATGAGAGACGACTTAAAACTGTTTTAGTAGTAGTTTTCTTCAAACAGATCAGAATATATGAATGAATAGGAATAAATTTTAGGAAGTAAGAATGCAGAATGGCTTTTGAATCAAGACTGGCGTACAAATGGCTTTTTTGTATATGTTAAATGTAGGATCGTCGACGTGAAAAGAAAGAAAAGGAGAGGCTAGAGTGGCTCAATAGCAGGGTAAGTCTTGTTATTATGGATGATTTCAGATAAATATCCCCATTTTAATGAAAGATTGTTTTTCATTGTGGGAAGCGATGAATCTGTGAACATCTCTCTTCTGCCACTATTTTATCACCAAACTTAAAATTGAAAGTGATTAAGAGAAAGGTATCTTGATTATTCTGTTTGAAATCTGCTGATGAAACAATGATTTTGGCTTAACAAGACTTCAAAACCCTGACAGCGATGCGTAGTGAACAAATCAATGACAAGAACATAACATTTCAGAAAAGGGTGCCACGATCAGTGGTGTGTGTGCGGAAGGAGCGCATCAAAGAGAACGAAGTGCAGGTTATGCGATCTGGATTAGATACCACCCACAAATTCGTGTCTGTGGCGCCCCCCAAATATACTCCCTTAAAGCGACGAGTGAATGGTAACATGCCTGATTGATGGTACACTTGTTATTGAACACTGTTTGATGTGGGCACTGTGCAGAGGGTAAAGGTGTAGAAAATGACATTCATTTCGTGAAGGTGGACCACATGTATATATGAAGATGAAGGTGATAATTCAAAGTTAGATTGCTATCATTTAGGGTTATTGAAATCAGGGAAATTTTTTATATGGGTACAGGTCGTCAAACTGAATAAAACCCCATCAGCTGTAAAACTGAAGATGACTCACAGGTACTTGTACGTGCTGTCAGGCTTAAGATGAGCCATAGATAGATATGTTTTTTTAATGTGATTGACAGATACATGAAGTGAAAGCTCAAGTGACTCACAGATAGATGAGCTGAAGATGACTTACTGATAGTGACGTTTTAAAGTGACACACAGATACATGTAGTCAGTCTGAGTGTTAAGTCAAACTAAAGTTGACTTTATACAGATAGTGAAGTTTAAAATTATTCACAGATGGTGAAGGTGGAGTTGACTTATATATATAGTGAAGCTAGAGTTTGACTCAGTAAAGCTAGAGTTGACTCGCACATAGTGAAGCTGGAGTTGATTCACACAGTGAGACTAGAGTTGACTCACAGTTAATCAAGATAGAGTTTGACTCATTGAAGCTGGAGTAGAGTCACACATAGTGAAGGGTGAAGTTGACTCACAGTTAGTGAAGCTAGAGTTGACTCACAGATGGTGAAGCTGGAGTTCTCTCACAGATAGTGCAGCTGATTTGACTCACAAATAGTGAAGCTGAAGTGGACTCACAGATGGTCAAGCTGGAGTTGACTCACAGATAGTCAAGCTGGAGTTGACTCAAAAATATTAAAGTTCATATTTGCCTGCGCAAAAAAGTAGACAGGATTTAATAAAGTTCTCTACTTGTTATTTTCATTGCATGTTTTGCAGTGGCTCATGAGCCTAGTGAAGGATTGAAACATAGACTAAAACCACAGCCTAATGCAGGGTAAATGTGAGGCATTCTGGAGCAGTATTTACTTGTGAACATATAGCAATATTTACCTGTGATCATATAGCAGTGTTTACATGTGATCATATAGCAATATTTACAAGTGATCATATAGCAATATTTACATGTGATCATATAGCAATATTTACAGGTGATCATATAGGCAGTATTTCTCCTACATGGCTGTCTAAAGTAGGTCCAGGCAAACTCTGTGAAAACGATTCTGAGTAAAGCCATGCTATGAAAAAAATGGATTAATTTTAATATTTTGTTAGTATTCTTGCATGCGAGATGTACTGGCGAAAATATCTTAGTTAATTTTTGTTTATATAAAACACTTTATTTCACCTTTCACTTTCAGTTATTGTTATGGTAACATCATTTTTTTGTCATATCGCATGCATTTGATGGGATGTTTCTGCACTTGGGGGGAGGAGCTGTGTCTGCATGTCATGGATTGATGTCAGTTTTTGTTTGTCTCTCACTGTTCATTTTCAGAAAAAAACATGCCAAAAAAGTCACAGGTGATTGGGTCGTTCATATCCGTGTAGCTGTATTTACAGAATATGTAGTCAAAGATGGCATACGTGTAGAATCTCTCTCCTATCAGGCCTAGTGTATTGAAAACTCAACCAAGCCTCTGATTTTCAAAACTCTCAACCATGTGACATGAAGCCTTTCCTATATATTTTATGAATGGATAGATTTGAGCATCTATATGGACTCGGCCGATTTTACAGTGTAGTATCTCTTCATCATGTATGTGCATGTCATAGATGTTCTGATGTAGACGCATTGCTGTGTACATACACTATATAAATTTTCTATATGGATGGATGGTTTGGGTGAATTTTGACACCCGGTCTCTTTTATTAAATCACAACACACATTGGATGTCTAATGCATCTCTCTTTCTCCATATTTTAGTGGGTTTAGCTATTAATCCAAATTCTAAAACTCTGAACTGAATTATCATCTGTAAAACACAATAGTCTCTAGGTGTCTGCTCTCAGCAGTCATAGATCTGAACTCATTTGTACATACATGTCGTATATATGTTAACATGTTTAATTCTTAATCAACCCAAGGGGCCTCCGTGGCCATAGTGGTTAGCGTGCTAGAATGACGCAATGAGAGAAGCGTCTCACCAGTGTGGTCGCTGTGAGTTCGAGTCCTGCGGACTCTCCGGACATACCTGGGAAGGTCTGCCAGCAACTTGCGGATGGTCGCAAGTATCCCCTGGGCTCTGCCGGTTTCCTCCCACTATAATCCTGGCTGCCATCGGATAAGTTAAATGTTATTGAGAAGGGTGTAAAACTCCAATCAAACAGATAATCAGCCTGAGTCATAAAAGTTTTATATGCAACCATGTGTAATGTTTGTACAGTGGTGGTTAAAATCATTCTAAAAAACTGATATAGTTTCAAAATTCATTAAAATCCCAGGCCTTTAGAAGAAGGATCCATGTGCATGGAAATGATACCTCATCCTTCTGCAGATATAGTGCTAATTCCTTGTTGCATAGCTCCTTGGTGCATAGCTCCTTATTGCATAGCTCCTTATTGCATAGCTCCTTATGGTGATGTCATTTAAACGAAATTAAAGAACATTGTTTCATGTGTAATAAGGTACATTTCCTTCAGGACTGGGTAACTCATTTTGTCTGATTCTTAAGAGTTGTATTGATTTTTAAACAGTTTTAGCACATAAAGAAATGTTTTATGACCTTTCTTGTAGTTTGCCGGAAAAACATGCCCTTTTTAATTTGCCGGAAAAAATGCACTTTGTACAGGCAAAAGTTCAAGTGAAATACAGTACTAAATGTATAAGTGATTGTTAATTTGCACTTGTTTCAGAATCGAATTCTGCTACGACCAGAAGATAGGTTATTCCAAGGACATCACATTAAAGACGTGCACAATGTGAAACTTCCGCGACCCAAGGGTAGTATTGTGCGAGAAACAAAGCAGCGGGGATCCAGAGACACGCCCTTATAAATTACATCAGGACAGCTTCACCATGTGGGAACACTGCATCGTAGTGAAATTAAAAAAAAACATGGGTGATTTTAGATTTTTTTTTTTTTGATATGAATTTTTAGACTTTTGATGTATGTAAGTGTGTATATGTATGCATACTTTGCCTCTCTTAATGTTTTACACTTTGAGAAAATTTTTAAAATATTTGAACTTAGACTAATATTAAAATAATATATAAATTATAATAAGTAATTATGTTGCTATGACGCTGATGTAAAATACATTCCCGTGATGAAATGCTATCATTCCTAAACAGGCAGATGTTTCACGGTTATACTGTACTTGTACATACCCCTCGTGTCTTGTCCCTTCTGCATAAAAAAGAATAAAATTAAAAAAAAAATAAATGAAAATAAATAACCTACAAGTTTTGGGTGCAATTTATATTTGGAGAGTATCACTTTGATAGTTTTTTTTTTTTAATTAACAAATTAATATGAATGTTTTCAGGTCTTATTGTCAGATACGTAGAATCATAGTATGGTCATGTAGTACTAATTTATTGATGTCACTAATTTGCCACCTGCAGCAGATATACCTCCCCATTTTCGCATATGAAACAGCAGTGTAATTTATGCGCTTTTAAAATTTGTTTTTTTGTAAGAAAAGTGCATTGGTTGGATTGACCATTTTCAGGGCTTCGCAAAAAGTATAACTTTATCAGTCAACACAGAATGATGCCTGCAGAATATGTTTGGATAGGATAAACACCTTGCAAACATGCCAAAAGGTTGAAGAATTACAGTACAACATATGGTTAATGACTGCAGAGTTTGGCCAGTAGCTATGTGAACTCATTTATCATGTTAACATATAGAGATAATGAGGTACAAATTCTCCTGATATTAATTGCTAATTAGATAACTTAATTAATTCACTGAGATTAAGTATTTGTAGACGGATCTTTCAAATTTCATGAGCAATGATTTATGTCTAATGATGCAGTCTTTTTTTTATCTCGTGTGCAGATGGCTGGCTATTAATAAATGTACAATAAATAATAAATCTGATACAAGACAGCTTGGCAAAAAATGTGAGCTTCATTAAAAAAAAAAGATAACATTGTAGCTTTATTATATGACTGGCGTAGAGTGTGAAATATTTGGAATCAATTTACAGAGTATACTGTATATTTATTAACCTTTGAAAAACGCGACGGTTTGGATTGAATTTTTTGCGAACAAAAATGTTTCGTCACCAGTGGTACAACAGTTGGTGTCTGATTTATTGAAATGAGATGAATTTTGAACCTCAAAAAGTTGTTCTTGCAAGTCTGATTTGTACTATATGCACTTTTACACTTGTACCCTGAATGACGTAAAATTTCGTACGTGACTAAGTTGCTTTATTTTCCAGATTCTGGGAGTTCTAATGATTTTAGAAAGGTGCTCTGAGAGGCGTTTGGAAGGTAGGATGATATCCTACCAGGAATATGTAAATTTTATCACCAGAAGTAATGTCTTTGCCGGCAAAAATGCTCTTTTGCACTCGAATTTTTAGGTCATTTAGGGCGCCTGATGTATAACATGGTGCTCTGGTTTGTTGTGTACTGTGTGCAAGTTTGATTTGGTTTAAATCACATGTATGGGTCTTGGCAAAGAAGAGTATTTTCTGGTGAAATCATAATTAAACTATTGTGACTCTTCAACCTTTTCAACCTCTAAGACAATTTTTTCCATGGAATTTATGCATACGATTATTATCAAAAAGACGGACAAAATGATTTGTTTGCGTCACTAAAGATGCTGACTTTATAAAACTGTGCAAAGAATTTCTGTTCACCTCATAGTTCTCTCAGAATGTTTCAAAGTATTGGTTTGTTAAGGTTGAAGAATTAGGGCAAAGAATTTCCGCAAAATTCTGCCGTGCCCCAGTTACCTGTAGGAAATACCGCATTGTTTGCTAGGCATGTGGGAACACTGGCAGGGTAAAGAGCAGAAAACTATTGGCTTGTAGGAATACTGGCAGGGTATTTGATAAGATTTTTAGAGTCAAAGTATTATTTTATATAAGTATTGATCTCTCTCACATTGTCATTTTTGTGAGGCTATATGTCAGGGAAAAAGGAAACCTTTTAATGAATATATGATACTTAAAGAAAGTCCATGTTTTGCCCAGTCGCTGGTTAAATGTGTAGAAAGCTCTGGCTACAATTATAGAAACCTCTGGCTACATGTATGGAAACCTTTTGTATGTTTATATTTTAAACAGATGCCCTAATATGACCAAAAATGTTGACCCTGACAGAATTCTTACTGATTCTGAGAATTTTGTTGATTTTTAGAGAGGTGTTTTGAGGTTTGTTTGGAAGGTAGGGTGACACTCTACTGTTAAAATGTTTCAGCACTATGAATGGTATATTACAGAATTTATTTGCCTATAAAGCCGCAATTTTTGGTTGAAATTGTAGGTCATGTATTTGATTTATTTATTTGGTTGGTGTTTAACACCATACTCAAAAATATTTTGGCACTATGGTGTTAGGAAACCGGGTAGTAAACCCAGGGAGAGGAAACACACGACCATCTGCTGACCAGTTTGCGGACATGCCTCCCCACGTAGGGCCGGAGAGGAAGCCAGCATGAGCTGGACTTGAACTCAGAGCAACCGCATTGATGAGAGGCTCCTGGGTCATTATGCTGCACTAACGCACTAACCAACTGAGCCACGGAGGCCCCCTGTAGGTCATTCGATTTGATGGTATATTAATGTGCCAGCTAGTGTACTGACTGTATATGTACCAGCATATGAATCTGTTTATGTATACAGTGGTTGTATACTTGGAACTCTCCTGCTTTTATTTACACATCAGAAAAGTAGTCCCATTTCTAACACCACATGCAAGTTGTACTAGTAGGCTGATATTTTACTGGAAGGAAGTAAAGTTTCAGCCCCAAAAGTATTATTTTTTGATATTTACATGTATATGCCTCTAAAAATACGCTTTTGGGCAGAATTTGTGCTCATTTACAGTAGTATGTGTTAGTCGTGGTTTTAATAATTACATGTAAAATGTCTTCAAGCTGATGTAGATACCCTTTTTGTTTTGACCAAATTTTGTATCCTTCATTTTTCAACATCACCCCATTATATATAGATACGTACGTGTATTTGTATTTTGTCAATTTTGGGAGAGCAAAAGTTTTCAAATATAATGATAAATGTTTTTTTAACTGATTCAGAAAAAAAGAAATGAACATGTGTTTATGAAAAAGATGTGGCCTATTGCTGAATATCTGAAAATATCATCAAAAATACAGCTGTTCAAAGCCACATTGCACCACTAGCATCTTGCTTGTGGTACTGGAGTTCAAATCCAGGTGTTTCCATTTTTAGCATGTGTGTAACCTTCCCAAGGCAAGCCTGGTTTCTATCCTGACCTTATCCTAGTTGGAATTGTTTCCACTTCTGTTGTATAAACATATACGTGTATCTTATCATAATTGTGTTGGTTCAGATCTCATTGATTACTTCACTCGTCATGCCCATGTAAATACACACACTTGTTAACCACATTTTTACCACGCTATTTTGTAAGAGTATTTTTAAGGCTCTGTATTATGGACATTTAATTGTGTACATGTATTTGTGTACATTTCCATTTCAGTCTGTATATTTTTTGAAGCACAATATACTTGTTTATCCAATTTATACAGTGTTTCTGTCGAACCTTTCATGTTTTTTTTTTTTTTTTTTGTTTGTTTGTTTGTGATCTCCCTTTTGAGAAACGCCCCCCCCCCCCCGATGCATACTAATTTCCGATGTGATCATTGGAAGTTTGTACCCCATGTAGGCGAATGATCAAACGTTAGATATACCGATCCACGTGTAAACACTAGCAGCATAAATTGATGGACTGAGCCGGCTCCAAAGCCTTTTTCGGCAAATCCACGCTAGTGTTACAGTGATTGTACGTGATATATATACCTTCTGGTTTGAGAGGATGAGGGAATGTATGATTCAACTTCACGCGGACGAAACAGCAATGGTGTGCCGAACGCCAAACGTCATTTGTTAAGCGCATGTTGGTCGCATTGAGCCTATTCGTTATTCACGTAAACCGGCGAGAGGCCGACATTTTTTAAAATTGCAGTAATACAAATAGAATACACATATCCGAGTATTTTTTTTATCATATTTGTTGTACACATGGATAAAACACGTTTGTTGTACACATGGACGTAAAACACCAATCAAATAAGTAATAAAATACTGCGTTTTGTCTAAATTTACTTTACCAAATCAAATTATATCGTATGAGATTAGCCTGCCTTTAGGTCGCTTTTCTAATGCAACTGTTATCGAATTGTATGTTTTCTTAAAACACAAATGTTGAGCTGTCATCATTTTATGTTAATATTATTGATTCCATATATTAAATGCACTGTGGCCTAAACCCAAATACTGACATTGTCATTGTCGCTTGAAATAACGCACAAGTTGTGTTAAATTGAGCTCGAACAAACGATATCAGAAAGGGTGCCCACTATTTCGAGACCCAGGGGCCACCCCACTTGTTTAACCATTATTCATCCTACGCTTATTTCAATAGTTTCACGGCAAATGTAAGATTACAACATTTTTTAGCATTTTTGTGAAACGTTTTGTTGAATTTTTCACACTTTGGAAAGTGGTAATGCATATATATATATATATATATATATATATATATATATATATATATATATATATATATATATATATATATGCTTTCCCTCCACTTAGGTCAGAATGTTGGTTTTTATATTATAGTTACAGAACCCAGTTGTTATAGTGGTGTAATACTGGTGTAATTGTGGTGTAATACTGGTATTAAGACATATTTTGTACTTTTAGCCAAACTCAGCAGCCAAAGCAGTCAAAAAGTCAAATCAAAACTAAAGTCAAATTAAAATATCATCGGATTTACGTCATATTTAATATTTTAATTACGCAATTATTATTTTTATTTTTTGGTTATATACCGAATTGAAGACTTGGTTTAAAGTTCAATCTGGTACATTTAAGGTTAAAAATGGTGTTGAACAACTGGGTCCAGGCCTGTGTAACAGTTTTATTACATGTAATAATTAATGCATGCATGTCTAATTATCCTTACAAATACCATGGGAAAAATATAGCGGATATATTTTGTGATCATAACTTCATACATATAAATGATATTCAGAAAAAAAGTTTATCAATGAATCTTGCTAATGAAGTAGTCAGCCGTGACAGATGACCAGTTCAAAGGAGGAATTCACCGGGATAGTTATTAGTATGTAATGAGTACTTACTACCAACCATCGCGCAAAGCAACCGCCCTCATATAGAGTTACATCATTTTTATAGGTCATTTCTGCGTGGTAAAGTAAAATATTCTTGAGCACGGTGTGAAACACCAATCAAATAAATAAATATATCATTTCTGACGGCGAAAAAAATGTACACAAAAGCATGCGGAGGAAATAAATGTAGTGCATGTATAAGATTACACATACGGAATTCAAGCAATTCAAAGCAAGTTTGCATCCAAATTTAAAAGTGCACATTTCAATCAATTCAAAGCCAATTTGCCACCAAATTTTGAAAAGTGTACAATTCAGTTATAATTCAGTAATTACTCTGTCTCTTACTTTAGAAAGTGGCCTGTCTTTTCCACCAGCAACAAATATAGTCGGAAAACAAAATGGTAGTCAGGGTCTGTTATTTTAAACAGCCACAAGGTTGCGCCTGTAAGTTACCATGGTGACGTACTAGTATGCCTGTTACGCAAGGCGAAGGTTATGGCTATACCTTGTAAACGGTCCGTAAGCTATGAGGGTGGACGTTGGTAATGTCATAGAGCATGCTGCACAGGTGGGTTTTATCTTTTTTGATCTACTGATTGCGAGTTTAGTACACAAAGATAGTAGGGAAAAAGCAGTGACATTTTTTTTCTTTTAGGTTGTCGAGCGATATGGCATTCATCATTGGGGTCACCGAAATACATTTTTTTTTGTCTGATAAACATTTAAAATTTGTCCATTCTTGAGTGGGGCGTAGAAAACCAATGGAATAAGTAAGTAAATAAATAAATAAATTGTCTCTAAACACAAAGTTGTCATTCCATTCCAAAACCCTCCACACAACTAAACTACATTTCAGACATTTCCAATATATTTTCACTTCACGTTATAACTTGGCTATTAAAACTGTGAATATCATCGAATGAGAAGTATCAAATGAAAAATGAGGATAATCGAACTATTTTGTTGTATAATGTAAGTGCAAAATGCCTTTAAACCTGTGTATTTTGAAGAGAAATACGATGAAAACTGCTGATGAATTAGGCAACAGATCCTCAAACATCCCTAAATACATTTGACAACGTGCAGTGTATGACATTAGTTTTCCTTTTTTTTTCTTTTGTGGCATATCGCGTACCGATATGTCAGAATCAATGCTTGTCATGTCAACGGTAGATTCACTAAGAATCAACACTGAAGCTACATATTAAAGCTGTCACGGAGCATGCCTATGACTTAACACCTTTCATACGTGAAACGTTAATAGGTGCAGACAGCGAAACTTTACTTGGCATAATGGCTCATCGAATGTGATCATGTATTAAAGGAAAACAAAACAAAAGTGATGCCAAACTAATATCAAAGAGCGTGAAATCATATTTGCAAGTAAGGTTTTTCATATTTTTAAATTTTTTCTTCCAGGAAAAAAGGGGATTTGAAATTATTTTTGTATGGTGGGTATTTGGGACCACAATTTGTGATATAATAATGTCTAATAATGTTCTAAATAAGGGTCTGATGCTTGTCTAATAAATTTATTTGAGTGTAAATTTCTGAATGATAGTCTGAATTATAATAATATTTATGAATATATTAAAAATATAAATATGATCAAAATCCAGTCTGAGCACATTTGTTGGCTAAAAAGATCAAATTCTAGTGCAAATTCATTTAATAAACGTGTTACAACCTCATTTATAACATTATTACACGAAGGCTGTATATGCTAAGAGGTGGTCCCAAATAACCACCGTACAAAAATATTTGCAAGTGTCTTTAAAGAAATGGAAATCGAAAACAAAATGAAGACCACATTTTCAACTAACTTTTTCCACTCTTTCATCTGAACTTTATGTAATTTTTATATTTTCTCCAGTTTTAGAAAAATAATCACATAATCTTTCAGTGATCACCACAGTTAGAAACAGATGAACTAAAAACATCTTTGGAGCATAATTTATGTCTCTGTCTTATTCACACATAGGGGGCCTCCGTGGCTCAGTCGGTTAGCGCGCTAGCGCAGCGTAATGACCCAGAAGCCTCTCACCAATGCGGTCGCTGTGAGTTCAAGTCCAGCTCGTGCTGGCTTCCTCTCCGGCCGTAAGTGGGAAGGTCGGACAGCAACCTGCGGATGGTCGTGGGTTTCCCCCGGGCTCTGCCCGGTTTCCTCCCACCATAATGCTGGCCGCCGTCGTATAAGTGAAATATTCTTGAGTATGGCGTAAAACACCAATCAAATAAATAAATCAACTATCGCTCGGTGCTGTAAGTTCAATTATAACGGCGACCTCGGCAGTCCCGCGTTCCCAGCAAACACGCAGAGGACATGTATTTTAGGAACGCTTTTTGAATTACTTTGATTTGACTTTTAAGTAATTGCTTATTTTCATAATTCACAATCTATGTATATTTGTTATATTTGGAAACTTATTTAATACAAAGCTTTGCTAAATACAGGCTAAACCGATCAGCTAGATTGAAATCCGCACATGTTAACTCTGAGGTACGAGCCTCAGCGCTAAGTATGAGAGTACTGGATTGTTGCGATGAATGTATAGCTTTGATGGCCGGTGTAAATATTTCATTTCTTTTTTCCCCCAATTTATGAAAATATGCTTGTGACTGTGTGAACCAACGTTGAAACTTCGAAATAGTTCCCAAGACTTTGAAATGATATTATATTCATCCAGATAATTTTGATTCACATGAATATATTCCCATTCTGGTGGGAATTCCCTATAGGAAAAGACTATAAATTGTCAAAAATCTACTGTTTACTCTTATAAGTCTTCCGATGAATCAAGAAGCATGACTCACAGCAAAGTAATTGTGCTTTAGACTCAGATACGTGTTTCCGGCTTTTCATACCTCATTACTGCACCACCGGGGAACGACTTCCTAATATCACACCTCATTACTGCACCACCGAGGAACGACTTCCTAATATCACACCTCATTACTGCACCACCGGGGAACGACTTCTTAATATCACACCTCATTACTGCACCACCGGGGAACGACTTCCTAATATCACACCTCATTACTGCACCACCGGGGAACGACTTCCTAATATCACACCTCATTACTGAACCACCGGGGAACGACTTCTTAATATCACACTTCACTCCCGCACCACCGGGGAACGACTTCTTAATATCACACCTCATTACTGCCCCCCCCCCCCCCCCCACACACACACACGCCGCTGAACGACTTCCTAATATTACATTTCATTACGGCACCACCGCGGAACGACTTCCTAGTGTCACGTCACACCTCATTACTGCACCACCGGGGAATGACTTCCTAATATCACACTTCACTACCGCACCACCGGGGAACAACTTCCTAATATCACACCTCATTACTGCACCACCAGGGAACGACTTCCCATCTAGTGGTGCAAAGGGTCGGTCCTTTGAAAAGATACAAATTAATGCAAAGATCATGCCATGTGACTCTTCCTAATTTCTTCAAATTGGTTGAGCGAAATTTGTTGTTACTTTCTTGCAATAATAAAACAACAGAATTTAAGTACTCTATCAGGGTAGTCACGTGAGTTTGTCTTATATGCATATTGCCAAGGGGCGTATGTCAGTTATCATTTTGAGTCCTCGTGCGGTACCCGTGGAGAAAAGAATAAGACCATAGCTCTATAGGTAAGAGATCGATCCTGGGTCAGGACATACCCGAGACTATATACACTTGTTGCTATCTCGCTTGGGGGCTCAGCACTCGGTGGTTAGAGCAGGAAAACAGGACTGGTTGACCCAGTGCCAGTACAATATGACTGGGTGGGGTGTCGATCATGTCTGGACGGTGTCTTCGTCATGATAGTTTTCAGCTTCGGTAGTACTTTGGCAGCATGGTCTCAGCCTGCCTCAAGAAGGCACAATATATGTACGCACACCTAACTCCACGCCGTCATATGACTGAAACATTGTTAAATATTAACGTAAATAACATTAAATAAAGTAAAAACCCTAAACATACATACATACATACATTTATTTATTTATTTGATTGGTGTTTTACGCCGTACTCAAGAATATTTCACTTATACGACGGCGGCCAGCATTATGGTGGGTGGAAACCGGGCACAGCCCGGGGGAAACCCACGACCATCCGCAGGTTGCTGTCAGACCTTCCCACTTACGGCCGGAGAGGAAGCCAGCATGACTCACAGCGACTGTATTGGTGAGAGGCTCCTGGGTCATTACGCTGCGCTAGCGCGCTAACTGACTGAGCCACGGAGGCCCCTACATACATACATACATACATACATACATACATACATACATACATACATACATACATACATACATACATACATACATACATACATACATACATGTATGTATGTATGTATGTATGTATGTATGTATGTATGTATGTATGTACGTCTAGGCAAGCTGGAGCTAAAAGCAACTATAACCGAGAGCTATAACGTCTGGGCCCGGTGAACGGAATATGTATTTCCATGACGTTGAAAACATACAGGCTAATTTTGTCGTCGATGCCGGCTATGCGTACAATGGTTTTGTGTGTGAAAATATACTTGAACAATTGAAAATATTTCAATTATTTAGCAACATTGCTGGTGACGCTGTTGTTAAAAGAGAAGGCAACAAATACATGTATATTTTAACCTTGGGTATTTCTGAACGAGGGATGGAATACTATTTTTTGTGGCGTGCATGGGGATTTAAAATCAGTTTTTAATCTTCAAATCTGAAGGGGACATTGGAAGATCCCGGAAACACCATGAGGCCTAACTTTTATCTCGCAAAATCAAGTGATATCACAGCGGAAACGTGCACATTTTTAAATCATAGGCGAAATTCACAGGTGACAGGTTAAAACTGACAACATCGCGGTCTATCTAGCTTGTAACACGTCATAAAACTCAAAGGCACGCTTCCTATACACTGGGTGGGATACTCTTGCAATACACATTGAACACTGTCCAGGAAAATAGTTTCGTTTATTGTGTTAGAAGTTTCTAGCGCAGCGTAATGGCCCAGGAGTCTCTCACCAATGCTTTCGCTGTGAGTTCATGTCCAGTTCATGCTGGCTTCCTCTCCGATCGTACGTGGGAAGGTCTGCAGCAACCTGCGGATGGTCGTGGGTTTCCCCCGGGCTCTGCCCGGTTTCCACCCACCATAATGCTGGCCGCCGTCGTATAAGTGAAATATTCTTGAGTACTGTGTAAAACACAAATCAAATAAATAAACAAATAAATAAATTTTAGAAGTTTCCAACGAGTAAAATGGTTTTAAAAATTCATATTCTATGGTGGCAGATAAAGTTGTTCAAATATGAAACAAGACTTTTGTTGTACAAGGACACAAGTGTCTTTTGTATGCAGACTCTCTAGCTTTGGGTCATTTCTGAAAACTATCAATCGGAAGAGCAGAGATGTTGAACGCTCTGGCTAAGCAAAGTGTTATATTCATTAAAGATACCGATCTGCTCGCGAGATTTATCTCCTGTGGTCATGCGCAACCCATTGGGAATTCCGAGATGTTACACAGGTGCACCTGTTCCTTAAATAATTAAACAGGATGAAAGCATACTTTCCACGAGTACCTCATGTATGAATGAAGTCTAAAAATAGTGACCCCAATTGAGAAGTGACCATTCAGAAAACACTGGGGTGGAATGATTGAAATCATATTCATTCTCACTGATGGTAACGTAAGATTTTGTCAACGATCGTCAAATGTGTAAAAAAAAAAATGTTGAAAAACTAATCTCTTTGATCGAACACTTACGCGAAATGTGATCACAGAGATATAACGATGGTATTTCAGTCTGGTATTTCTTTCATGATCAACACTTCCATTGTATTCCTTTTGTTAAAAATTAAGTCTTTCTAAACTGTCTGTTTTATATATTCGTTATCTAGGCTGACATCTTTCCTCACTTGGTCACATATCCTGTGGTGTGCATATAAAAGCTGGACTTGTTAAAAGATACAGCAGTGGACTTTAGTCTGTCAAAATCTTCCTACTGTCTTTATCAAGGGGCCGAAGACTCCGAAATTCCAAGGTAAGTAACGTTAGAGGAAAAATGTACTCTCTTTCGACTGAAACCTCACATATATAACTTTAATAATGTTAAATCTAACCTTTTTTGCAGTGGTGAAGGAATGAAAGCGTATTAGGCTTATAATGTTATAGATTAACAATTTTTATTGTGAACTATGAGTTTAACACTTCACAAAATTTTTAGAAATTGTAGTATTGTAGTGAAATTAACACTTTTTTGTGTTGTGTTTGCTAAAAAAAATGGTAATCCAACATTATAACATACAAACAAACATCACGCCGCGTAACATTTCCTACCTGCTGTTATATGTATAGGTAAGGCTGAAATTTTATATATCAATAAAATGCTTTGAACAGTTGTTTGTCTTACCTTACAAGGCACACACAGGCTATATATCCACGAGGACGAGTTTTGGGACAGTACAATCCTGGCTGTTGTGTAGAGAACACATGAAGCTCGTTGAATCAGGTGTTAAAAATATCAAATGCTCAAATCATTTTCCCCATTTGTTGTCTTTTTTTCAGCGCAAACATGACGAAAAAGGTTTTTGTTCTTCTTGTCTGTCTGGTGTTGGCCGTTCCTAATGTCAAAGGTAAGTCTGAACTTTGTACATCTGAACTTGTTGTTTTTGTTCTAGGTAAACAAATACATCTGAAAAAGAGGGCCTCTCTAATTTTATGTACCCTAAAATAGCAGATTCCATTTGATCTTGAAGTAAATCTGACTTCATATCATGGCAATATCCATGAAAAATAAGGGCCCTTTGGGCGCACTAAAACGGAGCCGTAAAAGTGACAGGGTAAAAAAAAATTTTGGTACAGAAAAAAATTATATGCTGAAAAAAAAATTTGGGAGAGAAAATTTTTTTGAACCCCCGATTTTGTTCGGGGCCCTGACGTTGATATGCTTTAGTTGGTGAACCAACAGCGTTCGTTCGAACGTAGGCCCTTAGGTAGCTCTACTGGTAGTTTCTAAGTTATGAAAGGGTCAGGCACCGCTTTCAATATACCATAGTGTAAGCAGAAGGTATGCTGTATGCTTGTATTTGTAAGAATACGGCATACCTTATACCTATCATATACGCCCACGTCATTTTGTCTTACGCATTTGGTCTGGGAACCGCTGCGTATTAAGGGTCTTTTAACAGTAAACAGTAAAAGAAGAGTTTGATTTTCCTTTATAACTTTAACAATTTCTGCTGAAAACTGTCTGTTGGCATTACAAAAAATATATTTTGCTTGTTCCTTCCACGTTTCAGTGAGAAACAGCTTATAGGTTAAAAACCATTGTCCAAAAAAAATTCAGTTACTTCTGTCCACCAGTTACTTGTGAACACCAGTTACTTGTGCCCACCAGTACATCTGTCCATCAGTTACTTTTGCCCTCAGTTACGTCTGCCCCCTGTTTAGTTTTGTCCCATAAGTTACTTCTGCCCCAATAGTTACTTTTGCCCACGAGTCACATCTGGTGTTCAGTTACGTCTTCCCACCACTCATGTCTGCCAGTAAGTTTCTTTTGCCCTATAATGGGATACCTTATCTCGTGCTAAAGCCACTGGAGTCCAAGTCGAATGCCCATTGTTGTCATGCAGACCATGATACGGAAACAGATCGTCACTGCAAATGCAGGGTAGACCACATATATATGTACACATCAATTAATTAAGACGAGAAAGCTTCGCCATTGTGACCTTGCGACTTGCGACCAGATTCTAATGGCAACGTGCTAGCCTGAAGTCAGGAATATGTAAGATTGAAGAAAACCATGTTTTTGTGACGCTCAACGTTTACATGTTGTAGATATAGCTGAAACGACCTTATTTAAGGTTAGTGAAAGTAATAACACACAGAGGTAAAAATGTAAAGCTGGGAGATCGGTCCCAACTAGAGCTAGGTCTAAGTAACTCAAAATGGCGTCTCTTTGTTTTTGTTCTATGTCGAAATGAGGCCTGCTCTATCCGGATGAAAACCGAATCTAACGCAATGAATGGTGTATCTATTCAAATGGACACGGAGTCCATTTGCGTGGAGCAGAGTCTATCCGAATGAAAACCGAATCTACCCCAATTGATGATGTTTGTGTTTTTGTGGATATTTATTTATTTATTTCTTTGATTGGTGTTTTAAGCCGTACTCAAGAATATTTCACTTATACGACGGCGGCCAGCATTATGGTGGGTGGAAACCGGGCAGAGCCCGTTGGATACACACGACCATCCGCAGGTTGCTGTCAGACCTTCTCACTTACGGCTGGAGAGGAAGCCAGCATGAGCTGGACTTGAACTCACAGTGACCGCATTCGTGAGAGACTCCTGGGTCATTACGCTGCGGTAGCGCGCTAACCAACTGAGCCGAGTGGATATGGAGTCCATCTGCGTGGATGCAGAGTCTATACAAAAGGATGCCTAAATGTGTTCGAATGGATGCCGAATCTAGCTGAATTTATGTCGAATCTCTCCATGTGGATATTGTCTCTGTGTGAATGGATGTCCCCTCTGTCTGAATGGATGTCCCCTCTGCCTGAGTGGATGTTGTCTGTGTCTGAGTGGATGTTGTCTGTGTCTGAGTGGATATCTCTGTCTGAGTGGATATCTCTGTCTGAGTGGAAATCTCTGCCTGAATGGATGTTGTCTGTTTGAATTAATGCTTTTATTCTATAGTTAACACAGTTTCGCGTTTGTATAATATGCTCATTTCATTCATTTAATTTTCTATTCATTCAATCATTTATTCATTCATTAACACACTCAGTCTTTTTTTTTATTACACTCATTCACTCTTCAGCTGAGACAATTATTTCCGTTGCCCTATTTACTAAGTGTTTGAGGTAACCAGTTCTTCGGATTTCCTCATTTCATTTATTTACACCTTGATCGATCCATTCATTAACGCAGTCAATCATTTTCTTCATGTGATTCATTTATCGTTGCATTTATTTATTTTTCTTTATTATTTATTTCATCGGTGTTTTGCGCCGTACTCAAGAAGATTTCACTTATACGACGGCGGCTAGCATTATGGTGGGACAAAACCAGTGAGAGCCCGGGGGCAAGTTATTGTTGCATGAATCATGATTATAACTATATGTTTTACAGGTGTATGCCCGGACGGTACAACGTCGCAGACGACATCGGTGATTTGCATTAGTCTGCTTGCTGGTTTTTGTTTTCCCCCCGCTGGTTTCCTTGCCGGCCCTGTTGATTCCGTGACTCCGACAGACGCCGCTGTGTGCACGATTACGAACGCTCTTATTGCGACATTCGCTGGTGCCGCGCAAGTTTGCACGGGCACGGTAACATTTTGCGTACCTGGCGGTAGGTGTTCACCTTCGGGTCATTTTCTAGAAAATGACTCTTCCCATTTAACGAACCACAGTCATGGGGTTTTTTGTGTTATAAAGGAGAAGAAAACGATGCCGAAATCAGATGAAATATTGTCTTTACTATTTTTATTGCAATCAATTGCATGAAATCTGTTGTGGGATTTATTAAATATATATAGCTGGTGTTTAAATACACTGACGTCCAAACAAGTTTTTATTACTGTAAGCACAGCTTTCAATGTTGGAATGGATTTTATAGCCCCACGACTAGAAGATTAAATGTAAAATGTTTATGAATTTTTATGAGAAATTTGAAGACAAACAGTGCTTATGTGACACCAGACTTCTTTTGATGGAACGTGGACTGAAGTGAATTACAAGCAAAATGTTTGTAAATGTAAAATAACAAGCACAGTGCAGCTTATTAAGGCGGAAACAAGTACAAGTGCAGTTCACTTTGCTGTGACACAAAATGTAACATAAAAAGCACTGACCGTACAGCCTGTTAGCACGGAAATAAGTACACCACGTTTACCAACATCGTCTGATTGAAATAAGTTTGAGTACAGAGTAAAAGCAAGAATGAAATAAATAAACAGATGAATAAAATAAACAAATATAATGCAAAAAATATATAAATTACATAGTATATCTTTTTAATGCAGAAATAGGCACACCACCCAACATAGTTTAATTGAAATAACCGAGAGTATGGAGTAAAAGCAAGGATCTACGGAACCATTGAAGGGATATAGTTTTATATTTCTGTTGTTTTTTTTTTCGTCGAAAGAAAGATAATTTATTTACTAAAGTTACCATTAATTTTTCGACTCAGTGAACCAATAGGCATGGCAAATACAACGGTATTTCTGATTGGATCACTAACACGGGTAAAGTCCTTTTCACCGTGAAAAAAAATTAAGTAAATAAATTGTCTTTTTTGTTTTTTAACGGTAGAAATAAAAAGAGAATAAAGAAACTAAATCTGCAAACTCGGGCCCGGAAAAGTATAATTTCTCCCGACTTAGTGGCCAGTGAGAAACTAGTATTTCAGTATCAGCATTTTGATTGGTTGGTTAAGTCGGTGGAAGTTTTTTTATTCTCTTTTTTTTTCGATGGGTAAAGAAAATAAGAATTGTAAAACTGTATGCTTTGGGCGCTTCCTTAGTTTAGGTTGTTAATGCATAAATAAACACACCACTCTTTTCACACATCGCTTAATTGAGATAACCTTGTGTATAGAGTAAAGCAAGAATAAAAAAACGAAAATAAATATTACGCAAAATAAAATATAGCTCGCACAGCATAGCTTAATTCAAACGGTAACACAACAAGCACCTTGCATGTTACATTGCTTAACTTTGGACGAAATATACCTCAAGTTCAACCTGACTTGCTAAAAGTAGGATGGAATGTCGATAAATTTGTCGACATAATTTTTATTTATTTCACTCATGTTTTACGCCGTACTCTAGAATATTTCACTTCTACAACAGCGGTCGGCATTATGGTGGGAGGAAACCGGACATAGTCCGGGGAAAACCCACGACCATCCACACGTTGCTGCCAGACCTTCCCACTTACGACACGATAAAATAGTATGTGTAGATTTCATTTCATGTGAAAATCTGGGACATGGAGACGTCACATTCTCTCACCCACCCACAGTCACACTCAGGAATATAATCCCCACCCCACACCCCATTCCCTGCACCTCACAATAACATACGCAAATACTTTTGTCTTCATTATGAAGTTACAACAGCTGTAAAGCTAACATAATAAGGACATGTCAGTGGGTGCCATGCTGATATGTTATTTCTGCTGTAAGCAAAATACACAGTTATTGTGTTAAAGTGTTTGTATTGGGATATTTTCAGCAGCGACTTTGGATGACTCTGTCTCAGTAGAGGGATCGGCTTCACGTTGATTGGACGACGAAGAATGCCGGAAATTTCAGGTTTGCCAAAACCGGTGGTACCCATTTGCCAAAGGCAGGCCAGCTACGTCATCACTTAATGGTAATGACGTCGTACCAAGCGCCAGCTGGCACATGGTACGGTGGAAAGACGCTCGGGGAAATTTCCTTGCATGTACTAAAACTTGATCTACGGACAAATACGCATTTATCCCTAGGATAGACGATGACTCACGATGATGTTAGGCTTTGTTTTGAACTGTTACATTCGGGAGTTTGTTTTTGATAATATCGGATGTTGTCAGATATATTTATATCATGTAAAAATACACACCACGTATTGGATGCATCACAATCTGGTTTGCGCCTCATTTTGTGTGTACTATACGTATTTATTAGTTTATTTATTTATTTTCTTATTTATGTTGTTTAGCGCCATAGTCAAGAAATGTAATGCAGAAAAGGGTAGTTCAAGGGATAAACCATCGGCCTTCGGCAAGTTACTGACAAGCTATCCCATGTGCGGTGTACATATGCTTGAGCACCATATAACTGTGTATTGTCACCAAAACTCCCAAATTCCATGTCCACGGCTATCGCTCCGTAGTCGCGACACTAACTTTTTGCCCCATAATCTCTGGGTGTGATCGCGTTGTGTATTTATAGGTACATGCTCGTATCGGCCTAATAGCTCGACCAACGAAAAAGTGTGTTACAATCCCTCTGGTCTCATTGTGACTAAGTTACACCTGGCTATGGTGCAGTGGTACACTCCACCAATATCCCTGACCGCCGTCATATATAGGGATGCTTTTAAGTCAGAAAATCTGTCAGTTACCTGGCGAAGGTGTTGTGGTAGGCCTATACTCCACCCATAACTCTGACCACCGTATTTTTTAAATGTAATTTTCATCAGCTGCAGTGGACGCTGAGAGTTCAAATCTAGCTCATGCTGACTTCTTCTCCGGTTGCCAGCTAGCTACGGATGATCGTGGCTTTCCCCCCAGAACTTTGTCTCTTCTGCCCGTCATAATGATGGTCGCCATAGTACATTTATTATGGTCAACATTATGGTCAGTTACGCATTAGTAATGACAAGTGTCATTGGTAAGTAGGCCATTTTAATGTTGAGGGAATGGAACACACAAAAGGGAGGTCCATAGACAAAGTCATAACCGGGTAGGACCACCCTATTTACAATTCATGCCACACAATGCTTTCTTGTGGGCTCTGTATCAGTTCTTCTCGATAACGGCTTGTGCATCCAGCGCCACTCAAGTTGTAGGACAGGTGAAATATCTCTAACTTTGGCGATTTGAGGTCAACCTGCAATGCGCTGATAGGATGGATGATAGGTCGGGAGACAAGGCAGGCCATGGTCTAATTCTGTACCATAAATCCATAAAAGCACGTGCTTACTTGCCTTTGGTAAGGCGTCTCAGTGAAGCAGCACTAGATAAAAGAGTGGTGGAAATCTGTTCTGCAACAAGGAGGTACATTACATGCATTCTAAGGATTCCTTCATCGTCCTATGACTGAAAAATTGTTGAGCACGACGTTAAAGCCCATGCACTCACTCACTCTCAACCTTTCTGCTATGGTCCTTGTAGTCAGGCCAACTTCAATCAAGGCAATGACGCCTCCCGTTCCTCATGTGTCACTACTGTGTCCTCAGTGCTATTCCGCTGCCACAGCGATCATGTCGATAACTTTTAAATGCCTTCAGTTTATACCCCATTTCTGCACCGAGTAATGACACTTTGAATTTTTCGTGCTTTTCAGGAGTAAAAACGTGTATTTCAGTCCTGATCCATGGTGCGTTCGGGTTACGACTCACAAAAAGCTATCAAACTTGAGAACATCTTTGGAGCTTCCTTACCTTCTAGCCATGTTTATTTCCGATGTTATTCTCAAACTATCATGACATTTTTCATGGATTCATGTTGATGCGTTTTTAAAGCCGGTCAGAATATTACCTAAGCTGACTGCTGTGGCATAGCATAATCGCTCGACTCGATATGTGGATTTTGTCCACACTCGGTAAGCTGCTATGTCGAGAACCGTGTGAAATCATCTGGCGAAACAATGAGTTATCCTGGTTCCAGGGATTAGCAATCTTAGTATTCTGGTCCGGGAACCAGGATGCCAATGTGCACTTGGACGACCATCATGAATCGTCAGTGTTTTAGGGCTAATGTGTAGCCTTTGTACGCAATATCCAGTAAGCTAACCTCTCACAATTACACAGTGCCCCGGCCATAGACAAGACCGATGGTCTAAATGATCCTTCATCATTCATCAAAAGTGCGAAATACTGTAAAAAAAAACTTATTTACTTACAACTCATTTCCAAAAGACTTATTACTTCTCTGAAAAGAAACAAATTGATTTCACAAGCGTGCTATATTTGATTAAAAAAATAAAACAAACAGATACGTTAAGTAAGAAAAAAAATAGAAGTCAACGCAAGAGCTGATATATTGTACCATTTAAGTTCAAGCATTTAGTCGCATCATAGGTGGTTTAATGGTTAGTGCGTCCACTTCGAAGTCCGGAGGCCGGGAATCAATCCCCAATCGGTTTCATACCAAATACATTCAAAAGGTACTTGTTGCTGCCTCGCTTGATGCTCACTATTGAGAGGTTAAAGCAAAGAAACAGGACTAGTTGGCCCGTTATCAGCATAATGTGACTGGGTGAGGTGTCATGACTGGTGTCTTCGGTATAATTGCGCTTCACTGGCGACAGCACTTTATTTCTTTATTTTTTTATTTTAAAGTCATATTTAGGATACAGTTCCCTTATATTTAGTTTATTTGTTTGACTGGACCGTGTTGAACCCCGTACTTTAGAACTTTTCATTTACACGGTGGTAGTGAGGTTTAGCAAAGTAAACCACTGTACCTCCGCCAAGTATCTGATGGACCTCCTGTCTTTAAAATTGTTCTCAATACTTGACGGAGGCCGGGGTTATTATGGGTGAAGGCATGCCGAACCTGGAGAAAGCGACCACCCTGTGACAGCTCAGTGGGCTAGCGACAGTCAGGGAAAGTAGTACAGTGTGAATCGCGTGTACCTGTAAAACTACGCCAAGACAGCTGAGCTTTATAACATGTGATAATTACCAGCTGAGTTCATCACCACATTGCTTGAACTACGCTCTTATCGGCCATACTTGAGAAGTATGTAAATGTAGAAAATGTCTCTTCTCCAGAGCAGCTAATTCGATTGCAAAATTGAAAATTGATATGCGTGTGCAAGACTTCTAGGGGCATCAGGTTTGCAAATTTTATTTACATCTGTCTAGAACTGAGGAAGCTCACTGTCGGTCATTTAAGTCACGTGATAAACTGTGAAAGAATAATATAGCAGTTTCATGTTTGGCTTGCTAAAGACGAATCTAGTTTTGTTTTTATCCTCCGATATGTAGTTTTCTTGCATAAATTGCAATTACAGCTGAAAATCGTCCGTTGCTTTGCATTATCAAAGGTCACTTGCGATGAAGTTATAAGCTTGTCACTAGATAGATCAATTACTGCTCCTTATTTTCTACTCATGAAACATAATTCCTCCGGCTCATAGTTTTGTAAAATACTTTTAAAGATTTGTTTTCAACAATCGGGCGCAGGATGAGAAAATGACCCGAAAGTGAATACTTACCGTTAGGAGCTCATACGAAACCCATGCCTCTACAAAATCGTGCTTTGAACACGAATGTCGGAACAAGAGCATCTGTGATAGTACAGTCAGAAATGGCTTGCATTACTGAAATCAGGTGACCGGGAAGGCTATCAATACTGAGAAGACAAACACTATCAGAAATGGAAGTATCGGGATTGAAACAGATCTCATCTGCCTTCTGTAACTGGAAGGGAACGTTTGACTTTTTAAACGTAGACAGTTATTGGTTCTTGAGATGTGCTTTCGGGTTTATTACTTTCTATTTTGATCCATTAAGGCCATTAAGCTTAGGGCAGTGGTCAATGTTATAGAACTTAAGCAGTTAGAATTTGACTCTCATAACAGACAAAGGGCTTGTTGTGGTCTACAGGATGAGAGATTCAATTCCTGCCAATGACAGCGAATCCCGAGATTTTCTCGATCTCCTACATGTTTTTGTGTGTTTTGGCGCTGATGTCTTTCGGGCTTAGATTCACTTTTTCTTTTATCTTGGGCCATTCAAGGCTGGGATGTTATCCCTTCGTCACATTGCTTTCTTCCTTGTTTACAACTAGATATAATATTAAAACAGAGGACATTTTTAAAAATATTGGGTACGTGGGAAGGTCTGTCAGCAACCCCGGGCTCTACCCGGTTTCCTCCCACCAAAATGCTGTCCGCCGTCGTATAAGTGAAATATTCTTGAGTACCGCGTAAAACACCAATCAAATAAATAAAAACATGGATTCTTTCTCAACTTTGTTTTGTGGCGCGATTTCCTATTTTTCATAAAATAGCTGTCAGAACCCTTGGTCGAATTGGTGCAATCTGTTTTCTTGTTAACACCATGTACACTAAAAGAATATATTATATTTATATATATGGGTTTATGACAATATTTAGGATATCCTCAGATTTTAATGATACAGTACTTTATGTATGTATATACTGGTGTTCAACGCTGTACCAGTCCCGTTTCCTCGCTCCAACCTCTCAGCTTTGAGCGACAATCAAGGCAGCAGCAAGTTACAGTTTTAGTCTTTGGTATGACCCGACCCGGATTTGATCCCAGGTCTCCCGACTTTGAGACGGACACTTTACCCAGTAGACCACCGAAGCGGTAAAATTTTATTAATTCATTCTTTCTACATTAATTGGTATACATTGACCTTTCAACGGCTCCTTTTTTCTCACCATTTTGCATGTTAAAACAGTGTAAATATCAGTGTAAACAGTGTAAAAAGTTAGAATAAATTCCAAACTGATAATTTCGGCGGGAATACCTCACCATTCTTCAGTCCCCCCCCCCCCCCCCCCCCCCACTCTGATAAAACGTAGTCTCACTCTCCGTAGTTATCAGAGAATCATTGGAATGACCCATATGCCTCGAAAATCCATACACAAAGTATTATTAGATGGTTTACGTCGTGAGTAGTTCAGCTGGCTGGGATACTATAACATAACGTTCCATATCTCCCACGCACATAATTGCACTAAAAATAGTAGATCGAGCCTACATTTGGTATGCACTGATTCCCGGAGTCGACCAGGCTGTAGCTATGTCACAGCCAGCATCCGTACGCCATCGTTTAGCAGTTATCAGGCAGTTTAAACGTTGAATCGAACGAGACTAACCAACGTCGCCATGTTTTCAATGTTTATACAATTGAGTCAGAAACCTGAGTTCATACAAGTCAGACAACTGAGTTTATACAGTTGAGCCGCTAATTCAAATCAGAAAACTGAGTCATATAACCAAATTCTCTGAGTCATGCAATATTCCTGTGAGTTTTCCGACTAACAAAGTGAGTCAACAAATATAACCTGAAGAGTTTCATGATTCAGCGATCTGGTCATATGACTCAATGAATTAGGTCAATTGTATAAACTCAGTTTTTTGAGTCATTTGACCCACAAGCTTTTCTCTTAGTGTATGTGCTGCGCGGCATATACTATTTACCCAGTTACATTTAATGTCATGTATAATTAGAATTATACACTGAATTTATTTGTTTACTTTATGTTTCTATTTTTTCTTTATTTATGTATATGGTTGTTAGTCAACATATCTTACACAATTATAACAGTTGCTGTGTTGTACTTTTTTTTAATAATAATCTTCCTGCATGGGAAATAGCAAACTCTTTGGGGTTTATCAAGACAAACTTACATTTTTGTAACGTTATTAGTAATTTTTAGTGTATTGTAATTGCAGGTCAAACAGCTATGACATTATCTCTTTGCTTTTGATGGCGAATACTGTTTATCAGTAAGTCAGTACATGTTGATCACATCTGTCTTGAAATAAGCCCATGGGCCATTAATGTCAAATAATTTCGCTGTTTGCAAGGATTTAACATTAATGAAGTTATGAAGTTTAGTTGCCGAGAGCTCAAATAAGTACAGTTGTACTGTGCTGATCTGTGAGAATCTGTAGTTGACTTGACAAACATTAACTTTGACAGATCGGTATGTCATATAGCAAATAATGGGAAGTTCGTATAAACAACGATAGGACAACTTCAGTATTCAGACAGTCGAACTGGTTTATCCATCTCCTGAAGATGTGGATGTTTATCTAAAATCGGTGACAGCGATTGTATGTACAGCTGGATTGTGTAACACTTGGCTCAGGCTTTCCGCCTGGTTTAAATGATAATGTTGCGGTAATGGAGGACTTAGCATCTAGCCAATCACGTACTGCCATGTTTCGGATTTGCATAATGATTACATTTAGAAGTTTATATTTACTTACTTATTAAAATGATTGGTGTTTAACTCGACACTCAAGAATATTTCACTTATACGACAGAGGCCAGCATTATGGTGGGAGGAAACCGGACGCCTATTACAGGCCTTGCTAACTAAAATATGTTGACAGCTCCGCGTTATACGTCCAAATTTCTTACTCTGCATACATTCTTAGTTCTTTAGCGGTTTGTGTTGAACGTTGTCCTGGAAATTGGTCTTGCTATTCGTCAGTATACGTCAGTATTGGCTGATGATTTTTTCACGTGTATGATATTGATTCCTGGATATACGCAGAAACAAAGATTTATTATCTAATTCAGCCCCGCAGTGTTCAGCATGCAATGGACATCTTTAAGAATAATGTAAAACATAAATTATAAAATAGTTTTAAGGGAAATGAAGACTGATAAGTAAGAAAAAAATGTTCATTGTTTTAGATATATTGTGTTTCTTAAAAACCCCTAAATTTTATGCATATTTCCATCGCTGATCGGAAATATTCGGAAATGACGTGACCGATGGACATCCTGGCAATTCTGGTTCTTGTCCCAACAAAACTCTTATGACAGCTATCATTTGATTTCCATACTCACCGCTGGTGCCTCAGGAAAACTATAGTTTAAAGCCATTTTATATATTATATGAGGAGCTTTTTTTTACTTTTACATGTTAAGCCACACATTAAGCTACGTGTTAAGAAATAAAGAGCATGCATTCCATGTATCCTTAAATGCCGAGCTGAACTCATCCCAACACATGCGTCATTTTGACAGCGCTGGAGTAGTCCGAATAACAGTGCAACTCAGCTGGAATTGGCACCAATTGTACTCATTCGTAACTGTCCGGAAAATATACGACAGGTTCCAAAAGAACTGAGTCACGACCTAACTATGAATGCCCCTCGTCATCAGCCCGTGTCTGCCTCTTCGTCATCAGTCTATGTATCCCCCTCGTCGTCACTTTACTGTCTAATACTGTTTAAGTTTTGATTCTCTACACTTCATTTGGTTGCTAGGCAACACGAAAAACCGCTGTAAGCTGCCTCCAGTCGTTACGAGTATGCCGTTCAATCTTAAAGTCGTATGGTGGGTGCGAGGAGTTGAGTTGAGTTGAGTCGCGTCTTAAGGATGTATACCGGATAATTCTGACAAAAAAGGCATATTCGCTACTTAAATGAAATTTTCTGTCTTTACCAAGAACAGTTCAAATTATTTTCGGTAAAAATCAGATTTGTACCTTTTTTATTTGATGTCTTAAAATGATTTTAAAGTTTGAAAAAGTTTTAATGCTACCCACACTATAAATTTTATAAACTTTACTACTGATATTGAACGATAACACTTATACAAACTAGGCTGATATTTTGTGAAAGTTATTTGGTTATTCTAAAATAATAGCCAAAATTCGATCGATTTTTTTGGCAAAAAATCTCCGGTATAGTTCCTTTCAGCTTTCGTTTATGCGGGGTTTAAAACTGGCACGAAATAAGGTATGTAGACAAACATTTAAAGATTTAATTCAGCCCATAGCTTATTCAATATTTATTCAATCATTAATTTCTATCCACTCAGTCGGTTAAATTCAGACAATTTACGGCTGAATATCTTTCAGAGATGAAGGATATCCTCAATAGAGCACACTGTAATTTACATTAATAAATTCAGACATGCATATGATTCGGAAGCGTTGGCGGCGCTGGTTGGTCATTTTGTTATGGTCCGCGTGCTCTGTTGGACGGCGGTGGCGGTGGCGGTGGATAACCAGGCGGCGGTGGTGGAGGTGGCGGTGGCTTTGACGGCGGTGCACCGGGAGGCGGTGGTGGTGGCGGATAACTAGGTGGCGGTGGAGGAGGTGGCGGTGGTGCGGTCGGCGGTGGATATCTAGGTGGCGGTGGAGGAGGTGGCGGTGGTCGGGTCGGCGGCGGATAACTAGGTGGCGGTGGTGGAGGTGGCGGTGGGTTTGGCGTACCAGATGGTGGTGGTGACATACCAGATGGTGGTGGTGACATACCAGATGGTGGTGGCGGCGGCATATCGGGCGCAAGTGGCGGTTGGTTTAGTTCAGGCGACGAGCTTTCGGAACGTATGCATGGAATTTTTGACTTTACGGAATCCATAAAATTATTAATTTGAGGAGATAATTTGACAGAATCTACAAAGTCATTAATTTTAGGAGGTACGCTTGGCAACGGTATCTTCGGAAGAGAGGGCAGTTTTGGTAGAGCAAATGGTTTCTTTTCAGGGGGCGGTGGGCGTTGTGCTGGTTTCAGTGAGGGTGGTTTCTTCGGTGATGGCGGTGACCGGGTCTCAGCTGGCGGAGATTTGACGGCTGAGAAGATGCCCTTTTTTGGTAGCGCTGGAAACACACTAGCATTACCACCTTTTCTGGGTGTACCTTTCTTCTTTTTCTTCCTCGAAAAGATCTTCTTAACTTTCGACAATGCCCCATCGTCGGAACTATAAGACGAGAAGGATCAGTGGAATAATTCATGCATCTGATGATCAAAGTAAACAAAGAAAGAAATGCAAAGTAACTTAAGTAAATACATATATTATAAAGGTAACAACATACATAAATAACAACACACCTATGACGTAAATCAATGACAATACACCTGTGACATAAATCAGTGACAACATACCTATGACGTAAATCAATGACAACATACCTGTGACGTAAATCAAGGAAAACATACCTATGACGTAAATCAATTTCGTCACACCTATGAGGTAAATCCATGACAAAACATCTGTGACGTAAATCAATGAAAACATACCTGTGACGTAAATCAATGTCGTCACACCTATGAGGTAAATCCATGACAAAACATCTGTGACGTAAATCAATGAAAACATACCTATGACGTAAATAAATCACAACGCACCTAGGACTTTAATCAATGGCAACACACCTATGACGCCAATCAATGACAACAAGCACCTGTGATGTATCTGATCTGATTTAAAGCTTTATCAGCATGACACGTGTGAGCTTGACAAGGTAACTATGAAGGAGATTAAACAAAAGAATGTTCAACGTCAGTAACTTATTAATAAAATCTGCTTAGAAAGCTGATCTGGCAAACACGGCAGCTTTGAAAAAAAAAGGTAGATTTATGTTTGTAGCGACGTTGTCGATCAAACTGGTTAAGAGATCAACAGTTAATCGTCCAGATCGTTCGAGATGTTGGAAGGCTATACCGTTGTCAAATGTCCCTATTAGTTGACCTCATCAGCGTGCAAAGTGGGAGGCCCCCGTGGCCGAGGTAGTCAGCGTGTCAACGCGGTCAATGACCCAGGAGCCTTTGACCAGCGCCGTAGCTGTGAATTCGTCCAGTTTACGCTGGTTTCCTCTCCGCTAACAGCCTAAGGATGGTCCTGGGTTTCTTCGGGACTCTGCTCTCTTTCCTTCCACCATAATGCTGGGTACCGTCTGTCGTATGCTTGACACCAATCAAATATTTATTTGTTTATTGATTGATATTTTTACGCCGTACTGAAAAATGTTTCACTTATACGGCGGCGACTAACATTATGGTGGGAGGAAACCGGATAGAGCCCGGGGGACACTCACGACCATCCGCAGATTACTGCAAGACCTTCCCACGTACGAGCACTTGACGAAGCCAGCACTCCAATCAGATAAAATAAATGAATAAATACCAATATACATGTGGATAAGTATATTCCCAATGGATTCCCCGCGTAGGTGTAGGTGCCACTGTCTAATTAGACATTCAGCAGTGGGTATTTAGCCGTGTTTCAATGGCTAAGGTAGCCTGAACATTATTCGTGTCGGGGGAATTCCTCAAGGTAAGGGAGATAAGGGAGCATGGCCTTAAATTTATCAGTGGGCGTCCTAACGGATAAAGTGAGTGAGTGAGTGCTTGGGTTTAATGTCGTACTTAACAATTTTTCAGTCATATGACGACGAAGGAATCTTTAGAGTGCATGTGATGTGCCTCCTCGTTGCAGGACGGATTTCCACCACTCTTTTATCTAGTGCTGCTTCACTGAGACGCCTCACCGAAGGCAAGTAAGCCGGCCCGCCCGAGCCATTATACTGATACGTGTCAACCAGTCGTTGCACTATCCCCTTCATGCTGAAGGACAAGCGAGGGAGTTACAACTCCCTCTTTTAAGGTCTTAGGTGTGACTCGACCCAGGATTGACCCTGGATCTACCGCTCTCGAAGCGGACCCAAAAGTATGATGACATATACCGGCTGTTATGAACGCACCTTAGTGTTAAAAACATAGTGGTAGTAGGATTATCAAGAGCCAAGTTTAAACCATGGTGTTCAAAGTCAGGACAACAACGTCATGTTCATGGGTCATTGACGTAAGGGAAACGCTCTATCCATTAAGCCAGCGCAGTTTATAGTAGGCCTATGATGTTACCTGTCGGAGAAAACTCGCAAGCGCCGAGTAGGTTCGTCCATATCGAAAGCATATCTAGTCACAACTTCCGCAATTCCCAGAATGCCACCCTCTTCCTGTTTGGTCAGATCTGATTTGGAGGCCACACCCACAACACGTATTTTGTTCATTTGCTTCATGTCTTGAAACTGTGTAAAAAGAAAGTCAAATTTGTTACACGTGCAAAGGTGGAATTTATTGCATATACTATACATATATATTATGAAAGCATCGTCTAAAACAACTGATTTAACTTTTACTTACTCTTTGGCTCTAAATAAAAGCCTACTGTGCAAAAATCACAAACTTTATAACATTGTAAATGTAGCTGAAAAACTAACAAATAAGATTTGTCATTATATGCAAACATCTATCATATTAACACATCTGAAAATATACAAACTTTTTTCACTGATGTGATTGTTATTTATTGTTGACTCAAGAACTTTTTGCTTATACGGCAGTGTTCATGTTTAGGGGTGACAGAAACCGGAATGCCCTGTGTAAACCACCAATAGTCCCACATTGTCGGTCCACGGCCGGGTTTGAACTCGCGCCTTTTGTTTGTCCAATGTAGATTGACACTCGCAAACGGCACTTTCCAGCACCTCTGAGGACGTGGCTACACAGGTGATATGCCGATGACCGGCAAACGTTCTAACAGCAAAGTTAAATAGATAGTAGAAAACGGGGCCATTTTACAAAATAATTTGTAATTGCACCTGGGTTAAATAACATCCATGGTAAACTATTGGAGACATACATGCAGGCAATGTTGGGACAGTTTTGTAAAACGGGTCCAAGACCGAACAGGAATTGACGTAAATTATTGATCCTTTTTTGTCTCAAACTCACTAGTTCTCCCAGTAAAATAAACAAATGAAAACGTACTACACACACGCCGATCACAGTGCATGACATCAGGAAATGCTCTAAACAAGTGACGTCTAATAGCTTACAATTAATATCACTGAATTTTTTTAACGTCTAATAGCTTACAATTAATACCACTGTTTATTTTTAAAATCTAATTCTGCTTACGTCATTGTGATAGGGGATGTTTAATTTGCTACTATTTAAGCATTTGCGTAGACAGTTTGAGGCTTTTTAGCAAAAACTACCTTTCCTTGATCAGTTTGAAACGTTTGATGGAATATCCTTGACATACAAGTCCCTCTTGTCATAATGTCGGAGTGACCGGGAACCAATGTAGTCTTCACACAAAGACTAGTCCATGTATGATGCACCGTCTGGAGAGTCTGTAGTTTTTCTTACATCCAGCAAAGGTGCCCTTGCAATTCACGTGTTGTTTATTTATTTATTTGATTGGTGTTTTATGCCGTACTCAAGAATATTTCACTTATACTACAGTGGCCAGCATTATGGTGGGAGGAAACCGGGCGGAGCCCGGGGGAAACTTACGACCATCCGCAGGTTGCTGGAAGACCATCCACATGTATTGTTTAAATTGAGAAGATATCTTAAATACACTGTGAAGTTTTACCTTGGAGTACAAGGCCAGTCCTATAAAGCCTTTGATAAGCACGAGAACCAGGAGAATGAGAATGGTGACCTCGTGGTGGGCGAAGCTGTTCAGGGCGTCATCGTTGGTGGAAATCTTGTGATAATACACAAGGCCTTTTCCTGGAGGCTAAAAACAAAAGTGTTTACACTTTTATTAAAACCTGTTATTTTCTGTTAACTTTCACAACCATGACTGGCTAGTCTAGACTCGCGACGCTGTGTATATCTGGACTGCGGTGAATCACAAAGGAAACTCCAAACAGGAAACTCCAAACGGTCAACTGTGTTATAAGGAGTCTACAGCTGTGTTATCTGTATTCCGTTAATTATAAACGAAACTGTGAACTAGGCTCTGCATTGAAGAATAAAAGAATCTCCAGACTATCTGAAAGAAACTTGATATTTCGAAAGCAGTGAAAATAGTCACTCGTACTGGCAACTTTGGGTGTCTCTAAAATGTGTAAGTACTCTGTCGACATGCGATCACCTAACGTTATTTCAGTATTTAAGCCAATAAAAACAATGTGCAGAGTACGCTTGAATTACGATTTACAAACAGTTATTTAAAATTCCTGATTTTACCGTTGTGAAAACATTAACTCCCGGCTCAATGATGTCCTTGTGTACATGCGCAGCCTGGTCCCCTTGGGCTCCTTCGAGGGATAGATACACGTGGCTTTGTTTCAGATGTCTGTAAGGGGTGTCATCTCCAAACAGCTTGGCATTGTAGCCTGGTATGTCCACCGCGATGGGTTTCTGTACTAGTGGTGAATCTAATGTGACCGCTGTTGTATCCTCGTCCTCTGAAATATCCTGCTCGCTGGGGATGTAATCTACATGTAACAGAAGTAAACATGTGGTATATCTTGCTCGCTGGGGATGTAATCTACTTGTAATAGAAGTAAACATGTGATATATACTGCTTGCTGGGGATGTAATCTACATGTAATAGAAGTAAACATGTGATATATCCTGGTTGCTTGGGATGTCATCTACATGTGATAGAAGTAAGCATGTGCTATATCAAGCTCACTGGGGATGTAATCTACATGTAACAAAAGTAAGCATGTGATATATTCTGCTCGCTGGGGATGTCATCTACATGTGATAGAAGTAAACATGTGATATATACTGCTTGCTGGGGATGTAATCTACATGTAATAGAAGTAAACATGTGATATATCCTGCTTGCTTGGGATGTCATCTACATGTAATAGAAGTAAGCATGTGATATACCCTGCTCGCTGGGGATGTCATCTACATGTAAATAAATGTAAGCATGTGCTATATCAAGCTCACTGGGGATGTCATCTCCATGTGATAGAAGTAAGCATGTGATATATCCATGCTTGCTGTTGCTGTAATATACACATAATAGAAGTAAGGACGTGATATATCCTGCTCGCTGCCCCGCTGCTTTTCTACTTCGCTGTCTCGCTACCTCTCTGCCACGCTGCCTCACTGCCTGTCTCTCTGCCTCGCAACCTCGCTGACTCGTTACATGTAAACCCTATAGCGCTTACAACGAACTTGACAAACCTGCTGACCTGTGACCAGGGGTGAGCCAACGAGAGCGGCATCTCTTTAGTTTCGCTACAGTACGACCATTGAATGAATGGAACACTGCAGGAAGTTTGACCCCGTTACAGCGTAATCTTATTAGGTCATGCAATACATTTATTTCATTTGTGTTAATTTACCGAACTCATTTTTTTTTTCATTTTTGAAAAGACAGTTATATAGTTTAATGGTTGGAGGAATCTGGGTTGTTCAGAGTAAACCAACGGCCTTGCGCAAGTATCTTTCCGACGCGTGAAATACAGGTGTAAGTCACACCGAGAGATGGCAAGTAGTGATCGTCAGCGAACTTCATGTTAGACCACCGGAAAGGTCACACGAGTGCAGCAGACCGCTTATTGCCGGGAAAACCCGGAGAGTAATCGAAGAGGTGAAGTGTCGATGATTCCCTGTCCTCAGCACACTCTACGCTCGCTTTACATCACTGCCACCACTAGACAAGCTTGACCTTTGGAGCCTGTGCGACCGACGCAGACTTGTTTAGGCTCAGCCTCATCACTGGTGTTCTTACCTATACTGAATCAGCATTCATCAATAAAATCATTTCAGGTCTTGGTTAGAATCACATTGTGCATACCTTAAATAAAGAGAATGCGTGTGTACAGGGTATTATTAGAAACAAAGGTGCAGAGAGAGTTTTGTTATTTTCTGACGTCACTTCGCGCCTCATCACGGTGCCCTCAGTGACTTAGGCGTTGATTTCTGTACATGTTTGCAAGTGGTGGCAGTGATAAGACGAGAACGTGGAGAACGGCGCATGCGCTATAAGAAGTAAGTGTCCTCAGCTAGGATTGAACCAAACCTCTCCATAGCGATCGAACGACGAAAATAGCACTCGACTGCAATAATCTACCTTGGCACAACTTAATCGATTGCTCATCTAACGAAACGAAACTTACCATCATTCACGGTTATTTCATTTGTATTGTTCAGTAAATCGTCACTGATGTCGTCATTTCCGTTGATCTGGCTGTCGGATTTAGAGTGGACTTCTGGCGGTGGCAAGGTTTCGTCATCAACTATTCCTAAAATCGTCTGCAATTTGTCTAGCGTCCTGTCAATAGCCTGGCTGTTAACATTTATTTCGTCAGTCCCAACAGATGCAGGTCTCACTCCTTGATGTCTTACGTTATAAAGAATTTTATCCAAAGTCTCCAATGTTTCGTCGATAGTTTGGCTTTCAACCATTTCCGCATTTCTGGATTTACGGGATCTGGTTGGTATTACGTCGCGTAGTTTTGGAATAACATGAGTGCTCCTTGCAGAGCCGGTGGATGCTTCCTTGACGACGAAGCGCTCTTCTGTGGACGTCAAGGGTAGATTACTCTTACCAGAGGGAAGATCTGAAACAAGGATGTATGTGTCTGAGCATTCAGGACAACAGTCTGCATTGTGTCTTACGGCCTGACGAAGTATGTATACCTAACGGTGTGTGCCTAAGAATCACAGCTAGGGGAGTGAGTGAGTGAGTGCTTGAGGTTTAACATCGCACTCAACAATTTTTCAGTCATATGACGACGAAGGAATCCTTATTCTGTATGTGATGTGCCTCCATGTTGCAGGGCGGATTTCCACCGCTCTTTTATCTAGTGCTGCTCCACTGAGATGACTTACCGAAGGTAAGTAAGCAAGTCATTACACTGATACGGGTCAACCAGTTGTTGCTGACAACGCCAAGCGAGGAAGTTACAACTTCCTCTTTTAAAGCCTTAGGTGTGACTCGACCCAGGATTGATCCTGGATCTACTGCTCCCGCAGCGGGCGCTCTACCAACTGTGCTGTCCGGGCCGGTCACAGAGCTAAGGATGGGGGTGGGGTGGTGGGGGGGGGGGGGAGACGACACAAGAATTAGTCTATCCACCTAACTGTGGTTGTATCAACTGATTTCATGTAGTGATAGTATTAAGCACCACAAGCGTGCTAACACTCTTCACTGTAAAATGTACAAACTCCCTCGATTGCTACACACTTTACACAAAGTACCGTTAAAAACATCCCTTCATCTAAATCCGGATCAGCATTAAGTTAATCTGTGTACAAAATTTAATCCATATCCATGCGCAATGGGAAAATGATATGTAATAATCCGTACGTATTACAAGGACAAAGATGGAAGTAATAATCCTTAGATGTTACAATGGGGAAACTTTTTGTAATGACCCGTACATCTTGCATAGAGATATTGCTGAAGAACTGTTGACTTTCTAAATGAACAAGTAAGAAAAGTTTGTTTTCGTTTCTGCTTTGATGATTCCTCACCTGATTTCCGTTTGCGCAGGAATCCCGTCACAGCCGGGAGACTGAGAAGAAGGGCGATAACTGTTGGCAAGCAAAGTCTGAAAAGACACAGAAAAAGACGGATAAAGCAAGATATTTAGATAAATGATTTACTTAGAAAACGATACCGCCAACAACATCGAGGATTACACATATATACATGATTAACCATAGCTTGTTTCTTTTAACCAGTATTCATATAATCAGCTATCTGTAAAATCAGTCATACTGGCTACCGAAATTGCCTTTGGTCAGTGAAGCTAATGTAACGACACAATATCTACACATGGGTATGTTGAAAGTCCATATTCTTGCTCAGAAAATGAAGTTAGAACACTTTTCCTAATTCATAATGCTAAACTGCATAAGCTTAGTTTCGACGGGAAGAACTCACGGGTATGGTGATTATTGATCGAAGTTCGGTATATTTTGACCAGTTACCTAAACTGATATCGACTTTAATCAAAACGACATTTCTTACCATGCCATATTTAAAACAGTTCGCACGTTTTCCTGCAATAAAACCTTCATAAAATCAATTTCAGTATTGCCTTGTTGTATATTATTTCACAGCAGTATGATTCTAAGGTTGGATATTAGGAACTTCTGTCTGTTCGCCGAGAAAGTAATGTAGGCTGAGTTACTGCGAGGAATTTGCTCAAACCGCATGTCCTAGCAGCTATTGTAAAACAAATTACTCTCCGTGCCCACTGGCCAGCATTCCACTTGTTTTGGAATAATTACATGGCGTCATCTGATGCAATGAAATCTTGGTGTTGAAACCAGGTTTATGAAGTTTAACATCATGAATAGAAAAGGTGTTCTAACTTTTTATTTTCTTTGCAATAATATTTCAAACAACACATAAATGTGTAGAGCTTGTGGTGTTGCATAGCTGAAGTCGTATAAGTCAAATACTCTCGAGTACATAATAAAACACACTTTCAAATAAATGCAACAGAGCATAGAATGTCCAGGTACATGTATGAGGGAACTTACCGCATAGCCAGTTGTGAAAATCTACCCTTCGTTAGAAGAAGTCAGAGACTTCTTTGTTGCTGCTGGACGAGTGTGAAGAATTGGAGTGTTGGTTCAGTGACCCGTCAGTGACGTCATCCAGTTGTTACGTTTCTCCATGACGTTATCGCTCCTGCTTATGCGTATGATGTAACTTCTATTGTGACGTCACCATTATGACTATAAAATGAAAGGCTACACCACAGTAGGTTAAACCAGACGACAAATCGTCTCACGTAACCGGTGAAATACAGCCGGTTGTCAAGGGTTATAGTTTTACTCTCATTTTTCATGTAAATTCTTAAATTGTAGTAAATTAAACACTCCCTAACACCAATTAAAGGCCTGACAGCAGAACTTTGACGTAGTGTTATTTACGTCAAACGTTCCGTTCCCAATTCATAGTGAAGACGTCACATGAAGGACAGGACTACGTTACGGTAAAAATGGATATACTGGAACATTGTAGACGTTGCGCTACAATCTATTTATGACGTAACAGTGGCTCGATGTCCTGCTACACTCTAGCGCCACCTCAAGGGATTAAAGAGCAATTCGCCTCCGCTGCTTGTGAACCATAACGATGGCGCAGTTGACTGATCAACCGTGTTGGAGTTACTGAATGAATGGGGGAATAGATAAATCAGTCAATCGAAAAAGTTCATCAATCGAACATTGCTCACCATATTATACTCTTCTATAGGCCATACAGAATAATCTGCTTATCGCTCATGGAAACAAACCAAAAAATATAAAGCAAGCATCAGCAGAAATAGCATACAATATTTGGATTCTACAGTACGAGGGTTTTATGGACCACGCTTACGTTGTATAAGCACCAAAATGCTTGCAGCCGTCGTATAAGTGACATATACTCGAGTACGGCGTAAAACACCAGTCAAGTAAATAAATAAATAAAATATATATGTATGTCACCAATAACGTCACATCGACTTTTCTCTAATATTTAATATCATTTTCCATTTTTCGTTCAGAGGGCACATGTAAGTGGAGTTTTTCAGGACATTTATTCAGACCTGAACATCACTCTAAAGGTGTAGTAAAAATGGAAAATGTTGTCAGAGTTTGGCGACATAGATAATCAATAAAGTTCATAAGGCCCACCTGATATAATACAAACATTTGATTCTATGAAAGGAAATCTAAAAACAAATTAAAGGATTTTTTCCTTCAGTTTTTAATGGTGTTTCCACTGATGTTTAGTTCATTTTAATGGTTGCTTTACCATTAATGTGCAAGGCATTAAGGTTAAAGATTTTCTCTGCTGACGCTCAAAAATAATTTTATCTTACAACATGCAGAGTAGGGAAGAAATGAATGGTTTTCTGTTGTTCACTTCCTCCACCAATTATCAGAAGTAGTATTTATTTATTTAATTATTACGAGTAGAAGAAACCGACCAAAAGATATTAAACCCGAGAAGGAAAATGAAAGTCAATGGCTCGCCTCATTTATATTTATTTATTTATTTATTTATTTATTTATTTGATTGGTGTTTTAAGCCGTACTCAAGAATATTTCACTTATACGACAGCGGCCACCATTAGGGTGGAAGGAAACCGGGCAGAGCCGGGGGAAAGCCCACGACCATCCGCAGGTTGCTGCAGGCCCATCCCACGTACGGCCGTAGAGGAAGCCAACATGAGCTGGACTTGAACTCACAGCGACCGCATTGGTGAGAGACTCCTGGGTGATTACGCTGCGCTAGCGCGCTAACCGACTGATCCACGGAGGCCCCCGCCTCTTTTATAGGAATACTCGCTAATAGTTCGCTCAGCCCAAAAAGGTGCCGTTTTCTTCAAAGGAGAATCAAAAAGTGAAGTCAGAAGGAATAAAAATGTATCCGACAGTTTTTCACGATTTTTTTTCTCGAAATGTAAAGCTAAATGTTCACATTGTATACTGGGCTTCAGGGGATAGAGTTTGCCACAATGGTGCTAGGAAATTTTTCACCCCAAACTCCATTTTGTGAAATCTATTGCTGTAGTATTATATGTATCTAAATCCTAAGAAATATGATTAATGCATCAAATGTAGACAATTTCGACCTAAAATTGACAGGTTTCCTGTTTTCCATTTCTGTAGTTCCGTTTTTAGATTTTCTCTCCCAGCCATTTTCCCAGGTTTATTTTCCACATATTGTTTACAACTGTGCTTACATGCATACCCCGCATATTCAGCTGGATTCCTTTATCTAATCTTAGTTCTCGTAAGGTTTTCTATCGGATGAAATCTGTTTTATTTTCATTTGTTTAGTATATTTTAACCGTAGTAGTTATGGTAACGAAGTAATATTATTCATGGTTCTTTAACGTCTTGAAACCGCTTTTAATGGCTACCTGTCTATCGTCAGAATATTGCAAGGTATTCCTTTTAAGACAGTTGAAATATCCGAAACAGTTTATATATATTTACATATTTATCCGATTTCCGCTTAACGAAGAGCTCGAGAAAATGACGTGGTCAGCTTTATGCGAGACGAGAACTGTGAAGAGACCGATAAAAAGCGCTGCGACTCACCCAATGCTGAATGGTCAAGGGCTATAGTGGTGTTCTAACAAACCTGATTGGTCATAGGCTATTGGTTTCCAGCAAGCCCAATTGGTCATAAGCTATTGGTTTCCAGCAAACCTGATTGGTCATGGGCTATTGCTTCCCAGCAAACCTAATAGGTCCTGGGCTATTGGTTTCCAGCAAACCTAATAGGTCTTGGGCTATTGGTTTCCAGCAAACCTAATAGGTCCTGGGCTATTGGTTTCCAGCAAACCTGATTGGTCATGGGCTATTGGTTTCCAGCAAACCTAATAGGTCATGGGCTATTGGTTTCCAGCAAACCTGATTGGTTAAAGACTAGTGGATTTTTTTATTAGTCGCCGCTACTGCACTTAGTCTCGTGGAACCTAATTTTCCTGGCATCCAGCGGAACAGTTGAATGGCTTCCAATACAACAGCAACAAAGTTCACAGCTCTTGTGTATATGTTGTATTTAAACTTTTATTAATTGGTCAGTTAAAGGGCTCCCCGCTGGAAGCCACGTAACACGAGACAAAGAGAGTTTCATGGCAGTGCACAATTTCCTCAACATTTTCATAAAGGTAATGTATTCATGTAAAGCTTAGCAAGCATTTAAACAATTTCCTCAAATAAAATAATATACTGCTCATTCCAGGTTAGAAAGTCATTGCTGAGCTAACGGAAAGTGGAATGAAGTGTTCGCAAATGATTATTATAAATTAACTTTAACATTTCTAGGGTAAACTAAGATCCTCTATTAGAAAAGTTACTTTCCAATGCTTCAGTCCTATCACTTATTTCTTTGACGTCCTCAAGAAGATTTGCGATTTCCCTTTGTCGAAGCTGATTTTGTTTCAGAGTTTTCGCGAGTTGCCCGCCCTTGTCAGCAGAATTCAGCTCCACATCTGGCGTGGCTGGGTACAGTACGATATCCGGCATGTCTACAACAATGCGCTTGCGCGGTGACCCTTTACCGGGTATAGAAGGAAATCTTGACTTACAGTCATTTTTGAAAGAATCACTTTCAACATTTTCTTCGTTTCCGACGGTCTCTCTATATTCTTCGTCTTGAAACTGTCTGCCCGCTGGATCCGGGGAACAAGGAACATAAAACACGTTATAGACTCCTTTTTCAGGCTGGACATAACCCCGTGAGAAAGACCCCTCTTTTTTCAATCTTTCAAACTTGAAGGTCGAGGGGGAAAGGTCAAGTTCGTCTGAGTCCGGTCGTATCAGCTGTTTCTTGCCATTGCGTATGCCAGTTGAGAGCGGAAATTTGTGATGCGTTTGTGAACGCCGCACACTCATACTCCGCGGAGAAAGCTGCGCGCCGTTGATTTCAGCAGAATTTTCTTTTTCTGTACTATAGCTATGTGTATAATTGCGTCGGCCGATTGTCGGAATACTACATGACGGCTTTGGTTGTAAAAGCCTCTTCAGATTTTCCCTTACTGTCCTGTCGATTTCGTTTTTGTCCAAGGGCTGGGGTACCTGAACTTCTTCGTGCTCCTTATCCCCTTGTGACTCTAACAGTTGCTTGCCTTGAATCGTTTCAAGGTCTGGCGCATCACTGGTCTTTTTCGATCTTCGGAACCTCTCGGAAGCGTTCGAGTAAGATCGGGCCGGAAGTGCGTTTGTGCGCGGCTCTTCCGGGAATGCGCTGACTAAGATAGAAAGTACTGCTAGAGTCTCTAGTCTGAAATCTTTCAAGGGCCTTGGCGAGTTTGTTGTGTTCATGATCGATCAGGTCCTGGCGGAGTTTCCTCAGACGGTTCAGATAGGCGGCATGATGCCGGTATGTCGTCTGCGAGTCTTCAAACCAGGAGGCTGTATTGGGGGGGCGCCCGGGCTCAGCCCCTACTCGCTGCATTAACCTGTTGGTATGCAGAGGATAGTGTGCATAAGTCAGAGGAAGCCAATATTTACGAAAAAAAATAAAAATAAGAGTAAAAAAAAAATCACTGGGCATAAATGTACAAGAGCAAACTAAGTTAAACATGCGGAGAGGACATATAAAGGTAAAGAAAGCCACTAGGGCATTACCACTAGGACGGTTATACACCAGTACAACTGTATAAATTACCGATTACCAGTAAAACTGTATAGATTACCAGTACAACTGTATAGATTACCAGTAAAACTGCACGTATTACCCATTCAAATGCATAGATTACGCGTGGAACTGTTTAGATTACAATACAATCGTACAGATTGCCAATACAAGTGCATAGATTGCCAACATTACTGTATAAATTGACCGAGTAACTGTATAGATTTCCAGTACAACTGTATAGATCTCCAGTACAGCTGTGTAGATTACCAACGCAACTGTATAGATTACCAACACAACTGTATAGATTGCGAATGCAACTGCATAGATTGTCAGTATAACTGCACAGATTTTCAGCATAACTGTGTAGACTGCCAATACAACTTTATAGATTTCCAGTGTAACTGTTTAGATCCATACAACTGTATAGATTGCCTGTACAACTGCATGGATTGCCTGTACAACTGCATAGATTGTCTGTACAACTGCATGGATTGCCTGTACAACTGCATGGATTACCAACATAACTGTACAGATTACCAATTCAACTGCATAAATTACCAGTACAACTGTACTATCAATACAGCTGTGTATATTATCAGTACAACTGTAACAGTAAATATTGTCGGTACAAGTCTACGTATTGCCCGTACCCACTGTACAAATTACCAGTACATCAGGCTATCAGACATACTTAATTCAACCACAGTTTTCCAGATGAATCCGTCACAGCAATAATCACAGAGCCATTCTTCATATCAGAAATTAGAAAAACACTCACACAAAAAACTCGTCCTTACATCTGCGTCTGCAATATATGAGCCAATCCCTAAAACACAATGCACCATGCGTGGTATAAATCACAACACCCGACAACCCCTCTAGAACTTTCAGTCCGTGAACAATCTCAGCAAACTTCAAACGTTTTCATAACCACATACCTGAAGGCCGCCTTGGTGGATGTCGGATTTTTATAAGCAGCTGCCGGAAACCAGTACCTAGCCACTAAATCGATTTGCTTTTCTAGTCGATCAGACCAACTGCACATTTTGGAGGTTAAACTCAGCATTCACTGACACACACTGGCGTGTTTTCTGTGCGTCATGGCATATCTAAATGTTGTATTTATTCATCAAAGTGTCCCAGTAGGGGTAACATATACAATATATTAGTACTGACGTTTACAGTGGTGTATAAATAATAGGGGCTCTACAGGGGTGTAATTCAGAAAATCCCCGCAGTGGATAGTGGAGATGGGTAATGTGCCATTGTGGTGGTTTCGATTTCGACTCTGTTAATGTTTAATTAGGAACCTAATTAGTAATAAAGCAATTTATTTATTTATATATTCATTCATTTATTTATTGAGTTGATTGTTGTTAAAGAATTTTCACTGGTACAATGGCGTTCAATTTTATGTGTGAGTGAAACCGGAGTGACCGGCGTAAACCACCGACATTTGGCAAGTTACTGACAAACTCTCCACTCGTGAAGCCCAGATACGGTCAGCGAACGTTATACTCCATGCACAAACGGTCTCAAAGGCGTCGTCGACCGCTCATTGTCACACAAGCCCCACGAACAGTGAGAACTGAGGAACGCTCGAATTCCCTGTCCAAAGTCGGGGTTGAACCCATACCTCGTGTGTCCTTGAGATTAAAACACTATTTATTTATTTATTTAATTAGTGTTTCACGCCGTACTTCACTTATTTCACTTATACGACGGGGGCCAGCATTATGAAAACCGTGCATAGCCCTGGGGAAAACCACGACTACCCCAGGTTCCTGGCAGACTTTTCCACATACGACCGGGGAGGATGAGAGCATGAGCTAGACTTGAACTCACAGTTACACAAGCTGCTAAAGTGATTCGAGCCTAACCACTGTTAGTATACCGTCTTTGCGATGACGTTTTGAAGGCAAACTGTTAATGTATAGTACTCATTTTCTACCTTTATATCTTCGAAGAACGATCAAAATGTGGTGTTTTTTTTTTTTTTTTTTTTCCATATTGAAACTGGCCCATTAATGCAGAAATATAACACTGTCAAAACGTTTCTTCAGAAACCAGCTCTTGACGTAAAAAAAACCTTACTGGAACCATGCGTGATTTCAGTAGAAGAGACTCTTCTCCCTCGTAAACACGTGTGTAAATCATGTTTACATGCAGATAATAGAGCAAAAACTATATGTACTTTATACTTTTGTTCACAATTCTAACAAAATCTTAATAAAACAACAAAACAGATCTGATCTAGAGTGACACAGCTTGCATAGGTTTGGTTCCGAACCGTTAGCTTAATGGTTTAGTGCCACACAGTATATCCCTGATTGAGCCTCAAGGTACAATTTGTTTGCAAAGCTCGGGAAGGTATAATTACCGGGGTTAGCCACGCGAGTCGTATTTTAAAGCCCCTAATATTTTGTTACAGGTAATATTGACATACTGTCAACTTTATGACGCGAGCCACAGACGCACTCTGGTGACATTAGATAACCATCCACTCGTGACTACCCGGTTTTTTTCGGGACAAACACCGGAAATTGTCGAACCGTACCTCTTGTGCACCGAATGACCCGATGTGTCACAACCTAAAACAATCAATAAAAGGCTTGCTTTGTAATGGATGTATCTAGGAAGTCGAAAGGTGACATTTTAACGAGAAGTATGCGTTTTGTCTTGTTGTTTTTCTTCGTTGTAATTAATGCACCGAAGAGCATTATATACAGTTTGCCAAAAATGCTATTTTATTGTGAACCCAATCATCCATTTTATTATTGAAGTGGATTTCAAGTTTTCATTAAATTAATATTTTATTGACATTGTTTCCGTTGTCCAGGAAACCATAACCATTCATTCAGTCCTTGAACAGAATGGTCGCCAAGCACAATGTGGTGTCAATTCTATAAAACTTTCACACCGGAACGTATAGAAAAAGCACCGTATAGCGACGGTGCCAGGCCTATCATACACATTCTCGACTCGATATTGCATCCTTCTATTGTCCTTTCTAAAGGCAGACATGCTCACCACGGATGCATTGAGCGCAAATGCAGGGCATCCACACTACGCGTTTAGACACTGACAGTCTAGCAGAATTTATGACAAAATTAGATGGGCATTGAGTTTTATATTGAGGTGGTTAGCAAGCAGGCGCGGCACTGACCCAGGAGACTTTCAACAATGCGGTCGCTGTGAGTTCAAGTCAAGCTCATGATGGCTTCCTATCCGACCTTGTGTGGGAAGGTCTGCAGCAACTTGTGGATGGTGGTGTCTTTCCCCAGACAGACAAATTTCCTCTGAAATTTTCTAAAGTACAGCGTAAAACACCTATCACATGAATGAAAACAATAAATCTAACCGGTATGAAAACAAATACCTCAGTCATCACTGAAATAATGCGCCAGTATAGTTGACTAATACTAAGAAACTGCCTGCATCACAATTCTGTCCTTACCCTGCGTTGTTTTCGGAAGAACTATTTTGTCAACGCCCATTTAATATATCAAACTCAAGAAAGAACATTTATTTTGCCTCTGCTGTCCTGACAGTGCGTTTAATTCATTCTCTAATACAAAGACAGTGGATATTTGATCACTCGACCGTTGAGGAAAGAATTGTTGTTTAATGGTTTTAACAAACGGTCGCGAATCTAACTTAGACAGTACTGGAGTGGAATCAATTTCATTTGTATGTCCAAAATGATTTAGACATGACTTCAGAGACCAATGTTTACAAACAGCACTCACGCACCCCAGAAGATGCCAGTATCAGTTTAGAGACCAAATTACCATGATAATATGTTAAACGTCCATTGTCTAATACAAAGGCAATGGACATTCTATAGACCGGCTGTTTTTGACAAAAGACCACAACCATAAACAACAACGGAGAGGAATCAGTCTCTTTTGTTTGTCAAAAACTGTCTAGACGAACTTTTATGAGGAATTGTGAAACAAACATCACCCCCCTATCTCGTTTGACTAAACGATTGACTTCAGTAATGGACATTGCTAGTGTTGTTTGACGCGTGCATTCTCTCGGGAAGCATAAGAAATCATGTGGTAAACTCCCCGAGAAAATCATTTTCTAACCACCTATACTTGTGCAGGATTCTTCAGTTCCATTGTTTCCCCTGGCAACACGTACAACCCAACTCTATTTTCACACAACAATCAAATTCTCCACAACAAGTCAATTACAGCCTTAAGAATAAAGAAAAGAAATGCAACGCCAATCTGAGCGAGCCGTAACATTGGCGTAAACTCTTTCATTTCTAGGGAGGACAGTAGAATTTCAATCCAATTTCTCATCAGAGGATACTCAAACTTAGAAAGTGCTTTTGGTATTAATAAAATGAAATATGATTGCCATGACTGAATAAAATACTGTTCCTGTACTAGATAGGTACTATAACTGTAAACTGGTGTATTACTCCCGTGAGTATAGAGCGATGACAAAATGGTGCCAGTTCATCGCAACTATCCCCGCAAGTCTGAATCGGACATATGCTGTTTATTTTATTTATTTATTTATTTGATAAGTTCTTTATGTGGTATACTAAGGAATATTTCACTAATGCGATGGCGATCAGTATTATGGTGGGATGAAACCGCAGGTTGCTGCCATGACCTTCCCATATGCGGCCGGAGGGGAAACCGGCATAAGCTTCAGTTAAATGCATAGCAACGGCATTATTAAGTGACTCCTGTACAAATCATTGTGGTGCGCTTGCACGCTAACCAGCGCACCACAATAACCGAAATCATATTTAAATTAAATACACTTTGTCACTTTGTGACTAAAAATGGAGTGCTGGGGAAAGTGAAGGAAAACGACGTTTAGCACAAACTACCAATTAGTAAGAACTATGAGAAAAAGTATACAGAACATAATTAGGACACAGTAAAGCACAGAGAAGCAGTGGACAGTTTTCAGTGATGTTGTAAAGACGCAAGGAATGTTCTAGACGAATGGGTGAAATGAATATTCAAACCGAGTACCATACTAGTATGTAAGTTGTCGATAATAAAGTATGTATTTCAGCTGTGCATTGATTGCAACTCTTCATGTATCCAAAGTAGCGATCTAAGTCAACACAATGGATGCACAGTCCTAAAGGGAATATAGACACAGTTATGAAGGTTTATGACGCAGATGGCCAGGGATGCTGGACGCTCTGTCTATATTTACTTACAAAAGAAATATGTACTCATTGTACTCATTAAATAGCAATAGCATCAATCACATGCATGCAAATGTAAACTGTATCAAGAATTTCTGACAGAAAAATTACACAGAGGAAGTATTATGGAATATGGTACCGTTACTCCAACAATGGCCGACATTCGCATTAATTAAATTGGACGTATTTCGTTTAAAACTCTTAGAAAGTATACCATATAAATAACTTTATCTCAATGAATGAAAGAAATGAATTTTATTATGACTCATTTGCATAGTTTGGTTTGACAGGGAACACCACCACGTCCTCAGGTGAATGCAAATCACGCAGATGTGTTCAGCCATTCTTTTATGCAACTATTTCGCAAAGACCTCGGGAATCGTGATGGTGGCCATGTTGGTCCGGTATGTATGTTTACTTATTTTTTATTTATTTCATTGATGTTTTACGCCTGTACTTACAAAAAATATATAACACTTATACGACGATGGCCAGCATTATGGTGGGAGGAAACCATCCACAGATTGTTGGCAGACCTTCCCACATACGGCCGGAAAGGAAGACAGCATGAGTGTGTGTGTGTGTATGTGTGTATGTGTGTATGTGTGTGTGTGTGTGTGTGTGGTGTGATGTGTGTGTGTGTGTGTTGTGTGTGTGTGTGTGTGTGTGTGTTTATGTGTGTGTGTGTGTGTGTGTGTGTGTGTGTGTGTGTGTGTGTGTGTGTGTGTGTTTATGTGTGTATGTGTGTGTGTATGTATGTGTGTGTTGTGTGTGTGTGTGTGTGTGTGTGTGTGTGTGTGTGTGTGTGTGTGTGTGTGTGTATGTATGTATGTATGTATGTATCTATCTATCTATAAACCAGGTCACGAACAATTGCGAGATTAAAATTGGACAACGGGCCTGCCGTTCCGCAGAACGCAAAGAATAGATTGCGACACCAGGTGGTATTGAATGTCGCCAACTTTCCGAGCCTGCGATGCCGTTCAAAAACAGTCAGCAAGTGGTACTGCAGGTCCCTGTGGAAAAGGCTGGACACCACCTTAAGATGGTCGATCACGTGATTATGTGCTACCACGTAGCACCGGTCTATCTATCTATCTATCTATCTATCTATCTATCTATCTATCTATCTACGTATGTATCTATGTATGTACGCTTTGGGCTTTACGTCGCTATTTTAGTCATATGACGACGAGGAGTCATTGGGTGACTGTATGTACACTGTGTTTTTTTGTAGCAAGGCGAGTCCATGCGGCCAAATGTTGCCACCACTGACGTATCATGCCGAAGACACCAGACATGACACCACATCCAATCAAATTATACTGACACGGGCCAACCAGCTCTATCTCTCAGTGATGAGCGCCAAGCGGGCAGCACCAAGTACCATTTTTAAAGTCTTTGCTTTGACACGATCCGGATTTGATCCCGGCTCTCCCGAATTCGAAACTCAGCCAATAGGCCACCGAAGCGGTATGATAGTGTGGTACATCGATGGTAATTATACTTGAGATTTCTGACAAATTTTCATAGGTTAATCGAGCACGAGTTACATAGGGCCACCTTCCCGGAAGCAGACGAGCGAAGTTGGTATGTAAAGATTATATCGTTGTTCACATAGCCGAGATAAAGGGGCTAATGTGAGGGGGGGGGGGGGGGGGAACGAGCGAGGTGGGGAAGGGCCGATGTTGGTAGGTTACTTGGGGGATTCATGAGTTAAAAGGTCACATACATGCATGAACGATAAAATGTGCCACGCTAGGCCCGTGTGGGTTTTAGTTGATAAATAAATATACGAGCCCCCAAAAATGTACCAGTAGTTTGTGTACATTGTTAACATTGTTACATTGTCTTCTTTTTTTCAAGGAGGTAGTGTGAATACAGCATAGTTTCACACTTTCTCTCTGTTACCAAGACAACCGATTTTCAATCGAATATGACAGAAAGGCTTGTGGAATAACGTATTGCTTTTGTTGAAATCTTTATGTCAACTATATAATGATTTTGGTAAATCTGGATGTCATTTTTAACCACAATATCTCAGTGAAGAACACATTGTGTTATGTTGTGTTTCGTATGCGCAAAACATTAGTAAAATACTTACGTACAATTATCTTAAATTCTCTTACTTAACCGAATACTGGCAGAAAAAAGTTATGAACAGTTGATATACGATGTTCTGTGAAAATGACACGTGGTGATAAACTTATATTGCAAACCAGGGTCAGTTGAAAATATGTATGAGCTCGTGGATATATATATGAACTCTCTGAGTTGTAAAAAGTGAAAATCGAAGATTTAAGCGAAGTATCTATATCACAGTTCAGCTTTCCAACAGGTAAAACATTATCCAAAGTCAAATTCCCAAAGAACAGTTTTATCAAAAATATGCATCAAGCGGAAAGATACAGAAAATCGAGAAAGTTGTCAAAAAATTTTAAAATATTTTTGTAGCCCTTTTTATAATCATAAAATCAATTACGGTGAGATTTTCCGACCATAAATTCCAAGGTTTTTCAACTATATAGTTGAACCACCTGAAAACCAATTAAAAGTTATTGGAATGGGCATAAGGTACTTCATAACCGATGATCTCTGTGAAAATTGACTATTTTCCAAATGTTCCCAGGACAAAGAAGGGAAAATCTGTGACATCAGATTAGCCCGATATGCCACGGTATGTTTCCGTATATTAAAAGCTTTTTGTGGCAATAGAAAAATCTTAGTATGTAGGAAAATGGCTCTGGGGACAGTTTTGTTTGCGTGTCTCTTCAAATGACATTAACTTCATCGTTGATCTTCACTTTAAATGTATTATCTGTAGTTATAGACAAAGTAGAATCGCCTGCCTTTTGTCGGCAGTATATATATATATATATATATATATATATATATATATATATATATATATATATATATATATATATATATATGCCCTGATGAAGACCCTTCTCCATGCTGAAGTACATACCCGTATAGCACATGAACAGCAGTAAAAATGTGACTTCAGAGGACTGAAGAGCACCTTTACTTTGCACCGACTGGATAAAAAGACAATGGTGAACTATACCATTCTTATGTCAAGAACTAGTGCGTTTGTTGTTTTGTTTTAGTGTCAGAGTCCAGAGTTTTATGTTCACCGTTCAAACACCTTTACGATAGACCACGATCGTAAGACGGCGAATCGGGTGGAAATCTCCTACTACAAGGTGCGTTTATGTGCGTTTAAAGGAAGATTCCATATAAATCTGTAACTTTCTGTTTATAGCTAATATATTCGATGTGCCTGGAAAGGAGTAACGTGGTTGACCTTGTTCTCTTCAAAGCAAACTGACTGCAATGAGATGAGCATGCTAACTTTGGCACAAAAACAAAACAGCAAACGTTACACTCATGTTTTCCACGTATTGCATTTGTTGACATCCTTATGTCAACCATATAATGATTTTGGTAAATCTGGTTGTCATTTTTAACCACAACATCTCAGTAAAGTACACATTGTGTGATGTTGTGTTTTGTATACGCAAAACATTAGTAAAACACTTTCATATGGATGTGCACTGTGTCTGTGCCTTGTTATACAACACATTAGACGCTACTCACATAGAATTACTTAAAAACTATGTTCAACAGTAGAATTGTGGTTTGTACAGGTGTAAAATATAGAAGACTACATCGTAGAGTAAAAGCCCGCCAAAATAGCAACATTCACCCAAAAATACAAACATAATGAAATACATCAAAGAATTGCTTTTTATTTCACATCTACGTAAGGTACATATTCTGTTTGTTTCGTGTACGCAAAACATACAGGTAAAACAATTTTACATGCGCGTGGATTTCAAATATAGTTACTTTCATCTGTATCTCGCGTGTGTTATCTTCTATTAGTTATCGCATTAGTCATCGCACGTGTTATCACACATGAGTTATTAGATGTTATCTCATCCGGCGTACGAAAAACTGACACTTCAGTCATGTTAATTCTGAAGGAAGAACATTATAAATTACAGCCGACAGGTGCGTTCAAAAACTGTGACTTAGTATAGAGTCAAGACATAAAGCTTGAGACCAATTTGTTATAGGCCGGACGAAGCTTTATGAATTTCCGTTTGTATCTTCAAGATTCGATGTATTCTTTGGGCGTTTTACAATCAGCTATGTGTACAATAAAGGTGTTCACACTGGAGACATCAATCACCAGAAAAATAAATGAGACAACGCACGTCGTTTTCATTAAACGTGAATCAGTCGAGATATTCCAGATACCGTTAACTGTCAAGCCACGAGAGTTTATCATAACAGATGAGTTTGGATAGTGACTTCATCAACTTATAGCATACTTAGTGGAAAAGAATGTACCCCATAGTGAGCTTATATGACTAGCGGAATCCGGTCCATTCTGAAGAACCTATAGGATATTGATAACAGTTCTATTAGCGTCTGCAGAGTGGTGAAATTAATTGCACCCGGATGGCGCCATTTCAAGGGATAATAAATTTTCTTTATAAAAATCATGTCTTATTTTGTTTTACTGAATCACCCACTTTTTCCTTCATTAATTTTTTCTATAAAAATACCAGAACTGTAAAAAGTGAGGAATTTTAAGGTTGTATCTGACGATCATTTTATAGTTTATCTATATATGTCTTTGATTGTTCTTATATCAGACTTCCGATTTCAGTCGACGGCGACCGTGCGGCATCTGTATTCGAACAGGCGTCCTTGTTAGTCAAGGTCTGGGAGTTTTTCAACAGAATTCCTAATTCGTCTCCTCGGCCAGCGAGGACTCCAGGCATTATAGACCCAGAATTGATTACAGTCCATTGTAAATATCAATACACAACATGTCAAATCTGACATTAGGGACTTAGCTATGAACGTGGTTCGTTTGTTCATACGAGCTAAGCTTTATAAAGACTTTATAAAGCATTAGATGATTGGTTTTATTTATGTGATTGGTGTTTTACGCCATACTCAAGAATATTTCATTTATATGACAGCGATCAGCATTATAGTGGAAGGAAACCGGGCAGAGCCCGCGGAAAACCCATGGTCATATGCATGTTGCTGTCAGACTTTCCCACGTACGGCCGGAGGGGAAGCCAGCATGTGCTGGACTCGAACTCACAGCGACCGCATTAGTGAGAGGCTCCTGGGTCATTGCGCCACGCTGGCACGCTAACCACCCCAACCGCGTAAGTGTAGTAACGTCCATGGCAACATAGACTGAAGAGATACGTAACCATGGCAAATGCTCCTGACGTAGCGTTGAGTCAGATACGCCCCAGGAATGTAAGGATTCAAAATAATCACATAGCATAAAGGTAGTAAACCCAAAACAACGACAGCAGTGTGATAGTTGGCAATGCAAATGGTCACACGTAACCCGTATATTCTAACTCTTATGTCTATGTTAGCACCATGTCTTGAGCAGAATTAGGTAAGCATGCAGTGATGTTTATTACGGTACTTTAGACGTCACGCGTCCAGAATTACTCAGATGATGTGGCCGCCATCACATTTAAAACACATTTAAAACACAGTACACAAACGTATTTCACTTATAATCCGAATGTATATGAACAACAACTCTTATCATCGCTATCAACTCTCTGTACAGTAAAATAAATGTCTGAGTATGTTTTCTACGGTGATAAATAAAATGGCCTGTTTAAGAAGACAGCTGTATATCCACGAAACATGGCGAAGGCCTCGATAATTTATCAGACTATAAGATACAACAATATATAGTAGAAAAAAAAACAAAGCACATAATGTAGTGTATACTTTGCTGCGATAAGGGATAGATAAAGCTACAATTCTGCTTGGTTGATTTTTGTAAGATTGTAGTTACCGATACACATGCAGAGATGGAACAAACAGATTACATTTGCTGAGAATCGCACCTACCCTTGTCCTGTAATTTCCAACCTCATGATGAGCCGACATAGGAGTATGCCGCCAACACTTAACAGGGCTCCAAGGAAAATAACCAAGACATTCTGTGAAACCCTTGAGACATGGGATTTGCCGAGATAAGACACGGTTGTTGTCCCGGCGGGCGAGTCCATTTTTAATGTTAAGGGACTTTTAGGTGTGCGTCATGAGTCCAATGTTGCAGCTCGCGAGAATTAATTAATTCAGGGACATGTCTCTTGTAATTACACCCAGTGGGTAAAATTCCCTTGTGGATTAAGTCCTGGTATTCCTACCCCCAGCATTGCTATAACACACTGGCGTCTATTTCCAGAGACTTTTTGCTTTCCTCAGGCTTTAAACTATCCCCTGTATGAACATTCTCAACAAAGATATCGCTCTTTATGAGTATCAGGGTGAAATTGTGTCTCGCGTATTATTTACAGCCATATTGTAAAACAGGGTTACGGAGACCTCAGTTATATGGTCAAAACACACAGATAAAATGGAGATGGTTCGTTATAGAGTCTATTCTGATAGTACACAGATATCAAAAGACGAAAAAGGAATTTCGTTTATATTATTTTGAGAGGTCGAGACAAACTGTGCGTTTGTTTATTTTTGTGCCACCCACTTCATATGGATACACAGATATATCGTGATAAAGTTCAGGATTACCTGGAGATATGACGTCCTAGTCTTAGCTGATAACAGAAGAAGTTCTGAAGGGTATACAGAAAGGTTTGATTTGGGTATAGATAGCTTTAGAGCTTGTCGTGGGCATATACAGCGTAAACGAGGTATAGTTGTGCTTGTTATTTGACGATAGAATTATTCCCTACTAAAATGTCTCGTTTTCACCATTCTTTGATAAATCAGATATTATAAATATCAGATAAAATAAATCAGTCTTGACATTTTCCCAAATTTCTGTAATTTATCAATTCATCCAAATCGTCAATTCTATTTGTTGTATTTGTATTTTTGCAACAAACAATAATTTCAAACTATGAATATAATGAAAGTGAGCATAACGGGACAAGGGCACCGTCGTATAAGTGAATTATTCTTGATAAGACGTAAAACATCAATCACGAACAAATAAATATGTAAATAAATAAATGAGTAAATAAATAAACAAATAAATAAATAAAGAGAATAGCGGAAGATTCATAGTGGGCCTGTATATATAAAGGAAAGTTTTTATAACACAGGTACAAATTCCATTTACAAAGTGGATTAAGTAACAGTATTATTGTTAATAGGGATTACACTTCATAAGTTTAAAAGATATTCATCAACATTACAAACTCTAAGTAATGTTTATGCAGAGATGAAAACGGTACATTCTGGAGTTCAGACTAGTGAGTATGACCACCTACATCTTTACGAGGTGGGAATATATGTACATGTTATCCAGACTACACCTTTACGAGGTGGGAATATATGTACATGTTATCCAGACTTTGACACAGTAATTATTTTATGTTTACAAATTGCCGATACGATAAGTGTACTCACAGTGACAGCTCCAGTCCACTACACCGTTATGTGATCAGTGTATAATTGCAGGCATGGCGTTGTGCTGTCTGTTACATAATGTTATCAGTGGGGAAAATCACAGTCACGTGACTATAACAGTCTGGCGGAGATAATTTCGCTTCACAATAAAACGGTTACCTCTGACCTTTGTCCACCGCATGTACGCGCGCGCGTGTGTTTTTTCACCCAGTCTTGCTTAAGGCCTGGCCGTAGTGGATAAGTGAGTTGCTATTCTGTAAGTACTTACATGCACAGTAAGAATAAACCGGTAACTGGGGTAAACTGACAAGAGCCCTATTTCACTGGTTAGGTGTGGTCATTTGCCAGTTACATTACTGTCGTTGCTGCTCTGCTTGTACTTTACATGCTGCAGACTGTTTGTTCTGTGTTACAACCTAATCCGCATGATATATAGTTCAAACTACTGTTTAGCATTCCGTGCTCTGTTTGTGGACAGAGCGTGAGCTTCGGGACCGGTAGATCCAGGATCAATCCTGGGTCGAGTCACACCGAAGACTTTAAAAGAGGAAGTTTTAACTTCTTCGCTTGGCACTCAGCATCAAGGGGATAGTGCAACCACTGGTTGACCCGTATCAGTATAATGGCTCAGGCGGGGCCGCTTACTTGCCTTCGGTAAAGCGTCTCAGTGAAGCAGCACTACATAAAAGAGCGGTGGAAATCTGTCCTTCAACAAGGAGGCACATTACATGCACTCTAAGGATTCCTTCGTCGTCATATGACTGAAAAATTGTTAAATACGACGTTAAACCCCAAGCACTCACTCACTTTGTTTGTGGACCGAGTGCCGAAGAAATATGGACTTTTCTTTTCTAGCAAATAAATAGGCTTCTTCGCTTAGAGCCCTTCAGGTGCATGAGTACGATCACCTCTGCTTAGGTTTTAGTTTCGGTTTCAGAAAATTTCATAAATATCGAGACTGTGTCAGCACAGTGGACTTTCTGCCCAAACCATGGACGTCAAAACAATGGATCTTTCGATGCCGCGTAGCAATGGACTGTATAGTACAGAGGCCTAGCCAGCGAGATGACGTTATCGCGCTTCGCTTTCTTGCTGCTTCACTGCCTCACTACATCGTTGCTTCATGTAATTTGCCACTATCTAAGCATCCATATGAACAGTTAGAATGAGCAGCTACCCGAAGTAAATTGGCGAGAGGACGTGTGACTAGATGAAGACGAGGAGACATTATAGATATCTGTACATATAATGTGTGCTCTTGTTCCAGGGCGAGTCCATGCCTCTGCCGCGACTGAAATATCATGCCAAAGACACCAGGCATGACACCACCACTAGGCACATTATACTGACACCGAGTCAGGTAGCCTTGCTTCCTCGCTCAGTACTGAGCGCCAAGCCTTTGGCTTTGATTCCAGGTCTAACGACTACAAGGGGGACGCTCTGACCATTAGGTCACCGAAACGGTATTTCATATTTGGTATGCAGGCTCGCATTGAAGTGTACTACTTTTAAGGGCAACGGACTGAAAGTACCCAGTTTGAACAACATCAGTAAATGAGAAACCGTACGGTTTTACTCTGGGTTTCCAAACATAGTGATTCCAATGTGTACTGTAAGACTGAGTCAATCATGTTTCCGGTTTCTACAACCACTTAGCAACTTGAAATTCTTGAACTTTACACATACAAAGCCGTTGATAAACCCGATGGAAAGGTCTGTATCACACTCACTTTTTTTGTGTGTGTTTTCCTTGTTGGTGGGTGAATTGTTAGCATATTTTCAGTTGCCTTCATCACTGAAGGCTGAGATTCATTATCTTAGACTTAAGCAATGAACATATCCAACCAAAAATCTAAAAAAAAAACTTGCTTTTTAAGAGAACCATCTGTTTGTACATATTTGTTTAAACCATTTCTTAACTTCATCTATTAGGTATTCTAATCCATTCTCAAGTTTAGGCATGCATATTATTTTCCAGTAGGATGAGCCAATATAATATTTTGCAGGTAACTTTAATAGACGTCAGACATCTATAAACCAGTCACAGATCGTTCATCGTCCCGACAGTCACATGACAGAATTTAACCTTAATAATGTGCAAGTTGCAACAAAATGATATACGTAATTTACCACACATCGCCAAGCTGTTGATATACTGAAGTGTCTACATGCATATTACACTGAATAAACAAATGTTTAACATTTAAACATGTCCATGCAACAGATAATAAACGTGCTTAATGTTTAATTGTGACATGCTTAATACGTAAACACTTAAACATGTTTATCCAACAACTGATAATATGACCGCTTTATAATGTTGATCATATACATTGAAAACTTTAAAGCACTTCGTTTAGGCAATAAACCCATTCAATTTGCTACATAAATTATTGCATTTATACTATAAATGTGAGTATTTCTAAAATACTGCATGTATTTATAAAATAAATTTTTTTTTTTTTTTTTTTTTTGATTGGTGTTTTACGCCGTACTCAAGATTATTTCACTTATACGACGGCGGCCAGCATTATGGTGGGTGGAAACCGGGCAGAGCCCGGGGGAAACCCACGACCATCCGCAGGTTGCTGACAGACCTTCCCACGTACGGCCGGAGAGGAAGGCAGCATGAGCTGGTCTTGAACTCACAGCGACCGCATTGGTGAGAGGCTTCTGGGTCATTACGCTGCGCTAGCGCGCTAACCGACTGAGCCACGGAGGCCTCTATAAAATAAATCAATAGATTTATGAAACATACGCGTGAAAAATAAACACACCTTGAACATGTTAAAAGTAAACGTTCATTATAGGGTGTGCAGGTGTTACCGTTCAAAATAGTTTATGAATATCCTAAAATGTATAAAACGGATCAAATTATAGCTTTTTGAAACTTTGGAATCATTTTACTGCTCTAGACAGTATAGGTACGAGTCTGATATTTACTGAAAGGCACAAATTTGTTAATCACGTTTATAATCTGTTGCGCAGATTTAAATGATAAACACTTGTTTTTTCAGTGTAGAGAGGACATACATTTCAAGGAATTGATGGGTTATGCGGGACTCGCTAATTTATTTTTCACCTAAATACAGATGTGCGGTTATTTTCCTGGTGTCTATATACAGATGTATGTTTATTTCCATGGTGTCTACATACAGACGTATGGTTATTTCTCTGGTGTCTACATACAGATCGGCCGTAAGTGGGAAGGTCTGTCAACAACCTGCGGATGGTCGTGGCTTTCCCCCTGGCTTTACCCGGTTTCCACCCACCATAATGCTGGCCGCCGTCGTATAAGTGAAATATTCTTGAGTACGGCGTAAAACACCAATCAAATAAATAAATAAATAAATAAATATATACAGATGTATGGTTATTTCCATGATGTCTATATACAGATGTATGGTTATTTCCATGGTGTCTATATACAGATGTATGGTTATTTCCATGATGTCTATATACAGATGTATGGTTATTTCCATGATGTCTATATACAGATGTATGGTTATTTCCATGATGTCTATATACAGATGTATGGTTATTTCCATGGTGTCTATATACAGATGTATGGTTATTTCCATGGTGTCTATATACAGATGTATGGTTATTTCCATGATGTCTATATACAGATGTATGGTTATTTCCATGATGTCTATATACAGATGTATGGTTATTTCCATGATGTCTATATACAGATGTATGGTTATTTCCATGGTGTCTATATACAGATGCATACTTATTCGCGAGGTGACAGGTGCAAATGTGAGCCTCAGATCTACTGATTGACGTGTAAACGTAAGCAGCTATAAATTGGTGAGCTAAATGGAGCCTGCTCCAAAGCCGCTTTTTTTTCAGTACTACAAATCTGCGTTGGTTTAACCCCCTCAGTAATTCAGATCTTTTAAGCACTGGCTCGGCGCGACTGTCACGCTCTTGACCAATGGTGTCTGAATTCACCTCTCATTGTTCCGACTACGGCTTTAAGTCAGGCGGTTTCCCAGGAACCTGGCAAAGGTCAGTGGTTTACTTTGGGCACCCCGGATTTATCCCAACCACAAAACATACAGTCACCATACAGTGAAAAATTAGGGCGTAGGTCGTTAAAATACCAATCAATGAAATAAATTCTAAAAGACAGCCACACGAATAAAATATAAAAGACTACAAAATAAATTCACACCCTCTCCAAATTCGCGAAAGCTGCCTCATTCGGCAAATTAGTCGATGCCTTCTTGCCCTCATGTAAGATTTTTTTTTTTTTTGATTGGTGTTTTACGCCGAACTCAAGAATATTTCACTTATACGACGGCGGCCAGCATTATGGTGGGTGGAAACCGGGCACAGCCCGGGGGAAACCCACGACCATTCGCAGGATGTTGGTAGGCCTTCCCACGTACGGCCGGAGAGAAAGCCAGCATGAGCTGGACTTGAGCTCACAGCGACCGCATTGGTGAGAGACTCCTGGGTCATTGGGCTGCGCTAGCGCGCTAACCAACTGAGCCACGGAGGCCCCCCTCATGTAAGAAGTTTAAACTTCGATTGCTTGGAGTCGGTTAGCGCGCTAGCGCAGCGTAATGACCCAGGAGTCTCACACCAATGCGGTCGCTGTGAGTTCAAGTCCAGCTCATGCAGGCTTCTTCTCCAGCCGTACGTGGGAAGGTCTGCCAGCAACCGGCGGATGGTCGTGGGTTTCCCCCGGGCTCTGCCCGGTTTCCTCCCGCCATAATGCTGACCGCCGTCGTATAAGTGAAATATCCTTGAGTACGGCGTAAAACACCAATCAAATAAATAAATAAATCAATTGCTTGGACACACGCAGTGAGGGTTCAAACCCCGCCTTGGACAAGGGAATAGGTTCATTTCCCTGCTCTCAATTTTTATATGACATTAGGCAGTCAAAAGGTTTGGGGAAGACCACTTGCCTTCCCCTATTATTCTGTGCAAATCTGTCACTCGTGGGAAAGTTCGTCAGTATGTTGCTCAAGGTCGATGGTTTACCCCTGACACCCATAAATTCAAAAAGAAACCCATTGAAGAAGTGGAAAACTCTCGAGTATAGCGTCAAGGAACAGTGAAATAAATAAATGAATAATTAAAACTTAACCGACAGATTTTTCGATCGATCAATCGACCGACAAACAGGCAAACAGATCGATTCATAGAGTTGTTGTTGGAGCCAGAAAATAAAGTTAGAGTCAGACAGAAAAGTGAAATATCAGTCCCAATATGGAATCCTACGATGCGGATGACCTGCAGGTCGATGAACTTGCTCACATGTAATGGATGGTACTTACTTAGGTAGCTTCAGCTGTGGGGTGCAGGCCGTCTCTGAATACGCGGACTGGACGGGCAGCGGGAGAGACACGCTGATTACGGGGTCGCGAAACAGCCGCCCAAGAGTCACACGGTTGTCGGACATTATTGAAAAATTGGCGCGACGTCACAGAATGGGTGTCGTAATGAACGCTTTCCGGCAATCGGCTCGCATGGCAACATCAGCCGTGCGCATATCAGCTCTTGTGTTATTCCTCGGCATGCGATTCTATTAATGAGAGCTCATTTTTGAGATTCATTCATTATTTACTGCACGGAACTTTCTGACACTAACTACCTCTGAACACCGTGTCAAAAGCCATACCGATCCTGTTCTCACCTGGAAATTAGCCAAATGCAATTATATCGATGCGTAGACCTATAGCCTGCTGACAGGTATTAACAGTATTCATCGATGCCACGGAGTTCTGACAGGTGAGAAATCAAAGGTCCGGTTTACCCGAGTGACACGTGAATTATAACGGCTAATTTGTTGTTGATGTTCTTTTGTGTTTGGCTTAACGTCATCGAGGGCCTTTTTATACCATAAACACAAGATGCCTACTCGTTATGACTGAAACCACTACGAGATAATGTCATTTAACAAAGTTTGTCAGGATAGACCACAGACGTACGAGTCATTATTCTGTCAAAGTTTCTATTTGGTTAACATTTACCCGCACATCAAACACTGGGTCATTAAGATCACTTTCATCCGACCGTCACGTTAGTCCATCGAAGATAAATCAAGTCGTAGACCAATAAAAAATCTCCGTACTCGCATCCCTGGTACCATGTGTACCATGACTTAACTTGTTGTATAGTACTGGTAATCATAATTTAGCTCCATATTCATTTGTTAGCGTTGTTGTTGTCCACTGATTTCTTGGTCCACGTGTAAAACTGGCCATCATCGTATAAGTGATATATTCTTGATATTGTGTTACATAACAATCATATAAATAAATCACGAAAACAATTCGGAAGTTTATAAATATGGCGGCGTCACTAAGGAGAGTGATTTTTGTATCTCCCATGGCACAGGCGGGAGAGATCAGATTTCTCTGAACAAAAACATAAGAAATAACTAATTTCCAATGTTTTGACACATGCACTGGGCCCGTTAATGTCGTGGTAACGGTAACAGCATTTCGGAACATTACACAATGTAAACCTCCATTCGGTCATGATACTCAAGCGATGTGTTAATTCAAACCTTTATTGGCTAAGCAAAGGAAACAGGTTAGTCCTCACCAGTGATGTCTGTTTCCTCCACCCATATACCTCCTCACCAGTGATGTCGGTTTCCTCCACCCATATACCTTCTCACCAGTGATGTCTGTTTCCTCCACCCATATACCTTCTCACCAATGATGTCTGTTTCCTCCACCCTTATACCTCCTCACCAGTGGTGTCGGTTTCCCTCCACCCATATACCTCCTCACCAGTGATGTCGGTTTCCTCCACCCATATACCTTCTCACCAATGATGTCTGTTTCCTCCACCCTTATAACCTCCTCACCAGTGATGTCGGTTTCCTCCACCCATATACCTTCTCACCAGTGATGTCTGTTTCCTCTACCCTTATACCTCCTCACCAGTGAAGTCTGTTCCTCCACCCACTTACCCTCCTTACCAGTGATGAAGATTTCCTCCACCCATATACCTCCTAACCAGTGATGTCGGTTTCCTCCACCCATATACCTCCTTACCGGTGATGTCGGTTTCCTCCACCATTATACCTCCTAACCAGTGATGCCGGTTCCCTCCACCCATATACCTCCTAACCAGTGATTTAGATTTCCTCCACCCATATACTTCCTTACCACTGATATTGGTTTCCTCCACCTATATACCTCCTCACCAGTGATGTCGGTTTCCTCCACCCATATACCTCCTCACCAGTGATGTCTGTTTCCTCCACCAATTTACCTCCTTACCAGTGATGAAGATTTCCTCCACCCATATACCTCCTTACCAGTGGTGTCGGTTTCCTCCACCCATATACTTCCTCACCAGTGATGTCGGTTTCCTCCACCCATATACCTCCCCACCAGAGATGTCTGTTTCCTCCACCCATATACCTCCTTACCAGTGATGTCTGTTTCCTTCACCCATATATCTCTTTATCAGTGATGTCGGTTTCCTCTACTCGCATACCTCCGTACCAGTGATGTCAGTTTCCTTCACCCATATAACTCCTGTGCTTTCAGACATGAAACAGGATAGTCGGCCTATATGTACCATACAGCGAGTGATAGAATCCAACATCACCGAGCACGTGCAAAACACATACATCTCCAGAGATTGTTAGCAGAGCGTAGAAAAAAATGCGCTTGACAGCTGTATCGTCTGCCTAACTTAATGCCCTTTTTGTACAGAAAATGGACTTATCAGTTGAACAAGATGAGCAACTTTTTTGGGGAATCACATATCCCAAGTAAACATCACAGATAAACTCAGTGGTTATAAAATACTGGTTTATTCTCTAAGTTTGTTCTTAACAATCCGTGATAAAACCACTACACATGTACGGGAGTCAGTTGAGTATAAACGCGATTCTTACGTTCAAGAGGTAAGAATAAAAATAAAAATCACATCAGTGTCCGGGTATATAAAACGGTGATTAATTTCGTCTGATCTGCGCATTCATCTTCAGAGGATGACTACTACTTCCGGGTCAGAACAGCTGAGGTCAATATTCCTAAGAAAGGGAAAGCCTCTAACAAGGTACATTTAATCGAGTAACCGACAAGAAGCCAACGACTTTTCAGATATTACATTTCTGTTTTTAAATGCCAATTTAAGTTAGCCATATTTAAAGTTCCCTTGTACAAAAGAATAAATGCCACAAAATATAATGTAAGAATTCTGTTTTTTTTTTCCATATAAATTACCATTATTTGGATTTTCTTTAAAAAAAAAGTCAACATATTTAAAATACATGGTATCGTAAAAAACGCTGTTTTTTTAATTACTGTACCGAGAGGCAGAAACGTATGATAAAAATCCCTAACCTATAAAACACAGAACTACACACAGTAACATTATCATATATATTAATACCCTGATTAAGCAATGGGCTTTATATATAAGTCACATACACACTGGGATTATGGGTAAGCCTCGTGAAGTATATAATGAACGGTTTTGATTGGCTTAATATATATTTTTGGGGATAAACCGTACATCACTGTGAATGAAGTACATGCTGAAAACTTTAAAAAGTACATATATAGACAGATTAACAGCCATTTTAATGCCTTTTCACGTTCAGACAGGCAGCTATTCCCAGGCGATTTTACAACTCAAAATAAAACGCCAAAACGGCAAAGATACTTATTCTTTCTAGAAATACAAATATGGGAAGGTCTTAGTTATGTATTAATAAATGTGTCTGGTTGGTGAATTCAGCGAAAGAGATGTTCTGGCAGTGAAACAGCAAGAAAAACTGGATTGGCAACTCTTTAAAGCCGTCAGCCCTGAAAAGACAAAATATGAAATCCGAAGTATTAAAACCAGGGAAATTACAGTGTATCTTAATTATGATAATAGTTACCGAATAGATTACTTAATAATTGTTAATAATTAATTCGCCGCACTCAATCTGTATAATTATGTTTATAATGTATATAGTCTGTGAAAAAATCAAAATAAACCAATGAGGTTAAATTACTGGCGTCGTCCAAATCCGATTACAGACGATGACACTATAACGTTGCGTATTCTAAAGACGTTTACGGCTAGACATTACAAAATATTTCCCCGCCGACTGTGAATGAGTTTGAATTTGTCCATATCCTGTCAAAATGTGGAACTTTTCCCGCCTGAAGTAATCCGGGTCAAGGCCATGTAGTCTGTTGTTCACCCTTGCTATGGCCATGACGTTTTGTGGTGTGAAATACTGGTTCCATAATATGCATTTATTACAAGAGAACAATGGTCCATCCCAATTATACCAGTAGCTAATGTGCTGGCGCATGCGCCCTATTACCACGAAAACATTTTTTGGTATGTCGTGATGATTTTATGTCTTCATATGCCACAAAACGGCTAGTGGCAGTCACGACGTTATGACGCCATAACTGGAAGAGGGACGGTGTCGATTTGGCTTCACTGATGTTTAGGAACTGTTAATCACATGTTTACAAGAATTAATAAATGTTTTACGACCTCACTATGCTGTTTTACCCTTTCCTCATTACAAGAAACAGCCTCACTGTTGTCAGCAACATTGTAATTCTCGTTTTATTATATAGATTCTATAATAATTTGTGGATTCCTAAAAATGTAAAACATATACCGACATTTATATCTTTCTAATGCCAAATGTATGTGCAAACATATCCCAAAAGCCATCAATAGCGTTTATGTTATGCAGAATAATGACATCTTTTTGTCATCACTGTGGTGACAACAACAACAGAAACAATAATGTCGCCTTACCCTTCGCCAAACTCGTCTCTCGCAGAATTTTCCGCCAAATCCAAGACGACAGTCGCAAGTATTTGGTCTAACACATTTCCCGCCATACCGACACCGGGGCCAACAAATTGCTGAAGTCAAACACGAACCATTGCTTATATGACGCAAGAACACTGTTCGGTTATTTTTAATACATACCCACATATGCCCCACATCCAAATCACAGGGTGTTTACATGCTAATCCATTTTCGATACGGGTAAAAACAATGCAATGTCTTTGGGGATGGGTTAGTAGGGAGGATCACAATATGTGAAAGTGAACATAAACGAAAAGAAACGAAGTAAATTTTATTCGAAGCGCCAGGGAAAACTATTTTCACTTGTATTTTAGAACTTTATGCCTGTCCAGCCGTACGTGGGAAGGTCTGACAGCAACCTGCGGATGGCCGTGGGTTTCTCCCGGGCTCTGCCCGGTTTCATCCCACCATATTGCCGCCGTCGTATAAGTGAAATATTCTTGAGTACGGCGTAAAACACCAATCAAATAAATAAATAAGAACTTTATGTGCCATCGAATGCATTTAACATAGAACAATACAATGGCCTTTTCGAAAAACTTGTACACGAAAATGATGTGATTCCACATCACATTCTTCATAAGATTTCCCCTATTTGTCTACAGAACAGTTTAAAAATAGTTCATTTCTTTGAAATCATCTTTGATGAACTATCTCATGACTATTCTAATCAGTTTCAGGCGCTTACAATAGTGCGACAAACCTTTGTTTTTTAAAAGCTGAAATTAGAAACTTTTGTATCTATTCTTCGAGAGAAACAAAAAATCCAACAAAAAGATACTTTAAGCTATAGTTCTAGACACACTTATCCGTTGCCTTTCATTAGAAGCACACGATATTGTGTTCACCTATTGTACTATTTCCGGAGAACTGACGGTTGTTCGGTGTGTAATGTATGACTTTTAGCAAGATATGCCAAAAAAAACTGCCTCCATCAGTTCTGAAACTGTCTGATGTGCCGGTGTGGACCGTAGCCAAATAAAGTGAATCAAAATTATTCTTTTCATGGTTCAACATTTGCTAAAAAATACATGACTATAAAGGAAGGAATGTATGTAGATCCATTTTGTTTCTCCACAGATATTCATCCAATCGACTTTACATTTGACCAATATATTAAGCGCGATCCAATGAAGTGTAGGGTCAAACATTGCTCATTGCTAATTAGACTGATGACAGGCATTGCTTCATGGACGACGCCGTACTGATGTACCAATGTGTAAGATGAAGCAACTCACGTCTTGCGCAGTTCGCCCCCCTGTAGCCTTTAGGACAGACACATATATCAGGTCGGAAACACACCCCACCATTTAGACACGGTAGATGACAGATTGCTGAAGGAAAAAGCAAACAGATCCAATAGTTTTGATGATTCACTTGAGTAGATGTCACACATTGCTGGAGATGACTAGAGTACGAAAGTGTTAAAGAGCAATCAAATATAAGCACAGACTATTGTTCCACTGCAAACAGTTCCTGTCGGTTCTCGTATTTATAAGACAAACATTTAAAATGTCTAGAACAAAGATTTATCATAAAGTACCCGCGATTTTCAGACGTTTCGTTTAGGATTAATTTCAATCTAGTATTTTACAAATTCTCATCGCCTTAAGAGGTATTCCAAGGGAGAGTATTCCGGCATGGAAGATTGTTGGTAAAACGGAAAGAGTTATTTCCCCTGCTAGTTTACCTTTTTCACAGTTCTGTCCTCGATACCCTGACTTACACGCGCACTTGTTGGGAGATATACACCGGCCTCCATTCATACAGGCTGACTTACAAATGGCTGCAATAGACATAAACCTAATGAAATATGACACAGTTTTAAAGCCAGTGAAATTGGATACTAAAATTAGGATATCCGCAGGGTATAGGCATCAATACAAGTAACGGTGATTTTATGTGTTCATGTATTTTAGTAGAGGTCAAAGTAAGCGCAAGGAAAGCAAAATCATGTGCGTTTAAGGCAGAAAACAAAGAATGTTTCAGTCTTACCAGTTTGACATCGGTTTCCTGAGAACCCCAAAGGACATTGACACGTGTTACTCCGCTTACACTGCCCGCCATTAAGGCAAGATGGCCGGCAAGTCGCTGGTGGAAATTACACCAAATGTTATCAAAGAGAACAGCAATTTTAATTGTACACCCTGTGTGCCTTAGATAGGATATCACAGAGCTTGATTTAAAATTTAGCACCTTTACGTTAACGTATAACCTTGGCCAACCTTAGTATTATTAAGAAGAACTGTCTTTCGATAACATGTCAAACCTTTTTCAATTTACGTAAGCTTTAATATTCACTCTGAAATTATTTCTATCCACAATAAGGGTGTAATACTGCAGAAGTGGCGTTAAACTATACTGATTTAAACCATTGATAGCTAACTCTGATAGCTGTCAATAAATTAAATAGCAAAACCCTTTTTTATCATGAGTTCTTACCTCTCTCGCAGCTCTTCCCGAAGTAGTTGGGTGGACATTTGCACTGTCCTGGTTTAACACATACGCCTCCATTACGACAGAATGGCTTACAGACAGGGAACTGACACTGTGACCCCAAATAACCCGGAAGACATTTACACGTGTTTGCGCCGATGCAGGTTCCGCCATTTTGACATGCCAAAGTGCAAGCCACTGGTGTTACGTAAAAGAACAAGAAGTTGTGGATTTGCGATTCGTGTGAGCACAGAACAAGATACTTGAATGATTACTAGTAGCATTAATTGTTGGAGCTTTAAATCTGACACAAGCTATATTTGTTGCACGTCGTTTCAAACACTATCTGTATTCCATACATATCCGGAAGACGACAATAACAATACACGCACCATACAAGATAACCATTTCTCATGAAATAATGGCAAAGCTACATGCAAGTAATGAAAGGGCAATAGTTTTCGCTTGAAGTTCGAAGACTCGTTAATCTTTGCCGCATAAAATTATATTCATGATTCATTTATGGTTTATTGATCTTCTTACTTGCTTCACACTTCCTGCCCATATAGCCGTAAGGACAAGAGCACAGGTTTCTGCCCACGCACTGGCCGCCATGTTGACAAGGAGGGTTACAGATAGCTGTGGAGAAAAGGGAGATCACATGATATAATAATAAGTATTATACTGTTTATATTACATATATCATACGAATAATATTTTTCAGTATATAAAAATACATCACGAAGAGAAGTGTTTGTGTATATTACTGTCTTCTTGTGGCAGGGCTAGTCGAAGTGCTGCCGCCGAAGTGCTGCCGCCACTGAAGTTGGCTATCATGCCGAGGGCTCTAGGCATGACACCAACCATGTCTCATAATACTGACACCGGGCCAACCTTTGACCACTAAGTTCTGAGCGCCAGCGAGGCAGCAACAAATACCATTTTCGATCCCAGATCTCACGACTTCCTGGCGCACGCTATAACCACTGGGCTACCAAAGAGGATATAGTTTGTATTAAGAAGCTTATGAAAGAAACATATTTTGATAGTTTAGTTCCCTATATGCCTACGTAACCAGACTAACTACAGCGCCCAAATAAATGGTTCACCTGTAAAACCAGGTAGTTGACAAATCATAAAACCAGGTTCTGGGTCATGCACAAATAAACGCTGCAAATACCTACCTTGCTCGCATTGTTTTCCAGCGTAGCCTGGTCGACACCGACATACGTTTGGTTTGTAACATATTCCTTTGTTCAAACATAACGGTTGACACACGGCTATAGACAAAGCAAAAGAGGGAGAAAAGAAAACATAATTCAAACCACAGCCTGTATTATATCGTTTTTACCAATCGATTATCACAAACAACTGTGTGCGTTGGACACTTGTAAAACTTTCCAGTAAGTTACACGTCTTTAATTTGTCAAGGACAAGGTCACATTTACAAAATATACAATAACCCTTGTCCGCCTAAAGGAATTCGGGTCTAAACTATGAATATTGTTTATTCCCGACTTTAAAATGGCAATCTCTGTGCCAACTGTAACGTAATGCTCATGTATTGCACGAGAACAATGGTACCGTACAACTTAAATAAATAATGAGAAAATAATACACTCATTAGAGTACAACAGACATCAATCAGCAGGGTAAAACTAAAGCAGCTATGACAGTGTGATACTTGGCAAACGTTTAGATTAGAATCTCACGATGTAATGAGAAACACCAGGGTAATATAAACAAATCACCCTCATCATTACTCGCCACTATATGGCTGAAATGTTGCCATTAAGCCACAATAATTCATTCATTCTTCCCCATCAGTTATATTACCCATGTAATGCCCATAATTATTCATTCTTCCCCATCAGTAATATTACCCATGTAATACCAATAATCATTCATTTTTCCCCATCAATAATATTACCCATGCAACGCCCATAACCATTCATTTCTCCCCATCAATAATATTATCCATGTAATACCCATAATCATTCGTTCTCCACCATCAGTAATATTACCCATGTAATACCCATAATCATTCATTTTTCCCTATCAATAATATTACCCATGCAACGCCCATAATCATTCATTTTCCCCATCAATAATATTATCCATGTAATACCCATAAGCATTCGCTCTCCACCATCAGTAATATTACCCATGTAACACCCATAATCATTCATTCTTTCCCATCAGTAATATTACCCATGTAATACCCATAAATATTCCTTCTTCACCATCAGTAATATTACCCATGTAATATCCATAATCATTCATTCTTCCCCATCAGTAATATTACCCATGTAATACCCATAATCATCCATTCTCCACCATCAGTAATATTACCCATGTAACACCCATAATCATTCATTCTTTCCCATCAGTAATATTACCCATGTAATACCCATAAATATTCCTTCTTCACCATCAGTAATATTACCCATGTAATATCCATAATCATTCATTCTTCCCCATCAGTAATATTACCCATGTAATACCCATAATCATCCATTCTCCACCATCAGTAATATTACCCATGTAATACCCATAATCAGTCGTATTTCCCCATCAATAATATTATCCATGTAATACCCATAATCATTCGTTCTTCACCATCAGTAATATTACCCATGTAACACCCATAATCATCCATTCTTCACCATCAGTAATATTACCCATGTAATACCCATAATCATTCATTCTTCCCCATCAGTAATATTACCCATGCAACGCCCATAATCATTCATTTTCCCCATCAATAATATTATCCATGCAATACCCATAATCATTCGTTCTTCACCATCAGTAATATTACCCATGTAATACCCATAATCATTCATTCTTCCCCATCAGTAATATTACCCATGCAACGCCCATAATCATTCATTTTCCCCATCAGTAATATTACCCATGTAACACCCATAATCATCCATTCTTCACCATCAGTAATATTACCCATGTAATACCCATAATCATCCATTCTCCACCATCAGTAATATTACCCATGTAACACCCATAATCATTCATTCTTTCCCATCAGTAATATTACCCATGTAATACCCATAATTATTCATTCTTCACCATCAGTAATATTACCCATATAATACCCATAATCATTCATTCTTCACCATCAGTAATATTACCCATGTAATACCCATAATCATTCATTCTTCACCATCAGTAATATTACCCATGTAATACCCATAATTATTCCTTCTTCACCATCAGTAATATTACCCATGTAACACCCATAATCATTCGTTCTTCACCATCAGTAATATTACCCATATAATACCCATAATCATTCATTCTCCACCATCAGTAATATTACCCATGTAATATCCATAATCATTCGTATTTCACCATCAGTAATATTACCCATGTAATACCCATAATCATCCATTCTTCACCATCAGTAATATTACCCATGTAATACCCATAATCATTCATTCTTTCCCATCAGTAATATTACCCATGTAATACCCATAATTATTCCTTTTTCACCATCAGTAATATTACCTATGTAATACCCATAATCATTCATTCTTCACCATCAGTAATATTACCCATGTAACACCCATAATCATTCGTTCTTCACCATCAGTAATATTACCCATGTAATACCCATAATCATTCATTCTTCCCCATCAGTAATATTACCCATGTAATATCCATAATCATTCGTATTTCACCATCAGTAATATTACCCATGTAATACCCATAATCATTCGTATTTCACCATCAGTAATATTACCCATGTAATACCCATAATCATCCATTCTTCACCATCAGTAATATTACCCATGTAATGCCCATAATCATTCCTTCTTCCCCATCAGTAATATTACCCATGTAATACCCATAATCATTCGTATTTCACCATCAGTAATATTACCCATGTAATACCCATAATCATTCATTCTCCACCATCAGTAATATTACCCATGTAATATCCATAATCATTCGTTCTCCACCATCAGTAATATTACCCATGTAATACCCATAATCATCCATTCTTCACCATCAGTAATATTACCCATGTAATACCCATAATCATTCCTTCTTCCCCATCAGTAATATTACCATGTAATACCCATAATCATTCATTTTTCCCCATCAGTAATATTACCCATGCAACGCCCATAATCATTCATTTCTCCCCATCAATAATATTATCCATGTAATACCCATAATCATTCGTTCTCCACCATCAGTAATATTACCCATGTAATACCCATAATCATTCTTTTTTCCCCATCAGTAATATTACCCATGTAACACCAATAATCATTCATTCTTCCCCAATAGTAATATTACCCATGTAATACCCATAATCATTCATTCTTCCCCATCAGTAATATTACCCATGTAAGGCCCATAATCATTCATTCTCTTCCCCATCAGTAATATTGATACTTCCTACTAACAGGGGTCTCGCTGGATCATATGGTTAAAGTAGGGGCTCACTGCGAGCATCTGGCTTTGGAGGTGACGTGATGAAGTTCAGCTTTCACTGTTTCGGCTCCGGCTTTAAGTCAGGACGTTCGTTAGGTGTCTAGTACTCCGGGCAATCCGGCTTCTCCCACCCATCATGTCAGTGAAAATTTCTTGAGATCGACGTTAAACACCCATCAGATAATGAAATCAAATGTTGCCGAAATCGTCGCTGAGCTTCTCCACAAGAGAACAGACAATCCATAGTTACGGCCCAGGGCCATTACATACCAAGCGTCTGGAGACTAAAGCTACAATGAAAATTCATCGCTCTATAGAAAGTTTAAAATTTACACTGATTCTTTTCTGCGGAACTATGTACCAGTCACAATTTAGGTTCTTTCCTGTTCTGAGCTTAACATATAAGCACTTACAATTCATGACTTACGTCTCTCGTTCAAGTTCCTTGATAAATACGAGCACAGTACATCAGCACTTACGTATGTTACACCTGATTCCGGTGTAGCCCTCCCTACATCCGCACTTGTTAGGGCCAACACACACGTGGTTTCTGCCGCACGGTGGGTCACACTGGGCTGAAGGAACAGACAGGCACAAATACACTTCGAACTTCAGGATAACAAAGACGATGTCAAGTCTAGTGTTAGTGTCTCTGAACCATGTCCGGCATGCATGAAAAACACATGATCAAACTTCATGAATGTTCAGGGTAATATTAATCAACCCTTTGTCAAATCACAGATGTATTGTCACTCTGGTTTTATTCTGTATTGCCCACGTAGAACCCAAGGCTCAAGAAGTTGCCAGGGTGTTCAGATATTAGGTTTGGAGAACCATGGTTTTCGACTTAAGTTTTGATAGATGAACCCGCACCAGCGGTTCACAACGTATATGCACTTCTGCGCGACACTGTTACCAGCTGATAGCAATATATGATATTAGCATGCAGTTCAACGTAAGTCATTATCCACGTAGTATTTTCACCTGTAAAGGAATTTATCTACATAATATTTCCACCAGTGGTTTATTTTACATGCGTTTTTCCCACATCACTTTTCTCCCACACTATTTCATACTACATGTACCCATAAATATTCCCAATAGCTATTTGTATCACTCCTCAAGTTATATTCACATTAAATTTTTTTCTACGGCACTAACACAAAAGACTAAATCAGAAACAGGAAAATGTCGTGAGAGCGACCATGACGGTAGCGTTAATCCAGACCTCTGCGGGAACTGAACTTGTTAATTTGTAGTTAGCCATTAGTCAACATTACAATAGAGCAGCAAAAAAAAATTCAATCAAACAAAAACACATATCTGAAGAAAAATTTTCCGAAGTCAGCTTAGAGTACAGAGGGGATGACTTGATCTCACCTGTGCACGTGCGCCCATCTCCGATGTAGCCGAACGGGCACGGGCCGCAGTGAAATCCTGGGTAATCCGGCAACTCTTCACACGTGGCCTGAAGAAAGCAAACCCCCTCCACACATGCTGATCTGTCTGTGATGAGAAGAAATAATTACTAAGAGCACTCAAGGCTACTATAAAAGGCATGATCTCCACTGACAGTTCAAGTCTGCGTTATGACGTACACGATCGTTACACTTTTAAAATCGAGCGACTACGGGGTATGGCGTTACGATGATGTAATTTGTAGTTTTCACTTCTTGTAAATTTTATTCTAGGGATAAAAAGTGTTTTCACCGTGCAGATAAGTCCTTTGCTACCTTATAACGTTTTTATTCTGTAAAAATGTTCATAGCATTGGACATGTTCATAGATATTTGTAATCGCGGTTCATCCGGGGTAAATGTTTTAGCGTTTGTAAGTTTTAAGATTGAAGCCGATGCAAAAACTTTATGACTTAATTACTGTGTTTGACGAAGCTACTCCTTTTCGATATTTCGAGTTTGTAAACTATGTTTATAGAGAAAAATGCGTTCTGGAAGCAACATGTGTCATACCTGTTCTTACACATCGCTCTCCGTTTCCGGCAAAGTATTTTGGGCATGCGCCACATTTGTATCCTCGTTCTGGGGCCGGTATATCCTGACACGTGGCACCAGGAAAACATGGCAGGCTCGTGCAGTCATTTATATCTGCCGGGATGATACAAAATGAAGGGGTAAGTTTATTTATTTATTTATTTATTTATTTGTCTGATTGGTGTTTTTGGCCGTATTCAAGAATATTTCACTTAAACGACGGCGGCCAGCATTATGGTGGAAGGAAAACGTGCAGAGCCCGTGGGAAACCCACAGGGGTAATAGTTTTAGGATACATCACCAAATCACACAATACAGATTGTTGTTGGTTTGAGGTACGATGATACGGTGAGAATTTTGAAGGTCATATAAAATAGCTGACTTCCGAGAATTAGCACTTTTGTAATGTGTGATCGATGTCTTATTGATCAAATCTATATGAAACATAAAGGCTAACATTTCCATTTTTATTTAACGACTGAGTTAACGATTGATATACAAATCTAGGCATGAAATCAGACATCTTTATACCATTCGTAGAGGGCTTCCGCGCCACAGTGACTCAGGAGCCTCTCACCAATGCGGTCGCTGAGAGTTCAAGTCCAGCCAATGCTGGCTTCCTCTCCTGGTATGGTCTGGCAGTAGTTTGTGGATGGTTTGTTGGCCAGGTTTCTTCCCACCGTAATGCTGGCCGCCATGGTATAAGTAAAATATTCTTGAGTATGGCGTAAAACATCAATCAAATGAATAAATAAATATACAGGAAGATAAAATAAATCAAATAATTAATAGATCAATTACCAACCACAACTTTCAGCTCTCACCTGAGCAGACCCGTCCGTCACCAGTCATCCCGTCTGGGCACTGACCACAGACAAACGTGCCACCCTCAGATACGCACTCTACCCCGTGATAACAGGGGTGGTCCTTACAGGCATCCATAGATACTGAACATGAAGGCCCTGTCGATTCATAGAAGAGGACAGTTTTGGTGAGGCGCTAGAAATTGAATACTTTCAGCTTTTTGAAAAGAAAGTCACTCTTAACGCCTGTAAATGCTTCAATTTTGCCGGCGAGGAAATGGTTAATTGGGGAAAGTTCTGCCAGGGAATACTACTAGCGTCCAGTATCCAATGATCTGTACAGTATAATATATGCATGTATTGGTTCTTATTGCCGAATTCTGGTGAAAACAATGTAAATGTAGCTGGCGTGTAAGTGTTAGTACAGAAAGGCTGGCAAAAGCCACTGTGTTCACCAGTTCACCAGTTCACCAGTTCTGATGTGAAGTATTTTGTATTAGCATGCATATTCCTTAAATTACACCTTGACAGCTCCCTTGTACGTTTCTGCCATACGTGAGAAGGTCTGGCAGCAACCTGCGGATGGTCGTGAGTTTCCACCGGGCTCTGCCCGGTTTCCTCCCACCATAGTGCAGGCAGCCGTCATATAAGTGAAACATTCTAGGGTACGGCGTAAAAGACCAATCAAATAAATTGTATGTTTCTGCCGTCCGTTTATGAGGAAGTAATTGGTTCATTTTGGAAGATTTAATGCATTAAAAAGCACGTTTTCTCTATATACTGATGAAACTGTGTTTCAGAATTCAACATGAAATGATTCTACGGAAAATGTTGTTCGGTTTAAAACAAGCAGATCACTGATGCCCTTACCTTCATAGCCCTCGTCGCAGACACAGTCGTATCCTCCAACTTTATCCTCACAACTGCCCTGTTCACACGGGTTGGACGCACACTCGTCAATGTCCACCTCACATTTCTCTCCTGGAACACAATGTAGCCTAATACGTTATATACTGAATGCATGAGCACGTCTATGCAAGGCGCTGACTAAAGTAGAGGTAAACAGCATTTGATTAACTATTCAAGAGTTGTACTGGAAGTGGCAATGGAGCACGGCTGATAAACTCTATACCATCCCTAGTTTGACCAACAGTCTTCTCAAAGCATTTTCAGCACTTCCTTTTTTGCGTATAGCAATGTTTTCTTTTCTTTTTCCATTTTTCTCTCCTTTAGGTGTATCCTCATGTAGGGTAAGCTCTAAAGCTCACTGCCCTACAGAACCGGGATATAAGCGCGCATGACAGCTGTCAAGCTTCCGCCTCCAGACAACTGTCTGTGTTAAGAGACCGGAAGTGCTGATGTTTACACTACGACCAATCATAGGTTGACAGAGTTTTCTTTTTAATTTCTGTAATAAAGATACATGCGTGACAGGAAATGTGGAATTTATGCCAGTCTTTTTCTAAAATATTATTGTTGTGCAACGATGTTGACGTTGACGTCAACTGCAAACATTTGTCAGCAATCAGATCTGACGTCATAACGTATGATGCATAGCACCAAGGATCCTAGTAATATCAACCTGCGCATGATCGTGGGTTTCTTCCCACCATAGTGCTCGCCTCCGTTGTATAAGCGAAATGTTCTTGAGTACGGCGTAAAACACTAATCAAATAAATAAAATAAATCCAAGTAATATCAAATCCATGACCAAAATTCATATATCCGTCACAAACATCAACTGACTGTATACTTTGCTGGCAACACTTATCCATTAATTAATTTCCCCCTGGTTATCTTGTCCGATGGCATTCAGATGTTTACGTGAAGCTTTTCTGACCAATCATAACCCTCTTTCTCATCACGTGTTACCTGTATAGCCGGCGATACACTGGCACAAGTGTTTATTGAGCGGGTCCTCTTCGCTCTGGATACATTTCCCATCATTCTTGCACGTGCAGGGTAGTACCAATACCTGGAAGCAAGTTGATGCATCAGTACTATCAAAGATGTGCATATGTGGGAATGCACTGGAGGTTATATATGATTGTATGTCTATTCAACATCCTGGAAAGTTTTAAGTACTTCTTCCTATAGGTAACGACCGGCCCCGATAGCACAGTTGGTAGAGCGTCCGCTTTGGGAGCGGTAGATCCAAGGTCAAAAAAAAATTGTCGATTGAGTTACCAGCTCATAAACTCTTTCCAAGAATGGTGAATATGCAAGGCCACTGGGACACCTTTTATATCTTGACCTGTTTGAAGCCATTCATAAAGTTACTGAGCAAAGCGTTCTAACTTGGCTTACGACGGAAACACGTATGACCCGCAGAAACAGAACACGGTATATGGATTGGTGGTTTTATTTATTTATTTATTCATTGGTCGGTGATTGCGCCTAGATGGCGTGCTAACTCCCTCGGCCATGGAGGACACCTTAGTGACTTTAAAACACTAGACACTAAAACACTAAAGTGCTAGTTATACAAACACATGGAAAATGATATTATCTTTTTGTCATGCCGGTATCTTACCTCTAGAGTCGTGGATACAGTGTGGTTACAATTGTCTGACGCTGAGATTTCAAATTTCTTCACGGTTGGTAAGGGGCCTAGAGTTTCAGGGTTGGGTTTCCACCGGAAGTGGCCCGACGCCTCGATGGAGGCCTCTTCATCCTGTACCCAGATGGAGACAGGTGACCCCTCAGGGTCGGTGGCTGCTAACATGTGCTCTAGGGTGTCCCCTTCAAATATCGTCACCTCGTCACTGGGGATATGGATGACTGGTGCCTTGTTATCTGCAGATTGATTTGTAAAAGCGTGCATTAACTGCTTCATTGACTGCGTATATGGCTTGTTATTCCTATCATCATTACGTGTGATAGGACATGCGGAGAGGTTTCTATACAAAAGACGACAGCATAGCAAGGAAAGCCAGAGAAGTCACGACAGTGTGATGGTTAGCAATTAGTCACACGTAACCGGTGAAAGACGGCCTCTGGTCAATTAGCCACAGCCAGTCTTTCGTTGCAATTTAATATATTTTAAAGCCAATCACCCATATTCTATTTATCATAATGGCATTCTTCCATCGAGCTTTACAGTAGCTTCGGACTGTGAATCAGGGTATATGCAAATGTTAATAATCAAAACTGAGCTAAAAATGTGTGTTCGTATATGTGGTCATAAGGCAACCTCACATAAAGCAAACGCATATGTGGTCACAAGGGAACCTCACATAAAGCAAACGCATATGTGGTCATAAGGGAACCTCACATAAAGCAAACGCATATGTGGTCATAAAACAACCTCACATAAAGTAAACGCGTATGTGGTCACAAGGGAACCTCACATAAAGCAAACGCATATGTGGTCATAAGGGAACCTCACATCAAGCAAACGTATATGTGGTCACAAGGGAACCTCACATAAAGCAACGCATGTGTGGTCATAAGGGAACCTCACATCAAGTAAACGCATATATGGTCATAAGGGAACCTCACATCAAGTAAACGCATATGTGGTCATAAGGGAACCTCACATCAAGCAAACGCATATGTGGTCATAAGGGAACCTCACATAAAGCAAACGCCTATGTGGTCATAAGGGAACCTCACATAAAGTAAACGCGTATGTGGTCACAAGGGAACCTCACATAAAGCAAACGTATATGTGGTCATAAGGGAACCTCACATAAAGCAAACGCATCTGCGGTCATGAGGGAACCTCACATAAAGCAAACGCATGTGTGGTCATAAGGGAACCTCACATAAAGCAAACGCATATGTGGTCATAAGGGAACCTCACATAAAGCAAACGCATATGTGGTCATAAGGAAACCTCACATAAAGCAAACGCGTATGTGGTCATAAGGGAACCTCACATAAAGCAAACGTATATGTGGTCATAAGGGAACCTCACATGAAGCAAACGCATATGTGGTCACAAGGGAACCTCACATAAAGCAAACGCATATGTGGTCACAAGGGAACCTCACATGAAGCAAACGCATATGTGGTCATAAGGGAACCTCACATAAAGCAAACGCCTATGTGGTCATAAGGAAACCTCACATAAAGCAAACGCGTATGTGGTCATAAGGGGACCTCACATCAAGCAAACGCATATGTGGTCATAAGGGAACCTCACATAAAGCAAACGCATCTGCGGTCATGAGGGAACCTCACATAAAGCAAACGCATGTGTGGTCATAAGGGAACCTCACATAAAGCAAACGCATATGTGGTCATAAGGGAACCTCACATAAAGCAAACGCCTATGTGGTCATAAGGAAACCTCACATAAAGCAAACGTATATGTGGTCATAAGGGAACCTCACATAAAGTAAACGCATATGTGGTCATAAGAGAACCTCACATAAAGCAAACGCATATGTGGTCATAAGGGAACCTCACATAAAGCAAACGTATATGTGGTCATAAGGGAACCTCACATCAAGTAAACGCGTATGTGGTCACAAGGGAACCTCACATGAAGCAAACGTGTATGTGGTCATAAGGAAACCTCACATAAAGCAAACGCATATGTGGTCATAAGGAAACCTCACATAAAGTAAACGCATATGTGGTCATAAGGGAACCTCACATAAAGCAAACGCCTATGTGGTCATAAGGGAACCTCACATAAAGCAAACGCCTATATGGTCATAAGGGAACCTCACATCAAGCAAACGCATATGTGGTCATAAGGGAACCTCACATGAAGCAAACGCATATGTGGTCATAAGGGAACCTCACATCAAGTAAACGCATATGTGGTCATAAGGGAACCTCACATCAAGCAAACGCATATGTGGTCATAAGGGAACCTCACATAAAGCAAACGCATAAGTGGTCATAAGGGAACCTCACATCAAGCAAACGCATATGTGGTCATAAGGGAACCTCACATGAAGCAAACGTATATGTTTTCATAAGGGAACCTCACATCAAGCAAACGCATATGTGGTCATAAGGGAACCTCACATAAAGCAAACGCATATGTGGTCATAAGGGAACCTCACATAAAGCAAACGCATATGTGGTCATAAGGGAACCTCACATAAAGCAAACGCATATGTGGTCATAAGGGAACCTCACATGAAGCAAACGTAGATGTGGTCATAAGGGAACCTCACATCAAGCAAACGCATATGTGGTCATAAGGGAACCTCACATCAAGCAAACGCCTATGTGGTCATAAGGGAACCTCACATCAAGGAAACGCATATGTGGTCATAAGGGAACCTCACATGAAGCAAACGCATATGTGGTCATAAGGGAACCTCACATGAAGCAAACGTAGATGTGGTCATAAGGGAACCTCACATCAAGCAAACGCATATGTGGTCATAAGGGAACCTCACATCAAGTAAACGCATATGTGGTCGCAAGGGAACCTCACATCAAGGAAACGCATATGTGGTCATAAGGGAACCTCACATGAAGCAAACGTAGATGTGGTCATAAGGGAACCTCACATCAAGCAAACGCATATGTGGTCATAAGGGAACCTCACATAAAGTAAACGCATATGTGGTCATAAGGGAACCTCACATAAAGTAAACGCATATGTGGTCATAAGGGAACCTCACATGAAGCAAACGCATATGTGGTCATAAGGGAACCTCACATCAAGCAAACGTAGATGTGGTCATAAGGGAACCTCACATCAAGCAAACGTATATGTGGTCATAAGGGAACCTCACATCAAGCAAACGCATATGTGGTCATAAGGGAACCTCACATCAAGTAAACGCATATGTGGTCATAAGGGAACCTCACATAAAGCAAACGCATATGTGGTCATAAGGGAACCTCACATAAAGCAAACGCCTATGTGGTTATAAGGGAACCTCACATCAAGCAAACGCATATGTGGTCAGAAGGGAACCTCACATAAAGCAAACGCATGTGTGGTCATAAGGGAACCTCACATAAAGCAAACGCATATGTGGTCATAAGGGAACCTCACATAAAGCAAACGCCTATGTGGTCATAAGGAAACCTCACATAAAGCAAACGTATATGTGGTCATAAGGGAACATCACATCAAGTAAACGCATATGTGGTCATAAGGGAACCTCACATAAAGTAAACGCATATGTGGTCATAAGGGAACCTCACATAAAGCAAACGCATATGTGGTCATAAGGGAACCTCACATAAAGTAAACGCATATGTGGTCATAAGGGAACCTCACATAAAGTAAACGCATATGTGGTCATAAGGGAACCTCACATCAAGCAAACGCATATGTGGTCATAAGGGAACCTCACATGAAGCAAACGTAGATGTGGTCATAAGGGAACCTCACATCAAGCAAACGTATATGTGGTCATAAGGGAACCTCACATCAAGCAAACGCATATGTGGTCATAAGGGAACCTCACATAAAGTAAACGCATATGTGGTCATAAGGGAACCTCACATAAAGCAAGCGCATATGTGGTCATAAGGGAACCTCACATAAAGCAAACGCCTATGTGGTCATAAGGGAACCTCACATCAAGCAAACGCATATGTGGTCACAAGGGAACCTCACATGAAGCAAACGTATATGTGGTCATAAGGGAACCTCACATCAAGCAAGCGCATATGTGGTCATAAGGGAACCTCACATAAAGCAAACGCCTATGTGGTCATAAGGGAACCTCACATCAAGCAAACGCATATGTGGTCACAAGGGAACCTCACATGAAGCAAACGTATATGTGGTCATAAGGGAACCTCACATCAAGTAAACGCATATGTGGTCATAAGGGAACCTCACATAAAGTAAACGCATATGTGGTCATAAGGGAACCTCACATAAAGCAAACGCATATGTGGTCATAAGGGAACCTCACATAAAGCAAACGCCTATGTGGTCATAAGGGAACCTCACATAAAGCAAACGCCTATGTGGTCATAAGGGAACCTCACATCAAGTAAACGCCTATGTGGTCATAAGGGAACCTCACATAAAGTAAACGCGTATGTGGTCATAGAGAACCTCACATAAAGCAACCGTATATGTGGCCATAAGGGAACCTCACATAAAGCAAACATATATGTGGTCATACGGGAACCTCACATAAAGCAAACGCATATGTGGTCATATGGGAACCTCACATAAAGCATTACTTAAAGAAAATGCAGGTCAGAATCTAAAACTGCAATATGCTTAAGATATTGACACTTTCCAGGTAACTGAATCATACACATATAAAGACATTATTATCTACCTTTTGGACAGCGTTTTTAACTTTGTTCAGTTGCATAACCAGTTGCGATGAGAATATTATAGACATGGTCGTTGTTCATTAAATGGGAATGAATTCAAACAAATTTAAACCTTTAGCCCAAAATGCCCCAAACATAACAAAATGCTCAGCATAAATTTACGTAATGCGCTGATTTGAAGGTAATACACTGATTCAGTTGTTTCGTATATGTAACAGACCTTTGGGTTGTGCCCAGTCAAACTGGTTGCTCTCAGGTACACACTGCTGACAGGTGTTCCTAGAATTCACCTCCAGAGCCTTGTAACACAGGCTGTTGATCAAACACACATTATCCTGTCAAATATATAAAACAGTAATCACGGTAATACGTGGTGACAGCGATGGATTAGAAATAGTCACAGGTAATGAGTGGTGACAGCGACGGATTAGAAAAATAATCACAGGTAATAAGTGGTGACAGCGACGAATTAGAAATAATCACAGGTAATAAGTGGTGACAGCGGCGAATTAGAAATAGTCACAGGTAATAAATGGTGACAGCGATGGATTAGAAATAGTCACAGGTAATAAGTGGTGACAGCGACGAATTAAAAATAATCACACCGAACAAACTAAACGTGTATCATGGTATCATAAGAACTTTACGTACAAGTGAACTTTCCGATTAATATAGTGAAGAATAAGCAAAATTGAAGACATGACCTGATAGATGAACACTGAACTGGGTTAAATACCTTGGCACAAATATTTATTTTTTTATTTATTTGATTAGGGTTTTACGCTGTACTCAAGAATATTTCACTTATAAGACGACGGTTAAAATTATGGAGGGAGGAAACCGGACAAAGCCCGGGGGAAACCACAACCATGCTGACAGACCTTCCTACGTACGACCGGAGAGGAAGCCAACATGAGCTCGACTTGAACATGAGCCGCATTAGTGAGAGGCTCCTGGGTCACTGCACCGAGCTAGCGGGTTAACCACTTTAGCTGGAGGCCCCCTTCTTGGCACAAAGTTAATACTTTATTTAAATAACTGTTTTACAGAGATTACGGAGTGGGTTTTAATTAGAATTCGCTGATGAGCTCGAACTGCCACGTTGATTTGTATTTTGTATAAGAATACGGTCATACAATACCGTAGAAGTTTAATATCACAACTGATCCAAATACAAGTAACCACAGATATATAATATAGGGCAATGTACAAGGTAACTGGTGATTGGGAGGAATAACGCCCTGTTATCAAATGCACCGTTGTTTTTGTTGCTTTACCTTGACTTCACAACCGTACTGTCCTCCGTCTGGACATGACTGACAAAGCGAATCATAGATCAAAACTCGCAGCCCGTCAATTGTTCTCCCCAGCTTGTCTGTAACCTACAATGGGTTGATAGCAGACAAAAATAATCGATCCTTTATACTGAACAGGTACATACACTATAATAAACAGTAAATAATATTGCTACCGGAGACTAAGCGTACGTATGAATTTATGTGGAAAATTACAAATGCTCTGCGAATATTGGATACAAACATTTATATAGATTCTAGCAGTTGTTTTGGAGTGTGCTTTCAAGTATGATGAGTTCATGTGCACATACGACTGGGTAAAACTTGAAGCTGCCTTATCAGGTTCTGGGCTAAACATCTTGATCATAAAGGCCTATTGTTGTTGTTGTTGTTGAGGGTGGTGTTCTTCTTGTGCTTGATCGTGAGGTGTATTTTTTAAAATACGCATGCGTCAAAACATGTGACCACGCGTCAGCTAGTACGACGTTAAACCCCAAACATACATACATACCTACATACACATATCAGCTGGGTAATTATTTTTGAAAGAACTGAACACTTTGCCCAGCGTATTACTAAGCCGCATAGAGGTTACTACGATGACAAAATGCTGATGCGACCACATTTCCATGTGCAATGGAGCAAAACGATCGTCGTGCTATGCTGAACTTCTTAAAGATGACAGAGGTTGACAAACAATGCGCTCGTGTAACCTATATAAATCTATATTGAATTGCGGATATCTGAAGAATCACACAACACGATTTAGTTATACCTCCACAGAGAAAGCTTGGACAGGTGATTTCTCCACACCGACGATTCTAGCTCGCCTTATCTCCCCTGGCGGCAGAGCACAGCGAACGCCGCCATCCGGCAGTACTCGGGTGGACGAAGCAATCCCTGCCACAGACGGCACCCATGTTTCACTGGAAAACTGAAATGAGAGTGACCATAAGGAAAACCAGGAAACGCACAAAAATGTTTCCTCTTCCATTTGTTTATTTACTTGATTTGAATTTGCCGCTGTAGTTACGCCTATTTGCTGACATTCAGGTGCATTAAATTTTCTCACTAAAATATATCATTTGCACTACTACTCGGTGTCAATAATTTGGACGTTCACATCTGTTACATGTAACAAAAGACCTTGATGTTTCTCTGAGCACTTCGTCAATCAGCTAATCAAACGACGTATTCATCAAGGTACTGATAGAACTCTACCCACTTCGATACCACGACCGTACCCTGAGAGGAGTTGCCTTGCACTGGAACTTGGGTCTGCCGTTAGTGGCAGTGTCTAGGTTAATAGGGACGACCACATAAGTACAGTCCTGGGTGCGTCTGTCACACGTGGTCAGATTAGCTACAGGGACTGAGCTAAGAGCTTCTGTGCCATCAGACGCTAACAGAAACTCCACTGGAACGAAAAACAAGGATAATCAAAGACCCATACATATATTTACAACATTCCATAGATTCTGTTCCATTCAATTACACTGGAAAGAGACAATACGTTAAAGTTAAAACAGTTCCGTTTATGATCAAACTGCTAGCCTAAAATTACATTTATATTGAACGGGAGAGATTACGTAAATGAAGCAGGGCAGCACAAACAGTAATTCTATAAAAGACGTACAGCATAAAGAGTAAATCCAGAGCAGGGACTACAATGTGATAGTTGGCAAACGGTGAAATATGGCCTCGTGTCAATTTACCTCAGTTAGTGTACTATTTTAACTGTTGATGTAAATGAATAGATAGTATCAAATTATACGCCCTCTTGCACCATGGCTTACGCAGAATTAGATAAAAAATATGCAGTGATGTAAGTTGAAATTTATTTGACATCTTTTTTCGCCCTCCCACATAGCTTTTGGATCCACGCATTGATTGATAAGACTAATGGAGTCACACCTTAAATTGCTGTTGCAAAATGTCAGTAGTGGTTTAGAATAGTTTGTTTACCTGCCTTTTGGCCACAGTCCGCTCCCCAGAAACCCGAATCACATACACACCCGTCTGGGGTACATGTGCCCTGTCCGTTACACGCCTGGGGACAATTAAACAGGTCCCGAAGACCCCCGGGCCAGGCGACTATGGTGGAGCCGGCTGCGAACGACACGGAACGTTCTATCACAGACAGCTCACACATGTTCTCAGCAAGCGTCACGGCGTTCGGGATCATCACCGTGTCGTCTTTTATCTGAATATCCTTCACACAAATGTCTATGGCGTCGTTAATTTTCTCCCTCAGTGCCGACCCGCAAAACGACGCCACGGCCGAGTCGAGGATGACGTCAGAGCAGAGCGAGTAAGCCTCGTTTTCGGTCAGCCCGCTAGGCGTCGGCCATGTTGGATAAATGATATCCTCGTTAGAACCGTCCGTGTCCGGTTCAAACTGGTATCCGCTGTTCGCGAATTGCAACAAGGTGTTTAAAAAGAAATCGTCCGTGGACGAGGAGAACTGTAAAAAGTTTTCTTGGAGAAAGTCTGGAAGCAAGTCTTCCTCTGTTGATTTTGTTTCGTCTGTATGAACTTTTGATGGAAACGTAAAACTTTCCTCTCTAGTGAAATCACCACTTCCAATTCCGCCATCTTGAATCTCCACGCTTTGAGCTTGTCCAGTTCGCGGCAGTATCGATGTCGCCGCCCTCCTTTTCCTCCCTAAAGCTATATTATCACCGAACAGAGGAACAGTGTTTGGTTGAGTGTAATAACTTGTTTTATCTTCGTATTTTAGAATCTCTAATCTCTCTGGAGCATTGTTTAAGTCAGTACACTGGCGATTGGCAGGACTATAAGGTTTAAGCCCGTTGTTGACACATTTGCACTTAGGTACGTTTTCCTCAGCCTTGTGTTCTTCCTCGGAGAATTCATCGTCCGGTAATTTTTCGAACAGACTTTCTCCTGTATTGAGTCTACCAAAAGAAAATAGTTTTATTTATTTATTTATTTGATTGGTGCTTTACGCCGTATTCAAGAATATTTTACTTATATTAAAATCGTGCTGGGAAGAACCGGGCAGAATTTTTGGCCTTAATGTGTGATGTCATTTTCAAAATATTCAGGCCAAAGCTGCCCAACCAACTGTGGTTTTGAATTACTGATTTGTTTATCTGTCGCTTACTGAGTGAAGGGGACTGGGATGAGATTAAAGGAAGCATGCTGCCCTGCTACAGTAAGTGTATGTACCAGAGAAGACTGACATGAACACGTGGTCGATACCGGTAGAAAGTGTTGGTGTTAAAAACACTAAAATGAAGACAAACATAAGCATTTCTGTCCCAGTAGAGTACTCATGTTTTCTTTTCTGTAATACGCCACAATTTCTGAATACTTGCGCTTAATAAGATGAAGAGGAAGATGACAAGCATTGCAGCGTAACAGAACTGAATGATGTCGTCTTGTACTTCGTGGAACTGATTGTTTTGCGGAAAATGCCCCTCAATGAGCGCTTCGGTGGCTTAATGGTTACAGCCTCCGCCTCGAAGTTGGGTAACCCCAAGATCAAACCTGTCGGGTCATACCAAAGACTTTAAAATGCTGCTTGCTGCTGCCTCGCTTAATGCTCAGCACAGAGAGGTTAGAGCAAGGAAACATGATTGGTTGGCCCGGTGTCAGTTCAATGTGACTGGGAGTGTATCATTAGTCAGCGAACTTACAGTGTCACACCTTTGTCACGTGACTACCATAATAAAATATTATGGGATATATGAGTTGCGCAAAAAAGCAAGTGGGCACCATGGCTGGAAACTGAAAAGACTCGGTTGTGTTGGCCTGAGATTTAATTCTGTATGTAATGTTCGAATTTAGAAATAAGGGAACAACGTAACAGGCGGGGTGTTATGTCTGCTGTCTTCGGTATGTTACTTCAGTGGCGGGTGTACTTTGGCGGCATGGACTCGAGCTGCCACCAGAAGACACAATGTATGTAAACACACCTAATGACTGCTCGACGATAAATTTCGAGCATCCATACATACATACACACATTGAACAAAACATCAGCTCTCTCTTGACTTGGATACACACCTCCACAACTCGGCGAACTCTGCCGCCGTGGCGTAGTCATCGTAGCCGTGAAGCACCTGGCCGGTCTCGTCGTGGAGGTCATTAGCCGGATTTCCGTCAAACGTTCCACACAGCCCCAGTGTCTGGTTAAAGTTCGACCCCGATACCCGGAGAGTCAGCGATAAACCCCAGTAGTCGATGTTAGTCTTCACACGGGCACCGTTGTCCATAAGTAACTAGCAGGGTAGAAAAATACAAACAAAGCTTTCAATACAGCGTTAACATTTAACATTAGTGCGCTCTATACATATGTTTAAACTAGGTTTCCTTTGCTGAAATTCACAATTTAAAATTTAGTACAGTGCACAATTTAGTACAGTGGAAAGAAAATCCACAGAATTTGTAAATAACTATATTTTATAATAATTTAAGTATTTTTATGGTTTGATGTCTTGTCTTTAGCGTATACGCAAATGCCCAATTTTTGCTGCAAAATAACAGACATGTTTACAGCTACCTTGTTATAGTCGTTTAGCCTGTACATTGCCGTGATAACACCATATGGCCATGATAACACCATATGGCCGTGATAACACCATATGGCCGTGATATGACCACATGGCCGTGATAACACCATATGGCCATGATAACACCATATGGCCGTTATAACACCATATACTATCACACCTTCAATTATTATATTATACACACTTGAATAACGGCAAAAGGCATACAGCTCAGATGGGACATTGTTTTTTAAATCTGTCACGCATAAAGGAACCGACCACTTATTTTTTGCCCCCATCTTTGTTTTCTGATTCGACTATTTTCTGTGTCTGTGGGAGCGAGTTTCTCTTCCACCAACAGTCATCGGAAACGACGTCCCATTTATTAATAATGGGATCTTTCAACTTAACGTAATATTTTTTCTGACGTCGCTGACGTAGAACATCAAACCTGTATTTGTCTTCTCCAGGGAAATGAAATACTTCATGAACTGTAAAGAAATTGGTCAGTCCAAAACTGATACGGTTTCTGTTTTAATACACTTGACTATAACCAAGAAAGAAAGGTGATGAACCAACCAGGAAATATGGAGGTCGATAACTATTCAACATGCATAGATCAGATTTAAAATTCAGAGAACAAATATACTTAATAAATTTAGTTGAGGGCATATTAATATATTCCTTTGTAGGTGTCTTGGTAATGTTAAACATTAGGGAAAGAATTTGAAGCTGAAGATGTGGCCTCGCCTAGTTAGAAAGACTGGATACATTTACCTTATACACAGACAGAAATATTAGGGTTGTAGGCAAAATGATTTTTTTAGCACATCTGTTAAGGGATATTAGAAGAGACATATATAGTTGTGTAGACGATTTACAGTTATAACAGCGCCGTCACGTGCTTCCAGGATCTTCACTCCATCGCTTAAGCTATGGCTCAGAACCTTCACTTCGGCAGTTCCCGGCAAACTCCGCTCGTGACACATATCTATGGAGATGATGTCCTTCCTGTCTCGGACGACAAAACCGCAGTGACAGTAGCCTGCCGTATTCCGGCAATCCCATACACGAGCATGGAGCTGAGGACCGAGAGAAACGAAAAGTCTCACGTGACTAAACAGGTGGAATGATACATACTGAGCGGACGACCATCAATCAATAACTAACTTGAAATACAAAAATTGTTAATCTGATGCTAAGATATTTACCATGTGTTCTCTTGGACAGTCTTCTCAAAGTGTGTGGGATAATTTTACATTTCTCAAACGGAAGCTACAAATTATTGCACTGGTTGTTTCGAAATATCAATTGTATTCAACAGACAATAAAACGAAAATACAAACTGAAATGTTTTAAACATCAAATGTTTATTTTTGTTACATGTCTTTACAGATCATCTCCATGATTAGCTTCTCGTTTAATATTTGTGCAAAACTGTGTGGGTCTACTGTTCCGTCAGTCTTGAAACACAACCGTCAAACACTGTATTTTCTGTATTTCGAAGACAGTTATGTATATATTATATGGAAGTTAAAAACGATAACTCACCTCAAAATCGCCCGATTTGTCTTTATACATTACAAATGTTCCTCTTCTGTATAAATCGTACTTTCTATAACAGATAGTTTCATTTTAGTTACACAAATTATAAAATTTATACGTGTATTTTTTGAAATAATAAATTTTATTCAGGAAGAGCTCAATCCACCATAGTTATCTGCAGCCAGACACAACTACACTCGTTGCTGGTTTCGCCGAGGCTTTAACTCAGTAAGCTTGCCGGGTACCTGTCTAAGGGCGGTAGTAGGTGCCATAGAATTTGCTTTCCTCCATCAATAAAGCTGATTGCTGTCGTACAATGGAAACATTGTTGAGTTAAACATCAACAATAAGCAAATAATGGAGGAGCAGAAGTGTCAGCCACGTGTACACGAGAGCTAAAACGCGACTCAAGTGGACTAGTCGGACAGGTTTGGTCCCGGTCGCAGATGGCCGTACGACTTCAAGATTGAACTGCATAAAGGTAAGGCTTGGATGCAGCTAAGGGCTACATTTTTTTCGGATTCCTAAAGCTCGCCATACACGGGAGGTTAGGATCCAACTGAACTCAACTCAACTCAACTGTTGCGTCAGGTCCTAGATTCTCCTGTATTCGAAACAGCGACGCGACTCAACATAGCCTATTACAGTCGTTACGTGTATCCCAGTCAATCAAGTAGCATGGCCATCAGCGTTTGGGACCATCTCCAAATGACCAGGTGAACTGAGTCGTGTCCCGAACTCTCTTGTATATCTGTGGTTGTCATTTTGATCAATTTAAACAGTGATTCTCCACAGTCATGTCCAACTGAAGACTGAGGCGCATAAAGGGTTAGGACGTAAATAAACTTACGTGGACGCAGTATAGCAGTTCTGACAATGTCAATAAACTATGATTGTTATCGGTATTTCGCATATACACCAGCGCTTGTGACCTGGCGCAACCATAGGGGTCAGTTGACTTGGGTCTTAAGTTCCCGTATATGCCGAGCTTTGAAACTGCCTATGACAACAATGCGGTCGATGTGAGTGTCCAACTCATGCTGTCTTCCTCTCCGGCGTACATGGGAAGGTACGGAACTCACGGATGGTCGTGGGTTTCCCCCAGGGCTCTGTGCGGCTTCCTGCCACCATAATGCTGGCCGCCGTGGCATAAGTGAAATATACTTATGTACGGCGTAAAATATCAATTAAACAAATAAAACGACCTGTGATTTGGTTGTGGACACATTCTTGGTACGTACGTTTATGTTAACATAAAATGCATAAATGTGGGAAAACATTTACACAGTTCATTTGACAAGGGGACATACATGTGTACAGGTCATCGATATTTTGACCAGCTCTGTCCGCTTTCCTCCCACCATAATACTGGCTGCCGTCCCAGAAGTGAAATATTCTTGAGAGCGTCGTAAAACACCAATCATATTGTGGACATTTACTGTCGTTGATAACAAATCTGTCATATTATTTATTTCTTAATGCCAGTGATGATAATTTAGGCGCTAAAATGCACTCCTCCAGTCGGTAATTCTTACATCAAGTACATAAATACAGTTGCATGCCAGGTGCAAGAACACTTCGTGAAAGTCAGTACAATATAATAAATATTAGGGAATAGAGAATCAGTGAAATACGAATTGGGAACTTTCTTTTCAACAGTTCATCCAGAATTCTGACCATTGCAAACTGTGTCATGGATAAAGCGAAAAACTGGAAGTAATCATTCTCACCTCCTGTCAAAGGTCAGCACGTGGGGGTCCGTGAAGGAGTAACATTCCGCTGTAGGGACGTTTCTCACTCGGAGCTGTGAGATAATTCAAATTATTGCGTAATAGATTTTTGCTCATTGGATACATGCATGATAAATTATGATGAAGTAGAATACAGTAAACATTAAAATCACGAAAATATATCATCCGCCCTTCACAATGAATTCCTTCTCAGCGCAAACAATATACAAAGTGATTACATATATAAAGGAAGCAATAAAAATGAGTCGTTGTTATCACTGAGAAATGTGAACTAGTCATAACTTTAACAACGATCATAAGCAAAGTTTCACATCAGAAGACAGAACGTAACACTCATCGGCTGCGATTAGATCAATTCTGACAACAACAAACTCCGAGAAAGTTAGTATTGTAACGTGATTCTAAATCTGACACTCACCTTTACGTCTTGGATTTTGTAGCCATTCCACATCCACATCGACAACGATTCTATCATCCCTCCAAGAGCCACTGTTCTCGCAAAGTTGTTTGTAAAATCTTGACCTGGTTTTATGCGGAGAATGACGTGCCCACAATCCGTTCCGTTGCAAAGCGCAGGTCGGAATGTTAGTTCACACTCTGATAACGTCACCGGGGCGTCGTTTGGGCCAGCTGAAAATCAGGTGATGCTAGTGTGATTTCAATTTCAAATATGAACGTGGTGAAAATCAAAAAAGATATTTTGTCTTTAAAGCGTTTTTCTTTGGACTGAAGGAAACATGGTCACTCTTTATGATTCATATTATCAAATAAGTCTGTATTTGTATGTAGGAAAATAACTCGCTGACATTACCTCTTATGGAGGACTCTGTTATATGTTATATAACTGTTAACGAATGGACAACTCGAGCTGTCAAATATTTTGACAACTTTATCAAAGATGTAAGCCAACGCGTATCAGGAACCAATGGCGGTAGCTACGGCATCATGCTGTACATACCTTTGTTTTCAATGTACAGCGTCATGTGACAGTGCTTCCTGAGACGGTCACAGATGACAGGCACGGTTGTGGTGAATTTGACAATGTTAACTCTGTCTTCGTCTATCCAGCTGTTGTCCGCAGGGCCCTGTCATAGTGGACAAGGTTATTAATACTTAAGAGACTGCTTCAGTTAGTCTAGAGCCATGACCTGTCATGTACTTGAGGCTGCTTCAGCTAGCCCAGAGTCATGACTTGCCATGTACTGAATAGGCGGCTTCATTTAATCCGGAGTCATGACTTGTCATGTACTAAAGAGGGTGCTTCAGTTAGTGCAGAGTCATGACTTGTCATGTACTAAAGAGGCGGCTTCATTTAGTCCGGAGTCATGACTTGTCATGTACTTAACAGACTGCTTCATTTAGTCCAGAGTCATGATTTGTCATGTGCTAAAGAGGCTGCTTCATTTAGTTCAGAGTCATAACTTGTCATGTACTTAAGATTTGATTAGGATTTAACGCTGTACTTTTATTCTTCACTTACATTACTTCGCTAAGGTCCATTATTGGAAGTGCCAGAGTAAACCGCTTCTCTTCCCCATGTACATAAACCTCATGGCTTAAGTCACCGTTAACAGCGAGATAATGGGTTGAGTGAGTGCTTGGGGTTTAACGTCGTACTTAACAATTTTTCAGTCATATGACGACGAAGGTACCCTTGGAGTGCATGTAATGTGCCTCCTTCGTTGCAGGACGGATTTCCACCGCTCTTTTATTTAGTGCTGCTTCACTGACACGCCTGACCGAAGGTATGTAAGCGGCCCCGCCCGAGCCATTATTTATACTGATAAGGGTCAAGCAGTTGTTTCACTATCCCCTTCATGCGGAACGCTGTATGCTTACAACAAAAGTCATCTAAATCCGTGCAGAACTCTTCCCGTAAAGTTGCTGTCATGCACGCAAACAGACAGACAGACAAATCGCTAGCTAACACATAACCTGTCAGATGGAGATAATAAATAAATAACATGTGGCGAACGACGTAATTGCCTCTCAAATAACGCCTTTACTTCAAAGTAAAAGTTAACAGCCAGACTGTATGAGTACTCGTACCTTGATACCCATGAAGTATTCAGGGCTGAAGAGTTTCCCTCCACTGTCGCCGCTCAAGGACGTGGGCTCGATAGCACAGACGATCTAAAAAGACAAGTTATGTGAACGTTGTACACAGTATAGATGCACTTCAGATTTACACGTAAATATATTCTTAGATCACTGCTTGCTTCAGGCAGCGTGATGCCTCGTTGGCAAGTCTGACATTTCCTTGCTATTTCTGAGGTGAACTGCTCTCCTAGACTGTATTTGCAAGTCATGCTGTATTCTTGGATGACTTCAACTGTTTTTTTCTAGAAGAGAGGCATTGCAAAAAAGCAAACTGCTTTATTTCTCAGGACAATTATCTCGGCTTGAGAACTTCATCAAGCAAGATCAAGTATCCACAGCTTAAACACCTTCTTCGACAGTGAAGTAGTGTCATCTCTTTCTAAACCATTATCCGGTACACGTATTGAAGTAGTGTTATCTCTTTCTAAACCATTATCCGGTACACGTACTGAAGTAGTGTCATTTCTTTCTAAACTATTATCCGGTACACGTACTGAAGTAGTGTTATCTCTTTCTAAACCATTATCCGGTACACGTACTGAAGTAGTGTTATTTCTTTCTAACCATTATCCGGTACACGTACTCATGAAGTCTGTAGAATTACTATAAGTCCTTATTTTGAACGACTTGAAAACTATCTTTTCATTATTCCATTACAAAATTAGAAATAAAATGACAATCTTTTGGAGTCTGGAATATACAAATAAAAAACAAAACTAACGTTACGGTACTACAATAAAGATCAAACATTACACTTTCTGCATATTCATGCAGTAAAAATTCCAGTGATTAAATAGCCATATAATACTGTAAATTAAAAGCCCTAATAGCGACTCCCTCATAACGATAATACCGTTCTCTTACAACACTTTGTAAATGATATCTACCAACACGAAAACAAAGGCTTCCCACCGTTTGTCCGATGCTGATGACGTCTCCAATTTCCAGTAAGCTAAGAGGGAAACCCTCGTCTTCTTCCCGCACGACATTTAATCTGTCCGATGTCTTGGTGTACCAGTAGATCTTGTATCGTCCCCCTTCTGTGATGACGCTGGCAGAACAGTTCATGTACACAGATCCACGAGTGGCCGCAGGCCTTAAGGTCGGTAAGTCGATTGTGGCTATAGCCGTCTCGTCAACGGCTGGTTTAAAAAAATGGTTTTACGAATCAGCGGATTTTGTTCCCGTAAACCAATATGCTAATAACATGATTTTTTTTTTTTTGGATTGGTGTTTTACGCCGTACTCAAGAATATTTCACTTATACGACGGCGGCCAGCATTATGGTGGGTGGAAACCGGGCAGAGCCCGGGGGAAACCCACCACCATCCGCAGGTTGCTGGCAGACCTTCCCACGTACGGCCGGAGACTAATAACATGCATGGAGCTATTATAGTGTCACTGTAATATCATTTTCCTGCAACACGTAAGATAAGACAACATGTAAGACAAGACAACACGTAAGATAAGACAACATGTAAGACAAGACAACACGTAAGATAAGACAACGTGTAAGACAAGACAACACGTAAAATAAGACAACGTGTAAGACAAGACAACATGTAAGATAAGACAACGTGTAAGATACGCCAATATATTGATTGTGTTTGATGCATTTGTCGCTATACGCTTTTTCCAACTTGACAACCAAAGTGAGAATAAACATTATATAATGAGGTGAACAGTAAAGTAAGATATCAGTAAAGTATTCATGCACTGACCTGACTGTCTTTACTTTATAAGAGTTCGTTTCCCCATAAGGACTAGGTAGGCCAGGCTTACCTTGTGTGGATTCTATCGTCCGACAGGCGCCAGTCTCTGTGTCAAACACTTCACCCGGATTACAATCTGGGCTTGATACACGTGTGGATTTCTGACTGCTTCCAATTTCTGAAACACAACAGCAGATTGTTCTTATTTCATTTTTTTTTCGAATTTCGACCAGAAATAAACAATGGTTTCTTTTAGAACAACGTCGAATTATTTTATAAAAACTGAACAAAAGGACTAGATATAACAAAATTCTATATTTCTATAAATATTCCTCGATAATAAACAAACCATAACGGTATCAGTTATCACATCACTCACTTTGGTCTGCCTTACTACAGGTAAAAATCCACTTAAGTTGCTTCAAAGAATAACACACGTAAAACTGAAGTTTACATCAAAAGAACGGCCATCAAAAGTGACCTAAAACGTAGTTTATTTTAGGACTTATATTTCCAGGAATTATTGTATGTGACCTAAAAGCCTCTAAAATAGTGGATTATACGGTGGTATCTCGTGACAATGTGAACTTAAGCGAGTTAACTCCACTTTTGGTGCGTGGAACAAGTTGGTCTTAAGTATTTTAAATGCTTGTAACTCATCTCAAAAAATCTGAAAAATAAAACAAACTCTTTTTTTTCAGGCCTTTCTTTTGAAGAAAAACTTTATTATATATATTTACGTTGACTATTCTGCTCAAATTGTTTACCCAGGAAGTGTGCGTGTGTACATTTTTGATCATCACCTTTGGCACAGTACGCCATATCACACCCTGGGGGTGGTCTCAGCTTGTAAATGATAAATCCGCCACAGTTTTTCACCGTCACAGGTTTACTAAACAAGCAACATTCTGTTGAATCTCTCTTCCGCCAGGTGGCGCATGCTTTACCCATACGCTCTTTGCCGATGTGCAGAGGACCCTTCTCATTCAAGGATAACCACAAAGGAGCCAAAGTACCACAGTGCTCAACCTGGATGTTAAAAATTCATAAGAAAATAATAGTAATAATTTTATTATTTAATCTAATTTTATAGTATTTCGAGCTAATGTTTCAATGATAAGTTTTTTTTATCAACTTCAGTAAATGTCTACACGATTACCATTTCGCCGTGTGCGAAATGCTATTCTGAAGAAAAACAAAGAAACATGCAGTTAAATTATTTCCTTATGTTGCAAAAACATTTAAACAAAAACCTTATATTCGAGACCAGGATGTAAGCACCATTAGCATAGGGAACGGTTTGTGGTGAGCTGAAAGGGACAACTTGGAAGACATAATTCAAATGATTTACTTCTACATGAGTCTTATTTTCAATAAAGGCTAGTGCAAATATATTTTGATGAAACATTACTTTGGTGTATAATCGAAAGGGATGCTTATATTCCAAGGTCACTGCCGGTTCGATAGTATTTATTCGAATGGTGTTTTATGCCGTTCTCAAGAATGTTTCCCTTATACGACGGTCAGTATTATGATGGGAGGAAACCGGGCAAAACCCGAGGGAAACCGTCGACCATCCGCAGGTTGATGACAGACCTTGAGAGGAAGCCATGAGCTGGACTCACAGCAATCGCATTGGTGAGAGACTCGTGGGTCATTGCGCTCCGCAGGCACGTGAACCACCTCAGCCATGGAGAACCCCAGGTCCGATGTTCGTCCCTGCTAGCAAATAATCTGTTAATATAAATACATTTTATCTTCCTAACCTCAACGCATTCTGTCGGCATAATCGCATCTTTGCCACCCAGCCTCATTCTGAACCAGCCAGTCGGTATCGTGTTGTCACAATGGCTCCCATTGGCTGCTTCGATGGCGTTCTCCACGCTCCGCCACGTTTCGCTGAGAATCTTATGATTGGCGGGGAGACAGGGATCTGAAACGTTAAACTCGTTTACTCCATTGTTTCCAGCCAATAAAAGATGGCGTGTTAAAAAGTGAAAGGTGCTGGCGTTTTGTGCCACAGTGCATTTCTCTGTAGATAAACAGTCAGTAGCGTGGTAATTCAATCCAGGTGATGTAAAAAAAATACGGCATCGCCAATGCTTACGGCAATGCTTACAACAACCATTCTATCAAATATACACCATCATGCAAAGTTACAGCTGAAATGATTACACCTAATCCGATGGTAAGTCATTGCACTAAACCTACAGCTATAATACTTTAATATGTTCAGTGAATGTGATGTTGTAAAGTATTCACATTCAATTTCTCTGTTGTAAAATACAGCAAAATTTTGTTATACCTGTAGTATATAGAGTAGACATCGGTTCTTCTCTAAAAAAAAAACGGATCGTCGCTATACTAATCCTGGAAATGATCATTTTCTCCGCAGCTATTACTGTATATTTAATTGTGTTTTGTCACAGTCACTTCTCCTACCTATCAGCCTGGCTGCAAATGCGAACGAGCAATACTCTTGGGACTGGCGTAAAACTTTTTAAAATTTTAAATAAATACATAAATATGGAGACATTGGGCAAAAAGGTGCTCGACCAAGGGCGGTGATTCGCTAATACTGGTTTTCTCACCTTTATCTCCGTCATTAAAAAAAGATATGCTTGACTATAGCGCTAAATCCAACTAAAATAGATAAACACATTTATTAACACATACCAATGACAGCAAAACCACACAATCTGAGATTTTACGGCGAGGTAAATAACTGAGGATGTAGGTCTATATGTAAATAAATTCCACCTCTCCAAACTTTGTCAGCAAGATATCCATTCTTTAATTAAACGGTATAACTGGACTTACACATACTGATAAAACTTTAAAAAGTATCAAGTAAACTTTTTTTGTACTTATAATGAAATGTAATATACTGGGGAATTCCAAACCCAAAAGAAAACATTCTTTTTTTCGAAATCTTTAACTTTTCTCCAAAAACATAGTACAACGATATCGCTGTCACGAAATGTTTTCTTTGGAGTGCATTTTTTACACACTCCGGAGATTAAGTTTCTTTCTGTGGAAAGCAAAGAAGTATTTTCTTAAAGGCTGCACGATAAGGGAATTTAATCTGTAAGAAAACTGATCACTTTTCACTCTTTTCGTGCCAGAGGAGAGAACACATGCGTTACTGAGAGTTTCCTATTCGCAGTGAGGTTGTTATATTTGGCCATCGTTTTCGGGGGGAGGAAAACGTTATACATCCGACGCTCTCTGGAGCCATGCTAAGAAGGGCTCAAGTAGGCATATTTATTTATCTGATTTATGTTTTCCATCTTGCTCAAAAATATTTCACTTGTACGATGATGGCCAGCATATGGTGGAGGGAAATCAGACATAGCCCGGACATACATCGGGATTAAATATCATTAAGCTTCATCGGTATTAACAAACAAAAGTCAAAAATTTACTTTCTAAAAAAGCAACGCCAGGACATGGATTAAATTAGGTCTTCAAACGCTACACTCAGGGTCTTAAGAGGACGTTATATTTGAACTTTGAACTCTTTAGGGTCGTGGGTTTCCACCGGGCTTTGCCCGGTTTCCTCTCACTATTATGCTGGCCACCATCGTATAAGTGAAATATTCTTGAGTACGGCGTAAAACACAAATCAAACAAGATCTCCTTAAGCCTTCTCTGAAGTGAAGAATTCTTAAACATGGTATTAAACAACAGTTCAGTAAACAGATAAATAAGTCTGCTCTAGAATCGAAACAAAATGTATACGTCTGTCTACCTCTGCTTGGGAAAAGGCGGTCTAGTTTCGTAGGCTTTGATAATACACTTAGTACATGATTTGTTTTCATATCTGAAATAGCAGGTAGAGATAGAATTACCATCTGATCTTTGTTCTGTAATATGTTACATGCGCTAGTGGAACATAGTCTGCGTGATTGACGGGTACGAAACAGAATATCCGTCTGTCAGTTCATTAAGCGGCTGCTAAATCATGCTGTACCAAGTTTAAACAACGGTTTTATATTTGTGCCGTGCAAAAATAAACATTGCAACCGGGTGCCGAATTACGTGTTAGCCTTATAGCGGAGAAGCACATGTGTAAATCGGTGGTTAAATAAATCGTCTGATTACCCAGATGTATTAATACACTAGTCTGGAATTTTATGACGCAGGGCTATTCCCACCTTTCAGCGGATATTAGTTTATTTAATGTAATATGTTACATAATGTTATATGCGACAAGTTTTAAATGACACCATATGCCCGTATCTACATATGACGTATGTGAACTGACACCCTGTCCTTTGTATTTTCGATTTGTCACGTGCATAATTTGTCCCGCAAGATTGAAATTTTTAACGTGTTTTTCTCTGTATGAAGTACATGGCCTTTGCACAGTGTAATGCCTTATCACGTGCTGAACACACTTTGCAAGCAGTCAGATCAAGACAGTGTCTATAGCTAAAAGGATATTTATGCTTATATATTTATTATCTCTGACTGAATATGATATTTTGTTTGGATTTGACTTGACTGATTGATTTGATTGGTGATTAACGCCGCACCGGGTGTTCCAGTTCTAGGTAGAAGAAATCAGATTCCCAAGTATATATCTTGTATAATATTCTTTTGACGTGCCTGATTACTGTTTGAAACCATTTTTTATTAGTCTGCCTTGGACATGTGATATAGCAAAAATGCGTTATCGCCTGTATACTTCAAATATATGAAACTTATGCTTTTCTATTTAATGGAACATGTACTAGTACGTCTGTGAAATTAATCATCTTGTAAACCAACGTTATCGACTATAATATCTTACCATGACCAGACTGGTTGTTTATTTCGTGCTTAATGAAACATAAGATATGCTTTTACTTGCACACAGTAATGAGATGAGTAGATTTTACTCTCTTATACAGTGGTCTCTAAGGGGTTAGCGTATTAGCGTAATGAATTAGGAGCCTTCGCCGATGCTGGCGCTGTGTGTCCAGCTCATGTCGGCGTAAGTGGGAAGGTCAGCAAGCAAGCTGAGAATTTCTCCCGGCTCGGCAAGGTAAGGGCCTGTAAGGCACATAACAGTTATATCTTTAGTTCACATTTCATTTGGACATCATGCCTAGAATGTCGGCGGTCTTCCTACATCGTTGAAAACTGATGCTCTCTTACATGTTTCAACTTTATTGGATATTTACACAATTCATTCTTACATATTCCAGTGGAAACTGATGGTTTAAGTTATTTTTTGGCAATCCTTCGTGTGGTTAACGGCATGGAACGTCCCTTCATGGTCTACGAGTGATTATTAGAATATAGGAGTTGACGTTTAGATTAACTCATCGGCGCAGAAAAGTTATCTGTGAAAGCTGTCACCCTAATCCAGGCATGTTTTCTGACATATAGGCGGTATGGTTGCCAGACTGGCAGACACTGTGTGGTAGGAGACTTGTAATCATTTAGTAAATGCATACGTTATAATCTTAGGATCACCGCGCTATTTCGTCTAGTCGGGGCGAGAAACACCGACGTGAGCTGGGTGAGAAGAGGAAGCGCCGGGGAGAGGGGGTGGGGGAGAGGGGGTGGGGGAGAGAGGGTCGGGTAGAGGTGGATGGGAAAGGGTGAAGAAGTTAGATGTATGCGTGGGCACATTCTCAAGCGGGCATGCTTCCTCCAAGATTAACAGAAACACGTGTTAAACGTTCTTGAATGGCTTAATGAAAACTTCTCAGTAGATCGAAAATGGCGTGTTCGTACAAACAGGGATTCTGTACACTATTTCCATCTAAATATAACGCAGCTTGCTCTATAACTATAAAAAGAAAAATCTCTGCCCAAAGTTTTATGATCAGACCTGTAATTGTTGGCAGTAAAAGTACATTTAAACTAAAAAAAAATACACACGTATCATGTGCTGTTCCACCTAGTACTAGGAATGTAGACAAAACATTGTATTTCTTTGAAGTGGCATAAAAATAAAGCTAAACTGTTAAAACGTCAGGTTATTCTAAAGGTCGATCAGTTCATTTATAACTTGAGGAATTCACTTATAACTTGAGGCATTCGTTTATAACTTGAGGAATTCATTTATAACTTGAGGCATTCGTTTATAACTTGAGGCATTCGTTTATAACTTGAGGAATTCATTTATAACTTGAGGCATTCGTTTATAACTTGAGGCATTCATTTATAACTTGAGGAATTCGTTTATAACTTGAGGAATTCATTTATAACTTGAGGCATTCATTTATAACTTGAGGAATTCGTTTATAACTTGAGGAATTCATTTATAACTTGAGGCATTCATTTATAACTTGAGGAATTCGTTTATAACTTGAGGAATTCATTTATAACTTGAGGAATTCATTTATATCTTGAGGAATTCGTTTATAACTTGAGGCATTCATTTATAACTTGAGGAATTCATTTATAACTTGAGGAATTCATTTATAACTTGAGGAATTCGTTTATAACTTGAGGAATTCATTTATAACTTGAGGAATTCGTTTATAACTTGAGGAATTCGTTTATAAATTGAGGAATATGATCAATTAGTATGGCATGAACACAGTGAAAACATATACACCTGAATATAAATTGTACTGGTACATACTCCTCTCCGAGTAATGTATAAGTTCAGGCAAGGTACCAGTCTGTTATCGTAACCACATAAAAGGATGTTTATATTGAAACCATATGTTGGTTACATAAGGTCACGCTTTTTACATATTTAGGTTCGCCTACTTATGTGACCGCAATTCGTTTTTTCTGTCTTCATTTTCCCCCAAAAGATTTCGTGTTGGAAAGAAAATGAAACTTGAGCGGTGCACAGGAAAGGAGGACCCCTACGCTGTGATAAAGTAAAAAGTGTCTTCAGCGACAGATGGGTGATTCGTGTTAGATATCATGATGAAGGTTGTGACGTCATGATGGTTTGTAATAAACCGTAGGAAATACTTGTTTTCCCTTTTCAAGCTATCATGTACACATGTCGCTCATTATCAACTTCATGGAGTATTTAGAGCTCTCAAGAACCTATTTCAAGCCAGTTGCCTGCTTGATGTTTGAGGGTGGGATATTTATATGTCTGTTTGTTAATGCTGGTAACATTTTTTTTTACAAGTGATGGGTACTGAACACAAGATGGTGGTCTAGATTATAAAAACCGAAAGATTTGTGGTTTAGATCTCCTACACATGAAACCATCCTAGGTGGCGCTTTTTCGAACAAACCGAATGGGCAAGGAAAATGGTGAGATATTGCATTGAACACCACGGTTTGTGTGGTACTGAGAAAACAGTCGTGTATACTCAATGAACTCTCACAGTAGCTTGGTGGAATTAAGAGTTCACTAATATTCTCTGATTAAAAAATAAAACAAAATGAAAACCTTTGATATGGACCATGCCACCAAACGATTCTAGTTGCTGCTCTTTAGTACAAACCGAAGGAGCACAAGGTAACTGGTATTCATACTCTATTCCATGGAATGATTTGCGGCAAGCGAATAAGAGGTGTTTTAGGGATTCTAATCAACAATGGTCAATTCATAGAGAACTGTTGCCAGAATTAATACGGTGGTTTGTTCATAAAGGTCCTTGATATATGCCACTTAGAAAACAGTAGTTCATACTCTATGAACTCTTACAGTAGCTTGGCGGATTTGGTAGTTCCTGAATATTCTCTGCAAGAGTGGAAAACCTGACAAAAGTATGACATAATGAAGATACAGTCTGAGAAGATTCAAAAATCAAAGAGAAAAAAATACTCTCAACTAAAGATTTTGTCGGCGAAAGAACCAGGACTTACACGCAGTCGCCAATGCTGCATGGAGGAGATGTGGCGTTGTAACTACATTCCTGACCCGGTTATGTTTTCTTAGCATTATTTATGGGTTGTTAACATTACTTTTAAACCCAGTACATCCGCTCGTTTCGTTACATAGTTAGCCGCTGTAATAACACAATGTTTAACTTTGAGTTCCCCTGTGGGGGGTTCGAAATGGGAAGTAAACAGGATATGGTAAACAGAACGACGCATGACGCATGGTTGTTAGCTTTCGTGCCTCATATTCAATCAGTGTAAAAGACTATACAGCTCAAAACGATAAGCCTATACAGAACAAAACAAGAGTAGCGACGACAGTGTGCAATTTGGCAAACGATCAAACGAAACCTTCAAATACGGCCTCTTACGTTCTTCCTATTATTATTGTTAAAAATCGATGACTACATGTACTTTTCATTTGAATGAAATAGTCGTTATTTTATGAACATGGTTTCACACGGCTGTGTTGCGCTTGGGCCTTACAATATGATACAACTGTCCTTTAGGTTTAATATTACTGCAGTAGACCCATGTGTTGTGTTGTCACATAAAATAACGTGTTGTATTTGTCGCATGAAATAATGTGTGGTGTTTGCCACATAAAATAATGTGTTGTATTTGTCACATAAAATAATGTGTTGTGTTTGTCACATAAAACAATGTGTTGTGTTTGTCACATAAAATAATGTGTTATGTTTGTCACATAAAACAATGTGTTGTGTTTGTCATATTAAATAATGTGTTGTATTTGTCACATAAAATAACGTGTTGTGTTTGTCACATAAAATAATGTGTTGTATGTGTAACGCTGCAATATTATGTGTCCTATATCCTGCCGCTGAAGAAAAAAAATTCCGGTGCCTCCTCTTACGATCATTATAATGCTGGTTTCAGCATTTCTCCCGGACGCTGCCCGGTTTCCTCTCACCATAATGCTGGCGGCCGTGGTATAAGTGAAATATTCTATTAGATCTATAAAATCATTCATCCAAAATGACAGACAACTAATTTAGATTTTAAAAATACATTAATCGGTGCATTTTTCAGAATTTTGTGAATAATTCATCTTAATCATTTTACTTCCATCAAACTAGCTTAACATTCGAAATATCACGGGTCCAAATATGGTACACATATGTGTATTAGCTGAAAGGACGCAGACACCTACATGTACATGGGAATGGAGAGTTCCAGCTCTAATACACTGCAATTAAAACACAGCATCCGTTTTAATTTATGCTACTTTAATCAGCCATAGAGCTAGGGGAGTATGAGTTGTTAATCTTTAAGCGTTTGCATGACCAGTTAGAATGAAAAGCCTAAGTCAGAGGCCGGATTCCACACGTTGTGTCTGACTATATATACCGACTATATCAGACTCCCAGATTCCACACGTTGAGTCTGACTACACATGCCGACTATATCAGGCTTTCGGGTTCCGCACGTTATGTCTGACTATATATGCCGACTATATCAGGCTCCCGGATTTCACACGTTGTGTCTGACTGTACATGCCGACTATATCAGACTTCCGGATTCCATACGTTGTGTCTGACTATATATGCCGACTATATCAGACTCCCGGATTCCACACGTTATGTCTGACTATATATGCCGACTATATCAGGCTCCCGGGTTTCACACGTTGTGTCTGACTATATGTGCCGATTATATCAGGCTTCCGGATTCCACACGCTGTGTCTGACTATATATGCAGACTATATCAGGGTCCCGGATTCCACACGTTGTGTCTGACTATATATGCCGACTATATTGGGATTCCGGATTCCACACGTTGTGTCTGACTATATATGCCGACTATATCAGGCTCTACATCAGCTCTGAGTTTTCCGTCCTATCCAACACAGATAAAATTCTGATATATTTTAACTAGGTGCAGTCTAACAATGTAGACATTAATAGTGTATCAACAACCTAAAATGTCGGTGTGGCAGTTTTACCAAATCAGTGCTCCTTCACTCTTCAGTTCGGAGGCAAATCTTGGACTCAGTTGCCTGAATTGCACATGTGTAACGTAACACTCTCTTTCTAATGGGACTTTTCGGCTGGTTTACTCACACCCCACTGGCGTTGCCTTTGTACGTGTACAAAAACTCTCATGCTGTAAGCGACATGTACAAGAATACGCACGTACGATTTATTTATTTATTTGATTGGTGTTTTACGCCGTACTCAAGAATATTTCACTTATGCAACGGCGGTCAGCATTATGGTGAGAGGAAACCGGGCAGAGCACGGGGGAAACCCACGACCATCCGCAGGTTGCTGGCTGACCTTCTCACGTACGGTAGGAGAGGAAGCCAGCATGAGCTGGACTTGAACTCACAGCGACCCCATTGGTGAGAGGCTCCTGAGTCATTACGCTGCGCTAGCGCGCTAACCAACTGAGCCACGGAGGCCCTTCGCACGTACGACTTTCGGTGACTATGTTTTCCACATGGCTTTACAGCAATGTGGTACGCATTACGCGCTGCATTATCTCAATTAACTTTGACACTACAATGTTCCAGCTGAGTATGACTTACAAAACTTCGGGGTTCTGTCTCAATGCTAAACCGCTCCCATATCGCGCACATTAATTACGCGGTGGGTTCTATGACTGGGTGGGACAATACAGTGTTACATTTCATGCGCTTTAGGGACCCGTAAACACATCTGGTTAATGGGCCACAGAAATGTTAAAAAGTCGCAACAAATGAAAGCTAAGACAGCCACACAAATTTACAAAAGACTAACTAAATTCAGTTTTCATGTGAAGATCACAGTAAACAATAAATATATTCGTACATAGTTTAGGTGGTTTTTCCTAGGGCAATTCCAAGTTTACTGAGGGCTGAATACGAAAAGTAGCCTATAAATTACCAGATCAAACGTCACACTCATAAATCACATACATTGCGTTTCATGACTTTTTTTTTTGTTATTTTTGATTTATTAGAAATGAAATAGTAAAAAAAAAGTTATTCTTGATCATAAGTAACTCATACCTACCCACAGTTTCAGCGGACCCATAATAAAGGAATGGCATCAGCAGATATAATGGAATGTAGCACACTTTCGTCAAATACTGTAACATCTTCGGTACACAATGTGTGCCTTAATCTTGTCTCTTGCTAAATCCAGTCATATAACAGTGTTTTCTTATGCTATAGCATAGCACACATATTGTAACGACCATATATTCAAAGGCAATTCGCCCTATCCACTTTCACAAGCCCTCCGCAGTTTTCTTGACGGAAGAGTCGCCCGCAACAACTTTCATACAGCACTGCCTTTGGTCCAAATTAGATCATGTAAAGAGAGAAGTTCTTTTTCGTCTTGAACGCTGTTATTTTTTTCCGCCGACTCTCTCCCCCGCTCGATGAAGAACAGCGGCGCAGATACGCTTAATTCTCTCTCATTCAGACACTTATCGTCTGCGGAAACGAGGACTTAAATATCGTCTGCTTCAGTCAATTTCTAGCAGGTGGTGCACGTGCTCTGCGGCTGGTTATTCTCATCTCGCATGATCCAGTCATCGCCAGCGCAAACCATGTGTTAAATGGAGGCCATTTTATTCTAAACGATCGGGCAAACGCGGTGTTACAACACGCCATGATAACCCTTACACGTGTATCTGTCCGTTATTAGCCTAAAGGACGTGCGATGATGTTGCAAGATCTAATGTGTTATTGTAATACGATGTGGTCACAAAAATTTGTCTGTGCCTAAAGAGAAAAACACAGGCCTTTCACAAGAAAGACTTTTAAGGCAGCTTAAAGTGATACAGGTTCAGGTCGAGCGAGGAATATTACCATAGGCCTAAGCTGGAATATTTTTCTCTTAGTATAATACTAAGAAAACACACAGTACTGGCAGAACATGTGGTTGAGGTTGAGGCACAGCTGTTTGTACGTATAAAAAAAGTGGGACGCGTAACTTGATGCATTGTTCAACCGCATTCTGTTAGCCTCTGATTTCTTTTTAATTTGACGTGTGGTATGGCACGTCAGTGAACTTATCCGATCTAAACGATAAATAGTCCAGAGGGGATAAAATATTTCATACTGGCTCAGAGTGAGAGGTAACACAGCTGTGTGTGGTAAAACATAGGCAATAAAAATCGTGACGAGTGTGCCATAGCTGGATTTGAACACAAGAACAAGTGACTCCCGTTTTTTATGATTTCTTGTATAGAGGAACAAGTACGACGTTAATGATTTTACAAGATAACTTTGTAGTCTTCACCACGGATAAAGTGCATGCGGTAACCAGGGAAAAAGGAGTGAACCTGTGTTTCATAGATAATGGAGTGGTAATTCCGTTTATTCCGGAATTGTAGTTCCTTTACCACAGCAGAGCTTTCCGGACAAAGCAACGTCCTATCTACAAATATACCACTAGCTCAGGTCCTGTAATAAAATGAAGAGGCAAATAACGAGCGGTTTGATAAATGTATTTATTTACACATGTATTTACTGGGAATTTAGAAAAGACTACAGTAGAGAGAGTAAAACCAGGGCCTGCAACGACAGCGTGATAGATTGCAAATTATGGAAGAAAAGCACCCCGCTTATCAATTTATCACAGTAAGGGTTTCATCCTAACTGTTCATGTAAACCCAACAACCGACAAATCACACGACAATGGTCAAACGCCATCGATAAAGCAGAATTATGTAAAAAAAAAAAATAAAAAAAATAAAAAAAAAACAGTGATGTTATATATAATGTATTAGACGGCTATCGAGTTATCTGAATGGTAACTAGAATTGCTGACTTGTACAACGGCAGTCGAGAAAGGGGCAAGGTGCCTGAACGTACATACGACGGCGGTCAGCAGTTATTTATCATAGTGGGACCCTTGGCCGAGATAAATTCACGAGCATCAACGAGTTGTTGGCAGACTTTCCCACATTCGACTGGATGAAATGAAATACACACATGTTCTAAATTGACAATGGCCGTACGTGAGAAGGCCTGGCAGCAACCTGGTCCTGGGTTTCCCCACTCAGGGCTCTGTCCGCTTTCCTCTGGCCATAATGCTGGTTGCAGTGGTATAAGTGAAATATTCTTGAGTACGGCTTAAACACCAATCAAATAAATAAATAAAATGACGATGCAGTAAAGTTACCAATGTCTATTCTATTCAAAACTGAATGCTTATATTGTTGGTGTGGGTACACGACTTCCGCCAGTCAGGCCATGTGTTTTATACACAAAGTATGTTGGCTACCTGAGAGATCACTGTATAAGCCAAAAACGTCGCAGTTGTAACTTTTCTGATTTCTGCACTTCAGCTTCGGGTGCAGTAGATCCAGGGTCAATCCTGGGTCAAGTCACACCTAAGACCTTAAAAGAGGAAGTTTTAACCTCCTCGCTTGGCGTTCAGCATGAAGGAGATAGTGCAACGACTGGTTGACCCGTATCAGTATAATGGCTTGGGTGGGGCAGCTTACTTGCCTTCGGTAAGGCGTCTCAGTGAAGCAGCACTAAGCGGTGGAAATCCGGCAAGCAATAATGGGGCACATTACATGCACTCTAAGGATTCCTTCGTCGTCATATGGTTGAAAAATGGCTAAATACGACGTTAAACCCCAAGCAGTCACTCACTCACTCACTCACTCACTCAATGATTTCTACAGACCATTTTGCCTCCAGTTAGTAGACATTCAAAGTCTCTAAAGGGTACTTCGGTGTGATCGCATGTATGCACAAATTACACATCAGCCGGACTTAAAAAGGTGGAGAAAACATAAAAATTATCTAAAGTTCAGATGAAAGAGTACGAAAAGTTAATCCTAAATGTGGTCTTCAATATGTTTTTCGATTTTTCTCTAAAGTGAAAAAGACTCCAGAAAATATTTTTGTATGGTGGGTAGTTGGGAAAACCTTTTGATATTTACAGTGATTGTGTGATAATGTTATAAATGAGGATGTAACACATGTTTAACAAATATATGTGCACTACAGTCTCGTCTTTTCATTTAATAATTGTGATCAACCAGGATTTTGATCATAATTATATTTAATATATTCATAAATATTATCATAATTACGATTAAATGCATCTGTTTGGATATAGATAACATATTTACTTTGAAACAAATTTATTAGACATGCAACACATCCTTATTGCAAAGACGATATATACCAAACAGTGGTCCCAAATACCCACCAAACCAAACCATTTTCTAAAAACATTTTCTCCTCAAGAAAAAAAAATTTGAGTGTAGTGTTGACTACGACCTTTAACCCGAAGGAAATAAATATGTAAGTAAAAGTAACTCCGTACCAAACTGTCATCCAAGAGAAAAGCACCCCGAAAAGAGCATGTATAACTGACTTTTAAGCAGACACATTAGTGAGACTAGTGGGGCTAAGTACATGTTATCTTCATTTGTGAAATTTGAAATCTGTCCCAAAATAAATTTCTGTTCAACTCATCAGCCACAGAAGCTCACATCTGGAAGTCATCATTACTGAATTAGCCCCGTTCTCAGCAAGGATTTTGGGGCGCACGGTGATCGCTTGACGCGTGTGAACGGTAGCGCGTCCCCAAACCCCCAGACGTCGTTGACAGCCACAACTCATTAATAAGGCGTATCAAGCAGCTGATGAAACAGTAAGTGCTCAATCTAAGACAGAAAGCGTACGAATTGTCGGAAACCATACAAAAATAAACTAGAAAATCATAAGGAAAATGTTACCGAAATTGTCTCTGTGAATATGATCTATCTGACGGTGTTGGGTCGAACAAATAATGTCGCCGCTTATTACCCAAGAATGTGCCTTCGACACTTTCATTGGGGTTCTCCGACTTGAAGAAATGGGTGACCCCTTTAACGATATCCATTTATATCCTGCTGTGGCTTACTTTGTCAGTAATAAACCGGCGAAACACAGAAGAGGCAACACCTCTTCTTGAGGACTTAGTGATCTTTCAAGGACTTGCTTAAAGTTGCAGTATTTAGTAAATACTTTTAACCCATTCAGTCTCCTTTTTTGTGCATTTTAATGACGGCGTTTGCAGTACATTCTTTTTGTGTGACGTCAAGGGAAGAACTTCATAAGGTCTGAGTGATTTTTACGACATCTATTTGAGAAGACAGCTCTGTTCTGCGTCCACAGTGGAAATATATAGGAATACCAATTTCGTTTCGTTGAGTTTTCCAGGGCTTTTGTTTTTGTATGTGAACTCTGTTGACATCATCGTTATATACATTACTACTCTACAGAATGACTAACTACGCTTGGGATAATGTGACGTATTCAGTCAACTATAATGACGTCAACTGGACCGTCGTCGATGCTCTGGATGAGGACATTGTGTTGGAGGATTCTTCGAGGGATGTCAGCATCATCGTTCTGGGAACTATTTTTACTCTTGCTATACTGGGGAATGCTGTCGTTGTTGTTGTGCTTCTGACCAAGTACTTCAAGAGGGAAAGCATACCAGATGTTACTTCAACCGGAAGTGACGACCACTTCCAAGCATCACGTGCAAAATCACGCATGCGCCTGACTAGTATGCAGTGGTTTATGCTTCTGTTGAGTTTAGCTGACATTTTCGGTGCATTTTTTACTATACTGCCACAAATCATTATGGAGGTGGTTCAAGATTTCCATGGCAACAATTTCGTTTGTAAATGTGTCAAGTATCTTCAAGTAGTTGCTATTTACGCCTCGACCTATTGCATGTTGATGCTGGCCATCGATCTTTACATCACCGTCTGTAAGAGTTCCGGAACCCCACAGAAACCTTCTAAACGGGTCCTCATCATGACGTCACTAGCTTGGGGGCTGTCTGCCATATTTGCGCTCCCGCAAATTTTCATATTTTCCTTGAAGGAATTCATTCCTGGACGTTGGCAATGCCTAGCGATCTTCTCTCCACTGTGGACTCTAAAACTTTACGTAATGTTTTTTACAGTCATCACATTTCTTGCACCCATAGCAATCCTTGTCTTCTGTTACGCGAGAATTTGTTGTCAGATTCGCTACGCCACCTACCGGAATAATATGGAGCAAGCCAGGCACAGATCACCCCGCACTGTTGTATTCAGACCGCCTGCCAATGGCGGAGAAAGGTTCTTCAACCCTGACGAAATGCTTCTTGACAGACGCCGTAGTCCAGCATCTGAGGGAAAACGAAGGATGTTGAAAATGTCTCTAACCATCATTATAACTTATATTATCTGCTGGGCTCCATTTTTGATCGTTAATCTCTGGGCGGCATTCGACCACGAGGCTACCTTTCCAGGTAAGAAGTTCGTAAATTGATGGACAGAAAATTTACTGCATTTACGACATAACTTTTATTTAGCACGAAACTTTCTTTCAAAATTGCTAAACCATTTGTAACATTACGTCAAATTTTGCCTAACCGTGAATGTCATTACGTCACCCTAATGGCCGAACCATAGGGTGGACACAGGCTCGAATCTACAATCATAACAGTTTATGATTGATTGAGTGAATGAATGAATGAATGAATGAATGAATGAGTGAATGAAGTAAAAAGTTGAAAGGAGTAGCTAATTCATTGTAACGTTTCACAATTAGTGGTTAGAAGGGTTTCGCACCCCGAAAAGCTTCAACATGCGATTTAGTCGATACAGAAGTGTTAATACAGCATAAATACGTGTCTAAAGGGAGGTAACACTGTGCCATCATTTCCCTACCAGTAAGGCTGTGATGCTCTCTCCCGGTACATCTTTACTTCTTCAGAAGTTGTCTTTTACTATGAGAAAAAAAGGAGATAGGGACTTCAGGCACATTAACACATGTACAAACGGTCCTCTTAACGTATTTTACTCTCCGGCCTTACGGTGGTGGGTTTCCAACGGGCTCTGCCTGGTTTTCTCCCACCGTAGTGCTGGCCGTCGTCGTATAAGTGAAATATTCTTGAGTAAAAATATAAAAATAATTAAGTATATAAATAAATAACGTATTTCATCGGTTACGTGTGAAAATTTGTCAACTACCGTATCCCACTGTCGTCGTTGCTCTGATTTTACTCTCTGTGATGTTGGTCTTTTATTAAACTGTATATGATGAATATAAGGTCGGCAGCTTCGGTCAGCCATGTTCTTAACCATAAGCCCGATTAGCCTGACCGCCATCATAAATGTAGAAGGGAAAAGTTCTCGATTATGGTGTTAAACAGTTAAAGTAAATAAATACATTACTGTAGCCAGTATTTGCTGGAAATACATCAATGGTGTGATTTGCGTGTGAAAGTTAAACATGCCTTCATATCAATAAATCCATCGTTCTAGTGTTCTACCAGTATGTATCCATTATAAAGTGAACAACTGACCCTCTACGTATCTTCTGGATCTAACAGCCAGTCTTTTCCGTCGTTACAGTCACCGCCTTCGCTGTCATTATGAGGATGGCCAATCTAAACAGCTGTACCAACCCATGGATATACTTGTTCTTCAGTGCCCTCTGGCGGAAAACACCAAATAACAGCGTTCTTCAGTCATTCATGCGCCTTGAATCGCCACCCACTTCCAGATCTGACGACGTAGAGCTTGGAAGTGTGAATATTGATGGCCAGCTTTAAAGGAAACAAATGTGGAACTGACAAAAGTGATGGCCAAGAATAGTGCAGCAGTGTTTCTGCTCACATAGTTAAATGACAGAAAACTGTTATATTTTTTGTAAGCTTAATGAATCTCAACAAGTAATATTTCACACATGTGTATATTTTATGGTTAACCATCCTCAGTCGGTGTAACATAAAGTGTTTTTTTTTTGTTTTTTGTTTGTTTTTTTTTTTGGTGAAATACTGTAATAGTCCGGGTGATAGCGGAGACTTATCAGTGCTCAGCCCTTGATAAAAGACTAATTCTATCGGTCATGGAGTACGAAGATGAAACTTATTTTATACGTTCTTCACGACAATCTTGTCACTAAAAGCCTAGACTTAAGTTCTCATCTCATGCTTAAAGTCATTTAAAAACGGCCTAATAATTGCTAATTACGTTCCTGACGACAATTAATCACTAAAAGCCGATTCTTAACTACCCAGCTAATGCGCAAAGCAAAGCGATTTAAGAACTGCGTAATTAACACTAAGTTTCATCCTGGTATTCAGCCATAACCCGTGCCCTCGTTTTTTCGTAATTTAGCCCAAAAAATAATAACCATAAATCCGTTCTTCGGTAATTAGAACAGTATTTTATAATCACTATATCTCAAGGTATCTTTTGGTTAAAAAAAAATCAACCTTATACGCGACAAGATCGGTAAAGTTCTAATTAGCGTTAATCAGGGCCTTCTTCAATTACCTTAAGCATGAGCAGGGGACATATGAGTCGGCTTTTAGTGGCAAGATTATTGCGAGGAACATCAAAAATAAGTTTCATCCTTGTACTCCACCGTGACCGACAAAATTACTTTTGCCGTAATTTGAACCCCACCCCCAGGGGCTGTGGAAAGGGCGCCGCTCTTGAGGATTACCATGTTGGCCCCTATAGTTCTAAGTGTTCCGTGTGTCAAACGTTTCGTGCGCAACTGCTGGTTCCCGGGCTATAATGTTAATTATGGTGTCCAACCCTTTGGACTGGGAGCATTATTGAAATTGTTCCAGCTTTTATGATGATTATTCTTCCTCGACATAAACAGTTATGAAATAAATACCGCTTGAGTGTTTTGAATTAAATGCCATGAGACACATGGCTTGGTTAGAGACAAAAATATTCTGATTGATGTAGGTTACGCTACCTTACGCCCACTAGGCTGCCCTATTGGATTTTGTTTCAAACCTTAAAAAAACCCTCTCTTCCATAACCAGTGAACCGATTATTCTGAAATCTGGTACTCGTGTACAACAATTTAATCCCAGAATTTTCAGTTTTTGGATTTTAGAATTTCAAAATTTATAGGAGCCAATTTTTCAGAAATATGATTTGATTGATGGATTGATGTTATTTCCATGCCGTCGTCAAGAATATTTCACTTATACGACGGCGCACAGCATTATGGTGGGAGGATCTCTGAATAGGTCAGGCGAAAGGGCTTTACAACTAAGAGGTTTTCAGTCGCTACAAGTTTTTGAAGTTTGGAGGAAAATATATGGAGGCCAGTAGATGGGCTGGAGTGTGTACAAGAACTGAAGAAATATGTCCAGATGTTAGTGTTTCGCCTGTAACTTGAAAAGTTTCAAATTTAGAATGTTGTAGCAAATGTAGACACTGATCAGCTCTAAGTTCGTTATTTAGATGCTTTTAATCCAAGACCATTGGTTCTCTGGCTACAGGTAATTAAAATTCGTTAGAATTTTTGCTTCATAATTTTATACCTTTTAAATATTTCCCCTGTTAATAACATTGGGGCTTTGTGTAAGACTACGTGAAGCTAGTCATTGCAGTTTAGGAAATGTACACTAATTCTGCCCGCCAAAGATCAAAGTCACTGTGGTCGCGCACTGGCACAGTACCCAGTTTACATTTTCTGCTAATGTAATTTCCGGTGTTTTGTGCACGAACGTAGAAAAATGGACGGATGCATAAAAGGGTGGAAATCTGCATCACCATAATCTATGTCCAATAGTTTACTCGCTACAGGTGTCTGTAAAAATGGTTCCCTATTTAATATAAAGGCATCACTTGAGTGCGCCGTAGCAAACTTGGGACAACGTATTCTTCTGTCACAGGCTCTGAGCAGTACATTATAGGCCTTTGTATGTATGGGTTTAGCACCAGAATCTGGAAGCACTGTCTTCTTTCTATATGTTGAAAGTAGTAGTTCCTTTTCTTGTTCTCGTACATTGTTTTTGTTTTGTCTTTTGATGCACTGTATACTTTGGAATCGAGTAAAACCAATAGTATCCCCATCTGTGTCATTTGCCTAGGTGTAACATGCCGTGGTCCGCGTTGTGCCTAAGGTGTTACGACATCTATATCCGTACAACATATAACTTTCAGAAGAAGATTTCTTAGAAATTGTTTCAGCCAGTTTATAAGCTATAGGCCCTATCTGATTGGTGAGTATATTTTCTTCATCCTTCAAATATCAGACTTTCTCTTCATTATTTTTGCCCTTAAGTTTCTGGTCCATGTTCCAAACCTCACGCATAGGTGTTTTGACGTAAGTTCCGCAAACAAGATCGTCTCTTTGATTTGAGTAATCGACGCGTATCATACCAGGGTTTACTTTTGAAATTCGGATTTGTCGAGGTCTTAGGTATGGTTCTGTCAGCAGCTATGAGATCAAGTTCATTAAAGTTTAATGTAGGATCACCTGCTGCATTGAGAGTCTCTGAGGTGATATCAGTCTTGCAGAACATCTCAAATGCGATCCTCCGGCCGTAAGTGGGAAGGTTTGCAGCAACCTGCGAATGGTCGTGGGTTTCCCCCGGGCTCTGTCCGGTTTCCTCCCACCATAATGCTGGCCGCCGTCGTGTAAGTGAAATATTCTTGAGTACGGCGTAAAGCACCAATCAAATAAATAAATAAATCAGATGCGATCCAATCTGCTTTATCGAATTTCCCCCCAGTTACACGTTCTAAAGAATTAGAAGTGATGTGTTCTGGGATGAGAGGGAAATGTCCACTACGTCAAAGATCGTCATTCACTTTCCGAGAAAACTCGGGGAGAAGTGATGGATCAGTAATAGTGAGATGAATAGCAGAATAAGCGCCATTATTTGGATGTAAATAGGTATTTATTTATTTATTTATTTATTTATTTGATTGGTGTTTTACGCCGTACTCAAGAATATTTCACTTATACGATGGCGGCCAGCATTATGGTGGGTGGAATAAATAGGTATTAGAATCATCATTAAAATAACACAGTTTCTCCTCATAAAAGAAGTCTTCCAGTATTTTGCCCTTATTACTTATGTTACTACTGCCCCATAGGGGGTTATGGGAATTGAAATCTCTCACTATTATAAACGCTTTAGGTAATTGTTCAGAGAAGACAGAGAAGTGTTCGGAGGAATATACACCGAACATAATGTAATTGTTTCTGACAAGGAAACTCGAACGGCCACAGCCTGAAGCTCTGTATTCAGAGCAACAGGACTGTGAATAATAGTGTTATGAATAAAGATGGAACAGCCGCCAACAGCTCGCTATTTTTCATTGAATAAGCGCTGTATAATGAAAAATTTTTAAGAGTTATTGTATCTTTGTCAGATGTCTTCAGGCGAGTTTCCTGAAGACAAAGTGCAATGGGATTTAATGATTGAACTAGCTGTGTTATTTCAATAATATTTACCTTAAGACCTCGACAATTTGGACCGAGGACGACCCTTCCTTGGAGATCGGCTGTTAGATCTCCCTGGTGCGGAGATCCGCATCTGATGTTGAAGGACCAACGTCCCTCAACGATCCAAACTTATTAAAAGTTTGGGCAGGATCCCTAGTGGCCTTAGAGGGACGCTCTATGGGGCCACTAGGTTTATTACTTTTATTATCATTACTCTGAGGCTTGATTTTGGACATATTTTTGTTATTTTTGTCTTTAGGGGGATTGGATTCGGGTTTATCACTTTGTCCGTTACTATTTACTGATTTCATTTGTTGTATGGAAGTAGTTTGGGTTGAACAAGAATTAAGCGCAGGTTGAACAGAACGTTCCACAGAGGTAGAAGAAGGTTTGTTGTTTCCCACAGGCCAAGTCAGGGGAGTCTGAGTAGCAACAGATGCTACTCGCTTGACCATATTGGCAAACAAAGTCCACAGTGAAGTATTTGAGGGTGACACCAGCTTACGAGCCTCCTGATAAGATATCTTGTTTTTAAGTTTTAAGTTTATTCTTTGTTTTTGCTTAAAGAATAATGGACAGTCTTTAGAGGAGGCCATGCGATCTCCACCGCAATTGCAAGACGTAATTGTGCTGCTACAGTCGAAACCATCATGACCCTCACTGCCGCATCGGAAACAAACCAGTTCATTTTTACATTGGCCCTTGCCGTAACCAAAAATTTTGACAATGGAAGCACCGCTTTGGGTTAGGGATATATAAGTCTATACTACCCCTACCCCTACCCCTACGGGTCAATGTAGATATGACGATGGAAGAGATTTACTATTGAAAGTCAAACGATATGTATTTCATTTCAAGATGTTACCAGCTTGTTGTGTTGTGAGATGTTTTACCCTGGTGTCACGTATTATCCCCTGACAGCTATTCAGTGAATTTTGAGGGAATGTACACACCGGAATATCAGATATTTTGTTCAAAGTCAATAGATTTGTTGATTGTTGTTTCCAGAAACATGTTATGAGAATGTCTCCGGATCTTAGCTTTCTCAGTGTACCAGCTGCATAGAGCAAAGCTCTTTTTTTAAATAAATGGGTGGATTTTCGATGCCGGCTTTTTCTTCACTCTTTGTTGAGAGAACGATGAAAGCCGGTCATCTGTCCTGTCCATTATCAAGGGAGTCTGACAAAACCCCCAACTTCCTCTTTTTATTCGCACTTGACAAAGTCGGCTGAGAAGAAGAGTGGGTGGATACATTAGATACATTAGAGACATTATACGAAAGGTTCACGGAAGACATTACAGATACTTAATAAGAATTACTGTGGGAGTACTAGCACAGGAGTTCAGCTCTATGGACAAGCTTGTCGTGTAAGGCGTGTACTAAACACGAGGGACAGTTTTCATCCGCAAAAAATGAACAAGATTTTAACATCACTTTTGAGAGAAAGAAAGTAAGATCAGTTTCCTTTCAGGCTACTTCCCCGATAACACGAGATCAAACGACGGATTGTTCACCGCTTATTATCAACCACGGAACAAGAGAAACAAGAGTGAACATTATACAAAAAATTGCTTAGTATAAAACCTATATAGATTACGCTACATGTAAATGGGAGGCGGATAAACACATTTTCATGAAATACACCCCAGCGAAATGCAGTTGTCCGCCATTTGGATTTCTATGCCGTAGATGAGTTTGGAAGCAAATTCCATCTCCCGTGGGACTTCTCCACTAACCAGAGGAGGATTAAATTATATTATCCCTCGCGGATCCTTCGCGGATCCTTCGCGGGTCCTCAGCGGAGAATGTGAGCCTGTCAAGCTGTAGTAATGTATCTACTGAAATTCCATCTTTTGGGATCACACATAACCAAGAGAGTCAACATGTGCTACAATATAACTATTTGATGGCTTTTAACTTTAGCTTGTTTTGACGCATTCTTTGAAATTCGGTAGACAGATGACACGAAGATTATTTTTTTAAACACAAAAATGTGATTAACATATACCAAATCATATTCCCCCGGGCATATCGCTTAATTTTTCAGGGTCTGGGAGCAGCCTGCGGATGGTCGAGGGTTTCCCCTGGGCTCTGCCTGGTTTTCTTCCACCATAATGTCCGCCGTCGAATACGTGAAATATTTGTGAGTACACGGTAAAGCACCAATCAAATAAATAAATAAAATAATTTTTCAGTCATAATCATTTCACAGGTCAAATGGTAATTTCTTGAAATGAAAACACTTTTGTGCGAAATAAATCTGTATTGGTGTGCTAGTGCGCTTACCACCAGGAAACGGAGGCCCCAAGGGCATTCTCGTCTCATCCTCGTCATTAGACCCAAAGCATCCCTATGGCTGGACATATTGATATTTCAGATCACGTGGGAACCAATCGCCAACTATAACACTTTCGTCGCTAATCTGGGTTTTCTTTCTATGCCATACGTCTTAATTATATTCTTACCAATCACTTCTTTCAGAATGACAGAACCACAGAGTAAAAAACAAATAGATTCCAGTCATGAGCATTACACTTTATTGTCAAACTGCTCTAACAATTGCTGCATGTAATAATAATAGTAGCTTATACTATAAATATATTTTCCATGGAGGTTCAGCTGATTTAAAAAAAAAATCTAGTATCCATATTGTTAATTAAAATCTCTTATTCAAAGTAATATCTACCAAGTTGTATGATGTTTATTTAACCACCCTCAATATCGCGTCGTTCGACATACTAACACTCCAAGAAATATTTTTTTCTCAGTAACAAGGACCAAGTGGTGTTTATGCCTCACACAAAAAGAATGTTTTAATTTCTCATTATTACCTTCATTTCGGAGAATTCCGTTATCAGGAAGTATTACTGAACCTGTGTACATAGCCTGTTTGACGTAAACTTTACGTTTACCCTGGAAGCCTTCGATGTACAGGAGGTCTGGATTGTAGCTGACAGCACTGGTCATTGTTTTATCGATGTCACCGAGTGTCCGAAAGGAATGCGTAAAGCCTCTAACAGAATCATACGTGGGTAATGACCGGTAAGACAGCGTAGAAAACACCATTAATATAACACAATTGCCCAGTAGAAGATTGTAATGTAATAGAAAGCTGTTAACATAACACAGGTGTCCACAATTATGCACGATACAGTGATCCAAGAAGTCTGATACGTCCCCACTGCTCAGGCTTAAATATGACCTAGTTCACAGAGCGAGTACGGACGTTAATCCCCTAGAAGTATAATACAATTTAAACATTATCCAGATGGATAAAACTTTGACCACAGATTCTATGCTACGGTAGCACAATTTCAACATCCAGCCGTAACTATTTTGGTTTGAACAGAAGATTAAAATTTATCGCCTTATTAAGAAATCAGGCCTCTGATGTAACACCAAATAGTCAGTAAAAGGACTTCTTCATGTGATCATCGGAAGATCCACCGCCTCCGACGACGTCAACTCCAGCCTTCTTGTCAGCGAGACCAAAGAGGACATGCAAAAGATCTTTGTCTGTGTCTGTGTCAGTAGATGGACCTGTAAGTAAACAAGTGAGATAAATATTTTTAGTGAAATGTGCACTATATTCTGTTTATATCGCCTGTATTCCGCCATCTGCAAAACCACTCATGCTCACTCTCAAAATGGGCTGTAGTCAGCGACACATAACACGACAAGCTCTACACATTGATACGTTGGACGTTCATATTAGTGCAAACAAAGTGACGGATAAAATACTTTTTCTATTCATAATGTTAAATTCCATAGATTGGTTTCGAGAAGACGACTGTACCGCCTCGCGTTACGTCATAATTATTTTATTGACCAAGTCATATGCTAGACTATGGACGTAGAGAGATTTGCTATACAACAGTTACACACCAAAAAGGTCACGCAAAACTCCAGACAGTAAGAAAGTCCACACTACTACCTCCGCGAGTAGACTACACTGTATTTTTTTAGAACAAAATGTCCCAAAAACGAATTCTGAAGACACACTGCCGTGAGATCACACAGCTACAAAAGATCAAATAAATTCCATTCATTAAGGTTATATCACGCTAAAAATGAAGAACAATTTCATTTATGGCACTGTCAGAAACAGGGTTTAACAGTCGATCACATATTGAAAATAGCATTCTACTTTCGTTTTCCTTGCAATGATAGGGCATCCGACATATCATGGGTAGAGCTGGGTAGAGATGATGTATCTCACGGTTGTTTAGTACTTGATCGGTAGAACAATTCTGTTATACATAATTACTCCTTACACAATGTGTTTTAATTTGCTCACACGTAAACTTGTAATAAGACAGTGGCAAGTTTATTTATTTATTTATTTATTTATTTGAGTGTTGCTTTACGCCGTACTCAAGGATATTTCACTTATACGACAGTAAGCAGCATTATGGTGGGATTTTTTTTTTTTTTTTTTTTGATTGGTGTTTTACGCCGTACTCAAGAATATTTCACTTATACGACGGTACGCAGCATTATGGTGGGAGGCAGAGCCCAGGGGAAACCCACGACCATATTGACCTATATTGGAAATTGGTCTACCCTACATGTTAATACTTAGCTGCCCAGGGTTCTGTTATTATGGTTTTGGACAAGTCAATGCCAATAGAATGGGTGTGTAATAGACTGAAACACCAGGGGTAAAAAGTTTAATTGACGCTAAACCAAATTTTATTTAGTGTTGGCGGTGTATTACATTCACTCTCAGATAAATCAGTTACACATTAGCAATGACAAGTGTCATTGGAAAGTACGCAATTGTAATGTAGAGGAAAATTGAACACACAAGAGGTCCAAAGACAAAGTCATTTCCGGGTATGACGACCCCTGTTTGCATTGTATGTCACACAAGAGATTTATTAAGTTGGATGGATCGGGTGATTAGGCACGCCATCGATTAAGGTGTGCATTATTCTGTGACAGGAAGTCCATAGAAGCACGTGCTGTTTGTCCTGTGACGTTGTCATGTTGGAAAGTATGCAGCTGGTGCATGTTGGCGGAAACAGGGGGACCACTTGACGTCATAAAATGGCGTCCCTGTAGTAAACTACAGTGCATACATGGAGCGCTGTTCTGTGATGAAAAGTTATACCGCCCTAAACCATCACACTTCCGCCGTCCTACCGATCAAGTCTGCACAACACAATCATCAAGATAACGTTCACCACTGCGACGCCAGACACGTATAAGTCCATCAGCGAAGAGAACGCCATGCCAGCGTCGAAGTAACCATTGTCTATTCAGTCCTTTGATGGTACTGTGATAACATTCAAACCTTGCTGATATGACCCTTGTAGTCAGGCAAACTTCAGTCAAGGCAATGGCGAGTTCTCGTTCCTCACGCGTCCATTGTGGCACTGCGTTCTCAGTGCTATTCTGCTACTACAGAGATTGTGTGGATAGACTTTGAATGCCTTCCCTTTATAACCCGTTGAAGTTTTCGTGTTTTTCAGGCTTAAAACGTGTTTTCAGTACTGTGTCCTGTTGCGTTTCGATGACGACTCGCACAACGGCTATTAAACCTGACAACATCTTTGGAGCTTTCTTAACTTCTAACGATGGATATTTCCGTTGTTATTCTCAAACTATCATATTTTCATGGCATACAATTTAATTTTCTTGACGTGTGCTTTCTCACCTTCATTATTTAATAGCCGGCCTGCCTCAAAAATGTTAAAACGAAACCAATCTGCCTGCCTTGGAGAGTGTATATACTGTCGCCTCCCGTTAGGGGAGAGTTCCCACCGAAACCGCATGTCTGCCATCTAAACACAGGTCATTTAGAAATCTTCAACTCCTGCTATATTCCATCGTCACGGATATAACCTGCCGGGAAAAACACTCTATTTTACCTCTATTCAGTTTTACCAGATTTTGGATGGGTCCAAATAATACATAAGTTGGGAATCACGTGACGTTATTTAAGAAACGAGATGAGGTCGCAATTACTGGTTTGGTTAAGCTTTAACGTGGTGCAATGATCTTGGTGGGTGGCAGGACGCTGAGGAATGAAGTTGATGTCCCCAAAATTGTAGTACTCATATTTCTGCAACTCAATACTTTAGAGGCAAACACACGATTTGTGTTTGAGATGCCAGGCTGCCAACAGCTAACCCCAGTTGAGGTTTCAGACGGAAATCCAAAATAAAGGATGCTGGCCTCAAAGACGTGAATATATCAGCTCCAAGACGTATACAATTCATTTTGTTTCTGCCAGATTATTTTCAGATGTTACCCAGTAAAGTCACTTGATAACGTGTAAGCACCATGTTCTGTCTTTGTCCAGGGACCACTTCGTGTGACAGACATTCGTTTTCTTTTGCTAATGTATCGTTCACTTTTCCTCAACATGCAACATTCTAAGAGTACTTTGAAGCCAGGGTTCTGAAGCTTGATTGGTGACTTTCAAACATATAGTCCCGTTCTTGTTCGTCCGTGCAATAGTTATTCTCGTTTCATCTGTAGAAGTTCTCGCGAGAATGTAAACGACAGCTGTTAGATACGGGATAAGCTGTAGAGATCAGACATACAATCCTGAGACTCATCCACAACACTCAAACACTTCTCTGTCTATTTTACATTGAGTGAGTGAGTGAGTGAGTGAGTGAGTGAGTGAGTGACTGCTTGGGGTTTAACGTCATACTTAACAATCTTTCAGTCATATGATGACGAAGGAATCCTAAGAGTGCATGTAATGTGCCTCCTTGTTGCAGGACGGATTTCCACCGCTCTTTAATCTAGTGCTGCTTCACTGAGACGCCATACCGAAGGCAAGTAAGCCGCCCCACCCGAGCCATTATACTGATACGGGTCAACCAGTCGTTGAACTAACCTCTTCCTGCCGAATGCCAAGCGAGGAAGTCACAACTTAAGTGTGACTCAACCCAGGATTGACCCTGGATCTACCGCTCCTGAAGCGGACGCTCTACGCTGCTATCGGGGCCGGTCAAATATTTTACGCTGATGTCATTGAGTAAACAGACTATTCTTTACAGAAGCCAGATTACGGTCAAATACGAACTGTACTAAGAGAATCTAGAATGCGAAAGTGTACTCACCAACACAGTCTTCAGCCACCGCAAAACAGGTGCTTTTGCCCCTTAATAACTTAAGATCGTTGTCCTGTGAAATCTTGCATTTACCAACGGTAGTCGTCACCATACGAATCGTGCCCTCGATTGCCGACAACGCTGTACACGTTGATCCAAACTTTGGGAAGCAAAACACGGGCACTAATCTTGCTGTTTCTGTATCCAAACAGTCCCCTGCAAAGTGTACAAAATATGGAATTTACATCGGTTGGATGCATTCATATGTGAAGTGGAATGGTGGTCTCTGGATACACGTACTGGGATCCTTGCTGGCCTCTTTTAACTTAAAGCGTTAAATGTGAAGAAACAGAGAAATGAGCGTGTAAAGTTTCTTGCAAATATGGTCTGTAATTTTTTTTTTTTTTATTTTTTTTTTTTAGAAGTCGATATTTTGGAACTCTTGCTATATATCCTCTTTGCATAACAATTCTACAAAGAGGGTGTGATGCATGTGTAATAAATGTATTTGAATGTAAATGTGTTGTTTATATCCAATCGCATGCATTTAAGCTGAATTATCATAATATTTATGAATGTATTAAAGTATACATATGCTCAAAATCGAGATTAAACACATTTGTTAGCTGGAAAAAAGTGTAGTGCAAATGTAATTATTAAACATGTGTTACATCCTCATTTATAACATTACTTCTCTAAGACAATATCTACCTAGAGGTGGCCCCAAATATCCACCATACCAAAATGATTTTCCAGTTTTTTTTTTCTTTTAAAATATCGAAGATCACGTTTATGAGTAACTTTTCGCATTGTTTCATCTGACCTTCGTGTAATTTTTATGTTTTCTCCACCTTTAAATATCAGGCTATAAGGGTATTGATTTGTAAGTAAGACTTTGTTTCCAACGCCTTCCCCAACTGGAAATAAACTTTAAAACATGAATAAACGTGATACACTTAAGATAAAGATTAAGATAACATCGCCTCTAGCACACTACATATTGCCTGGAAACTGCAGACATGATGTCATCCCAGTTTAAAACTATTGCCCTTTAATTAAACTGAGTATTAAAACCACTATTGCATTGATATTGGATGTATGTATGTATGTATGTATGTATGTATGTATGTATGTATGTATGTATGTATGTATGTGTGCGTGCTTTGGATTTAATGTCCTACGTAACAGTGTTTCTGTAATATGACGACGAGGAGTGATTAAGTGTGTGTACATATGATGTGTCTACTTGTGGCAGGGGGCGTTAAACCATAATCATTCATTCTTGTGGCAGGCCGAGTTCATGGCGCCAAAGTGCTGCAGCCACACGCCAAAGACACCAGACATGACATCCCACCCAGTCACATTATACCAACAACGGAAGAACACGAATTGGTGGCGTTATACTGGTGGTGCCTTGTCCCAAGCATGTATATCTATGGTGTGATTTCCGAATATTTCCCGATCAGTAACACCAAATATGCGTAAAACAGAGGGGTTATTAAGAAATATAAAACATGTCTGAATTTCAAGTATGAATTTTTTCCCACACCTTTGTCCGTAATTCACCGGTTACGTGTAACCATACGCAATTATCAAACTGTCTCCCCTCTGCTTTTACTCGCTATGTAACGTTTCACATTGATCACAACCGAACCTGAGACGTCCGAGTCTGTGAAAGATGAGTCACGTTTGAGCTGAAAGTTGAAAGCTGCATCGCATGGGCAAACAGGACGGGTATCTGTGGTACGGTCTGTTTTGGTTGGATTTATGTAACTTACCATTAACGCCAAGGGGACGTAAACCGTTCATCAGGAGTGCACATAGCACCAGACCAACAACTGTTGATAAGCCCATCCTTGAAAACAATAATACGAGAATTAGTTATGTCTCCTGCTCGGTTACGTGTGGCAATTTGCCAGCTATGACACTACCGTCGCCCTTCTTCTCTAAATCTCTATGCTGTACGTCCTTAATAATATCTGGTAGAGCTTACACCGCACCACATATTCCGCTTGAACGGTAGCTATTTGGTCTGTGCGTGGACGAAACTACCATCAACCTTTTGGCTCAATGTCATAGTCACACTGCCAGGGTTTGTCTCACTACACCCGGGATAATGAGACGTAGCCAGACGATAGGAAAACATTTATGTATATAGAGAAAATATATGTATGTAACATTACTAAACACGATCCTGTAAGTTGCTTAAAACAAAAAAAAAACATATCCGAAATTAGTCAAAATCTTACGAATCGTTTGCATTTTCAAAAAAAAAAAAACAACAAAAAAACAAAAACAAAAAACAGAACATATGGAAACGAAATCAATGTGGGGATTTCAAATAAAATCACTTTTTACTTTTCCTAGGCAACGTATCTTTTCACTTGTATATATTTGGTGCAAATTATTAATATTACAAATGGAATCATATCCCGTTGATCTTGTATTTATTTGTACGAAACTTGGCGATAAATTTACTGTCTGTCCCTAACATGTGGTCTACCCGCATCTTCTCCCGCCGTATCTGGGAAGGTCTGGCAGAATTCTGTGGATGGTCATGGGTTTCCCCCGGGCTCTGTCCCGTTTCCTCCCACGGTAATGCCGTCGTATAAGTGAAATATTCTTGAGAACAGCGTGAAACACCAACCAAATAAATAAATAAATAAAATTTAGTTTTTAGTGGATAGTTTGATTAGATTCTCAGTAGTGTAATGTTACGTAACCTATATAGTTTTAAACCGATTTTGGTTCTTATATTTTTTAATTTTTATATTTTGGAATTTTATTACTGTTGTCTGTCGAGAAGGATGAGATCATGTTATCATAACTGGTATAAAATTGTTCTCCTCTCTTCAATGTATCTCTATATATTTTTCTTGCAAGCGAAGCGTCAGAAGTAAATACTGTTTTTAACTGTGATTAGATAACCTCTCCATAACTGACTGGCTTGCAACAATTCTGATTGTAAATGGAAAATATCATTTACGAGCAAGATCAGCTGGGCGCAAACTTATTAAACAAATGTCCCATTCCCAATTATTACACAACAGATTTATTTGATTGGCGTTTTACGCCGTACTCAAGAATATTTCCCTTATGAGACGACCGCCAGCATTATGGTGAGAGAAAATCCACAACCATCCACCGGTTGCTGGTGGTTCTTCCCACGTATTACACAATATAAATGGGTTGGCTTTGCGAGTCTAGACTCAATCCCCTTTAAAAATTATATATATAAAATTATATATATAATATATTCAAATTTCGCTGGGTATTTTACGGTCCTTAATGGCTTTACGACAGTCCTTATCACACCAGGGTTTACGTTTGGATTTTGGATTTGTCGGGGTCTAAGATATAGTTCTATCGGCAGCTCATAAAACAAGTTCATTAAATTTTGATATAGGATGATCTGCTGCATTGAGAGTCTCTGGAGTGATATCAGCCTCGCAGAACATCTCAAATGCGATCCTCCGGCCGTACGTGGGAAGGTCTGCCAGCAACCTGCGGATGGTCGTGGGTTTCCCCGGGGCTCTGCCCGGTTTACTCCCACCATAATGCTCGTATAAGTGAAATATTCTTGAGTACGGCGTAAAACACCAATCTAATAAATATATAAATAAATAAATCATTAAATACTACGAGGCTGCCTACGCCATAAAGTACAGTTTGTCTTTATTATACACACATGTACAGGCTTATACAAGAAATTTTCCAGACAGTACGGTTTTTTAGTTTAACTAAGGGCTATTCCTTTTAACTTGTTTTAAACATATTCGTCTATATAATTTCATTTTGGATTCGCTCATTACTACATCGAAAACTATTTACTTCATTTTGATTTGCCATGTTTTGTCACGATATGGCTTAAATGTTGTCGATGTGTCGTTAAGCCACATTCATTCACCTAAACACATTGAAGTCGCAGTTAAAAACAACGAGAGCTGGTTTTAAAAAAGAGAGCCCCCGTTGGTTAAGGCATTGAGTCTCAACGACACCGCTTAAGAGGCCGTACCTCAGATCAGCAAAGGTTCCACATTCACTAATCACGTCTTCTATATTTAACAAGAATAGATTAAATGAATGAATGATTATGGCTTAACGCCACATGTTTCAGCCATTTCGTGGCGAGAAAAAGTTGAAAACACCAGACGGTGATTGCATTTCGATATCATGACGCACATCAAAAACGAAACAATAAAGTTCGGACAGGTTAAAAGTAGATGAGAAAAATCAAAACACTTAAAACTCGAAAACCACGACATTTTTAAAATTAGTTTATCTAGAACACTGTGAAAGTGCATATAACTTTCTATCTATATATAGGTATCTATATACAGTATTAAAAGGGGGCCTCCGTGGCACAGTTGTTTAGCACACTAGCGCAGCCTGATGGAAGGTCTGTCAGCAACCTGCGGATGGTGGTGGTTTTCCCCCGGGCTCTGCCCGGTTTCCACCCACTATAATGCTAGCCACCGTCGTATAAGTGAAATATTCTTGAGTACGGCGTAAAGAACCAATCAAATAAATAAATAAATATATTAAAAATCATTAAATTTTATATTTTATGATGTTGGCCAATGGCTCTCATTTATTTTATGATATCATCGCCAGCAATGCTTTCAAACAAATCACATATGGAGTTCACTGCGTAGAACCTTTGCCAAACATGCCGTATGGATCATTACATCCAACACACTGTGGGACAGTGCCTTCATCTAGAATAAAATTGTGGGGTAGGCGTCCAATAGACACCTCGGTAAAACTACTTGGTCTTTGCGAGACATGCCCTGCCAAATGTGAGGTATATACTTGAGAATATTAAAACGAAAGCCCATGCACGGTATTTTAACTTTGAATATAGATTTATTAAGGGCAGATCTGGCGTCCCTGTCTTTGACTGTGTCCATGGATACCAGTATGACGTGGTATCCAAAAGAATATAATATGTTTACCTTTTTGAATTAGTTTTCTATGTAAGGCTAGAATATCAAGAATTAAGAGTTTTAAATTTGTTATTCTGAATTGCCAAAAGGCAAGAGAGCGAGTCACTGAATATCACTGACCTCTGGGCATGCCCAGAAGAAACGTATGATAAGGCCAGGAGAATAGTCCTGGCCTCGGCAGAGAAGATTGAAGACGAGAATGGACGAGGAAGAGAATAGGCTCACAGTTCTAAGACAGCCGCAGACGCAACCCTGTCCCCATCCTTTGACCCATCAGTATATCTACATTCATACTCCGGATAATTCGCCTTAATTTGAGCAAAATGTTGCTAAATTATAAGATGATTTGTATTGGCTTTATGTTTAGCGTAGACCAAATACTGGGTTGTGGAAGAAGCCAGGGAGCAGTTCCCGGATAAGACACCAGCGCTATTTCTTCTAGTTTGATGTTAGCTTCCACAATATGGTCCCGAAGACCAAAACGAAGGGATCTTGTTAGGACATTTAGTATATTTGTCTTCATATAATGTATTGAAAACACAGTCGTAGGCAGGGTTTGTTGGCTGAGTTTTAGGGTTTGTAGCATATTGAAGGCTCAGTTGTATACGTCTGTTATATAAATAAGGCTCATTTGCCTGTACGTATAAACTCTAGACTGGCGAGGTTCTAAAAGCGCCAATGCTGAGCCTCAGACCTTGGTGATGGACAGGATCCGACATTAAAGGTACGACTTCCTAGCGGAACCGTAAAAGATGGATCCCACCAGAGAACGATACAGATTTAATAAAACAGATCGATCTGCACCTCAATCCGTGCTAAACACGACCTTAATTACATCTACAACCTTTGTACATTTAGCTTTAAGCATTTTAATATGGTATTTGAAAATCTATAAAAGATTTATTTATTTATTTATTTATTTATTTATTTATTTATTTATTTATTTATTTATTTAATTAATACTTGTTTTATGCCATACTCAAGAATTGTTCACTTATACGATGGCTTCCAGCATTATGTTGGGAGGAAACCGGGCAAAGCCTGGAGAAAACCCACGATCATCCGCAGGTTGCTGCAGACCTTCACACGTACCCCCGGAGAAGAAGCCAGCAGGAGCTGGACTTCAACTCAAAGCGACGGCATTGGTAAGAGGCTTCTGGGTCATTACGCTGCGCTAACGCGCTAACCAACTGGTGTAAAAGTTAATTTATTATCAAATATTATACCCAAAAATTTAGTTTCCCCAACAGCCTTAATCTGTTTACCACAAAACTTTAGCTCAGGGTCAAGGTGACATTTACGTTTATTACAGAAATGCATAACAACGGTTTTACACGTTGAAAATCTAAAACCGTTTGCAGTTGCCCATTTCTCGATCTATTGAGACAAAGCTGTTGTTCATGTGTTTAGCGCGATGACAAATCATCAACATATAATGATCCCTCTGTGCCAGATGTTAGTTTTTTTGCTAAGCTACTTATTTGTATGCTAAACTACGTTAGCGATAATATAATGCCCTGAGGAACACCCATTTTCTGTTGATAGGAGCCAAACAGAGTGGAACCCGCCGGTACCTTTAACTAACGTTTTTTCAAGGTCCAAAAATATCGACACCACATGTTCATTATTAATAAAACCATGACGAATAAAATTTCAAATTGTAGAAGCTGATGATGTAAAGTTGATCGACAACCTTAATGTGCATTCGAAAGTAACTTGCCTATCATTTATCATCCGTTCCATAGGTTCACAGACACAACTGGTAAGAGCTATGGGACGGTAATAATTTGGATCACTATGATTCTTACCCGCTTTGGGAACCGGGATAATACACGCCTCTCTCCATGATGGTGGAAAATTACCAGTTATGCATATATTTTTAAGCAAGTCCAAGAGAGTTTCAAGTGGCTAAGGGGGTAAATGATTCAGAAACTTATAATAAACGTAATTAGGCCCACATGCAATGTCGTGAGCCTATTTAAATACAGTTTTCAGTTCATCAATATTAAACGGTTTATTACAATCTTCCATTGTTTTGTGGACGAAAAGGGCACTTTAATCTTCTCTTTGTGATTTTTAATCTGCTAACACTCCCTAGAATAATTCTCAGAAGAGGATTTCTGAGATATTGTTTCACTGAGCTTATTAGCTATACCGCCGGGAAAAGTAAGAGTATTATTGCCGTATTTTAAATGTTGAACTTTAGCTTTATTATTTTTGCCCTTAAGTTTCTGAACCATGTTCTAGACCTTCCACATGGGTTCCACCAACAAGACCTCTTGGACTTAAGTAATCGACGAACCTTGGCTCTAAAAATGCGAGCCTGGTTTAAATTAGTATCAGTAGGACAATGATTAAAACTGCATTCAGTCTTTCTTCGGTCTTTTTATGGCTTTACGACAGTCATTATCATTCCAGGCTTTGCTTTTGGACCGTGGATTTGTCGAGGTCTAGAGATAGTTCTGTCGGCAGCTCGTAAAACAAGTTCATTAAATTTAAATATTTAATTTATATTATTATAATTACCCTTTGTTTATATTATTACTGTCTCACAGGGGGTCATGGGAATTAAAATCCCTCATTATTATAAATGGTTTAGGTCATTTTTCTTTTAAATTTTGTAACTGGAAAGCCGACAAAGAAATGTTCGGAGGGATATACATCGTACAAAATGTGATTGTTTCAGACAATGAAACACGAACGGCCACAGCCTAGGGCAACAGGACTGTGGATAATATTGTTATTTATGAAGATAGAAAAGCCGCCTATAGCTCGCTCTTCTTCATTACAATAGGTGCTATAAGGTGAGTATTTTGTCTTTGTCAGATGTCATCCGTGCCAGCGAAACCCTTTACTCATCTGACATGACGCACCATAAGTCAAGCGAATCCTCTGTAAAATGTTCTTGAGTTTTGAGAATGGAAATCACCCGAATGAAATATTTGATAACTACCGATATTACACAGAAAATACAAATTTTGTAGCTCTCTTACCTGATCTCGGGAATAGTACGTTCGACTCTTCTCGTTTGCCCTACTCCGAGAGAGTCAGACATTATATAGTGAGTTTACCGGATGTATCTGGTCAATGATATCTTCTCCATCAATTAGATCGCTCGCTAACATTTCTAGACGAAATATATCTCTTTCTGGAAAGGCATAATCCGGAATACTATACATCATAAATATGTATCACTTGACTCTCCGTGTGCATAGTCACATTTAGTCCATGTTATCTTTAGCATACTTAAAATATAAATCAAAAATTTCCACACCGACATTCTTTTAATTCTTTTATCCAAACTGGCTTTTTTAAGTCTTAAGTATCTTAATCCCAGATACAGGATAGTAATATGTATATTATGTATATTACTATCTTGGATCTGGGATTAAGATAGACTGAAGAAATCCAGCTTGGATATCCGATATCCGTTTTCATCCGTATATCTAGATATCCGTTTCAACGAGATCCCTTACCGGAAGCAACCAATACTTACTTAAATTTAACACTTTATGCTTAACACAATTTAGAGATCCAATAGAATAATAGAATAAAACATTACACAAAGATTCAGACTAGTATACAGTTTCATATGTTAAATATGAATTAAGGACGATGAGTTCCATTCAGTTCAAGTTTGTATTTTTCGATAAATAGACTTTTTCTCACATCCATTAAAGTCTTTGTGTGCTGCCTTGTAAAATGGGAAGACAGTAAATTTTGTCGATAGAGAAATTGCACGTTGCCTTATATGGAGACTTGCGGGAAGAAAACAAAGGTTTTCGTTCTTAATTTCTTAACTGCGTGTTAGCCTCGAGCGCAGATCCGAATTTTGACCAATTTATTCGTTTACAGACAACTCATTGTTCAGCCGGTTTGTATAACGCTGTTTTGGAAATGAGTCTTGCGTCTATTAACAAAGTACATCGATTTTCGTGAAGGGTGGTGCACAAAATGTCTCTTTCGACGCCAGATTGCTGAGAATTCCCTAAGCGTCCTTATAGAATTTCCAAAGGTAGTGTCAGTGTGCATGAAAATCTAGAGTTTGTGTTAAAATCAAATATTGGCTTTTAATGCATGACTTTGAAACAATATAATACTGTCTAACCTCTGACGAAAATTTATTTGATTGGTGTTTCACGTCGTATTCAAGAATATTTCACGTATATTTCACTGGCGGTTAGCATTATAGTGGAGGAACACCGTATTGAGCCCGGTGGAAACTCAAGACCTTCCGCAGGTTGCTGACAGACCTTCCCGGGAACGTGCGACTGGAGAAGAGGCCAGTATGAGGTGAACTTAAACTGACAGCGACCGCATTGGTTGAGAGGCTCCACGGTCATTGCGCCGCGCTGGCACGCTAACAGCCCCGGCTCCCTCTCACAAAATAATTTCAGTGCTGCCTGAATCCGATTAATTTACTCCAGTATCTCTTTAAAAAGCTCCGCCTGACACCCGAGTAAAACAGAGAACTTGTGATACTGGTGAACTTTTCCACGTTAATCGTGTGTTCCTTTCCATTGTTTTCAGGGGATTGCATATTAAATGTGATGCCATCCACCGCATTTAGAGTAATTATGGAGCAGTGGCCGCTAGAAAAGTGTACCCAACATCACTGCATTTTTTGTGGTATTAACAAATATCTAAAATTCTAAAATGTATATGTATAAATGCAGACAGGACGATCCTATTGGATATTTAACTGCTCTCTTTTCATACAATAACTATACATAGATATGATATAAAAATAAAATGCAATCAACTGTACTACAGACAAATATGCTCTTATGTCGTATGAAATAAATACTTTATTTAATCTAAATAGGTTACTGGTTCAAATTGATGTAGATGGCATACTCTTTTTGCAAACATCAAAAATGTGCATCAAGGGGAAAGAAATATATAGAATAAATGAATAAATGATTGTGGCTTAAAGCCACGTGGACAATAGTTCAGCCATGTCGTGACGAGAACATGTTTATGTCAGGAGACAAACGAATGGCTTTCGATATGATGGTAACATTCAATATAAAACAAAAAGACATCGAGCCGCTGCATATCACTTCCCTCTGGGTATGCCCAAAGGAAACGTGATAGGGCCAGGAGAACAGCCCTGCAGAAGAGATCGAGGAAGAGGATGGAAGGGAAGAGACCCGCTGTTTTAAGACAGAAGCATCGGTACACATAAATTTATAATCCCGATAGTTAGCCTTCATTTGAGCAGAACTTTGCTGAACTGTAAGAGAATTTGTATCTGACGTTTTACACTTACGTAGATCAAATATAATTTAAGTTGTGGATTAAAAACAGTCGTAGTTTGTTGGATGAGTTTCAGGCTTTGTAGAATGCTGAAGGCTTAGTTATATATTCCTGTTGTATAATGACGGCTCAATAGCCCTAAGGCACAAACTCTCTAGTGTTGGAGTTCTAAAAGCACCAAGGCTGATCCTAAGACTTTGGTGATGGACGGGATCCAACATTTTCAGGTAGGATTTCATTCGGGGCCGCAAACGATGGTCGCATACTCCAATTTAGATCTCACCAGAGAACGACAATAAAATAGACCGGTACAACCCAAATCGGTGCCAAATCGGTAGAATAGAAATAAACATTGGTAAGCGATCTTTGAAAGTTCCATATCCGACAGGTCTTTTAAAATACCAAATTTCCATGTGGTGTCGTAAACTTTTTCTAGGTCAAAAAACATGGACACCATTAGTAATAAAGCCACCAAGATTGAAGGTTTCAAATCATCCAACATCCAACAAGATCGTCTAATGGACTTGATTAATCGACAAGCTTTGGCTCTAAAAATACGAACCTGATTTGAGTTATTATCTGGACAATGCTTAAAACTGCTTTAAGTTTGATACAAATACAGTATGATACAAATAATTACATCAAAATTACATCTAAAATAGCCATGCCTTAACATTATGTTAAAAAAGTTAAAGTGATATCTTTTTATAGTAACATGGGTGTTTTAACCTTGGATTATTTACATAGATTAATGATATAAATTGGACATGAATAAGTACATTGCCACACTCTTATACTTCACACAATGTGCTTTTGGGGTATTTTGGGACGGAGTCCCCTATCCAGTCTTTATCCGCATTTTATGGTACATTTTAAGTGAGCTTAAAATGGCGTCACTGTCACCACTTAATATCCAAAAACATCGTATTCATTAAGACTGTAATAGTAAAATTTTGTCAGATATTTACTTTAGAGAGACTATAACAGATTTTGGTCTCAATACCTAATATCACTAATATCAATAATTCTGCCTTATCTTTGCACGTGTTACTGTTAAAATCTGTCAAAAAGTTCCTATTTTCTTAAAGGGGGCTGCAATTTCAAAATTTAGAATGTTTTTAGCGCTTGAAGTTTTTATTTGTCAAATGACGCGTTTAGTTAGTTACATATGAGCTGTTCTCCCACAGAAAAAGGTCTTTATGCAAATATAACGGTATTACACATTTAACAATTAACAATAACACAATTAAGTCATACAGAAATAGTTATACTACAGGTAGCTTTGTGAAAAATGCATAAATTACGCTCTGGTGGACTGAAGATAGAATCTGTAATAAAACAATTGGAGTTATATAGGGTTACATACTATCATGTGAGTGAGTGAGTGCTCGGGGTTTAACGTCGTACTCAACAATTTTTCAGTCATATGACGACGATCTGTAATATGAAAGGACATCCTGTCGCCTTTCGCAAATAGCGGGGCATGGCACAGTTTCATTTCAGGGTTTCACAGTCGTCCGCTTAAAACACGATTATACAAGAAATTAGGCACAATGAATGTTTGCAGTACAATGGCGGCTATTTAGTATATTTAAAGACATACACCACAGAGAGTAAAACCACAGTAGCGACGACTGTGTGATGACTGGGAAATGGTCGCACAGGTGAACATGCTTTGTAATGTTATGTAATATAATTTATGCACCTGTTACAGCTTTTAGCCAAAAATTGTTATGGTGAAAAAGGCTATACCAGAGATTTTTAATAAAAATATATTTACTAATTAAATCAAATTTACCAAAAATAGTTTTAACGCACCAGTACGGCACTATATGACCCCGGAGCCTTTCACCAATGAGGTTCCTTTGAGTTCAACTCCAGCTTAAACAGACTTACTCCCCAGTCGCAGTCGCACGTGGAAAAGTCTTCCAGCAACCTGCGGATGGTCGCGGGTTACTCTCTACTATAATGCTGGCCGCCGTCGTATAAGTGAAATATTCTTGAGTACGGCGTAAAACACCAATCAAATAAATAAATGAGCAAAAGTTTTAACAGGCTACCTTTCAGAAAATTTTAGAACCGGTGCTCTACTATTTATGATGTCAAAATTATTCTAAATTTTTCTCAAAAATTATAAAAAAAAATTTGTTAAGTTTTGTTATAAATTGTTCAACTTTATTAGATATGTGGAAAGGGAACTCGTTCTGAAGAGACTGTCCTTATGCTAGATAATTTTTACACCAGTGACGTCTAACAACTTGCAATTAACATCGCCAGCGATGTTGTCAAACAAATCATATATTGATTTGACCGTGTATGGTATCTAGAAGAATATAACATCTTTACCTCTTTGAAAAGTTTTTTGTGTAAGAGTATCAGAAGAAACGAGATGATCCATAGTCGATCTACCTTGACCAAAACCACATAATGTATTAGTTAATAAATTGTTTGTTTTCAAGAACCAAACAAGTCTATCATTTATCATCCGTCCCATACAGACATAGCTGGTAAGAGTTATGAGACTGTAATTAGACGGATCTTTATGATAGTTACCCGCTTTGGGAACAGGGGTGATACACGCCTCTCTCCATGAGGGTGGAAAATTACCAGTTATGCATATATTTTTAAGCAAGTCCAAGAGAGTTTCAAGTGGCTAAGTGGGTAAATGATTCAGAAACTTATAATAAACGATATTAGGCACACATGCAATGTCGTGAGCCTTTTTAAATACAGTTTTCAGTTCATCAGTACTAAGCAGTTTATTACAGTCTTCCATTTTTTTGTGGACGAAAAGGGCACTTTAATCTTCTCTTTGTGATTTTTAATCTGCTAACACTCCTTATATTATTCAGCAAGTCCAAGAGAGTTTCAAATGGTTCAGATGGTAAATGATTAAGAAACTTATTATTGAAGCTATCAAGCGCACATTCAGTATCGTGTGCCTTTATAAATGCAGTTTTAAGTTCTTCGATGTTAAAAGGGCGATTATAAGCTTCTACATTTTTAGAAGAAAATGGCAATTTAATTTTCTCCTTCCGGTTTTTAACATGTTAAAATTCCGAACAGTAATTCTGAGAGGATTTCTTTAAAAGTTAATATAATTATCAACGTCTTTCAATAGTCATACTTTTGCTTTATTATTTTTGACTAAGTTTCTGAACCATGTTCCAGACCTTACGCATAGGTGTTTTTGACGTAATGCCCGAAAGTTCCGCCAACAAGATCGTCCCTTGGACTTGAGTAATCGATGAGCCTTAGCTCTAAAAATACGAACCTGGTTTAAGTTATTATCATTAGGACATATGTTAAAACTTCGCTCGGCCTTTTTGCAGTCCTGAATGGCCTTACGACAGTCCTTATCATACCAGGGTTTACTTTTGGATTTTGGATTTATCGGGGTCTAAGGGATAGTTCTATCGGCAGCTCGTAAAACAAGCTCATTAAATTTTAATATAGGATCATCTACTGCATTGAGAGTCTCTTGACTGATATCAGCCTTGCAGAACCTCTCAAATGCGATCCTCCGGCCGTAAGCGGGAAGGTCTGCCGGAAACCTGCAGATGGTTGTGGGTTTCCCCTGGACTCTGTCCGGTTTCCTCCCACCATAATGCTGGCCACCGTCATATAAGTGAAATATTCTTGAGTACGGCGTAAAACACCAATCAAATAAATAAATAAATCAAATGCGATCCAATCTGCTTTATCGAATTTCCCCCAGCTACACGTTTTAAAGAATTAGAAGTGATGTATTCAAGGATAAGAGGAAAATGGTCACTACCGCAAAGATCATCATGCACCTTCCAAGAAAACTCAGGGAGAAGTGATGGATCAGTGATAGCGAGATGGATAGCAGAATAAGCGCCATTATTTGAATGTAAATAGGTATTAGGACCACCATCGAAATAACACAGTTCTTCCTTAGATAAGAAGTCTTCCTTTTGCCCTTATCATTTATGTTAATATTTAATATTTTAATATTTATGTTATTACTGGAGGTTATAGGAGGTAAATTCTCCCATTATTATGAACCGTTAAGGTAATTGTTGTTTTAAATTATGTAACTGGGAAACTGACAAAGAAGTGTTCGGAGGAATATACACCGAACATAATGTGATTGTTTCAGACAATGAAACACGAACGGCCACAGCCTGAAGCTCTGTATCCAGAGGAACAGGGCTGTGAATAATATTGTTATTGATGAAGATAGAAGAGCCGCCTGCAGCTCGCTCTTGTTCATTTGAATAAGTGCTTTATAATGAATTATTTTTAAGTTATTGTATTTTTGTCAGGCAACAGGAGTTAATAATTGGACTAACTGCGTTATTTCAATAAAATTCACCTTAAGACTCCATCGACAATTCAACTATATGAATTTTGTCATATACAGACATTATGAAGGGAGACGTACAGGGGATTTCTCTTTATGTTTGGACCGGGAACAACCCTTGGGTGGAGATCGACTGGAAGATCTCCCTGGTGCGGGTGATATATCCATCACATCCGCATCTGATGTTGAAGGACTAACGTTCTTCAACGACCTAAACTTATTAAAAGTTTTGACAGGATCCCTAGTGGCCTTAGAGGGACGCTCTGTGGGGCCACTAGGTTTATTAGATTTATTTTTATTATGAGATTTACTTACTTTGGCATTATTTTTGTTTTTGGAGTGATTAGGTTCAGGTTCGTCTGTTTGTTCTGTATGTACTGGTTTTATCTGTTGTTCTGAATTAGCCTGGGTTGAGCAAGAACTACACGCAGGTTGAGCAGAACGCTCCTCAGAGGTAAATCTAGGTTTGTCATTTCCAACAGGCCAAGTCAATTAAGTTTGAGTAGCAACAGATGCTACGCGCTTGACCACATTGGCAAACGAACACTGCAGTGAAGTATTAGATGGCGAGACGAATTTGTGGGTTTAAAATGTATTATTTGTCATTCCTTAACGAAAAGTGAACAGTTGTGAGACGAGGCCATGTGATCTCCATCGCATTTGCGCAACACTTAACAGTGCTGCTACAGTCGAAACCATCATGATCTTCACTGGCGGATCGGAAACAAACCAGTTTATTTTTTATACTGGCCCTTGTCGTTACAATATTTTCGGCAACTGAAACACCGCGTTGGGTTAGGGATGAATAACTCTGCACTAATCCTATATAATGGGGGGGGGGGGAGGGGGTAGAATTAAACGTCAGTGCATATGTATTTAATTTAAGGGTGTTACCAGCTTACTTTGTAGTGGAGCGCCTCACTCTGGTAACACCGTGTGACTCAAATTTCCTCTTCCTGTAGGCCAATGATAGCTTCATCCGGGTCCCGAATTATGCCCTGACCGCTGTCCAGAGAGGGATGTATAGACAGATATATCCGAAGTTTTGTTCATAGCTAATAAATTCAATGAGAATGTTTCCTTATCTGTTTTTCAACGTTTTTTAAAGTATTTCCTACGCCCTGAAGAGTTCTTTTTAAGACAGAGGGATAAATTTTCGAGGCTGGCTTTTGTTCACTCTTAGTGGAGAGAACCATGAAAGCCGGCCAACTGTCCGATCCATTGTCAAGCGAGTCCAATAAAGCCTCCAACTTCCTCGTTTTATCAGTACAGGCTGCCGACAGGTTGCTCTGCGGTTGCCTCTCACACAAGCGAGAAAATATGAGCCTTTTATATTCCCCGGGCCCACGCGGGAGAGATCTAGAGGGCTGAGATCCGGAGACCCCACGGGGAGTATGATGTTAAACACAAGCATATATAAAGTTATTTTGGGGTTCCTCTTTAAAGCCACATTCACATTAATCGGGTGCAAATTGGGCAAACGCTGTCTTAAGTACTCTAATAAATTTTAGATGAATTTTGATATTTTATTTATTTGATTGGTGTTTTACGCCGTACTCAAGAATGTTTCACTTATACGATGGCGGCTATTAGTATGGTGGGTGGAAACCGGGCAGCGCCCGGGGGAAACCCACGACCATCCGCAGGTTACTGGAAACCCTCCCACGTACGGCCGGAGAGAAAGCCCTCATGAGCTGGGCTTGAATTACAGCGACCGCATTGGTGAGAGGCTCCTGGGCCATTACGCTGCGCTAGCGCGCTAACCAACTGAGCCACGGAAGCTCGGACAGGAAAATTGTCACCTGACGGATGAAATGCAGCCTCTTGTCAACTTACCTCAGGGTTTTATTCTGACTGTTCTTGTGTAAATGCTTAAATGGTAGCAACTTACACGCCCCCAAGCACCATGGCATAAGCAGAATTATGTAAAAAAAATCCCGCATCGATGATATTTTTAAGTCATCATATGTCACTGGTCTAGGATTACTCATCCTAGTGGCATATGATGAGTTGTCATCACATGTAAAAAACAATAAAATTAAAACAGTGCAAAGGTGACCTGGGCTCACTACGAGGCCCCCTTAACGTTAAGTGCAAGTAACTCCTACAGCCAGGTAATGCTTACAATTCTGGTTGTCATGGTAGTTACGCGCTCTTAACGTTAAGAGGGTCCACGCCTCGGCGATGCTTAGTCTACTAGCAGAACTTCGTGCAATCGGGCCCACGCCTCAGCGATGCCTAGTCTACTAGCAGAACTTCTTGCAATTGGGCCCACGCCTCGGCGATGCCTAGTCTACTAGCAGAACTTCGCGCAAGTGGGTCGACGCCTCGACGATGCCTACTCCACTAGCAGAATACGGCTTTGTGCATTCATACAATTTCAGAAGGATATTATTTGCGAACTTTCTCATTATTGAAAAAAGATTTTTAAGGAACACGGGACTGGACAAATATTCCCACCGCTTATTTTGGATAAGACCCCTACAAACTGCGTGAAAGCAGACATCTTTACGAACTACTTTTACCATTGTGTGTATCTTCTGATGTATAACCTGTTGATCCAGATTTTTTTTAATTCATCAAATGACAAAAAATTACTTATGCAGGTATATATATATATATATATATATATATATATATATATATATATATATATATATATATATATATATATATATATATATATATATATATATATATATATATATATATATATATAACTGTTTAACCCTATGTTCAGGACTACTTTACTTACATAACGACACTGGAGGGGACTGTCACCAACTCCATGCGCAAGTACAGTGAATATAAATGTAGACAGCCTCAGTGTACCGTGCGCTTAGATAGCCTTAGTGTACTGTGAGCTTAGACAGCCTGAGTGTACTGTGAACTTAGATAGCCTCAGTGTACTGTGAGCTTAGATAGCCTCAGTGTACTGTGAGCTTAGACAGCCTCAGTGTACTGTGCGCTTAGATAGCTTCAGTGTACTGTGAGCTTAGATAGCCTCTGTGTACTGTGAACTTAGATAGCCTCAATGTACTGTGAGCTTAGAGAAGATGATATCCATGCGTCGAAACAGGCATTCCCATCTTCTATGTCTAAAACAATCCTTAAAGAATTTACGATTACAATTCATTCAGTCGAGTAACTATTCGAAAAAGACAGAAGATCAGCTGATATGAAATTAGTTATAGGTGAATTAACAAGCTATATCAGAAACTTTCATCAGCATAAATATTATCCGGTTGTCATAAAAGATCGTTTATCGCCGAATGCATTATAGATTTGAGACAACTGCATACTAATGAGGCATTTGAGATTAGCTTAAAGCTATGAGGGGAAGAGGATTATACATGCATTGTAATATAACTGCTTACACTTCATTTCCCCACTCATGCTCTGGGTTTAAAAATATGTGAGACTATAATCCGGATGTCTGAATGATTAATTGATTATGGTCCAACGACACAACGGAAATATCAGGCATACCGTGGCGAGAACAAGTTCAAATCAGGAGACAGTGAATGGTCTTCGGTAGCCGCATATCCGAAATACCACTCTTCCATTTTCAAAATAAAATAAATTTATTTATTTATTTATTTGACTGGTGTATAACTCAAGGTGGAAACCGGGGGGGGGGGGACCCACTACTGCTGGCAGACCTTCCCAGGTACGGCCGGAAAGGAAGCCAGCATCAGCTGTACTTGAACTCACAGCGACCGCATTGATGAGAGGCTTCTGGGTCAAATAAAATACAGAAAACTAAGAAAACTTCAAAAGAAATACATCACGTATAGATGTGCATGTAGATTGCTAAGAATTTACGACATGTCAGAACATTCTAGAATAAAGTACTTACTTCAGCTCGAGTGAGAGAGGAATGAAACTAATCGAAGCTAATATATTTATTTCGCATGAATTAGTGTTGGGTTTACATGCATTTCCATAATTCTCTCATTGACAATTAACCTTTTCTTTGTGTTTTAATAGCAGTATAGGTTGCAGTATTATTTTTCTATAGAAATTTGCCTAATACGACAGGTAATTTTTTCCTGTCCAAACATTTCTTAACCTATATATACACTGGGTAACAATTTCCGTCTTGGGATCAAAACATGATGAGATGGTTGTTCGATGCCTGATAATGTCTTTTCTATACGATGTCTGCAGTCCAAATTAATCAGGTGTCATCTGTGCCTCTTACTTCTCTGCTCGCCCGCACACGCAACATCCCAGGCATATTCCACTCGGTAATGGCACACTAGACACTGCGACCTATTTCAAAACAAGTCCGCCATTAGACTTGTCTTTTCAGGGTTAACTGAAAGCTGAGAGGAAAGAGGCATAGATGACAACTGTTTTACACTGCAGACATCGATTAGAAAGGTTTTATCGGACACGGCGTGAAATGATGTGTGGTTTAACATTGGTTGCCCTTACGGTAATAATACAACACCAGCCCAGTGTTGGTGGAAAGTAAGGAAAGGAGATGAAATAGCCACATGGGGCTAGTGTTCGCATAGTCTCCTTACAGAGCATTCGTGACTCTCGACGTTCGCTTTACATCACTGCCACTACTAGCAGATTTTGTACAGATGCGCTGAGGTCAATGTGATAAATAGGAAGTGTTTTACGCCGTAAGAATAGTTCTCTTATACGAAAGCAAACAGTATATGGTGGGAGAAAACCCATGACTATCCACAGGCTGCTGATAGATCTTCCCACGTACACACAAAGAAATATTCTGGTCTAGTATCATGGGCTTCTGCGAAAGAAACCCACTTGGTTGATATGAAGTGTGTCTGCAAAAGGAACTTTTCATTCTGCTGGAACCTGAAAGGAAGGCAAGCGTTAAAGTGCGTTTATTTGGTCTTTGTGCCATAATACTGTTAATAAACATTAGCCTTACTAAAACTGGACTGACCGAACTCCATTTCCATCCATACAGTTCCCTTCTTTAGGTGTTTCCTATAAACGAAGACCTTGAACTGTTTAAAAAGTACTTTAAATGACAGTGTAAACGGGTAACATTTTACTGATGCTTTATTCCTGTGTGTTTTGGATAGTCTACCATGTGTATATGCATAATTTAATGAGTTTAAAAGGTAAAAATGTAAATCATTCCAATAAAATTTGTAAAATTCAACTGTAAATCCATCAGGGCCTGGTGTTTTGTTATCCTTTAAGTTTTTGAATGATGCGAGTAATTCCTCCCTGGTAAGTTCCCCTTCCATACTGAGCTTCTGGGCATCTCATAGTTTCCTTACATTTTCTGCATCTAGTATGCTTTCCAAATCTACACAACTGACATCAGCCTCTGCGTATAGCTTCCTGCAGTACTGCCTAAAGTTATTTGGTATTTCTTTTTGTTCTGTCAATATTGTTCCATCCTTTTCTTGGATTATTGTTATTGATTTATTTAAGAATTTCTTTTGTTCTAATTTTAAAAAGCATTTATTTGGCCTTCCCCCATATACAGTCCAATCTATTTTAGCTCTTTTCACTATTCCTTCCATCTTTCTTTTATTTGTGTTGAACATTCGTTAGTGAAATTAAGTTTTTGTAAAGTTCCTTTTTTCCTGTTCGTCAGAGCATTGATCAAGCTCATGTTCCAGATTTAAGGTTTTAGGTAGAACTTATCTGACATGCGTTGTTTTTTTTAAATAAAAGTTGAGTTTGCACCTGTTTTGCCCCTTATGTTTAATAATATCCTCTCAAATAAAAATTGTGCATTTAATGATGTATCATATTGATTTACTGCATTCTTGATTGTGTATTATTTCTGTTACGAAATCTATGTCCTTCAGTTATTGTCGAATTTCCAATATCCCCTTCCCCGTTCAAGACTTTAGAATTTCAGTTTTAGGGTGATCATTGAGTGACCTGACCTGTAACTCATGTATATCACACTTTTGAACAGAACGTAGCATATTTCGTGAGATTAAAAAGAAATCTAAGCGCGCCTTTTTAATGGGAGCGGGCTGTCTCCGGGTGTATCTCCTCAGTTCCATATTGGTACATCTCTCCAAGGATCTACCAAGTTAAATTCTTATTTTAGGTCTAAACCGATAAACGAGATTTTGGGTTATTTACATTTTTGTAATTAAAGCAATCCATTTCCGGATCTTGCACCAAGTTCAAATCTCCGCAGATGATGATATTTTCCGATCCCCATTCATTTAAAAGGGTTTTTAAATTGTCAAAAAAAGGAAGGAGTGTCTGAATTTGGCATGTACAGATATGCTCGTTACTTTTAATTTCGAGTAAAATGAAATTCCCAAATTGATGGTCTTTCTTTCTTCATTCTTAAAATTTCAAATTCAAAATTATTTCTAAATAGCATTGCTACTCCTCTGGAGTTATTTTTGTATGCACTACAACACACCTTATATCCCCAAATCTGAGACAATCTGCTTTTCCGTCTCATTGGTGAAATGTACATCTTGTCGACAGTAAATTGAGAAACCTTTTCCCTTTAGATATTGAAGACATCCAAAAGTTTAGATCTGTTTTTAGCCCCTGACAGTTTACTGAGGCAATACTTATCAAGGTTAGTGTGTCAATGTTATTGCATCACTCGCCATGGTGGCTTATATTATAGTTTTCAGATCTCTTGTAACATGGATATTTATATCTTAGTGTATTAGCTGGTGGTAGGTTACACTCTCTCATATCAAATTTTGATGAAAATGGTTGAATATCGAATCCATACAAAAATATAATAAAACAATTGAGTAAAATACAATGGGTTACTTGAATTAAAAATAAAAAAACATCAGGCAGGGCTATCATCATTAGATGTTGCCTGTAACTTAAACAGAGAAGGTCCCGGCTCTGGTCTTGTACATTTTATTACGCAAAGAAAAATTATTACATACATGGATGAAAAAAAGGAATCCATTTAGAACAGTATTAACCTTATTAGTTGTGTAAATGCCCATTTAATTAATTCTAGAGGTAGAAAACAAAAAATCTAATGTTTAACTCCACAAGAGTGTAATGAGTAGAACCGCTATTTCAGTTGATCACAGTGATAGTAGAATGTAAAGTATTATAGTAATACTGTTATTGCCTAAAATCACTTCATGACTTCATTCGCATTGTCCTTAGAGAAATTAAAAAATTTGAAATAGAATTTAACTAGAAAAACTGTGCTCTATCCCTTGCACTCCACAAATGGTCGACCACACAAAGGCCGCAAAAGAGATGTCACTCGAAAATGAAATACTTCTTAACCTTAATATGGCGAATTTCAATGTTTATGAAGCCACCTACAAAAGGAAAGGAACTAGAAATGAACAGATAAAGGCACACATAACTTGTGGATTCCACAGACTCGTCTACCTATATAAAGTTGAGGGGAGAGCCACGAAAAACACTTTAAGAAACACATAATGTACTCAGTCCACTGAAAACACTGATCCGTCCATGAATGTAAATCAATACACACGGGTCATGTACGTCGTAAATTCCATGCAGGGTACATAAAGTTTATGGCCACTGAAAACGCCAGTTTGAAAATGAATGTAACACGATACACAAGTGTCAGCCAATTCGTAAATACCATGAAAAAAAGAAAACGGACACACACACGCACAGGGCACTCTGTTCCGTGATGAAAAGGAAAAAAAACATGAAATAAAACATGAATTTTACACGTGGCAGGATTACCACTAGGGGCGTTCCGGCCACAGCACCTTTTCACAAAATGTAGTTACAAATTGAAAGACAGACTGGGTTCTTGATTTACTTGTGGAATGAACCTTCCAGCTGTCCGAAGCCGAAACACGAGTCTCCATCACTAGCGGTCTCACTTGTAGCCTGATTCGGGGTTGACAGTTGGTTGTCTTTCTGAGGTTGTAAGATTCAGAAGCCATCTTTCCTCGTGCTATTTTTAGAGCCACTGGGAGATCGGTCCTCACAAACTTTCTTGTTGCTTTCAAATTACGTGGCCGATGCAAGGATGTTATCTCTGTCGGGTTAGGTCAGGACAGTAATAATTATTGCGGGGGGGGGGGGGGGGAGCTTCCATTTTTCGTGAGGCCAGCGCACAATCTGTGACATGCAACAAGATCCATCCGGTCAACAATTTCTTTACTCATTTTTAAGTCATCAATAAAGAATTTTTTGTCACTAATTCCACATTATCACCCTTATCAAATGGGATACCATACAACAGAGGGTTTTTTTTTCCAGGATGAATTTCAAGCAAAATTACCATGTCCTGGAGGGTTGAAATCTGTGCACATAGTTCTTCTCGCGTGCGAGGGGTAGTTGTGGAGGCCAGAGTTTTAATTTTATGTGCATGGAAACTCAGCATTTCGGTGTGGTCATCTACCACGGATTTTACATTCCGAATAACTTGTTCAACACCTCTAATTTCCGACTGAAGTGTTGTTACTACAGTATCCATTTTGTTGGTTATGCGTTGCTCTAGACCTGTCAGCAACACTTCCAAACGCAACGCTGAGCCAGATTCCGCTATCACATCACCTCCCACGTGGATGTCAGGGGTTGGCTGTGTGTTCTGCATGGATTCCAGCCGAACTGTGGAACAAGCCATTTTCACTGCTGCTGCTGGGGGTTGAAACGCTCAGAAAACATAGGCCGGAGTAGGACCTTCTCAAAAATCTGGAGAGCTACTGATTCTACGTCGGACCCCTGTCCGCCAACTTTATCTGAAATGTTCTTGAGTACGTGATATATTATTATAATTATTATTACCATTTCAATTTACACCAGTAGACTGTTTGTGCTTGTAATGTGATGTGTTGGATTCATTCTTCATTCGTTATTTTATGTCTTTTCCACAGCTCAAAAAAAAAACAAGAAAAGGGCTGCATTCCCGAAACACAAACACACCTGTAGCGAAAACTTAGGATGAGAAGGACGCATTGTCCCAACCATTGCTAACTGATTTAGCTGCTCTTGTACGGATTCCCCTAGAATCTTCTGAAAGGGACGGACTTCTTTTGGAGATTAGCAACCTGAAGCAGGAAACAGAAGAAGCTTATGCCGAAACTGATAAACTGGACGTGTGGAATGTCAAGTGAATCTATGGCAGATGCCGGCATTAAAACAGAGATGATGACAGGCTTGAGCTGGCCTGTTTTTATGCCTATATCTAAGCACATTTCAGTTTTCAAGAAGAAATGCACTTTCTCTGAAGGAACCGATTTTCTTAACTTTTGTTAAGTTTCGGCAAAGTGTTCCATTTGGGTTTTTAGCCCATATTAAGGGTTTGCCTCGTCAGACAACCATTGGCCATGTTTTGAAGTGGATGGACTCGATATGTGCCAATATTCGGATTCCATGGAGGGAAACCTGCAATCAAATCATTCCACCAGTTCTCAAAGGGAAGCTCCCACAGCTCATAAGCATAATTGACTGTTCTAAAATATTTATTGAATCTCCTTCTTTTGGCCTGTGCACAGAGTTAGTCATTACAAAATACACATCACCGTCTTGATTTCCTGTAACTCATGTGGACTGATTAACTTTTTGTCAGAGGCTTGGGGTGGGCGTGTATGGGATGTACAGATCGCGCGTGATTCTGGCTGTATTTCCAGAGTGTTGACCATTTACCAGGAGACCAGATGCTAGATAATCGAGGATTCACATTACAAGATGAATTCGCCATGCCATGCGGTGCGGAAGTAATCATTCAAAGTTTAACCAAAGGAAAAAAACAATTCTCGGCAAAAGAAGTGGAAAATTCAAGGAAGATAACAACACTCGGCAAAAGAAGTGGAGAATTCAAGGAAAAAAGCAGCTCTCGGCAAAAGAGGTGAAAAATTTAAGGAAAAAAGCAACTTTCAGCAAGAGAAGTGCAAAATTCAAAGAAAAAAGTAACTCTCAGCAAGAGAAGTGGAAAATTCAAGGAAAAGGTAACTCTCAGCAAAAGTAGTGGAAAAAGCATCTCTCGGCGAAAGAAGTGGAAATTTCAAGGAAAAAAGCAACTCTCAGCAAGAGAAGTGGAAAAAGCAACTCTCAGCAAGAGAAGTCGAAAATTCAAGGAAAAAAGTAACTCTCAGCAACAGAAGTGGAAAAAACAACTCTCAGCAAGAGAAGTGCAAAATTCAAGGAAAAAAGCATCTCTCAGGAAGAGAAGTGGAAAATTCAAGGAAAAAAGCAACTCTCAGTAACAGAAGTGGAAAAAGCAACTCTCAGCAAGAGAAGTGAAAAATTCAAGGAAAAAAGCAACTCTCAGCAAGAGAAGTGGAAAGAGCAACTCTCAGCAAGAGAAGTAGAAAATTCAGGGAAGAAAGCAACTCTCAGCAACAGAAGTGGAAAAAGCAACTCTCGGCGAAAGAAGTGGAAATTTCAAGGAAAAAGCAACTCTCGGCAAAATAAGTGGAAAATTCAAGGAAAGAAGCAACTTTCAACAAGAGAAGTGCAAAATTCAAAGAAATAAGTAACTCTCAGCAAGAAAAGTGGAAAATTCAAGGGAAAAAAAACAACTCTCAGCAAGAGAAGTGGAAAATTCAACGAAAATTTCAAGCGTCTTCATACCTATAGGGAGAATTATTGTACCAGTGCAAAACAGATTCACAATCTTACAAGGGCCACTGTTCATTTGTTGTGAAGCCTGTGAATCTCAATTTTCCAATACAGACTAAATATTTTATGTGAGTCTGGACGCATGACGTTGCTTACGTGCAGTGTAATTTGACATGATATCCAGGAAATATAGGAACTCTGTAAGGCGGGTCGGAAGTTGGTCACGTGACCACCCTTTCGTGTTTAAAACAAAATGGCCGTCCAATGTTAAAGCATTAGAGAATAGGCCAATGTTTGCCACTTCGCTAGCAACCAGTAAGGCCCAAATGTACAAAATAACGTCACGAAAGCTCTGCAGAAATACTCAAGACTATATGGAAAGCTGGAAATTATACAAATCCAACGGATACAAGATCGCTGACAGCGATTCGAAAGTAGGCATTTTCCTATGCAATAACGTTGGGAGGACCGTTTTCTTCACCCACGCGGTGTTTTACTAAGGAGACAACGTCGTTTCTAGCTTCCGATCAGTCTTACAGAATGTTGATTTTAATTTATACTCTTGCCCAATAATCTATGACCTGTTCAACAAACTACATATTATAATACTAGCTGTCCTTTCGTTTTGTGTGCGATTTTGGAGTCATTTTGGGGCAGTAACAAGTCTTCATCCTAGGCATTCTCTTCAGTTTCAAGCACGGCAGAAGAAACATCACACTTCACTCTTACCGCAGGCCACCATTCTTTCCTCTTTTCTACTACAACTGCAAATACAGTGTTTTGGTTGCGTTTTCGGACGTAAGTGATTAAGGATTTAGTTTTATTTGTCGCCAGACGTTTTCTAATCAATTCGGGCAAAATATCTTTCGCCATTGTTGAGCTAAGTCTCAATATTCTATCATCAATCAAGGCTTGGTAAACTACAATACGTGTAATAATATTGTCTTTAGGGGCCCGAACCACAGCGTCCGCAGAAAAGGCCTCCCACGCGACTATCTGGGATTGCACTTCAGTGCAGAATCTCAAATTAAAATTGTTACCTAGATAGAAAAACTTGTCAAAGGTAATGCTTGGTGCAATTCCTGTATCCCTCAGTGAAAAGTGGCGCTTCGTTTCTAAAACATCTTCACCATGACATGCAGGTTTCACAAGTCTATCCGGTGAGGCAGCCAAGTAGGGACGTTCCATATACACCTACATGCCAGACTTTTTAACACTAATGTCGACATGTCTATCCGAGGGAGGATACAAGAGCGTTGGTCGTGAACTGGTACTGGAACTCATTTCCGTGTTGCACATTGATACAGCAACCTGCGGATGGTCGTGGGTTTCCCCCGGGCTCTGCCCGGTTTCCTTCCACCATAATGCTGACCGCCATCGTACAAGTGAAATATTCTTGAGTACGGTGTAAGACATCAATGAAATAAATAAATAAATAAATAAATAGTTGATACACTTCATCTTCGTGCTCATTACCCCAACCAATTTCTGGCAGTTGTAGAGGTTTAGCATTGGTTCATCAGGTTTCCAGAATCAGAGATGATGATGTGATGTTGTCTTTGGCATGAATAAAATCGTAATTATTCAAGGCTGTGATTCTGCCTGTCCTAGGCTCACGTCAGTAGAGAGAAGCAGACTGGGCAACTGTTGCCTGCAAGATATTCTGCCTCCGTCACCGTCACTGCCATGGAAACAACTACTGTGACACAGTGTTGCCCTACATCTGTCAATGACATCTTCTTATCACTGACGTCATAAGGGTAACGCAAAGGACGTGAAGTTGTTTCCTGGCAGGCATGCGTCTCTTTGTATGAACTGCTCAGTGTAAGATGGAAACGCACTCAAACCCACAACATATTTTCAAGTTTTTACCGATGCTTTAAGCAAAGCGCTCGTTTCATCTCCAATAGCACATGAAAACTCTCTCGTACTATCTAATTTTCTTATCTTTGAAGTTGAAGCCTCATCGTAAAATTTAACATCTCGAATTTTTGCAGGCTGAACATCCTTTCCAAAACGTTAGTTCCAGGTACACGTAACGTCTGTGCAAGCACTTGCTGTATATCTCAGTCTGACAGCAGATTCGCTTTTGAATAGAATTGCTCCTACATGGGAACAGGTTTCTCCTAACTTGTAATAAAAAATAAATAATAAATAAATGCAAGAAAATTAAGATGACACGACTTGCTTATGCTTTTACATAACAAAGAAATGTTCTCATAATACAAACTGCAATAGAGAGACAAATAATCTACCCAGCCATACGGTCACTGCGGCCGGGTATTATTTTCCCATCTTTTGTCGACGGCTACCCTCTCCGGTCGTAAGTGGGAAGGTCTGCCAACAACCTGCGGATGGTGGTGGGTTTCCCCCGGGCTGTGCCCGGTTTCCTCCCACCATACAGCTGGCCGCCGTCGTATAAGTGAAATATTCTTGAGTACGGCATAAAAACACCAACCAAATAGGTCAAATCAAATCGACGGCTACCCAAACATGGTGGGGATCATCATTTATTCTGTAAGATAGTTTGACATCGGCGCAAAAATGAAGAGAGAGTTCGATGGCTGCATGTGGAGAACAGTCTGGATCCATCCAGATGAGAAGAAACGAAATGTCTCGGGAGATTTGTAGTTCTACGTGGATTCCCGTGAATAATCGCCTGTAAAGAAGAAGTTGAGAAAGTATTAACATGGGGTTGTTCTTCAGTTGACATATATTACATATCTGAGAGAGCTTATAAAATGATAATAGAAATAATTTAGTGCTTTTTAAAAAAATTGTGAACTAATAAGCACATCTGACGGCAATGAAAGACACAAAAATGAAGACAAGGAACAACTTGAACAGGTTCACAGCTCACTTGCGAGGAAATTTGATCAAATAATTGTACAAAATATTGTGCCAGGCCATGGGGTAATCTTTCTACACCACATAAAAAAAGTTTCACCATTTTCAGATGAACAACCTGTTTGAAAAATAACTGTATTATTTTAATGATTTTGTTATGAAAAATAATGTTTTTATGCGATAAATTCAAATTCTATGCAAGAATATCAGCAACAATCCTTTCTCTTAATAGGCCCTAAGGGATATTCGTTAAGGAGTTACTCCCCCTGAATGGTATTTTTTAATGACAGTTGTGTTACTTCCGGTACAAATTTTCTCCCAAAACTTCTGCAACTTTTCGTTGAAATGGATACTTTTCAAACAAAAACAACAGGTAAGAAGTGTTGAAAACACGACAGCTCGTTTGAGGATACTGATAAGAGAGACTTGACTCCCGAAATGGCAAAATGGTTGCCATACTGGAATATGATGTAAAATCAAATGAATGCTGTTATCAAATAACAACAACAACAACATGTATTGGCCGTAAGGGAGACATATGTACGCTAAAGTTCTCGTCGCGTTATGTGAGTTTGATACTGCTCTTTCTCAAGAGAAAGAAACTGGTAAATTTAGTAAATATGCATTTTTAGTGTGAAGATACACAGTGAGGTTCCAAAATTTTGAAGATTCTGTCACATAAGGATAAAGGTTGCGTGTGCAAATAATGCTGTCCGAAGTTTCGGACCACACCTTGATATGTTAGAAAGTTTTAGAATGATCAAGACTGTTAAATTGCCCAACATATCCTCTTGCTTCACCAATATCAGTATTTCACTCATTCATTTTTTCCAGGCCTTGTTTGTTTGCCTGGTAGGTGCGAGTTCGTTTCGACAATGCTTTGAAACACAAATCCTTGAACCTCTATTCTCCGTTCACGCTTTTATGTTTAACCATCTACTGAACCATGTGTATGCCCAAACTGCTTACATGTCTTACGCATCATAAAACTTCTTAATCTTTCTAAATGGACAGACTTAACATAATGACCCAGGAGCCTCTCACCAATGCGGTCGCTGTGAATTCAAGTCCAGCTCATGCTGGCTTCCTCTCTAGCCGTACGTGGGAAGGTCAGTCTGCAATCAGTGGAAGGTTCTAGGTTTCCCCGGTTTGCCCGGTTTCCACCCACCATAATGCTGGCTGCCGTCGCACAAGTGAAATATTCTTGAGTATGGCGTAACAACAATCAAATAAATGAAAAAATCAAAATTGTGCAGGAACTGACTGAAATCATAACTTCTGATTAATACAGGAAAAATTATGAATGTGATTGGCTTTGTTTTTAAAAGATGTTAAGACATGCGCTAATGCGAAGAAAATGTTGGTAAATGCCTTAAGTCTCGGCCAGCGTGAAAGTCTAATATAATTTGACATGGCTTTGTCAATTGTGTTCATCATGTTTATTTTCATGTCTTGAGGTTTCTGTTCGATTCTGTTTTCCAGATTGTTGGACAAGGCAATTACTAACCATCAAGATGTGAACTTAAAAGCGGTTGTAACTAAATCTTCAAATGGATTTAATTTCGATGAATATGGGAACTTGAAAACCGTGAAACTTTCAGTTTGGGACAAACCCATTCGAATCATGGGGACAGGAAGCTCCTTCCTCCGTCACCCTGACGATGATGATGGGACTGACTATGGGCACGGGGTGATAAAACGGATCCCCATAGAGATGAAGCCTCGAGGACGTCTTGCAGGCCTGAGGAGCGTCAGCTCTCTGGGACGGAAACAACCAAAAGGAGGAAGTCTCAGGTCCGCGTTGTCCATCGACCTGGAAAATCCAGAAGTAGAACGAATCAAGAAAGATTTCGAAATGTACCGGTTGAACAAGGAGAACGAGATCGCAAACATGCAGAAGAAAGAACAGAAGTGTGAAACTGAAAACAAGCGACTAAGAGCTGAATTACTGGCTCTACAGAAAACCTGCACAAAGTTACGAGGAGAGCGTGATGTGGCGCTAGAAGCTGAACATCAGGCGTTGGCCAGAGCCGCAGCATTTGAGAGTGACCGTGACAAAGTGCAGCGTCAGTTTAAGGTAAATCCGAGTTCAGATTTCCTCGCAATTTATGCAGATATAGGAACTATGTACTTACATGTAGCTAGGCAATGTCAGGGTGTGTGCAAGACATTGGGTTGGTCATGGTTTGCCAAGAGGCTCTGCTCAGTTTCCTCCCACCATAATGCTGGCTGCAGTTATATAAATGAAATATTCTTGATTCTGGCTTATTACACCAATTGGGGGTCTCCGTGGCTCAGTTGGTTAGCGCACTAGTGCAGCATAATGACCCAGAAGCATCTCACCAATGCGGTCACTGTGAGTTCAAGTCCAGGTCATGCTGGCTTCCTCTTCGGCCGTATGTGGGAAGGTCTGCCAGCAACCCGCGGAAGGTCGTGGGTTTCCACTGGGCTCTGCCCACCATCATTCTGGCCGCCGTCATATAAGTGAAATATTCAGGAATACGGCATAAAACACCAATCAAATAGATAAATTACACCAGTAAAGTAAATAAATAAATAAATGAGACACACAAAATTAAAAGAAGAACCCACTGATGGGTGATGAAAACTTCAGATGAAAAAATGTGAAAAGTAAGTCGTATTTGTAAATATGGTCTTTAATACTTTTTTGATTTCTGATTAAGGAGAAAAAGACATTTGAATATAAATTTGGTTCGGTGGGTATTTTGGACCACCTTTTTGGTATATATCATTGTTGCATAATAATATTTCAGTTGAGGATGATGTGCATGTCTAATAAATATATTCAAATGCAAATTTGTTGTTTTTCATGTTGAAATACATGCATTAAATCTGAATTATGATAAATTAGGAATATATACTAAAAATATAAATATGATTAAAATTTTGGTTCAACATATTCTTAGAAGAAAAGACCTAATTCAAGTCCAGATAAATTTATTAGACTTGTCCCACATTTGAATCCACCCTTCAGAAATTACATGTGTATTTTAAAATGTCCTTTTCACCTTTGAAAGTAAGATCAGAAAAAGCATTGCTGACCACATTTACTAAAAACTTTTCACATTCTGTACATCGTTTTTAAGTTTTCTCCACCTTTAATATGACAGAGAAGAATATTAGGAGAAATACTGACATACCTTATTTGAAAGTGTAACGTGACCTGTGGTGTGGACTCTCATTTTGTTTTAGTTTAGAAGTATATTATAGGATTTTGAATGATGTCTGTTTGGCTGGTCTCGGTTGTAAGAAGCCATGCCAAAAATCACACTGCACGAATGTGGCCTCATATCTGTATAGTTTTTGAAGATACACAAAGCCTAGATGTTCAAGATAAGTTTTTTTCTAGTTTTAGGAAAAGTGTATCTGTTTGTTTGTTTCCATGTTACAGATCTTTTTCATGACTTGGTATGCTTTTTTTTTTAGTAAAAACAGCAGTAGCTGCATACATGTACATGTATGTTTGTTGTTGATCTAAAAAAATCTGAGTTCACTTTACATAGATTTCTGTATACATTTTTTTTTTTTTTTTAGTCACATGTTTTTTCATTCCAGATATTTCGAGAAACAAAAGAGTGTGAAATTCAGAATTTATTGCGAGCAAAGCGAGAATTGGAGAATAAATTATCAAAGGTTGCCCATGGTTACATTCCCGATGACCTTGATATGAACTCCAGGGAGGATCTTGATGAAAATGCAGGTATGGGATTAGCGATTAGCCTAGGGCTAGAATGCAAATTCAAAATAGCACCGTCACTTACTCCTCTTAGGTCAAGCCACTTGAATATGATTTCATTTGGGCAGTAAAATGTAATGCATGTCTAATTTATTAATGATTTCAGCTGAACTGTAGTACATGTGTATTATTGACGGTTTTCATAGTTTTAAAAATGAAATTATAGAGCCGCACCAAATTAGTTGAGTACCTAGGTTTATGTAAGATTTTCATTTTGTAAACTTATTTGAATAGTCCAGGATAAGCGTTGTGCGTTTTTAAAAATCCAGTCGGAGGCAATTTTAAAATCCTGGCTCTAATTAAATACAATTGACAGCTTCGGTAAATTATTAATCTGAAAAACATGGACTTCATTCAAGATCTCTCAAGATTTCTGCGACTCTCAAAAGGCTGATGTCATGTTTTTTGGGTTTTTTTTTTACATTATTGCTTAGAAAATATTTATATTCTGCTTAAGACTCATAGTTGTACATAGGCTCAGTAATAATACTGAAGTCAAGGGATCACCACGTAAATGTAAAAGGTTTCACAAGCTATCGATCCACATGCCGGGATCATTATCAAGTGACTAACGACTTTATTTCAAAAAATATAAATGGTGCATCGTGGAATGTACAAGAGCCAATCATTGGCAGTGTTTACCCGTAACTGTGTCATCGCACATTTGAAAATATTTGCTACTGTCATGATATAATCTACTACTGCATGCTTTAGTAGGCGAGGTTCCACTTCTTGGAGTTTGACGCCTCAAAAACTAATCTTGTATTATGTTATGATTGCTGTCATGAAACAAGGGAGGTAATTCAAACAGACCTGTTGTATATACTGCTTCTACTTGTTCATGCATTGTTATAGAAGGTTATAACTTATCAATAAGAAAAGTACTGTAGGGCTAAATCAGTGCCATTTGAATGATTCAATTTAAGGACCAGTTGTGGAGAAAATCAAAGGTCAGACTAAATCACCTCCATTTGAATGATTCAAAATGATGACCAGTTGTGGAGAAAATCAAATTACAGACTGAATCAGTGCCATTTGAAATGATTCAATTTGATGACCAGTTGTGGAGAAAATCAAAGGACAGACTAAATCAGTGCCATTTGAAATGATTCAATTTAAGAACCAGTTGTGGAGAAAATCAAAGGTCAGACTAAATCAGTTCCATTTGAAATGATTCAATTTGATGACCAGTTGTGGAGAAAATCAAAGGACAGACTAAATCAGTGCCATTTGAAATGATTCAATTTAAGAACCAGTTGTGGAGAAAATCAAAGGACAGACTAAATCAGTGTCATTTGAAATGATTCAATTTAAGAACCAGTTGTGGAGAAAATCAAAGGACAGACTAAATCAGTGTCATTTGAAATGATTCAATTTAAGAACCAGTTGTGGAGAAAATCAAAGGACAGACTAAATCAGTGCCATTTGAAATGATTCAATTTAACTACCAGTTGTGGAGAAAACAGGACAGACTAAGCATGGTTAAATGTAAGTGTTTTGCATTCATGTACATACATTGCACTTGTTTTCTGACCAGGTTTTAACCATCCATGTTTCAGACAGTGGAAATCCTGGTGATTGGTGGACTGCCCTGGAAAGTGAACCCTCATTTGGCAGCACAATGCAGCTACATCAACCCATGTTCAGGGGCCCGGAATTTGCGCACAGCATGATGGAGATGGAGGGACCGTTTACAAATGTCAATAAAGGTATATATACAATGGATTAAAGAAATGTATTTCTGGCAAGAGTCTTTCTGTTCTAAAGCGTAGTCATTACAAATTTGAGGAAAAAAACCCCATGGAATGATGTCAGTTCAAAACTTGTCCCTTGGTATTACCTGTATATGTGACCCTCAGCCAAGAATTTTTGCGCTTACATGTCAGTGCTTTATTGGTGGAGTAAACTAGGGTGCCTACTCTTAAACACTGACTTTTTTGCCAGGTACCTGACAAACCTCTGCAACTATCATGCCAGGGAGCTGGTTTGTAGTCTGTTTGTACGGCGAGTGCCACATGAGGTGCGTGGCACAGGAATTGCAGTTTCAAGACCAACCTTGGACAGGAAATTTGTAGATTCAACCACCCTCACTACTTGGTGACAGTGAGTGGTTGGTGATGCTCTCGTTGCCATTTGACCAATGTCACATTTATTGATGACCACACACTAATAATTCCCACATCTGAAGGTCAAGTAATAATTCCCACATCTGAAGGTCAAGTAATAAATCCCACATCTGAAGGTCAAGTAATAAATCCCATATCTGAAGGTCAAGTAATATCTGAAGGTGAAGTAATAAATCCCACATCAGAAGGTGAAGTAATAAATCCCACTTCAGAAGATCAAGTAATAAATCCCACATCTGAAGGTGAAGTAATAAATCCCACATCAGAAGGTCAAGTAATAAACCCCACATCTGAAGGTCAAGTAATAAACCCCACATCTGAAGGTGAAGTAATAAATCCCACATCTGAAGGTCAAGTAATAAACCCCACATCTGAAGGTCAAGTAATAAATCCCATGTCGGAAGGTCAAGTAATAAATCCCATGTCTGAAGGTCAAGTAATAAATCCCACAACTGAAGGTCAAGTAATAAATCCCACATCTGAAGGTCAAGTTAAAAATCCCACATCTGCAGGTCAAGTAATAATCTGAAAGTGAAGTAACAGTACCAAGTGTTGTTATTAAACTACTTCGTGATTTTGGACTGGCCGCATGGTCTGGCAGCCATTTTGAGTATTGTACAAGACTTTAAACAGTCTTCTTGGCGAACATACTCTGTACAGCACTTGCATCGCTTTCCGCCTTCGCTTCACTGCCACCACTGGTAAATTTTGTACAGAAATCTTGAACAACACCGAGGTCACTGGATCATGGTGATGAGGCAGGAAGTGATGTCATAAAACACAGAAATATTGCCTCAGTCGTTGTTTCTAACAGTACTAATTTGTAACATGTGATCTGGCCTACCAGTAGATTTTAGTGATGAGCAGTATTTTCTTTTATGCCGATTTTTTAATGATGGAAATTGTGTAGAGTGAGTCTTATCTAACATGACTAGCTTAGCTTCACTAAGGTAAAAACAAAAAAAACAAGCCAACACGAAGCTAATTTGCAGCAATGTTTTGTTCTGTGTACTACTATACTATCAGCGGTAAATCAAAGGTATCGTGAAATAGCACTGGGATCTGAAGACAACTTATTCTTTCTTGGGGCCTCCATGGCTCAGTTGGTTAGCGCGCTAGCACAGCGTAATGTCCCAGGAGTCTCTCACCAATGTGGTGGCTGTGAGTTCAAGTCCAGCTCATGCTGGCTTCCTCTCCGGCCGTAAGTGGGAAGGTCTTCCAGCAACCTGCGGATGGTTGTGGGTTTCCCCCGGGCTCTGCCCGGTTTCCTCCCACCATAATTCTGGCCGCCATCGTATAAGTGAAATATTCTTGAGTGTGGCGTAAAACACCAATCAAATAAATAAATAAATAACTATTCTTTCTTTTTCACTTTAGTACTTGGCCCAATGCAGATACAACCTAGCAGCCTCCGGTTCAAATGCAGTTCATCCGTATTCATTCATTGTTTTTGTCTTCTTTTTTGAAGAATGCAGTATATGTACGAGGCTACATGGAAATGGTAACAAGCTTATAATGTCGTCCCCAGCAACAATTACATTCATTGTATCTTCATTGATTTTGGCTTCGGATGTTTTTTCTCAGAGGATTGGAGTTCGGCCTTGGCCAAGCTGACCCAGGTATTACCCAGCATTCCTGAGCACGTGACCTCTAATCTGATCCGTCTGTACATTTCCGCCCCCAGAGACATGAGGACTGAGGTCGAGATTATGGAAAAGGTAAGACTTGCAATCTACCTCAAAACTCTTATCTGTTGCATACAGGTAACATCAATAGTGTATCGTTGTCAACTGTGATGTTCAAGTCCAGCTCATGCTGGCTTCCTCTCCGGCCGTACTTGTGAAGGTCTGCCAGCAACCTGCGGATGGCCGTGGGTTTCCCCCGGGCTCTGCCTGGTTTCCACCCACCATGATGCTGGCCGCTGTCGTATAAGTGAAATATTCTTCAGTATGGCGTAAAACACCAATCAAATAAATAAATCAACTGTAATGTTGTAATGTTTTATTGTAGTGTGTCACCATTGTGTCGGTGATTACCAACCTGCAGAGGCTGTGATATTTCGGATGTCAGGCTCTGGAGGAGGTTGGACAGAGTTATTAGCAGAATTTATGCGATCGATTCCATCCATGTATTTATGACCAAAATGTTAAAATCACACCACAGCTTATTAAATAAAGCAGTTGTCAAAGTAGCAAATAAAATAAAAAAAACTGTAAATAAAACAGTATTTAAGCTGTGTATCATTTGAACACAATACGGGGGCTCTGTGGCTTAGTTGGTTAGTGCGCTAGCGCAGCATAATGACCCAGGAGCCTCTCACCAATGCAGTCGCTGTGAGTTCAAGTCCAGCTCATGCCGGCTTCCTCTCCGACCGTAAGTGAGAAGGTCTCCAGCAACCTGCGGATGGTCGTCGGTATCCCCCGGGCTCTGCTCGGTTTCCTCCCACCATAATGCTGGCCGCCATAATATAAGTGAAATATTCTTGAGTACGGCGTAAAACACCAATCAAATAAATAAATAATAAATGGAATATAATACAGGATTATTTCTCTTTGACTGCGGATGCTTAACATTTTAAGTGTGAGCAGGCCATGGAATGCATGGTGTATTCATACGGAAGCAATGCCACAACAAATTCCAACTGCTGAATTGGAGTGTTTTCTATCAGAATTTTTAAGACCTGTGACAGTGTAGATAATGCGAAAAAGTCTTGATAAGACATTCACCCTGTTAAAGGAAAATGCATCACCTGGCTGAAATGTATTTTAGTTGAAAGCAGGATACTCAAGCTTTCTAAGAAGTGTTATACTTGATTATTTTAATGAGATTTCACCGAATGACAAGTAGAAACAAAATGGCAATACTGCACACATGACTGGTGTGAGTCGAGGCAGCCATCTTGAGAATTTTATTCGATAAAACGCGTTGCTGTCATATTGCGTGGCCTAAGCTGTGATGTAGCCTTTGCCCATTCATTCCATGATGTGACATATGATAACACAGAAACCATGGCATACGCATCATCTTGACATTGAGTTCGGTGTAGCTGAAGGGCCATTTCACAAACTGTTGTGGGGGAGGTCTGTAGTATTTACGGATCACCACAGGTGTAAAATCAGTTCATTTACAAGTCGTGTAGTATTCAACGACCTTATCACAAATTATGTCGCGAATAACAGTTTTGTCAAATTTTTGTTGGTTTTTCGGTCCAAAGTAGAAGAAATATTCTTCCAGTATGTCCAGTTTCCAAGAAAACCATATTTATCACTTGGGCATTCATTGCCAAATTCCATAACTTTTATCTGTCATAGGCTACTGCTTAGACTATAATACGGAAATAACTGACGTTAGAGAGCTGGAGTAAACATGACATCACCTTGCTCTCGATAATAGAGGCGTACTGAAGCTGTGTCAAGGCGAGGTTTCACTAAACTTTTACTGGGTTGACAGAAATCTAAAAAAAAAGAAATGCTGGTTTAAGACTCTTTAAATGGTAGACTTTCAGTGGACATAAACATTAGTCAGGTGCTGTCTTTCACTTTATATCTGATAAATCCACGTATACATATCAGAGTCTCTAACTACCCAATTATTCAACCTTTTTTGCAGATGAAAGAGCAATTTTCAGTGCAATTTATGCACATTTTTACTTTGATTTTGGAGACAAAACTACATGTACATTGGCTGCGTTGACCAGTTTCAGGGTCCCACAAAAAGTATAATTGTATCAGACTACACAGAATAATGACTTCAAGATATGCATGAATAAACACCTTGCAAATATGGGAAAAGGTTGAAGAATTACAGTAAATATATTGATTATTCATACTTTTGATCTCATTAAGTGATATGGCATTCATATCAATTACGGTATAACAAAATTTTTTGTTTTCTTCACATATTGTGGACGTTTTAGTTGACCATATGTTAATTTCTGAAATTTATTAACGAGTTTTCCAACTCTTCCCAGAGTGTCTGTGTGAGGTTAGAGCAGCTTTGTGAACGTGAAGGAAGGACGCTGGTAACTGTCCATATGCCCTTTAATGAGCACCACTCCATTAATGCTGAAGTAAGTCTGTTATGTACAGGTAAATGTATGTAAATGTATGTACTTTTCACGAAATATTAATTTGTGTGACTGCTGTTTAATACCATACTCCAAAATTTTTTTCATTTCTAAGACTTTTTATTTGGGTATATGGGTGAGAGAGGATTAGAGTCTTTAGAGTGAACCAATGCCCTTCTCAGCCCCAGGAGTGAACTAACGCCCCTCTCAGTCCCTGGAGTGAACTAATGCCCTTCTCAGTCCCTGGAGTGAGCTAATGCCCCTCTCAGCCCCTGGAGTGAACTAATGCCCTTCTCAGCCCCTGGAGTGAACTAATGCCCTTATCAGTCCCTGGAGTGAACTAATGCCCTTCTCGGTCCCTGAAGTGAACTAATGCCCTTCTTAGCTCCAGGAGTGAACTAATGCCCTTCTTAGCCCCTGGAGTGAACTAATGCCCTTATCAGTCCCTGGAGTGAACTAATGCCATTCTTAGCCCGTGGAGTGAACTAATGCCCTTATCAGTCCCTGGAGTGAACTAATGCCCTTATCAGTCCCTGAAGTGAACTAATGCCCTTCTTAGCCTCTGGAGTGAACTAACGCCCTTCTCAGTCCCTGGAGTGAACTAATGCCCTTATCAGTCCCTGGAGTGAACTAATGCCCTTCTTAGCCCCTGGAGTGAACTAATGTCCTTATCAGTCCCTGGAGTGAACTAATGCCCTTCTCGGTCCCTGAAGTGAACTAATGCCCTTCTCGGTCCCTGAAGTGAACTAATGCCCTTCTTAGCCCCAGGAGTGAACTAATGCCCTTCTTAGCCCCTGGAGTGAACTAATGCCCTTATCAGTCCCTGCAGTGAATTAATGCCCTTCTTAGCCCCTGTAGTGAACTAATGCCCTTATCAGTCCCTGGAGTGAACTAATGCCCTTATCAGTCCCTGAAGTGAACTAATGCCCTTCTTAGCCCCTGGAGTGAACTAACGCCCTTCTCAGTCCCTGGAGTGAACTAATGCCCTTATCAGTCCCTGGAGTGAACTAATGCCCTTCTTAGCCCCTGGAGTGAACTAATGTCCTTATCAGTCCCTGGAGTGAACTAATGCCCTTATCAGTCCCTGGAGTGAACTAATGCCCTTCTCGGTCCCTGAAGTGAACTAATGCCCTTCTTAGCCCCTGGAGTGAACTAATGTCCTTATCAGTCCCTGGAGTGAACTAATGCCCTTCTTAGCCCGTGGAGTGAACTAATGCCCTTATCAGTCCCTGGAGTGAACTAATGCCCTTATCAGTCCCTGAAGTGAACTAATGCCCTTCTTAGCCCCTGGAGTGAACTAACGCCCTTCTCAGTCCCTGGAGTGAACTAATACCCTTCTCAGTCCCTGAAGTGAACTAATGCCCTTATCAGTCCCTGGAGTGAACTAATGCCCTTCTTAGCCCCTGGAGTGAACTAATGTCCTTATCAGTCCCTGAAGTGAACTAATGCCCTTCTTAGCCCCTGGAGTGAACTAATGCCCTTCTCCAGTGTTTGTACCGCGTCGGATTATCCGACAAAAGTCAGATTTTCACAGTTTTGACGGAAAAAGCAGGATTTTCATTAATTTTAACCCGTATTCGCCGAAATTCGTCGGATTTTGCCGTTTGTTGTGCAGAAGAATTTTGTCATGTAGAAAGATTTATTTTACTGTAATCTTTGAGAAATTCAAGGGATGATTTTTGCGAGGCCGAGTTCAGCAGACACGTCAGTCGCCAAAACTTTAAACAGTTCACTTACTGAAAATACACCCGCCGCGTCCAATGTACCAAAGTCAGGCTTGTTCCGGCCTTGCAGTAATTGAGCACACCCCATCCGCAGTCTGTATGTCCAAATAATGCAGCGGAGGGAGTAAGTACAGCTGTTGGAACCGATCACCCGTAAATTCGCGGAAAATCTCGAGAGGCCACGAGATTACAATCGCGCCATTTCCAAAGTCTTGCCAAGATGGTGTTACACTTTACGGAGAAATTATTGGAAACCAGCGACCCGAATGGAGATTGGATCCTTAGGAATGACAATTTTAATGTTACATGCCGATTCTGCAAGTCCAATGTTTGTTTGAAGGAGGGCGAAAAGGCGCTTAGTAAGCATAGTGCTACCGGTAAGCATCAGAAGGCGAAGACGACTGCGGGATGCCGTGGGAGTATTGTGCATGCTTTTGCAGCTGCTGCTGCCAAGAATGCAGAGGCCCGGGGCACTGAAGAGCTGGCGAGAGATGCGGAAATTATTTATTTGCATCACCTGGAGGCACATGGTATATCTCCTCACGCAGCAGCATGCACCTCGACTCTGTTTGCACAGATGTTCCCGGACTCTAAAATCGCGGCAAAATTTTCATTTTCTGACTCCAAGGAGGGTTATGAGGTCACGCATGGGCTCGGGCCGTACTACTCGTCTAATCTGACAAGCAGATTGCAAACCTCGACAAAAGTAGGATTTTTTTTTTGACCCCACTACAAACACTGCTTCTCAGTCCCTGGAATGAACTAATGCCCTTATCAGTCCCTGGAGTGAACTAATGCCCTTCTTAGCCCCTGGAGTGAACTAATGCCCTTATCAGTCCCAGGAGTGAACTAATGCCCTTCTCGGTCCCTGAAGTGAACTAATGCCCTTATCAGTCCCTGGAGTGAACTAATGCCCTTCTTAGCCCCTGGAGTGAACTAATGCCCTTATCAGTCCCTGGAGTGAACTAATGCCCCTCTCAGTCCCAGGAGTGAACTAATGCCCTTCTTAGCCCCAGGAGTGAACTAATGCCCTTATCAGTCCCTGGAGTGAACTAATGCCCTTCTCAGTCCCTGGAATGAACTAATGCCCTTCTCAGTCCCTGGAGTGAACTAATGCCCTTCTAGTCCCTGGAGTTAACTAATGCCCTTGTCAGTCCCTGGCGTGCACTAACGCCCTTCTCAGTCCCTGGCGTGAACTAATGCCCTTTTCAGTCCCTGGAGTGAGCTAATGCCCTTCTCAGTCCCTGGAGTGAACTAATGCCCTTCTTGGCCCCTGGCATGAACTAATGTCCTTGTCAGTCCCTGGAGTGAACTAATGCCCTTCTCTGTCCCTGGAGTGAACTAACGCCCTTCTCAGTCCCTGAAGTGAGCTAATGCCCTTCTCAGTCCCTGAAGTGAACTAATGCCCTTCTCAGTCCCCGGAGTGAACTAATGCCCTTCTCAGTCCCAGGATGTGAACTAATGCCCCTCTCAGTCCCTGAAGTGAACTAATGCCCTTCTCGATCCCTGAAGTGAACTAATGCCCTTCTCAGTCCCTGAAGTGAACTAATGCCCTTCTTAGTCCCTGTGTGTGACCAAATCTGACTAAAGCAGATACATGATTGTGATTGTAGTTTATGGACATGCTGTGCTATTAGTTCTTAGATGATTGCATAGATTGATAGCTCATTATTAAAAAGGTATATTGCTGGCTTTATCTCTGGTCGTTTATGGGAACGTCTGGCAGCAACCTGCAGATGGTTGTGGGTTTTCCTCCAGGCTCTGCCCGGTTTCTTCCCATCATAAGGCTGGCCACTGTTGTATGAGTGAAACAATCTTCAGTACAGCATAAAACATGTATATTAATCCTTTCAGGTTTGAAAGTACAAATATAAAATAAAATACAGTTAGATATAGGTTTTAATTTGCTGTGAAATTATTTCTTAGGTTTTGTGTAAACATAAGGCTTGTTTCTTCCAGTTCATGAATCGCCTAACTGCTGCAAGAGTTCGCCAGGTGGAGAAATGTACCATCTTTTTGGCCTTCCTTGGGAACACACCAACAGGTATGTAGGCTTGACATATTCAACAATAGCTGAATTATTCTGGAGCATGGCTTAAAGGGATAAATCATCAATGCTGATTGGCTGACATTGAAGATTGGATTTCCTGGATTAAATTTTGCAGCCTTTGGTCATGCTTGAATAAATGTACCGTACCTAAGATTCAGCTTAGGCAAGGCATAGCCTTGACCTGCCTATCTCTCACACCAGCCTGTCAAAATCGCTTCTGTATCTCTTTAAACACCAATTAATTAACTAAATAAATCATAGCAACAAGTTTTAGCTGTTCCATTTTTCTGTTATCTATTCATTTTCCATCCTTTTCATTACTAATTATATAAACTGATATTTTTTATTTTATTTTTGCCCCCCTTGCAGATTTTCCGGGTTGGAGTATTCCTCTGGTCATTTAGATAACCCTGGATCAAGGCCCGCTGTCTTCTGCTTTAGGGATCCTGCTTACAAAGGGTAAGGATTTAAGTATGACACGTAACTGACCTGGTTACATCAAGCCTGGAAATACTACAGTTGTTGCAGGACATAATGGCAACTATCTTCCAGCTACACACATTAAAAAAGTTTTGTCCTTTATCAAACAGTTTGGTGCAGGACATTGTTTCTTGTCCTGCTGCTTATTTTCAGTGTATACTTGTATATCCCTACAGTTTTAACATGGTGTATTCCAATGGCTCTTCTCCAGAAATCGGACAGTTCTCCTGATTTTAAGCCTCAGCAGAGTGCTTGCTTTGTGTGTGCCAGTGTTTTGGTATACTTAATCGTGTGATTTGATCTAGGGCCCGATCTTTAACAGGGTTACTAACACTTTAGCGGAATGAGCAGATGAGGGTCCCTTGTACATGTTATATATACAGCCAGTGTTTTGGTATACTTAGTCGTGTGATTTGATCTGGGGGCCTGATCTTTAACAGGGTTACTAACACTAACAACAGCAGAATGAGCAGATCAGGGTCCCTTGTACATGTTATATATACAGCCAGTGTTTTGGTATACTTAGTCGTGTGATTTGATCTGGGGCCCGATCTTTAACAGGGTTACTGACACTTTAGTAGAATCGACAGATGATTATTCCTTCATTATTATAAATGTCCCATATATTGTTTTACTGTCGTGGGAATTGTGCAGCATATGGTTCATATAACACGCCGACATTAATAATATGATGTCACCATGGTGCCATTCAATGACTCCGTAAATTTTCTATCTGTACATATTTTGACATCGTTCTTAAGAAAAATTACTGTTTCCATTTTCACAGACTAAACTTTGCTTCTGATGTGTTTAGTGCTTGGTGGAAATAGCTTTTTGAATAAATATGTGTTGGTGTGGACTCAAGATTGTGCATGCTTCGGTACTAAACAAAAATAGAACTGGTCTTAAAGGGTCTGAGAGTGAAATATTGTTGAGTACAGCATAAAACACATAAAAAGTCAAATAAATAAATAAATAAATAAAGGGGTCTGAGTTATGAGGCTGTTGGAATGATTTACTCTAACATGGTGTGTTGAAATCCTTTATGGTTTAACAATTAGATGTAAGCCTAGTCAAGGTGAGGCCAAAGACCTGAAGAGTCGAGTCCGGGGAAGTGGGAGTGCCAAGGTCATTGACAGCTACCCATCTCCAAACAAGGGCGCTGAACTGGCGTTCACAGAGCTGGAGAAAATTCTCAAAATTGTGAGTCTTTTTGTTCTTTTTTTTCCCGGATGTTTTATACATGTATATGTATCAGTTACATTCGATTTTCAGATATATGCACTATGACAGATCAAACTTTCAGTCATCACACTGCTGACTTTAGTATATTTTGAACCTTTTTGTCTGATTTTGAATGGCCACATGCGCACAGACAAGCCTGATATTTTGTGACAGCGGATTATTTGTCTAAGATAATAGAAAAAATTTGATTTGAATTGCGTGGATTGATTTTTTTTGCCAAATATCCTGTATATCCCTGTAATGCCTCAGTATTCTTTATTTCTGATTGCAGGAACTTGGTATTGATATGAAGAAGGACAAAACTGATTCTTACTCGTCTTATTCCGAGTCTGATAATCCCGAGGAACTGTGTGGTGGTGCATTATGGGATGTTCACTGTGATTACGAACAGTTGGAAGCGTTAAGTTATGCCGTCAAGTCAAGCTGCCAACTTGGGTTTGAAAAGGTGGGTGTTGATAAGGTGTGGAAATGGTGTACATTCAATTTGGTATACACATACCGAAAATTGTAAAAAGAACGTACAGTGACACTATTTACCTTAAATGACTTAAAGGAGAAGGAAACTTAAGTATCAAACAAATACCATTTAAAAGAGTATGCATTTCCTCGCATGTGCATGCCATAAAAAATGTTCTAATATGTACCTCAAGTTGATAACTGGAGGTACATATTAAGTGCCAAATTCCGCTGTGGGAGACTCCATTTTGCAAGAACTAGTCCTGAAATCTTCTGTGTTAGGAGGAGAATTTCCGTCAGAAACAGTCGAAGTGCAGTTTGTATGTTTCTGGTAGAACTCTTGTACCCAGAAGGTAGCAAACAGTAGAGTTCGTTTTCCGCTTGACGATCGGGAAACCGAAATGTTAGACGTAGGTTCCGAGTTTATACGAACAAGCTGGCAGTTTTAACGACTCCCATTGGCTGAGAGGCAACACACCCCCAGCATAAATTACAGGGTGTTATATGATGGAGGATGCAATGGACTCAGGGATTTATGCCAGCTTTGCTGTTTTCAGTCTTTACGTGTATGGCGAGGAAAAATCGCAAAATTAGGCGGCAGGCACCACCAGATAGAAAAAATGTGCCCTTTTCTGCCTACAGTGCCATTTTTAAAATTTTCTTCTCCTTTAAAATTTCACCCATGGCCAAGGTTTTCCATTTTGAGCGATGAATTGTTTTGAGGTTTGAGGTTTGTTTGAAAGATCAGATTATATCCTATCTGAAAAATTAAGTTTTTAGCTCCAGAAGTAATATTTATTACCTGTTAATAATGCAACAAAAGTAATATTTATTACCTGTTTATAATGCACCAAAAGTAATATTTATTACCTGTTAATAATGCAACAAAAGTAATATTTATTACCTGTTAATAATGCTCCAAAAGTAATATTTGTTACCTGTTAATAATGCTCCAAAAGTAATATTTATTACCTGTTAATAATGCAATTTTTTAGCAAAATGTTAATGATTCATAGCAACCTTTGATTTAAATGTTGTATGTAGTTGGATTTAATTTTAGGATTAATAACATTTCTCCCAAGTCTGCATCCAAAGAATCCCCTGAGTTTATCATTGCTCTATGTTTTCATATGGATTATATGCCTAAATCTTGTATCCCTGTGTGGATTTTTTCTTTCTGTGGCAGTATTATGAGCGTCTGAACAATCACGTGTCTGCAGCAGGACCTTTACCTCCATTGTTAGTCTCAGGGGCTCCCGGCTCTGGCAAGTCGTTGTTGTTAGCACAATGGTAGGTATGCAGTAGTGTATTTCATAGTGAGGCTGCAAAAACAAGCTGAGAAAAATGTGGCTGTAATTTTATATTTTATAAAGACACCAGTTTGTTATGTTACACATAAGTTTTGGAACCAAACTTAATTCTGGACATACCAAAGACTTCAAAAATGACACTTGTTGCTACCTTGCTTGACACTCAGCACTGAGAGGTTAGTCGAAGGAAACAGGACTGGTTGTGACTGGATGAGGTATCAGTGTCTGGTGTCTTCGGCATGATACTTCAGTGGCGTTTTGACAGCATGGACTCGCCCTGCCACAAGATGACATAGTGTACGTACACACGCTGAATTAGTCCTCATCATATAGTTGAGTACGACGTGAAAACCCAAGTGTACATAAGTAGGCGTACATAACACCATTAGCAAATCATATGACACAATCTATACTGAAAGACTCTCAACAATAAATAAATAAATACTTATACATAAGCAGTTTGGAATGTATTGCCACCTAGAAGCTTCTAAATGCCGCTCAAAGAATGCATTTCCATTAGTATCTGGTGCACCTTTGGTTCACAATCACAGAATTGCACGGGTACCTCATGCATAAAAGTTAAATATTAAAGTATAAACGGGATCCTTGTTTCATTTCAGGATTCAGCTACAGCAGGAGCGAAATGCCAATGGTTTATTGATGTATCATTTTGTGGGTCAAGAATTTTCGGTCAGTGGGGATCCTATAGTGATGATGAGGCGACTAACAGCTCAGGTAGGCATAGTTACCTTCACCCAAGGCACCCCCCCCCCCCCCCTTCCCTTCCTCCTTTTGGTTGAGACTCTGGGGTAAATGTGGGTTGGCTGCTCTAATCCCTGAACTCCGCCTGTAAATGAAGTTCTTGGTTATCATATGCTGTCTTGATTGTATCCAAAATTTGAACATGTAGTTGCATTCACACACCAAGCTGTTTTGCTGTTTCTGTCGTAATTTTCAGATGTATATGCTACAGTGCCAGTTTTGATTTTCAGTAAATTCAGCTTTATTAGTGATACTTAAATCTGAAATTTGATTCAGTTTTGACTAAGTGACAAATGGTATGAGAATGGTTTCATTACAATTAATGGTAGTATAAATTAAGATTACCTCACCAGATGTTCATGTCCGTGCTAATGTGTATGGCATCTGACACCTGTTTTCACAAACACGGGAATCACATGTGTACAGTGCATACACATGTATGTCACAGAGACCAAACCAGCTGGGGAGCGTGTACGTGACAGTGCTAAGCCTCTCTGATTCACCATTTAAATTGGTGAACAGTGTTTATAATCTGATTGGTCCAGTGTGGTCATGTAGTTTTCATGTTGCGTGTTTGACCAGCTGATGCAGCATGTGTCCTCTCCACCAGCCTTGACCTGTGACCCCAGCAGGTTGATGGAAGAGTTCCCTCGCTGGCTGGAGAAAGTCTCCTCCAAGACACCAGGGGGCGCTATTCTCATCTTGGATTCCATTGATAGATTTCAGGTAAGGCAAAATCTTTTGAAGTGTCCAGTCATATGAACAAATATATTATGTTCCCCCTCTCAACCTAAATAGAAATCAAATTTCCGCTGCTTTTGACTTTGTAAATCTATGAATGTCAAGTGTTTTTTTTTCATGATTTTGTCCCCACATACTTTAGTAGAAAGCAGAAATAAAAAAGGCGGCATATTTTTTAATCCCATGAGGTGGAACTAGTGTGAAGCAGGACCTTGTGTCATTGTTACATCAAAAAATTGCGATTGTGGCGCAACCTCTGTGATGTCTACTGTAACATTGTCCTGATTTATTGTGACGTCAGAATGGTGAGCTGGGAAACCAAACAAAAAAAAAGTTTGACATCAATAAAATGGCATCAAGGTCCTACTGCCAGGTGTTTGACAGGTCCCCATGTATTAGAACAGCCAGATCTGTCCTGCAATGTAAACCACAGAACACTAACCTCAAATCACAGACATTCAGTCCCATTGTTTATTTATTTTACTTCATTTATATTTTTTTTTTAATCAGTTTCTCATTTTACCAGTGTCGTTCCTGACAGTTTGACATGTTTTCATTGTATTTTACACTGTACAGAATGGTGAGCAGCACCTGAAGTGGTTACTGGATCCATTACCAGTGGATATCCGTGTAATAGTATCCGTGGATGAGGACACGTGCCCTCAGTCCTGGAGGTAAGCATCAGAAGAGTTTAGCAATTACAACACTAACTACATTTCATTTTGATATTTACAGATGAAAAAAAGTAAGTTGTGACAATAAGGCCAGTACTGGAAACCACCATTGGTAACCTTCCTTAACCATATTCATATCATGGGTTTAAACCTGTGTTACACCTCCTCTATCTTCAGTATCACTTCACTTGGAGCATTTGAACTTTGTGCATATGTACGTACCTTACTTCCTCAACATTTTCACATCTGAAAGAGTAGCTTATGCACATTTTGAATTTGATTTGGAGACAGAACAATATTTTTTTGATTAGCCAGTTTCAGGGCTTCACAAAAGTATAATTTTATTTATTTCATTGGTGTTTTACGCCGTACTCAAGAATATTTCACTTACACGACGGCGGCCAGCATTATGGTGGGAGGAAACCGGGCAGAGCCCGGGGGAAACCCACAACCATCCACAGACCTTCCCACTTATGGCCAGTACACTCATAATATACTTGAATAAACACCTTGCAAAGATGCAAAAAGGTTGAAAAGTTACAGTACGCTAGCTGTGGACTTCATTGAGAAGCGATCTGGATGGGCATTTCTTGAGGTTCTGGCTTCAGTTTAATGAATCACATTTAGTCAAGTCAGCATGAATTAACTAAGATTTTCAGAAGATGTACATGTGTGAAGTGCACTTAGCTAAGGGATTCTTAACATTGAGTGGGCCTCATGAAACTGGGTCGGGAAATCTGATTGTAATGGTCTTCATCCCTAATTCAGGTCTTGGCCAACTCTTCAACTTGAGCCTCTTAGCAACAAGAACGTGAAGGAGTTGTTAAGGGCGGAGCTAGCTGTTGACGACGTGGATTTAGATGCGGAGGAGGAATGTAAAATCCTGACACACTGCCGAACCCCGGGGACCTGCAATCCACTTTACGTCCTTGTGCTGTCACGTGCAATATCAGGGTAAGATCATGTTTATTTATTTTTTTGATTGGTGTTTTACGCCGTACTCAAGAATATTTCACTTATACGATGGCGGCCAGTATTATGGTGGGAGGAAACCGGGCAGAGTCCGGGGGAAACCCACGACCATCCGCAGGTTGCTTGCAGACCTTCCCATGTACAGGTAAGATTATGTGATGTCGGCAGTAATGAGGTTCACACAAGAAACAATTATTTTTTGCCAGATGTCATTCTTGATTTATCAGCTTTAAGTGATGAAATTTGCATCCAAATCATAGTTGATATGTCTGATACTCCAATTTCGCAGATTCTCTTGTTGAAGTTTTTTTTTTTTTTTTTGAATTGAAATCGGAAAAAAATGTTGGTTCCTGTGACTTGGACTTGTATGTGGCAGTTATGGCCACATTCATACTTGTACTGTACAATTTATATCAACAACTTACTGCATGCGAGTTTATGTTAAATATGACAAAACATCTTTTCACAATGTCTGTACCATTCTACTGAAATTGAATAGCACTTAAAACTTAATTGATTTTATTGAATTCTACATGTCGTAACAAATCCTACCATTTAAAATAAGCCATTAAAGAAGCTGTATTTTTGTAAAGCCATTTAAGAACACATACATGTAGAAGCTTTTGTCAGTCAGTCAATCGACTGTTTGCATTTATTTTCAGGTGTCGTTTTGGCGACCGTGATAGGATGGGTAAGATCCTGGATCAGATCCTCACTGCCATGGACACGGTGACGCTGTACAAGAATGTTCTTCAGGTTATCCTGCAGGAGTTTGCCACCTCAGACAACAAAGCCATACACAAAAAGGTGAGAACTGGCTGTTTTACAAGGATATGTCAGCTCTGGACTATACATACTCTGCTACCTGCGTCAAAAGGGAGCACACATAAAAAAAATGATATATCTCAGTTGGCTAGCGCAGCGTAATGACTCAGGAGCCACTCACTAATGCGTTCGCTGTGAGTTCAAGTCCAGCTCATGCTGACTTCCTCTCCTGCCGTACGTGGAAAGGTCTTCCAGCAACCTGCGGAACATCAATCAAAAAAAAAAAAAAATTAATTCTTGAGTACAGCATCAAATCCGTGTCAAATAAATAAGCAAATAAATAATTCCATTACTTGGTTATTATTATCGATTTCCATGTCCAGATTCTGAGGTATGCCATACTGTCGCGAAACGGGATCAGTGAGCGTGAGCTACGGGACTTGATTCCGGGCTTACAGTGGAACTACCTGGCACCCCTGGAGGACGCACTAATGGACCGGCTCATCATGACAATGCGCTCAGGTGTGCTGACATTTGCCCACCCTGAGGCCTACCAGGCATGTCGGGAGATCCTCTTCACAGAAGCCGATGAGGCAGAGTGCTCAGAAGCCATTCAAGATCTCATACAGTATTTCTCTAGTTTCCTATGGTGAGTAGAATCAGGCCTTCGAAGTGCCGTTAATCATTCATTCATTCATTCAAATTTACACATTCATGTGTTGTATGCTTTATCTGGTACGACATAAGACCGTAGGCATACGTACCTACACATTTTATATGGTAATATGCGGTAGGCTTCCTTTGGACAATAGCATGCATACAATGTGGGCTAAATTATTGTATGGATTGTAGTTTTAGAATAAATTGCAAAAAGTGTGTAATGGTCTTCATGGGCACTTTGAACAAAAGTCCTGACCTGGGCCATTATTAAAATGAAATCCTTGATGGGCTTAACCCGACCCTACAACAAAAAATATGGCTGGTCAGTAGAGGAGTCTGTTGTTCTTTTTTTTTTTTTTTTTTTTTTTTTTGATTGTAACGAATGAAAAAGAAATGGATTGAAAACAGATCTTGGAGAGAAAAATAACAAAAAACTCATCCTAATAAAAACATTAGAGCATTACCCTTGTTAGAAGGTTAGTCGAGTTTTAATATGCCCAACAAACGTGGCAAATATTTCAGGAATATTTCTGCTGTGTTTGGAATGTGTTTGTGTGATGCATGCAGTTATCACACTTGGTTTGTTGTCGTTGTAGGCCTGGGAAAGTGACATGTCGTGTGGCAGATGAACTTCCCAGACTGATCAAGCAGACTGGGAACAAAGAGATGTTACACCGTGCCATTCTCAATCTGTGTGTCTTCCAGAGACTCTACGCCAGGTACATTTGTCATCTAATCTGTTTGTAAACTTCTCAGAATTTCTATGTGGATAACAACTTATGATTTATTTCTTTGCAACGTTTCAGTGTACATTGTAACATCATTAAACATATTCGTTCATTAAGGAATGAATTTCATGTTTGTAAACTGTTTATATGATTTGATTAAGCGAGCGTTCATTTGTTATTCAATCAGGAGAAAACATTGAAAGGCTGTTCAACTTTTTGATTAATAGCATTGTTGATGATCAGAGCCTTCTTCATGTAGTCCCTTTGACTCCCAGGATTGCAATATTGGTCACTCTGACATAGATTTATCAAGAGACAGCTGAACAACAACTCCTTGTCCACCCCCAAACAGGGCTAAACACACCCCAGTTTTTCCCAATAGTAAAAAAGAGGAAGTTTTTTTGTTTCCTTCATAGTGAAACAAATTTGGCATCACTGTCTTAGTTATCACTTACATTTACTTATGTAATTATTTCCCTTGTTTTTGTGTTCAATAGGGGGCGCTGTGCAGAGCTGCTGGGCTACTGGCAGTTTGTTGATGCAGATAAAGTCTCCATGGCTTACCAGTATTTGGAGTTCACCAAGAAAACAGAACAGTGTGAGTACTGACCTGACATATACGTTGTTAGACATGTTATACATGAGAACAAGCCATGCATTACATCCACACAATGTCGGCCATATCATTTCATTTCAAGTTTTTGCACCTGGTACTAATATCAAAAATTTGTATTTGACTTTTAAGATAATGCTTAAAATTCCAAAATGGTCCTTAATTTTTGGGTGCGGAAATTCAGATGGGATTAGATTTGGTGTAGTGTAATACTTACAATTATTTGCAATTTTGACTCCCAGTGTTAAAATGTAAATAATTACATGTGGACCCGTATTAATCAAACTTCTCAAGACTTAACACAGCTAAAATTGTAATGCTTTGCTCTAGGAAGTTAAAACTTTGTTCACTGATTTCTTACTGCAGAACAATGTACCAGTCACAATATGAGTTTGGCTTTTTGCGCGCTTGAGCAGTTTTTAACTTAAGGTTTAAGTTACATGTATTTGATAAATACAAGCGGGGGCCTCCGTGGCTCAGTTGGTTAGCGCGCTAGTGCAGCGTTATGACCCAGGAGTCTCTCACCAATGCGGTCGCTGTGAGTTCAAGTCCAGCTCATGCGGGCTTCCTCTCCGGCCGTACAAGGGAAGGTTTGTCAGCAATCTGCAGATGGTCGTGGGTTTTCCCTAGGCTGTGCCCGGTTTCCACCCACCATAATACGGCGTACGGCGTAAAACACCAGTGAAATGAAATGAAATGATAAATGCAAGCCCCCTTACATGAACTTTAGAACTGGTTTATATATTGTCGCTGTGGCCAAGGATGATAAAGCTACTGTTAAAGCTTAGAATAAGCTCTTCTGTAACCGTGTGATAATCTAACCAATCTTAACTACATGTACCAGTTTAAATATACAGTTACATTATCCAGTTAGAAATCTAAATATTTTACTTGGCTGGTTAGCCAGCCAAATAAGCAAGTTTGAATGAGAACAAATTTTGTGGACATCAATCATAGAGACTTCATTTTAAAATTTAAATTTAATATATATATATATATATATATATATATATATATATATATATATATATATATATATATCCATACAATGTTGTGGATATAGTTTTTAGTGATTGTTGTACAGATGCTGACTATTTTTTTATTGTAACCTTTTTTGAACAAGATTTTGTCTATTACAGATGTCGGTCAGTTTGATGGAATTGTCACTTTACCCAGGATTGCAGACATGAATGAGACACTGGGGAGATTTCTGAAAGACTTGGCACTTCTCACTCAGGTGAGTGAAAGCTTGTGCTGTGGTTGGTTGTCAGTTTTATGGTTGGTTAGGACACACAAGTTTATATTGTTGTTTTATGGGCAGAATAAATCTTTTTTCCACTGTCAGGGTGCATGAAAAAATGTGGAATTTTTTTCTTGTTGAAAGCTTATTCACATGATTTGAAAAACCAGAAAAATCATATAAAAATATTAAGGTGGGACAAAATTAAAAGGTGATTTTCAGTTTTATTTTTATCCCATTGTTGGATTTTTTTTTGTACGGCTATATACTCTCACTTGTTTATCTGTCATTATAAAACAAGGCTTACTTCATTATAAAACAAGGTTTGCTTCATTATAAAACCAGGCTTACTTCATTATGAAACAAGGTTTGCTTCATTATAAAACAGGATTTGCTCATTATAAAATGAGGTTTACTTTATTATAAAACAAGGCTTACTTCATTATAAAACCAGGCTTACTTCATTATGAAACAAGGTTTGCTTCATTATAAAACAGGATTTGCTTCATTATAAAACCAGGCTTACTTCATTATAAAGCCAGACTTACTTCATTATAAAACATGAATTACTTCACTATTTCCACCCATAATAATGCTGGCCGCCATCGTATGTAAGTGAAATATTCTTGAGTACGGCGTAAAAAAACCAATCAAACAAATAAATCTAGTGGCATGATACATACATGGATGTGTGTACTTGCATTATGCGCCTTCATGTTTTTGGAAAACCACCCCTGAAAGGGCTTGCCAAGTATTTCTCATCCTTATGTTGTTGTTGTTGTTGCTGTATTTCTATAGGCTCTGCCGGCTTTACAGCGTGCTCTTGAGCTGCGAGAGACTGCCCTGGATCCTGACCACCCAGCAGTGGCGCGATCCTTGCACCAGCTAGCAGGGCTGCACGCACAAGGCGGGAAATTTTCCACGGCAGAGGCATTATACAAGCAGGCGCTGGAGATCTATGAGAACGCTTACAGCAGTGAACATCAGATGGTGGCGAAAGAGCTGGAGGCCTTGGCGGTGCTTTACCAGAAACAAGACAAGTGAGTACAGTTAATCGCTGTTCATCAGAGATAATCTGAGAGACAGCAAGTACCAGTTAAAATACCACATTACCGTATCCAATTAGAACACTAGGTATTTGTTGCGTCTGCCATGTTAGTAAGTCAGTTTGAATGAGAACAAGTTTAGCAGGCATCAGTCAAGTAGACTTTCATTTCATTGGGCTAAAAATATAAACTGTATATACAGATTTAGATATAGTGCCACAGATGCTTACTCTCTGGGTATGACGATTCCACAGATTACTGTACATGCAAATGAGGAGATTCCTAGAAATAGGAAAAGTATGGGACAAAATAGCAACACGGGTAAAAATTTCTTCGAACAAATATTTTCAGTGGTGTTCAGGAAATATCTAAGGATTTCAACATTCCACTGAAATTTAATTCAACGATCCTCAGTAAGTGATTTTGTCAGTGGACACTGCATGACACTAAATTGGCCGTAATGCCAATATCATGTTTTAATATCTAGGACATATAAACACGGCGAATCCTATCACGTGTAAAATGTCATTAATGTTTCAATGCCTTAGTGACATGCTCATTTGCATGACAGTGCTGTTCACTATTTGTCTGTAATATTTTACCTTAGGCATGACATCGCAGAACCGTTGAGGAAGAGAGCGATGTCAATCCGAAAGAAAACAAGAACACCAAGAGTGGGATCAGTAAGTCACACACCGTAAAGCCAGGGACATACATGTATTACGTGGATTTTTTTGCTCTACAGGCATAGTTTGTGAATTATGTCTATGGTGGATGCACTGGTGTCTTTTGCAGGCGATCTTGTTTGCTCTGAAATTCAGTGATATCAAACATGTCGGGTACTAGTGAAGAAATACGCTGTCTATGTCACTCTGTCTGCCTAGTGCGTCCACTCCAGCAAATTTCGGCGATCAAGACAAGTGAGCTGGCCAAACAAACAACAAGGAATTGTGCTGACCTGTAATATTTTGTTTTTGTGACATGATTTACGAGGTCACATGACAGAAGCTACTGACCAATACCAACGGAAAAATCTTCCTAGTGTGTCTGCAACTATCCTTGAGTATAGTCAGCTTATTTCACCAGCGATTAAGTTGTCCCTGAAAGCAAAAAAATCTGCCCACTTTGTACCTGGCTTAACACTCTATGTTTAAAGAATATATATTCTTTCACAAATATGATATTGGCTCATTGCCAAGTTGTTAAAGGCTTTGTATAAATGAAAAATTCATGAGTACAGCATTAGGCATCAACCAAATAAGTAAATGTTCTAAAAATGTAAAATGTATAGACAGTGAGACTTTTACAATTCAAATTCAGTGGTGTGTTTAAAAAAAAAATGTTTTACCTGCAATGCTGGAGTGAATTTAAAATATTGGTTCATTCTCAGCCTCGGACAAGGAATCTTTGAGAATCTATTCTCCATGATTAGTTTAAACTGTTGGTGGCAATAAATAGTGGGTATTAGTGGGTCATTTTGGTAGTCTTTCGTGAAGTTCATCGTACATGTCTTGCCTGTCACAAGTATGCTGTGCAGATTAAGACTCTCTCTGCAGATTAAAACCTGTCCAAAACCAAGTCATTTATTCACTCCTGCGCCCAGTGTAACAAAGATACACATCGTACATATAGGACAGTGGTACGGTAATAGTAATGACAAAGACGCACATCACACCTAGGAAACCGAGCAGAGCCCGGCGGAAATCCACGACCATCCGCAGGTTGCTGCAATGCCTTTCCCTAGGCACCTGAGGTATGTGTTCAAACCTACCCTTGGGCAGGGGATTTGTGCCATCTCCACCTCTCACTACTTGTGGCTCGGAGTAAGAACTGACTTCCCTTGTACATAAAGCAAAAAATTCCTGAGCATTGCATGAAGCCACAAACAAATAAGTCAAGTAGTCAAGCAGACTGCTGTTGTCTGAGTGAAATGTTCAGTTCCACAGCGTTACGCTCCTCTCAATCAGTCAATCAGTCTAAACTTATATACATGTGTATTTCTTCTTCAACTTCCGGCCCGGATAGCGCGGGCGGGGAGGCTTACTTGCCTTCGGTAAGTAGTCTCAGTGAAGCATCCACTAGATAAAGGAGCGGTGGAAATTCGTCCTGCAACAAGGAGGTACATTACATACACCTTACGGATTACTTCGTCGTCATATGACTGAAAAATTGTTGAGCACAACGTTAAACCCCAAACACTAACTCACTCTTCTTTAACTAGGGGCATTCAAGGGGAATAACTCCGCTGAGACGTCAGGCAGTAAACACGGAAGAGTTGGCTATGGTTCCTGAATCTCCAGAGTTAGCGAGAACCCTGAATGAGCTAGGAGTGCTGTATTACCTACAGAATAACATAGAGTGAGTATGATGAAGTCTGGTGTGGAAATGCTAGAACCTACAGAGTACCATACATTGAGTACATTGTATCCTGAAATGTGTTGTGTCAATGTCAGAATTGGTAGAAGAACATGGAATGTGTATCTGCATGTGTTCTAAATGAAAACAGCTGGTGTTCTAAATGAAAACAACCGGTGTTCTGAATGAAAACAGCCGGTGCTCTGATTGAAAAGAGCTGGTGTTCTGAATGAAAACTGCAGGTGTTCTAAATGAAAACAGCAGGTGTTCTGAATGAAAACAACAGGTGTTCTAAATGAAAACAGCAGGTGTTCTGAATGAAAACAACAGGTGTTCTGAATGAAAACAGCAGGTGTTCTGAATGAAAACAACAGGTGTTCTAAATGAAAACAGCAGGTGTTCTGAATGAAAACAGCAGGTGTTCTGAATTAAAAGAGCGAAACCAACCGAATAAAAAATACTGGGTGGGTATCGGAAGGTGTTGCATTACTTGAGCGAAGGGTTGTTGCAGAGTATTTACATGAAGTGAGTATGTATATGGTGCTACTTGGTATTTCTATAACCTACTTTGTACAGATTTACATTGGTGCTACATGTAAATGTCAAAATTTTAAATTAGTGAGGACGATCGTGTTAAATATACCAATATTTCGAAAATGGTATGTGATAATTCCAGAATATAAGTTGTCCTTGTGTTGCGAAGTGGCAAAGGGGCTCGGTCTTAAAATAACACACTTAGGGTTCAAATCCCTGTATACCCTTCTCATCATGCAGATTTAAATTTTGTTCCCACAATATTAAACACACACAAAGCAATTCTTGTGTATACATATGCAAAGCTTAGATACAAAAAGTCACGCTGTTCACTGATGACAGCACTGATATAGTGGTATGATGTCATAATAACCCGCCATGGAATACAACGTTACAAAAGAAAATGATGGCACCCGAAGTCAGCTGTGCAGATTATACATTATTTAAGCCCACGATGTGATTATCTAGTGGGCGTGGTGTACTTTAGAGCTTTACAAGTGTACGTGGACATTTTAAACTGTCTAATATACCAATGAAAATCAAGATTAACAGGTGATATAGGAACAGTAATGGGAAGAACATAATGTGGCCAGAGTCTGTGGGCAGTGTCACTGCTATGATATGTACATGAATGGACTTATGTTTCAGTTCTGCTGAAGCTTTCTTCAAGCGTTCATTAGAGATCCGTGAAGTACTCCTGGGAGAGGAACACCCAGACCTGGCTCAGTCCCTTAACAACCTCGCCGCTCTCTACAACGACCGCAAACAGTACGACAAGGCCGTACCACTCTACGAGAGAGCACTCCACATCCGTAACCAGGTCTGGGCCAGTCTTGTTATACAGTCTGAAAATTCACAACCATTTGTGTTATTTATTTTTATTTATTTATTTGATTGGTGTGGTAAAACACTACATTTCTCACTTATTTCTCAATACAATGGTTTAAAATTTTGTACACAAGTCACTGAATACTTAAACTAATAATACAGTCCCTAGTGTAACTTGCCAGGACTGAAGTCCATTGGACCCCAAAGTCTTCACCCTAGGTCGATAAATGTTTTATTTATTTATTTGATTGGTGTTTTACGCCATAGTCAAGAATATTTCACTTACACGACGGCGGCCAGTATTATGGTGGGTGGAAACCGGGCAGAGCGTGGGGGAAACCCACGACCATCCGCACAACCATTTGTGTTTGATGATTCATCTGTATTTTAACACACAGTAAATGATCTTATGTTTCGCCCATGATTTAGTGGCACAATATTCCCTTTTTGGGGCAAAATTTTAGGTCCTTCACCACTAACTTCAGTATTGTGTCTGTTAACCAAGCAAAAATCATTATGGAATAAGGACATTTTACATTTTTTAACTTACTGAGATGTTACTCTGTGTGAAATGCAAAACTACATTTTTACATAGATTTGATATGCTGAAATTTATTTTTATCTCCATTGATAGAAGTACAGTTTTTCACCTCATCAAGGATATGACTTTAACAGCTTAATGCCAGGAGGGGTCCTTTTTCTTGCCGTTCATTTCTTGCCACATGCCTCTCCTGTTTAAATGAATTTAAAAAATTTTTCAGAAACTGAAAGGATTCTGTGTTATTTGAAACATGTTGAGAAATGGACATGTAACTGTATGTTGTTGCTGTATTTCAGTACCTGAGTCCAGACCACCCCAGTGTAGCCTCCATCATCAAACACCTGGCCATGCTCTACAAGAAGCAGGTGAGTCAAGAAAGGGTTTGCTTTTCCCCTGCATTATAGCTTAGGACAAGGCCTGTGTATGTGTATTGGTAAATTTTGTAAAACATCCCTCTTTTGGGAATATCGGCTGCTGAAAGTTTGGCACGGTAATTTTAGCGTGGGAGATTGCCTCCACTATGGCCGGTTGGGTGTCATTGTGAAGAAGAGGTGGGGTGTATGGTATAAGTACCTGGACCTGTAACTGAAAGCTGTTTACACTTAAAACAGTGAAATTACCGCCTTCTATCTTGATTTCTGAAAGAAGACCAATATCCCTTGTTCACAGCTTCCTTAATAGGGAGATTTTTTCTGTAACTGTCACATCAGGAATGATAAAAAAATGTCAAAGCTTGATGCCTTTGACATTGTGTGCATGAATAATCCTGGCTTCACTGAGGAAGCACTGTAAATTGGGTGATAATGGGTATTTTGGTGCCACCGTTTGAGATGACATGATGTCCTGGCTTCACTGAGGAAGCACTGTAACTTGGGTGATAATAGGTATTTTGGGGCCACCGTTTGAAGTGACGTGAGGTGACATGGTGACTTGTATAACATTGGAAGTTCTGTAATTCTTCAACCTTAGCGCATGTTTGCAAGGTGTTTATTTAAGCACATTCTGGAGGCATTAGTCGTAGACTGATAAAATTATATTTTTTGCTGAGCCCTGAAATCAGCCTATCCAAATGGTGTAGCTTTGTCCTCAAAATCCGGTGAAAAAGGTGCGTAAATTGAGCTGAAAGTTGTTCTTTCATATGCGAGAAGGTTTAGGAATCAGAGGAGTTAAATTCTATAGCAAGCAAACCAATGTACATCACTTCATTGCTACCTATTTCTGTTTTGGTTTGTGTGCAGGGTAACCTGGCAGAGGCAATCCCGCTGTACAGACAAGCAGTTGAAATCAGGGAGAAGTGTTTTGGCAGTCAACACCCAGCTGTGGCTACAGCCCTCGTTAACCTGGCAGTGCTGTATTCTCAACAGGTAAGTTCTCATAATCACGCTTTGATAGTTAACATCCTACTGTGGCTAGAGCTCTCGTTAACCTGGCTGTGATGTATTCTCAACAGGTAAGATCTCATTATAATCACACCTTGACAGTCAACACATTGCTGTGGCTACAGTCCTCGTTAACCCAGCTGTGCTGTTTTCTCAACAGGTAAATTTTCTTCACATCACACCCTTCTTTTTGGTTCATGGTCTGCTCGGACCCTTGCGTGCATATACGGCTAGAGCTTTTCTTTTGCCACATTTGATCAGCCCATATGACTATATATGGTTTTAAGCTGATTTCACAGGATTTGTTATAGCGACTTGTCATAGCGACTTGTCAAATTCACCTTGTCATAGCAGCTTGTCAAATTCACCTTATCATAGCGACTTGTCAAATTCACTTTGTCATAGTGACTTGTCAAATTCACCTTGTCATAGTGACTTGTCAAATTCACCATGTCATAGCGACTTGTCAAATTCACCATGTCGTAGTGACTTGTCAAATTCACCATGTCGTAGCGACTTGTCAAATTCACCATGTCGTAGCGACTTGTCAAATTCACCTTATCATAGCGACTTGTCAAATTCACCTTGTCATAGCGACTTATCAAATTCACCATGTCATAGCGACTTGTCAAATTCACCTTGTCATAGCGACTTGTCAAATTCACCATGTCGTAGCGACTTGTCAGATTCACCTTGTCATAGCGACTTGTCAAATTCACCTTGTCGTAGCGACTTGTCAAAATCACCATGTCATAGCGACTTGTCAAATTCACCTTGGCGTAGCGACTTGTCAAATTCACCTTGTCATAGCGACTTGTCAAATTCACCTTGGCGTAGCCACTTGTCAAATTCACCATGTCATAGCAACTTATCAAATTCACCATGTCATAGCGACTTATCAAATTCACCTTATCATAGCGACTTGTCAAATTCACCATGTCATAGCGACTTGTCAAATTCACCTTGTCGTAGCGACTTATCAAATTCACCTTGTCATAGCAACTTATCAAATTCATCTTATCATAGTGACCTGTCAAATTCACCATGTCGTAGCGACTTGTCAAATTCACCATGTTGTAGCGACTTGTCAAATTCACCTTATCATAGCGACTTGTCAAATTCACCTTGTCATAGCGACTTGTCAAATTCACCATGTCATAGTGACTTGGCAAATTCACCTTGTCATAGCGACTTGTCAAATTCACCATGTCGTAGCGACTTGTCAAATTCACCTTGTCATAGCGACTTGTCAAATTCACCTTGTCATAGCGACTTGTCAAATTCACCTTGGCGCAGCGACTTGTCAAATTCACCATGTCATAGAGACTTGTCAAATTCACCTTGTCATAGTGACTTGTCAAATTCACCTTGTCATATCGATTGTCATAGTGACTTATCAAATTCACCATGTCATAGCGACTTATCAAATTCACCTTGTCGTAGCGACTTATCAAATTCACCTTGTCATAGCAACTTATCAAATTCATCTTATCATAGTGACCTGTCAAATTCACCATGTCATAGCGATTTGTCAAATTCACCTTGTCATAGTGACTTGTCAAATTCACCTTGTCATAGTGATTGTCATAGTGACTTATCAAATTCACCTTGTCATAGTGACTTATCAAATTCACCATGTCATAGCAACTTGTCAAATTCACCTTGTCATAGCGACTTGTCAAATTCACCATGTCATAGCGACTTGTCAAATTCACCTTGTCATAGTGACTAGTCAAATTCACCTTGTCATAGTGACTTGTCAAATTCACCTTGTCATATCGATTGTCATAGTGACTTATCAAATTCACCATGTCATAGCGACTTGTCAAATTCACCTTGTCATAGTGACTTGTCAAATTCACCTTGTCATAGTGACTTGTCAAATTCACCATGTCATAGCGTCTTATCAAATTCACCTTATCATAGTGACTTGTCATATCAACCTATCAAATTCACCTAGCCAAATGAAAGTGACCAAAGTTGTGTTTCATTAGCTGCACTCACCTTGTGCATTTTTGTCATATTCTACAAAAGGTAAGAAATTTTGTTTGTCCCATTTTCATTCACTGGTTTATGTGCCTAGTAGAGTGGTGGTTTACTCGAGGAGTTCTGGCCAAAAATGTAATTTAATATAAGTGAAAACATTAATGAATACAACCTAAAAGACTGTCCCTGATCATACTAAACTCTTTAAAACACTTTAGTGTTTGTTGCCTTGCTTTGTGCTCAGCAGTGATAGGTTAGAGAAAGGAAACAGATCCGGTTGGCCCGATGTCAGTATAATGTGACTGGATGGGACGTCATGGGGGGTGTCTTCAGCATGACACTTCAGTGGCGGCAGCACTTTGGTGGCATGGACTCATCCTGCCACAAGACGACAGAATATATTTACACACACCCTTAGTTACACCTCGTCGTCATATGATTGAAAAATTGTTAACTATGGTGTACAACCCAAAGCATACATACATACATAAAAGACCAGTCAAATAAAAAAATCAAAATGATCTCCTGCAAAAGCAATACCCTTAGAAATTGGATACTTGCACAAACAACACACCTCATAAAATGTGACATGGACATGACAAATGAGGTGAATTAACTCCACCAGCATGCTCCATCAGATGTGACAGTGAAGTGAACTAACTCCACCAGCATGCTCCATCAGATGTGACAGTGAGGTGAACTAACTCCACCAGCATGCTCCATCAGATGTGACAGTGAGGTGAACTAACTCCACCAACATGCTCCATCAGATGTGACAGTAAGGTGAACTAACTCCACCAGCATGCTCCATCAAATGTGACAGTATTCTTCTATGTAACAATAAATCATACTGTAAATTACTTTTCGTATTTTTTCAGAACAATTATGCTGAAGCCGAACCTCTCTATGAGCGAGCTCTTCACATTTACGAGGATAGTTTTGGGAGTCATCACCCACGAGTCGCTGAAACGTTACGAAACTTGGCTGTGATGAAATATGAACAGGTTAGACAAATTTTTTTCTACGGAGCATTTTTTATGGTTTTCAATATTTCCAAAGCCCAAATCTTGTAAATAAAATTAAAAATGTGATGTGTTTGGGTCCAGGTGGGAAGATCTACCTGTTAATAATTCCCCCAGCATTTTCCCTTAAAGCTTATTCAATCTCAAGATGCCTTGAGTACGGCGTAAAACGCCAATCAAATCATTCTCAAGATGTCTTGAGTACGGCGTAAAACACCAATCAAATCAGTCTCAAGATGTCTTGAGTACCGCGTAAAACACCAATCAAATCAGTCTCAAGATGTCTTAAGTACGGCGTAAAACACCAATCAAATCAATCTCAAAATGAATTTTAAGTTCATGTACATCAGTTTATTCGTAAGTTTGATCTCAGTTGCCTCATGCTTTGCTCAATTGTGTTTTGCAGCGTGACTACGAAACTGCTGCCAAATTCTACAAGCGTGCCACAGAGATTAAGGACCGAGACTCAAGTTATGCGGGGAAAAACATGCTACGCTGCAGTTCTAGTGATGATACAAACTCCACAGTCAAGAATATCCTCCAGGCGTAGCAAAGGCTGTCTCTGGGTGGCCCGAGGTCCATCCAAAAACCGGATCTAGTGCTGATGTGGAATCAGACTTCTCATGAATCTCACGCTGTTATATATATATATATATATATATCATATATATATGTAAATTATGAAGTTAAACTCTTAAAGGGGATTGAATCTGATCTGGATATTAAGTGATATCGAACTGCTGAACATGTGTGCCTTTTTCATATGTTAAGTGTTATGCGAATAGAAACTGATGGTCATATTTTCAAGATTTCAGAATTTCTATTGAAGGTCATTGGTATATAAATGCATTTTTTTTTACGCCATATTTCACACTTTTCTATTTAGCATGTACATGTTAATTTTTATTTTCTCATTATGGTGTTTGAATTAGTGCTAGTTGAAAAAAGTGCGCACATGTACATGTATGGGTGGTTTGAGTGCTTTGAATTGATAGAATTTGGAAATTGTTGTGAGATTCATAGCTGTAAAATTACTTGCGTGTATGTTATTTGTTTTAACGGTTAAAGTGCAAGTTAAATTCACAAAAATGCTACATGAATTTAAGCTCTTTCAGGACTTCACATGATTTTACGCAAAGTGTAGCGATGCTATTATGTTGTTTTTTTTTTATAGTAAAATGGGGATAAGCCTAATTTGTGTCTTTTGTCAGGCAGGCTACATGTAGAGGTATCTCTAGACACGTGCTCTTTCTCAACATTTTCTTCACACTTTTAGTTGGAGAAACTTTCACACCCTCAAACTGACATGGGTAGATTTATTTTGTTTCCTAGGTTACAAATTCTTAAAATCTTTCTGTTTCCACATAGTAAAAAAGCAAGAAATCCAGGATGATAGAAAAGCAAATGTAAATTCACAACAGCTGTGATACCTGGCTTAAAGCAATGTCATCTCTCGGGCCCCTCATGACAATGTGGATAGCCCTTCTTTAAGAAAGAATGTAAAACATTTGACCCACCAAAGAGTAGAAAAAGTTTACCAAGGCCACACCGATATAAAGTTCTGTTTTATGGGCAGAATGAATCTTTTTGTCAATGTCGGAGATAATAAATATAGAAATAAAACTGAAATCTCATCTAATTTGTGGGAATTGTGGCTTGTCCCAGCTATTGTTCATATTAAAGACATATTTAAGTGATTAGCAAGCCTTGAAAAACAGGAAAATTATATAAAATATTTGGATCAGACAAACTAACAAGTGGATTTTCAAATTTGTTTTCAAATCTCTCCCATAAAAATAACCCAACACAAAATAAAATTGGTGTCGCCGAATGAGTAGAACGAATGACTTCTAGAGCTTAAAGCTTAAAAGCATTAGGCATTTTTAGGGGGGAAGGGGGGTTGCTGTCTGTACTTGCGGAGCTGACCAGTGGCGATCAAATGTGATTCAGTTTGAACTGGTGGAGCACATGATGTGACTTTTCACCATAAGTGGTTATCTGAAGGAACATAATGGCCATGTTAGGGTTATCTGTATAAACGAGGGCCCTGTTAGGGATATCCCTATCATTGAAGGGTGTTAGGGTTATCTGTATAAACGAGGGCCCTGTTAGGGTTATCTGTATAAATGAAGGCCGTGTTAGGGTTATCTGTATAAATGAAGGCCGTGTTAGGGTTATCTGTATAAATGATGGCCATGTTACGGTTGTCTGTGTAAATGATGGACGTGTTAGGGACATCTGTATCAATGAAGGCTGTGTTAGGTTTATCTGTATAAATGAAGGCCGTGTTAGGGTTATCTGTATTAATGAAGGCAGCATGGTCGATACTAATTCAGATTCGTCTGATGCAGAGCAGGGAGGAATGGATAAACTGATGCGAAAGTGAATTCACAGAAGTTTTTGTTTGTTATAATTTCGTGTATTTGGGAATAATTGTGTGAAATATTGTCTCGTTTGACAAACATTAAACAAATATGTGTGGAAAATTAAAGTCCATGCATGAGTACAGGATACTGAATTTCATATGTAAGTGTTTAAAGAGTTGTGCTGGGTGTAATTTGAAATCACGTGTAAAAGTTACAAAGGCAATGAAATGAACATGCTGGTTGTGTGCGCATCACCAAACATGTGATTTGTAAAATGTGATAGATTTTGTTTCTACAAGCCGACATTTGTAACATTGTTCATTGTGTCATATCATATATCATTAGAGTTGTAAACATGTTTTTTTTTTTTACATTGGAAGGTTTCGGTTACATCTATTAAACAATGGTATCCATGTTTCATTTTATATGTGTAACTTTTACGGTTTTTGTTTTTATATATCTCTGTACACAGAATTTATGCCCTCTTTGTTACATAACAGAACAATCTACAGACCTCTTTGTCGCTGTGAGTTCAAGTCCAGCTGACGCTGGCTTCCATTCCTGCCCTAAGTGGGAAGGACTGCCAGCATTCTGCAGATGGTCAGGTGTTTCCCCCCGGGCTCTGCCCGATTTCCTCCCACCGCAATGCTGGCAGCCGTCATATAAGTGAAATATTCTTGAGTACAGCGTAAAACACCAATCAAATAAATAAATAAATACAGACCTCTTATATAAGAAGACATCTTCCAGCAGTGAAAATTCTTAAATTTATTCAACATGTAAAGTATTTTTGGTCCATGCGTATGGAAGACAAACCTACATGTGATTTGTTATCTCCAATTTGTAATCTAAGACGCTGGCAATGTATAGTGATGAAGGGGCTTTCATTCTTTCCCCCGAATTAGACAATGTTGTCTTCAGTACGCCTGTGACACGTATGTGTGACTGGGTCATTCAGCTTGTAATGTAAACGTGTTCTTTCCTAGAACTACATGTAAAAGTCACTGTCTTGATTACTCTTGTTGAATTTACAAAGAATACAAGCAAGTGCATATTCCAGATCAAAATACTTTTCAAAATGTCCCACAAGCATTATTTGTGTTTCCCAGAGTTAAGTTCAAAGGCTGCATGTTTTGACTTAGTGCATTAGGTTTAGTTGATATTTTTTTGCATGTTATATGCATAAAATTGTCTGAGGTACATGTACCAGTATTTAGAGTGCTCTGTTATTTGTTTTATTTTTCAAGTTTGTTAAGTCTTCAGGGTTGAAAAACAAATGGCATTTACCTTGTCTTGTTCAAGGATGTGTGGTGTTAAAAATAATCCCCTCTGTTTTGGTTTAGTTCATGGTTTTTTTAGTTTGGGTATAGCTGACACCATTTTACTTTTCCTTTTCTCACTATTAAAAAGCAGATACAGTTGAAGTGAGCTCCTTTATTAACTTTTTATGTGATCTTTTTGGAGTGCCATATCATCCAGTGAAAGAGTATCATTGGGTTACGATTAAACTGTTATAGAGCCATGGAAATTCATTATATTTTTCATTATTCATCCTCAGTACCTTGTCATTTACATATACTTTCAGCCACAGTCATATACATGCATATGTTTTAGAGAGAAAAAATGATTAAATAAAAACTCCATCAATATCAGTCCATTCAGTTTATTAAAAACTGTCAATAAAAATATATTTAAGTCTTTATAACTTTTCTGTGTTTTTTAATTACACGAATGATACTTTATTGGAGTGTGATTTATATTGTTCCATAGCATTACAGACTTGTTAGATTCATGTTGAACTGCATGTATCTATAAGAGATGCAGACCATGGTGGTTTGGCTGCAGCTTTAAGTGAGGAGATTTGTCAGGAATCTGAGAAAGATTTATTTAGGGCACTCTGATTGCCTCTGGGCACTGCATGGTTACCTTTGGGCATTGCATGGTTACCTCTGGGCACTCTGGTTACCTCTGGGCACTGCATGTTTTTTTCTACGTATTACATGTACAACTGTTGTGGAAAATTCTTGATTACAGTTTGAGACACCAACCAATAAACGAATTTATAGGAGAGAGATGAAATCTGGAAGTAATTTTGACTAGACTTTTATGACAAAGTTATTATGAAGCACACTGTGGTACTGCTTGGCGGTTGATATCTATCTGCCAATAACAAAAACACTGAACTTTGGATGGTGTTTAAAATCACACCAGAAACTCAAAATTACTTCTAGACGTGAAAGGGGGGGGGGGGGGGGGGCTCTATGGTGGAGGGGTAAGCATGTCAGCGTGGCACAATGACCCAGGAGCCTCTCACCAATGCAGTCGCTGTGAGTTCAAGTCCAGCTCATGCTGGCGTCCTCTCCGGCCGTACGTGGGAAGGTCTACCAACAACCTGCGGATGGTCGTGGGTTTTCCCCCGGGCTCTGCGGTTTCCTTCCACCATAATGCTGGCCGCTGTCGTATAAGTGAAATATTCTTGAGTACGGCGTAAAACACCAATCAAATCTCACCAATGCAGTCGCTGTAAGTTCAAGTCCATCTCATACTGGCTTCCTCTTCGGCAGTACATGGGAAGCTCTTCCAACAACCTGTGAATGGTCGTTGGTTTCGCCCTGGCTCTGCCTGGCTTCATCCCACCTTAATACTGGCTGCTATTGTATAAATGAAAAACATGCATTCTTGAGAGCAGCGAAAACATCAATCAAATAAATAAATACTTTCAGCTGGGTTTGAAAATAAACTAAACAAATTAAGGAGAACTTATGAGAAATTTTGGAACTTTAGCACAAAAATGTGACATCAAGACTCTAATTAAGTTTGCAATGTAAGTTGGTACCTTAATTAATTGCCGATGATCAGAGGTTTACCCCAGTCACTGATTACCTCCACAATAATAAAACTGACCTTCAGGCTTCACTGTGGCCCTACAGGTATATTACCGTATAAGTAAACTCTTGAGTTCGGTGTTAAACCAAAATGAAATATACAAATACATCTCATGAAGAAATGTACTATCTAGTTGTGTAACATGTTATGAAACATGTTGGAGGTCATACAAAGACGTTTTACAAGTCTCACAGAAGCTTGGCCTTTAGTTGTGGACCACTCAACCGAAGTCTGCATTGTGCTGCTCATGGTTTCTCACGTGTGGTGTACCTGTAGTTGCCAAGGTGATCGCGTCATGTCAATACAAACGGCCTTCACCTTTTCATGGCCGTCGCGGTCTCTAATAAACTCTGTATAGTATTAACGCAGGCGAAATTTGAACTGTGTTCGAGCCTGTAACGGTACGCCGGCTGGATCTTCAGCGGAAGGAGGAAGGAAAGAAACATGTGCGAAGGAGAGGTGGAAAGCGATATTCCGAAAAAATATCGGTATTTCACTCGCGAAGAGGTCAGCAGACGATGCGAAAAGGACAAAAAATGGTTGATCATCAACGAAAAAGTTTATAACATCACAAATTGGTGCCGAAAACACCCAGGAGGCGCCAAACTCATAAGTCATTTCGCCGGACAGGATGCGACGGTAAAGCACCTGTTGTGTTCCTTGTAACCACGTCAACAACAATCAACAATTGAAAACTTAATCAGTTAATTACTTGATAAAAGTTGTTGTTTTTAACATAGCTTGAAAAGTTATTGATTTGACACCAGTTATGACATCAGTCTTATAAGTTATATCGCCATGCATTATCTAGTGTTGATGATTTGGTACCAGCATATGTGGTGTTACACTTTTGGCCTGTTACTTAGCCAGTGACTCGTTTGACTTTGTGAACTACGGCATACTTAGCCGCAAAATGTGGCGGCAGTATCGTGATATAGCTCTGAGTAAGGAACCAGACGATACCAAATGCTAGAAGAGAAATCTTTTTGCCCCGAGTGTTAGTGTATCTATAATAGTCGCCTTATTGAAGCCTCAAAAAACAATTTATCTTCCTTTTTAATATTTTATTTGGAGTCCTACATCACAAGTAATATATAGAGCGTTGCCATTCCAAACTGTCTACATATTACCCGTGACATAGTACCCTGAAGCCTCAAACACCAATTCACCTCTTATGTTAAAATGTTTTTTGGGGGTACTATAACACGAGTAATATTTAGAGCGTTGACATTCCATACTGTCTACATATTACCCGTGAAACAGTACCCTGAAGCCTCAAACACCAATTCACCTCTCATGTTAAAATCTTGTGTGGGGGTACTATAACACGAGTAATATACAGAGTGTTGACATTCCAAACTGTCTACATATTACCCGTGAAACAGTACCCTGAAACCGCAAACACCAATTCACCTCTCATGTTAAAATCTTGTGTGGGGGTACTGTAACACGAGTAATATACAGAGTGTTGACATTCCAAACTGTCTACATATTACCCGTGAAATAGTACCCTGAAGCCTCAAACACCAATTCACCTCTCATGTTAAAATCATGTTTGGGATACTATAACATGAGTAATATATATAGTGTTTTATAGGCTTTCAAAGTCTGAATAGTTTCATTTGGTAATGTGACTTTCCTTTTGTAAAATTTGGTAAAAATCAATGTCAACACACAAGTGGAATTTAACAAGTGAAATTGTTTAGTATTTCTGGCTACACAACATAGAATCAAGAACGATCCTAAGTGTTACTGTATAAATTTGTTTTGAACTATGCAAATTTGCACCAAAAAACGCCCCAGAAAATAAATAAAACTGGCATGTCTTGCTAAACACTACGGTTGTTAACTACAGCCTATGTACCTGTATGAAGGGGCCTCTGTGGCTCAGTTGGTTAGCGCGCTAGCGCAGCGTAATGACCCAGGAGCCTCTCACCAATGCGATCGCTGTGAGTTCAAGTCCAGCTTATGCTGGCTTCCTCTCCGGCTGTAAGTGAGAAGGTCCTCCAGCAACCTGCGGATGGTCGTGGGTTTCCCCTGGGCTTTACCCGGTTTCTACCCACCATAATGTTGGCCGCTGTCGTATAAGTGAAATATTCTTGAGTACGGCGTAAAACACCAATCAAATAAATAAATATAAATAGTACCTGTATGATTTACGTTTGCATTGATGCCCCTGGCAGTGTAAGATGTACTGGAACCAAGTCTGACCAGTACTGGACACCGAGTCTGACCAGTACTGGACGTCAAGTCTGACCAGTACTGGACGCCAAGTCTGACCAGTACAGGACGCCAAGTCTGACCAGTACTGGACGCTAATTCTGACCAGTACAGGACGCCAAGTCTGACCAGTACTGGACACCAAGTCTGACCAGTACTGGACACCAAGTCTGACCAGCACTGGACGCCAAGTTTGACCAGTGCTGGACGCCAAGTCTGACCAATACTTGAGGCCAAGTCTGATCAAGCTGATAAAGGTAGTAAATGGGTTTGTGTGTGTCACATGGCCATAACCCAGTTAAGTGAAAATGATAAAAGCCGAGAAACCCATCCTTTCATTAAAGCAAAAGCGTTTCTCTTACACTGTGAGATTTTATACTCCACCACAGATGACAATGTGAAGGTAAATCATCCAGTTATTTAACAACTGGTTCCTTTAAGGTTATCTGACATTTATACCAGCCTGATAAATTAGACGTTGTATAAAAGAGATACGTTAGGCTAGGTTTATGTATGCCTTAAGCACTCTTAGTATTTTCCGCATTTAACCAGGAAGTGGCATTTAAAGAAAAGGCTCTTTGTTCGATCGATACCAGTTTAGAAATTACAGTAGAGGGTCCATCCGTGGTATGAATAAATCTACCATAAATCTATATTTGTGATTGTAGACACCTGAGAATTTACCTTTTTACAGACATGGAGGTGAAAATATAACAAGGGAGTTAATACATTATATGTTTGTTTCATGACCTCATAAGTCCAAAGAAACATTTTTTTGATGCTCACAATTATATGCAGGTTGTTCTATTGTCCGACATACTGTAATTTTTGCTTATTTATATCAGTATTTCTCAGAACTAAGACATTGGTGTTCATTTCCGCATACCAAGCCATTATCCTTTTTACCTCGTCATGTGCTTGCCATTCTGTCATGTGAGTGAACAAACCAAGTTCCATTTCATACAATGGTCATAACATGTCAGTTACAGTCATATCATATATATATGTCATATGTTTTATATATGTCATATGTTTTGTTTATAGAGGATGAGTCATAATATTTTAAAATTATAATTTGTTTAAAAAAGCAGTCTTTATTTTCTTTTTGCAACAGGATGCATGGACAGCATTTCACAATGACAAAGATTATGTCTCTAAATTCCTCAAGCCTTTGTTAATAGGGGAAGTAGTAAACCCAGAGGAGGTGAGTTGTTGCAGGAATATATCAATAACTGTCAGGAAAATGGGGGGGGGGGGGTGGGGGTGGATTGGCTTGATAGCTCATTTGTGAAAGAGTGTTCGATGGATATAAATAAATATATTCATAAATGAATTAACCGTGATGTAGAGAAGCGGTGCAAAAATAATCTTTTTTTGTTTAACATTTTTTACATTTAATGAAAATTATTGTAAATAAAATTTATGAAATATTTAAATAACATACTTAAAATCTTCAACCTTTTTAACCTCTAAAGCGTCAGTTTTTTGAGTGGTATTTATGCCTACAATTATTTTGAAAATGATGCTTAAGTTGGTCTTTAATTATGTACTTAATATACATTTCTCCCGGTGAAAAGTATAACAAAGTGAAATAGTGTACAAATGATTCTAATTTTGCCCTTGCTTTTGTAGGATAAACTCACTCTGGAATTTCGACAGTTACGTCAGCTGACAGAGAAAATGGGCTTGTACAAATGCAATAAGTGGTTTACACTAGCTCATTTTGTTTCCATCCTTGGTTTTGAGGCAGTTGCCATGGTACTGATATGGTGCTATGGAGGTGGCTGGTTACCATGGGTTACAGCAGGCATTTTATTGGCTACAGCACAGGTATGACACTGTCAGTCAACTGCCATTTGCATTGACTTGACCTCAACTTGAATTATATTTTCGTATGTTTTCTAAGCTCCAGACTTCATTTGCCCATTGCCATCAGAAAATGTTGTCATTTCAGTTGTTCACAGATTGATAGCCATTTTTAGGTTTTATGTCATCCCAGTGGTATACACTTGCAGATCTGTTTTGATATGACCAAACAGTTATCTGTATGTAAATGAAGATTGATTGTTTTCTTGTGACTAGTATACAGACATCAAATTACAATACACTGCTCATTTAAGTTTATTCACATCTTGCTCTTAAAAGATAATACAGAGTTTATGATGTGTCCTGATATATAAAAGTACAAAAAAGCTTCACAGCTTTCTTCTTGGGGTGTAAAAACGGCTATAATGTTTCTGAGGCCTCAGGGGTAAACCTGGATATTAAGGAGCCTGGTGTTGTGACATCAGTGGTGATAGCTGTCAAAACAAATTACAGTGGAAAGAGCCTGAATTAGAACTCTAAGCTGGCTCTGTACTCCCAGTATGTCCATCCATGACCTCATTTCAGATTGTTCCCTACCACTGACAGAAAATGTACATAGAAAAGTATTGGTTATTAGTAAATGTGCAGCAAAATGAATTTTAAATCTCATTTTGTTTTTTGGAATATCTTTTTTTTTTTCATTGTCCTCAAAGCCATACTCTTATTTTTATAGTACATGTGCCTTTTCATGTATCCTTCAATTTGCCCGTTGTACATGCATGTCTCCGACAACAGAGTAACATTTTAAATGCCACCAGGGGCCTCCGTGACTCAGTTGGTTAGCGCGCTAGCGCAGCATAATGACCCAGGAGTCTCTCACCAATGCGGTCGCTGTCAGTTCAAGTCCAGCTCATGCTGGCTTCCTCTCCGGCCATATGTGGGAAGGTCTGTCAGCAACCTGCGGATGGTCGTGGGTTTCCCCCGGGCTTTGCCCGGTTTCCGCCCACCATAATGCTGGCCGCCGTTGTATAAGTGAAATATTCTATTGTGGTAGACACGTTTGTTTTTTCATATTAAATCAGCAGGTAGAGTGCTTTGAGTTGAACAAAACACCTGTTAGCTTCATTATTGCTACATTCGCTGTGCATGTGTGTGAAGGCATAGATCTATTATGTAACTGAAAATCTGTTCCAGATTAACAATCCTATTGAATGACTGATTATATCTCCTCTGACTGTTTTATACATGTTTTCTGTACAATGTTTTACACAGGTTTTCTCAGGCAAGTTCTTTCTCTGTGTTTTTTCAGGCACAAGCAGGATGGTTACAGCATGACTTGGGTCATTTCTCCGTCTTTAAAAATTCCACTCTAAATCGCATAGGTCATCATGTTACTGTAGGCTTTCTTAAGGTGAGTGATAAAAATGGGTAGTTTTTATCCGTCAAGCAGTTTTCCCAATCAGAGATAAATCCAGAACTTTTGAAAAAATAATTACTCAGAAGGCAATAGATATGAAGTAAATTCAGACAGTGTTGTTATGATTTTTCAGTGGGAAATGGTGTAAAAATATATATGTGTGTATGTAGGCAAAGCAATCAATACCTAATACTTCAAACTTTTCTTCTAATTTTGTTTCATTTGACGGTAAAAAAAATATGATCCCTTGAAATTTATTACTGTGGATAAAAAAAAAAAACAACCTATAACTTGTTTTAGAACAATTCAACTGATGAAAAAATATCTTCCAAGACAACTAAGTGTTTATCTCACTTACATCTCACCAAGCACAAATGTACCTGTACCATTATCTATTGAATGGCTGTTCTTATAGACATAGCTATATCACTCCGTAAATATCGGGATCATAAAATGTGAAAAAATACGTTAAAATACATTGGACTGTGCAATGTCACAAATAAAAAGTGAACTTTCTTGAAAATAGATAACCCTGTACGCTACAGTTATCATCATGGATATTTGAAGGTGTCGTATGTATCAATTTTGTAACTACAAGTTTATAATCTGTTCCAGGGAGCTTCATCTCACTGGTGGAATTTTCGTCACTTTCAACATCACGCTAAGCCAAATGTGATACGAAAAGACCCAGATGTTCAGTTAGCTTATTTGTTTCTCTTGGGCAACTCAATGCCCAAAAGTTGGGGAGAAAAACAAAAGGGTGTCATGCCTTACAACTGGCAGCATAAATATTTTTTCCTTGGTAAGTTATACATGAATACTCCTTTATATTGATACATCTTCCCTGGCAAGTTACAAATAAATACGTGATTCTCTTTCTTGATTAATTTCGATGGATAATTTCCATTTGTTACATATTACTCCATGTTCTCTGACAGGTTACAAATAAATACATGTACATGTACCTCTTCCTTGATAACTTACCCATGGGTACTTCCCCATTTGTTACACATCAATCCATGTTCTCTGACAGGTTACAAATAAATACATGTACATGTACCTCTTCCTTGATAACTTACCCATGAATACTTCCTCATTTGTTACACATCAATCCATGTTCACTGACAGGTTACAAATAAATACATGTACATGTACCTCTTCCTTGATAACTTACCCATGAATACTTCCTCATTTGTTACACATCAATCCATGTTCTCTGACAGGTTACAAATAAATACATGTACATGTACCTCTTCCTTGATAACTTACCCTTGCATACTTCCCCATTTGTTACACATCAATCCATGTTCTCTGACAGGTTACAAATAAATACATGTACATGTACCTCTTCCTTGATAACTTACCCGTGCATACTTCCCCATTTGTTACACATCAATCCATGTTCTCTGACAGGTTACAAATAAATACATGTACATGTACCTCTTCCTTGATAACTTACCCATGAATACTTCCCCATTTGTTACACATCAATCCATGTTCTCTGACAGGTTACAAATAAATACATGTACATGTACCTCTTCCTTGATAACTTACCCATGAATACTTCCAGATTTGTTACACATGAATTCATCTTCCCTGACAAGTCATAAATACACACATTTACTTCTGCCTTTATACATGCAAGTTTAAATATCCCATAATATGTCTCCTGACAAGTTTAAAGTAAGTACGTGTACTTATCGCTTGGTACATGTAAGTTGTCAGTGGACACCTTACTCACCTTGTTGAGTATGGCGTAAATTGCCAGTCAAATAAATGAATAAATTCTGAATAATTTGCATTTGAATACTTCATTGATGCTTGTTTTGTGTTGCAAACATTTCTTAAGCAACAAATGTTAAACTTATACTTTATTTCTGTCAGGTATGTATTGTAAATACTTTTTCTGTTGTAAATGACCATTTATTTTCTCTCTTTTTGTTTTATTTCCAGTTGGACCTCCGCTGTTGTTACCAATATATTTCCATCTGGAGGTGACATATTTTGTATTCAAAAGGAAAGACTGGCTGGTGAGTAAACATCATTGAGTTTTTGAGTGAGTGAGTGAGTGCTTGGGGTTTAAAGTATTGAGTTTTTGAGGTCACAAACTAACAGTTTATAGGGAGATGAAAATATTTAAAATTGTTCTAAAACATTACAGAACCAAAATGTTGTCAGTAACTCGCTTACATAATTACAAGACATAGAGCACTGTTATATATTCTCTTACATCTAGCATGTTTAGAATAAATCAAACTAGCAGGCACTCTGAGAGTCAATAAACATTCATTAAAATGTTTCAATTTAATGCAGACAAAGGGACAAAGCTCTGCATTTCTGTTCTATGTAGAAATTGCGAAGAATTGTTTGAAAATTTGGATCACCCATAAAATATTAGTACTTCATGCTCTTGGCCCAAGGCCAACCTGTGCACAAATTTCGTCCAAGTCTGCGCATAACATTTTCCCCGCAAATTTCAGACATGGAGAAAGACAGACAGGTAGTGCCAAAACCATAACCATCCTGGGGTACACGTAATTACATGTTAATCTTAGTAATGAGGAAACCCCAGAACAGCTGTCAAATACATGTGACCTTTTGGGAGCAGTAGATCCAGGATCAATCCTGGGCCGAGTCGCACCTAAGACTTCAAAAAACAAAGTTGTAACTTCCTTGCTTGGCATTCAGCATGAAGGGGATAGTGAAATGACTGGTTGACCCGTATCAGTATAATGGCTCAGGCGGGGTAAGTAGTACATGCCTTCGGTAAGTCATCTTAGTGAAGCAGCACTAGATAAAAGAGTGGTGGGAATCCATCCTGCGACAAGGAGGCACATTACATACACTATAAGGATTCCTTCGTCGTCATATGACTGAAAAATTGTTGAGTACGATGTTAAACCCCAAGCACTCACTCACTCACTCACTCACTCACGAAATCATGAACTAGTAGAGAATATACTTGATAATTTTATGAAACGAAAATCAGTCACAACCTGTACGTGTATTTGATCTAAAGTTTCCTCCATGGTGAAGTTTCTGATTTTGCCTGATTGTGATAGTTCTATTGATTTCAGTAATTCAGGTTTGTCTGGATGGTAAAGTACAGTAAAATACTGAAAACAATGTAATTTTCAACTCTCAAAGTACTATTTCATGACCTTTATTTGCCTCTGAAAATGCAATTTTTTGTGCTTTTCTTTCTAAGGATCTTGCCTTGGTTGTGGGGTTCTTCGTTCGATTCTTCTCTATGTTTGGTCCACTGCTGGGGGGCTGGTCAGCTTTTGGTCTGTACATGTTTACCAGGTGAGTCTGCTGGGGGACTGATCAGCTTTTGGGCTGTACATGTTTACCAGGTGAGTCGGTTGGGGGGTGGTCAGCTTTTGGGCTGTACATGTTTCCCAGGTGAGTCTGCTGGGGGGCTGGTCAGCTTTTGGGCTGTACATGCTTACCAGGTGAGTCTGCTGGGGGGCTGGTCAGCTTTTGGTCTGTGCATGTTTACCAGGTGAGTCTGCTCGGGGGCTGGTCAACTGTTGGGCCATACATGTTTACCAGGTGAGTCTGCTGGGGGGCTGGTCAGCTTTTGGGCTGTACATGTTTACCAGGTGAGTCTGCTCGGGGGCTGGTCAGCTTTTGGGCTGTACATGTTTACCAGGTGAGTCTGCTGGGGGGCTGGTCAGCTTTTGGGCTGTACATGTTTGCCAGGTGAGTCTGTTCGGGGGCTGGTCAGCTTTTGGGCTGTACATGTTTACCAGGTGAGTCTGCTGGGGGGCTGGTCAGCTTTTGGGCTGTACATGTTTACCATTTGGGTCTGCTGGGGGGCTGGTCAGCTTTTGGGCTGTACATGTTTACCAGGTAAGTCTGCTGGGGGGCTGGTCAGCTGTTGGGCCATACATGTTTTGCTGGGGGGGCTGGTCAGCTTTTGGGCTGTACATGTTTACCAGGTGAGTCTGCTGGGGGGGCTGATCAGCTTTTGGGCTGTACATGTTTACCAGGTGAGTCTGCCAGGGGGGCTGGTCAGCTTTTGGGCTGTACATGTTTACCAGGTGAGTCTGCTCGGGGGCTGGTCAGCTTTTGGGCTGTACATGTTTACCAGGTAAGTCTGCTGGGGTTTTCACCGTTTTTCTTCTGATGATTGTATTTACTCCTTTACACTTGAACTGTTGTTCTTCAGCCTTTTTACATGTTTTCAAGGTGTGTATTCAGGTATATTCTGATAGTATTATTCTGTGTAGACCGATAAAATTACGTTTTTGTGAAACACATTGACCAAACCAGCCAATGTAGTTTTGTCTTCAAAATCAAACTCAAAAGGTGCATAAATCACACTGAAGTTTTTTATGTGCAAAAAGGTTGAATAATTCAGATATAGAATACATTCTCAAGACAATAGGTGTGCCCCATTGAAGTAAACGAGCTATAGCATTCATTTGGCATACAGGTGTAAACTGAAAGAAAGTTAAAGCATGAAGTAAGGCTCATCATATATCAATTATTACATATCATCATATCTGAAAACTATGCGTATAATTACTTTGGTTAACTTTTTTTACATTTTTTAGCACGCCTGTACGAAGTGAGGCGAAGTATATCTACATATACTGTTTATAACGAGTTAAATGGACTAATGAGTTAAATGGACTAACAAGTTAAATGGACTAACGAGTTAAAGAGACTAAAAAGATTGAAATATATGGTTGGCTTTATGAACATTGTAGCTGTTTGTGAACCATGTAGTGTTTAGGTAATCTGATGTCAGAAAAAGTTTTTACAAGTATAAACACTGCTTTTAATGTTGGACTGGCTCTTTATATTACAGTATTATCAACCTCTCCATGAGTAAATAAATGAATAAATCAATCAATCTCTCCATGGTTGGATAGGTTTCTGGAGAGCCATTGGTTTACCTGGGTGACTCAGATGAATCACATACCCATGGAGATTGACACGGAGATGAATCGGGATTGGGTGAGCTCTCAGCTTGTGTCCACGTGTAATGTCAACCCAGGGCTGTTCAACGATTGGTTCACAGGACATCTCAACTACCAGATAGAGCACCAGTAAGTATGAATGCCCTGACTCATGTAGAATAGCTTAAAATGAATGATCACAAAGATCGCTTAAACAGAAAGAAAACTGCATTCATTTACTGGCTGTGTTAATTCATTTGGCTCTTTACACCTCATTTTAGCCACAAATTCAGTCAACTTGAAATGTCATGGTAATTTGATTGCATAAAGCATTGATGGCTGCCTGAATTCACATAGTTTTGATGACAAAACACATTTTGAGTTTGAGTGAACCTCGAGAAGATCTGAAGGGATACAGAATCAATGCTGATTGGCTGAGAGTGGATATAGGATTTCCAGGGTTGAACTCTACAGGCTTGCACAGGCTTAAATTCAGCTTACACCATGCCTAGCCTGAAGATGCCTATCTCTCACACCAGCCAATCAGAGTTGATTCTGTATCTCTAAAGTGAGCCATCTAATGCTATACCTGCTTTCCTTGTTTCAGTTTATTTCCCACAATGCCTCGCCACAATTACCACAAGGTGGCGCCACTTGTCCAGTCCCTGTGTAAGAAGTATAACTTAGATTACCAGAGCAAACCTATGCTGACAGCATTTGCAGACATCATCAGGTTAGTTTTGAGGATTTGACGTTGAAACATAAATAACCGTTTAAATGCACTTTTATCTGAGGCCAAAAATCTGCTTTTGAGGGATCAAAATGGCAGCCTACTAGTTGCAAAAAACAAACCAGAATATCAGGTGGTGGGTGACAAAATTTGGCCTGCTGTTCAAACAGTATCTGTAAAATACAAAACCACAGGAAAACAGGTCTTGAATTTTTTTTGGGGGGCTGGTAGCAAATATGTCCTGTGTTATGTGACCTGCAGAATTCGTCAGACTAAAGACGTAATACATGCCCTTTATGGATCTCCTGAAGTTGTGACAGTAAAAATGTCAAGTTATACATCCTAAATTCCCAACTTAGCTTCTGTGTGTGGAAATCGGGTATTTCTATGTATTTTGTTGTTGAAATTTAGTATATTTTGGCCGTGGAGGTTCTCATTGGCATATTGGTTATGTGTTGACCTCTGCAGGATGCTGAAATCTTTGACTATTACTGTATTTCACTTGAAGTATGGTAGGTAAAAAAGCACTTTCATGAGAAAATAAAGGCTGTGTAATTATACTTTGGATGTCAACTTTAGGTAAAATATATATTAGTGAAATCCACGTCCTCCTGGCCCCAGCTTCAGACAAACACCAAGTTGTTGCTTCATGGGTTTCCCTCATATTTCTAATTTTCTCCAGTTTCTCTTTCTGAACAGCTTAGATATCCGTCAGATTTATATCCATATTCCCGGTTTCCTCCCACCTTAATGCTGGCTGCTGTCGTATATGTGAAATATTCTTGAGTGCGGCGTAAAACGCCAATGAAATAAATAAAGAAATAAGTATAATCCATATTATTAGAAATAAAACAAAAACCACCCCATTGTTTATTTGTCATGACGTCTTACTGAAATATTTAACATTATATATAATATAATGTATAATATAATATAATATATATATATATATATATATATATATATATATATATAGTAATATATTATGCATGTATTATATGTATAATATGTCACAAATGATGCAATACTTCAGTTTTATTTAAATAAAACCGATATGTTGAATTTACCACAGTACTCTTTTTCGTGAGGCTTATCAGTGGAAATGCAAATCTAAAGCGTTTAAATAGAGAAGATATAGAATATCATAGTCTTGATCTGTGTCACAATTTGACTGTATTTCTGATAAATGAATAGAATAGGGATAATAGGGAGTCTGCAGATGCATTTCCTTAAAGCAGTAACTTTGAAATTAAACATTGACTTATTTTTGATGTTTTGTCTTTGTAGGTCATTGCGTAAGTCGGGTCAGATCTGGTATGATGCGTACTACCACCTGGGATGATGACAGGCTGACAGATAACCACAGAACACGTCTGTGTTCTCTACACTCAGTATTTATAAATGCCAACTCGTGGACATAGATGGTCTTGACCATTACCAACAGCTATTTTTGTCACAGATGAATTTTGTTTTCGGCTGGGAGCTGAATTTTTTTTCATACATCATGTACATGAAATATTCAGCATGGGCCAAGTAGTGGCCAATAACACCCATGTTTAAAAAAAAAGGAAAAAAATGTTATTTGAAATTTTAGCAATCAAAAATTTTTTACTGAGGTGTTTGATTTTTTTTTTTTTTTTTTTTTTTTGATTGGTGTTTTACGCCATACTCTATTTATATTTCACTTATACGACGGCGGCCAGCATTATGGTGGGTGGAAACCGGGCAGAGCCCGATGGAAACCCACGACCATCCGCAGGTTGCTGGAAGACCTTCCCACTTACGGCCGGAGAGGAAGCCAGCATGAGCTGGACTTGAACTCACAGCGACCGCATTGGTGAGAGGCTCCTGGGTCATTACGCTGCGCTAGCGCGCCAACCGACTGAGCCACGGAGGCCCCGCTGAGGTGTTTGAGCACACATCTATACATATACAGGCTTGATTATCATGTAACATGTCGTTGAAAGCCATGCTATATTTCTGATTTGGCATACAGGTGCCATGCAGCCTCGTTGTGTCAGTTTTTAAATATGTATAATTTATTTCATGTAAACTTCATGTAACATGCACCACTTACAACACGGTAGGTAGATTTGTCCCCGACAACAGGCCCGGTTGTAATAAGGGAGAGGTTTACTGTACATGTACATATTGAACTGTATGATGACATTTATTCTTACTCAGTACTTGCCTTCATGATCAATGATGCATTGTACATTATACAGATAGCGCATCCCACATTATACAGATAGTGCATCCCACATTATACAGATAGTGCATCCCACGTTATACACATAGCTCATACTGTGAGATGGGATGTGGAGAATTGTCAGCTTGAGAGTGATATTTGATGAGGACGAAGGTTATGAGGAAGCAAAGAAGAGCGTCATCTATCATGTCTGACACTAAAGATGTAAACAATCAGATGTACTTGTTTAGTTGATTCGGGGAACTTAGTACATGTAAGTGTTAGAGTAGTTTAAAGTGGTTTAATATTAAGTACTTACTAAAAGTATTATTTGTGTATTTATAGTATTTGCAACCTTTATACTTAACTTAACAGTGCCTGTACATACATGTACAAATACACAACATTTTCGTGTTTTATTTTCTTGTTTTTTGGTGTGTTATAAAAAAATATACAGTTTTTTAGTTTGGTTTTGTTTACAATCACGGTAGGTTTTTAGTTACGGGTATATACAGTTGTGTGCTTAAATGTATTGCCCTGTTTCCCCACAGCCAAAGACAGCTTAAGTGGGTAAATATGTTGTCCCTAATTTTACAGAAACCATAAAAATAATGCTAAAATTATTTGTAAATGTGATCTTAAATTGTGTTTTTTTTTTTCAATCTTTTCTAAAAGGACATAAAAAAAATTTTTGAAAATAATTTTTGTACAGTGGGTTTTTTGGGGACATTTCGCTTTCACATAATAATGTTTTAAATGAAGGTATGATGTGATTTATTTAATTTATGATGTAAATTTATTTCAATGTAAATTTGTTGTTTATATCTAAACACATGTATTAAATCTGAAGTGTGAAAAAAATATTTTAAAAAATATATCAAAAAATAAATATGTATAACATATTTGAAAGTAGGCTACACCAAATTTGAGTGCAAACAAATGTATTAAGACACATGTCATGTCCTCATTTAGGACTTTATTATGCAAAACAATATATAACAAGAGGTGTTTCCAAAAACTCACCACGCACAAATTATGTCCAAATCTTCTTTTCTCCTTTAAAGAAAAATCAAAAAAAACATAATACTGAAGATCATATTTAAAACTAACTTTTCATACTCTTGCCCCTGAAGTTTACGTGGTTTTTACGTTTTCTTAACCTCTTAAGTTGACATAAGAATGTCACCTGTGTACTAACAGTATTGTTTGTCATACTTGTTTGCTACTCCTTGCTACAGTATTATAGCTGGTTTGCTACGTATTGACTAAAAATGTATTGAAATGTTTCTTCGGTTTTCATAGTGGATTGAATTTCTCGTTTTTGTTTTGTATTTATATTTGTTTATGTTTGTATTGCTTTTGTGAATGTTGGCATCAGTGCTTGAACATCATCTAGACTGTATACTACACGTACTCTAATTCCTCTAAAATTTGGGACAGATATTAATGGTGTTGAAAACAGAATATTACACTTCTTTACCAGCCTTTTGGAAAAGTAAAGATATGAGTAAGTTTTTCATTAGACGGTCTAACCATGTGAGAAAGAGGAAACTCAATATTCCTGCTACAATTACATATATATTGGCTAAAATGAGTGAAAAAAAAGGGTCCCAAATTTTAGAAAAAGTAGGGTATATATTTACACATGACACAATGCTTTTTTCACCTGTTGGAGTTAATTTACAAAAAAAAAAACAGTCTACCTGTGATAAAATATATGTCCATTTATGAGCAAAAAAATTAAGCCAATAATAACCACATTATTAAAAGCTCCCACTTCATGACTAGCTTAACTCTTTCTGTGAATTTAGCATTCCAGAGTTCTCTGTTATTGGTTAGATGTACATATTAAAATATGTGCCTTTAAATTTACTTTGTTTGTAGTATATAGCTTAAAAAAAATCCTGCATTAATTATGCTTTAAGAAAGTTAGAATGTCTTTAACATTGCAAAAGTAGTATTAGAGCCACTGAGACAGATCAATCTGCTGTATTATGGATGACTGAGTTTGTAGCTGTGTAATCAGAATATAGCTTGTTTGGCGCTCTAATGTGCCCAGGACAGGAGTTTCAGTATAGAGTTCAATTCTCTATTGTAAGCCAGTCAGTCAGCCAGCCAGCCATTAATGGCAAATTCTGTTTGCTTAAAGTCAGAATGTATCATTACTTATTCTAAATAACCTGAAACTTTGTCCATGACCAAGTTGCTGATTTTTCAACATTCTGAAAGATCTATTGACTTTGGGAAGGCATTTCGAGGTTTGTGTTGGTTGGTAGGATGATATCATACTGGGAAAATGAAAGTTTCAGCCTTAAAAGTAATATTGTATGACATTTACTTGCCTCCAAAAATGCACTTTTGTGTACAAAATTTTAGATTGTTTAGGGTATTATTTGACAGGCACTTGGGTTTCCACTACCTCTAAACCTGATCATTATCGTGCAAGTAAAAATTCGTCAACACTCACAAACTAAACAAATACGTTCTTACTTGTGCATGTTTTGAGTTCCTTAAGAAGAAATATAGAAGTTCAAATAGATTTCCGTATTCATTGTTTCATAATTGGTTTCTGTATTCATTGTTTCATAATTGGTTCCTGTATTCATTGTTTCATAATTTAGTCTATGACACGTTAGAATTTTCCTTTCATAATATAACAATGGCCACAGTGGATAAATTTAGTGTGCCAAAGACTACTGATTTAATATTTAATGGTTATGAAGATACTTGTCCTTCAAGCACTAGGACATGAGGATGTTAGACTTGTCCAAATATTGGTAAGAGGCACCATACTCCTTACAGTACACGCGCCACTCTCTTTGTTTGCCTCATATCACTGCCACCACTAAGACAATTTGTACAGAAGTCTTGAACAATGCCAGTGTAACTTGTGTCAGGGTGCTGAGGCAGGAAGTGAGGTCAGAAAACATAAAATCTATGCCTTAACCGTTGTTTCTAATAATACTTTATACACATGCATTATCTTTGTCTGAAATAGGCACAGCATGATTCTAACCAACTCTTAAAATAATTATATTGCTCAATGCTGATCAAATAGTTCTGTGTGAGGACACAAGTCCTAAACAAGCATATGTGCTCGGTTTCCAAAGGTCAAGCTTGTCTAGTGCTGGCAGGGAAGTAAAGCAGGTGTAAACAGCGGTCCATGTGCTGTAAGGAGTATGAAGAGGGACTTTACATTTAATTGCTACCTGAATTGGGTCTGAAGCAATGTGTCATCCTGCTACGCAAGAGCAAGGGATTTATACTGCTATCAGGAGCAACGGGTTATTCTGCTAGTCACGAGCTAGAAGTTATCCTAAGTGCTAGATATTAGCAAGGCATTATCCTGCTGTCAGGAGCAAGGGGTTATCCTGCTGTCAGGAGCAAGGGGTTATCCTGCTGTCAGGAGCAAAGTGCCATCCAGCTGTCAGGAGCAAGGGGTTATCCTGATGTCAGGAGCAAGATGTTATCCTGCTGTCAGGAGCAAGGTGCCATCCAGCTGTCAGGAGCAAGGGGTTATCCTGCTGTCAGGAACATGGGTTTATCCTGCTGTCAGGAGCAAGCTGTTATCCTGCTGTCAGGAGCAAGGGGTTATCCTGCTGTCAGGAGCAAGGTCCCATCCAGTTGTCAGGAGCAAGGGGTTATCCTCCTGTCATAAGCCAGGTGCTATCCAGCTGTCAGGAGCAAGGGGTTATCCTGCTGTCAGGAGCAAGGGGTTATCCTGCTGTCAGGAACATGGGTTTATATTGCTGTCAGGAGCAAGGGTTTATCCTGCTGTCAGAAGCGTGGGTTTATCCTGCTGTCAGGAGCAAGGGGTTATCCTGCTGTCAGGAGCATGGGGTTATCCTGCTGTCAGGAGCATGGGTTTATCCTGCTGTCAGGAGCAAGAGGTTATCCTGCTGTCAGGAACATGGGTTTATCCTGCTGTCAGGAGCAAGGGGTTATCCTGCTGTCAGGAGCATGGGTTTATCCTGCTGTCAGGAGCAAGGGGTTATCCTGCTGTCAGGAACATGGGTTTATCCTGCTGTCAGGAGCAAGGGGTTATCCTGCTGTCAGGAGAATGGGTTTATCCTGCTGTCAGGACCAATGGGTTATCCTGTTTTCAGAATCTATGAGTTATCCTGCTCGCAAGGGGAAATGGCCCTACTGGTCAGGAGCTATGAGTTATCCTGCTAACAAGGAGCAATGTTCCTACAGGACAGGAGCAATGGATTGTGCTGTTTTCAGTAGCAATGGGTCATCTTACTAGCAGGAAGCACTAGTCCTGCTGGTGAGGAGCAATGTGTCATCTCATTTCAACACAACATGAATTCGTATAATATTCTATAATGTGCAAAGCACTTCACAATTACCTAATAATAACACTGAAAGAAACTGAAACCATACAAAGTCAGGAGATTCATCCACCTTGTTATAGACATTTGAGATTTTTTGAGGTTGTTTTTACTTGTTATTTTACGCCATACTCAACAATATTTCACTGATACGACAATCGCCAGCATTATGATGGAGGGGAAATTGGCAGAGCCTGCAGGAAACCCATAACCATTCACAGGTTGCTGGCAGACCGTTTTGATTTGTTTTGATTTATTTGATTGGTGTTGTACGCCCTACTAAAGAATACTTCACTTATACCACGGCGGCCAGCATTATGGTTGGAGAAAACCTAGCAAAACCTGGTGGAAACCTATGACCATCCGTAGGTTGCTGACAGACCTTCCTGCGTACGGCCGGAGAGGAAGCCAGCATGAGCTGGACTTGAACTCACAGCGACCGCATTGGTGAGAGGCTCTTGGGTTATTACTCTGCGCTAGCGCGTTGACCAAGGAAGCCACGGAGGCGCAACTCTTTTTGACGTTAAGCTGAATAAGTCATACTATGTACTTGAAATGCTCAACAAATCTGCTATCCTACATGTAAATGGATCAATGACATGTTATAAAATGTTTGTACAAATTTCCATCTCAAGTTCATCTTTATACTTTACTGGTCAAATTTGTTGAAGATTTAGAACAGAAAACTAAAGAAAAACTTAACTGAAAGAAACTATTTTTATTTATTTATTTGATTGGTGTTTTACGCCGTACTCAAGAATATTTCACTTATACGACATCGGCCAGCTTTATGGTGGGAGGAAAGCAGAGCCCGGGGAAACCCTCGGCCATCCACAGGTTGTTGGCAGACCTTCTCGCTTACGGCCAGAGCGGAAGCCAGCATGAGAAAAGAAACTATAAATGTCTTTAAAAGCAGTGTACTTAGTACTTTAATACTATGGCAGTAAATTCATACAACATATATTATATATGTACATCAAAAATAGGTACACCTCTGAAACTTTAGATATACAAAGTTTGTCCTTCGGAACCAAAATACTCAGTCATATACAAACAAACTCATGCTTCAATCATATACAGACAAACTCGTGCTTCAAGAACTGTTGAAAAGTTTTCAACACACCAAAAAAATTCATGATACATTAGAGGTAACTTTAAAACAGAATTAGTTTTGCATTGTGCATTTTCCTTAGTTTTTTCCTTGTTGAACAAAAGCAAATTCACAACAAATCTGGCAGCTGGCAGTAAGTAGATGTCTGGTGACAGAAGCCTTCATTATTAACAGTAAATGGGGACTGACTGACCGATTGACAGGCACGGGAACTTCTACAGATGCTTTTCACATCAGACATGTAATTAAATCAGACTTGAATTAAATGCATAATTGAAATATTGGAATTCTAAGGTGGGCTTTGAGGGCCACATTAATATCACTGGATGCCATTTACACCAAGGGGCCTCCATGGCCTAATGGTGAGGGTGCTAGAGCAGAACTAATGTGACTGCCGTGAGTTCAAATCCAGTTCATGCTGGCTTCCTTTCCGGTCGTATGTGGAAAGGTCTGCCAGGAATGTGCAGAAAAAAAAACTTGGTGTCAACTAAAAAATAATTTACACTAACGGTACTGATTAAATTTATTTGAAGATCTATTCTGATGATTAAAACATCAAAAACCAAAAACGTTAAAAAAACCAAAAACGAAGAATGAGCAACCTGGAATTTTCAACATTAGAAATATATGATACCTTGTGCCTACCTTAGAATGAAGATATTTGAATGTATTTAATTCTGGTTAGACAAAAACAAACCTGCTGTCATCATTAATTATTATTACAATCATATATATTTATTTATCTGTCTGGGCTTCAGCTGCCAAGGACTGACAACATGGCTGATACGTGTATAACAGTTAAACACGACATTTGATATAATCTCTCTTCACCATGAACCAGATAAATGACCAGAACAAGGAACAAAATCTACACGTACATTTAATACTGAAAAATTACACATTATCAATTTCAGAATTTCTTTTCTTGTCTAAGTGTTACAGAGCATCATTAGCTTACTGTTTTCCATGTTGTATTAAATAAACAATCGTGTTGGCAAATACAGTCATTACCTATTAATTACTCGGACTAAGAAAATAATCTTCAAATTAAGATGCTCTCAAGTAAAGTTAATATATACTTCTGAAGAGCCTAGAATTCTTTGCCCTGTGAAGCATCAAAATGATCTTCATCTTCAGGGATACGGATCCAGCTCTTCACCTGATGCTCTCAAGTAATGTTTTATACTGCTGAGGAGCCTAGAATTCTTTGCCCTATGAAGCATCAAAATTATCTTCATCTTCAGGGATACGGATCCAGCTCTTCACCTGATGCTCTCAAGTAATGTCTTATACTGCTGAAGAACCTGGAACTCCTCATCCAGTGAGACATCTAAATGATCTTCTTCGTCTTCAGGGATATCAGGAATAATGGTCTCAATGGCCTCTCGTTCTCTCTTCAGCTGTTCTGGGGATTTTACAGGTGATGAAGACCCTGAGAATATTTAAACAACAATGTTCTGTAAGACACACCAGGACATACCCTAATTCTTCAACCTTTTCAACCATCTCTGGAACTGATATTTGTAACATTCAGAGAGAACTATCAGGGGTAAAGAAATAATTTGCAAAGTTTTATGAAGCTTGCATTTCAGTGACACAAACAAATCATTTTAGAGTCATTTTCAAAGTAACTGTGTGCATAAATTCCACCAAAAAGTGCTTTAAAGGTCAAAAAGGTTGTAGATTGGCAAAGAGAATTTTTCAACAAGGCCTTACTTCAAAAATGATGTTCGAAACCTCAATATACAAGTGAATATAATATCAAACCCATACGTTACATGTTCATGTATATACATTTATCCTGCATCAGACAAAACGGTCACGTGGGGTACAGATATATTCTTGAATCCTGCTGACAAGGGCAAATGTGTCTGTTGAGTAGGTTATCTCCCTTTGTTGGGTTGTGAATACAATGGTCACATCTCTGGTACACCTACACATCGATCTTCTGCACTGAATTGATGTGTCCTTGCAGGATAAATTCATTACATGGTTACTTAGTGATCGGATATGGAAATATATGGTGTCAGGTAACCTTCATATTGGGCTTGGCATCATAAGGGTTACTGAAACCATATATTTTTCGTACTCTATCACTGAGTAACCATGTAACGAATAGTTTCTGCATGGCTTGGTGCTGGAGATCAAAATATCCAGGGTCACCCACACAATTTCAAACTATTAGGTGATATATTTCTTAAAATACCATGTTGACATCAAACACTAATAAATCACAAAAAGGGTCTATTAATACACTGTATTTCATCTAAAGTTTGGTATATATAAATACATTTTCAGAAGAACATAAATGCCCTGAAATGAAACTTTTGATGTCAACACTTTAGTTCTTCAGAAAAAAATGAATTTAAGTTCACAAAAAAAACTCTTATGCGACTCTATAAGGGGGACAAATTGTTCAGAAACAAGCAAAATGTGACACTTGAAAAATGCTGAACTTTACTCTAAAGTTCTAAAGCAATGTGACTCATTTTCAATAGACCTCTGCTCTAGAGGTAGAGGCAAAATATGAACAACTTCTACATGAATGAATGAATGCTTGGGGTTTAACGTCGTACTTAACAATTTTTTAGCCATGTGATGACGAGGAGTCATTAGGTGTGTGTAACGTAACTCTTTAAGTGAAGCAGTTCTATAGACATGGCAGTACCCGAAATCTATGGATGGACAAAGGGACAGACCTTCATTAAGGATGAGCATATAAAAATGTCTCAACACTTTAATTTGCAGAGATAATGTACCCAAAAAGCAAGGTTTCACCATCATATTTGAGTCTACTGAAGAACAGTGATTAGGAATGTTTTTCCCAGAATCATTAAAGAGTTACTCCAGTGTCAAGACCTTAAAAGCAGGATTAAATTATAAGAATCAAGATAATCTGAATTGCTTTCCTAAATTGTTAAAAAATACATTAAAAAATGCTTTAAAACTGCTGTTGTTAGTATTGGAGGATAATACAGAAACAAAAGTTTTCTGTAGTTTCCAATTTTTCCCATTGTGGCATCATGAAAGAACGCTAGGTGTCAGCCATCACTGGCGTATAGCCACAAATCATGTTGTATGCACATGAAGTCATTCAAGTACAAATATCTTACTCACATCTGCATGACTCATTTATTTATTTATTTATTTGATTGGTGTTTTACACCATACTCAAGAATATTTTACTTATACAACGGTGGCTGGCATTATGGTGGGAGAAAACCTGACAGAACCCCAGGGAAACCCACAACCATCGATAGGTTGTTAGCAGACCTTCCCATGTACAGCCAGCATGAGCTGGACTGGAACTCACAGCGACCATATTGGTGAGAGGCTCCTGGGTCATTACACCACACTAACGCGCTAACCAACTGAGTTGCATGATTAATCATCACATAAGAAATACTATCACGTCACATCAGGAAAATACTCCCGAAGCTTTCGTTTTTGAGGACTCTTCACTTCAAGGGATTAAACAGTGTGTTATTAATCTTAAATCATTTTGAGCCCTGCTGCTATAGTTCTGTTCCATAGGATTTCCTTCATATTTTAACACTACTGCCTGGTTTCTCATGGGACCAAAGTAGCAGTATAAGTCAGTCTAATGCATTGATAGGCATATATACATATATACCTGGTTGTGAGGACGAGGATGAGGCTGATCCTGAGGAGGATCCCGAGGATGAGGATGAGGATGATGGGGAGGACACCAGCAGCACTCCTCCCGTCCTCAATAGCTCATCAATCGCCTGCTGGACGGAGCCCCCAAACCACTGGAGAGCCTGGCGCGATACATCCAGGTCAAATCCCATGCTGGTGACCTGCCATGAAATGAGGGGACAGCATGAACTGGAGTTATTTATACTTGATTGGTCTTTTACACCATACTCCAGAATATTTCACTTATATGACATCAGAAGATTGAGGGCACATCACCTATCTTCATTATACTGTATAATGTAAATCGCAGTGATACTAATTTCTAAATTTAAACTAATGATTAATTTACTTTGCCTTGTGGCAATATAACTTCCATGGGCAAATGTTCTAAAATTCCTATAAAGACTCACCTGCATTGCCTGTACAGGTGTGTTTTTTGTATGTCTTCAAATCTGCTCAGTGTGTTTAAGCCTGCGATGTGGATTTTTTAAGTTTTAACATCTGCTCAGTGTGTTGACGTCTGGGATGTGTATTTGATACCGTTTAAACAAATCTACTCAATGTTTTTAAATTCATTTGTATCAAACATGTGGAATAGAACAAAACAGAACAAATATGATGGCCATTTTGTGCCATTTTCTTTGTCACATTACATACATCTCAGACTATGACTGACAAAAAAAATCTACCGAGAGATAAAACACGATGAATATCTCCAGTATCTTTTCCCCTGAACCACTGATGGAAATGCTGGTCCTTCTCAGCAGATATATCAGTTTTCTACACTAAATGTATGCATGTTTCCACCTTTAAACCTGTGAGTTAAACGTGACATCCAAGTGAAGTTTAGATTGTACTCTTTAAGATGTGGTTATGTACATGCATGAATGTATCACACACACACCTGGCTCAGCATGTCGTCAGTGATGATGACCTGACTGAGATCAAGGTCAGGGTCTGGCAGTGAGAGGAGCTCTGGGTGATTCTGCAACACCTGCAGGAGACATACATATGTTGATTGACTGATTGATTGATTGACTGATGTTGATGTCAAAGTCTAGAAGTTTTCACTTAATTATGTTAATATATGACGGTGGTCAGTTAATTTTATGGGCAGTGGTTTCCAGGCCTTCATGAAGCGATCTTCTGTTCCCTTCTGTTATCTTAAATTTGTTATATAAAGATTTACCCAGAATTTACATTGTCAAGCAATATTTTGACCTTGCAACCTTGTTATTTTGACCCGTAAAAAATAACAATTTTAAAACGATTAGAAATATTGAGTTATAAAGTCTAAGATCACTTTGTGATCCTGGGGCCGGAGTGCCCAGAGTAAACCAGATCTTCACCAGATACCAGACACACCTCCTCACTTAGTAGCTGAAATAAAAACGGATGAATTCAAATATCTGACATCACTGATCAGGGGCCTGAGCCCGGTTTCACGAAGCACTCTGAACGTTTTGCTCACTTAGCTATAATGGCAACCAGTACTGTAGGCGTTACGTCGTCTTCATGAAGCTCTCTTCATGAAACTGGGCCCAGATCCTCAAGCGATTGCCATCCTAAAGCTGCTGTTCGTGACATGCAGGCTGATCAGGGCAATTATCATCATGCAGGCACCCACACACATACAGCTAGTTACGTTTATTTATAAAGTGGTTAAATGACAGATGTTTCACAGAATTTCAGGAATATTCTCTGTCCACAAAACATGTAGATTCACATGGCCTTAACCCTTTTTGGGGTAACCATGCATATTCTATCATGCGGTCAGGAGACATGCATGTATAAAACGAGAATTCACATCCGGTACCATGGCCTAAACAAGCCAAAGCACACCTCAGCATCCCTATCTTAGGAAAGGGCAGAGCACAGTCTGTTGGTAGTAAACGATGGGAGGGCAGTGCCTCAGGTGACCATCCACGGTTGGAGGTTACCCCTCAAGGCTTCGGCCTATATACTCAAAGAATCCCTCCCATCCTGCACATTTCCGTCAGATGCTGAAGTGAGAGGGGGAATTTGATCACACTTGACTATTTGTCTTTCTCCTACAAAAGGGGCCTCACTGGCTTACATGCAAAAAGCACTTACTGGCTACACACATGTATATCAAGCTAACAAATCTGATTCAAACACAGGATTAATCACCTTCTAGGACAGGAAAAAACATTCACAAACAGTAATGTGTCTGTACGTCTTTGGAATGAATGAATGATTATGGATTAACGCCACATCGGCAATATTTCAGCAATATCATGGCGAGAACATACTTGAAACATGAGGCAGTGAATGGTTTTTGAAATGATAAAAGAGAACTTTTACTTCTTTGGAAGCCAAGTGTATATAATCCATGTACATTTATGAATGAGATTTATTACATTGTATACCTAGTTGTTCCAAAGTGTATTAGCTAATACTGGCTATTAAGTCATTTTAAATATTTCAAATTTTAGCCAAACTCAGCAGCTAATGTTGTTCTCCAAAGTCAAAGTGTACATAGCAGCAGTTTTAGTTCATATTTCATATAATGTTACAGAATTTTTTTTAGGCTAAGTACAAAATTGAAGACTTGGGGTAACCTTAAATCTGGTATTAAGTCTTAAACCAGTTTTGAACAACCAGGGCCCTGCTGACATTTCACACAGACACACACACACACACACACACACTGTGCATGTATAAATAGGTCAGGTTTACAGACTGGAAGGAACACACATTTATGAAAACAAACCATATGGAAGTTGTCATTTTTGTACACATTACCCTTTGGCACATACACAGGTTTTCAGTGTATGTGTATACATCTGTGCATTATACCATATAGATGTACATACAGGCTTACCTCCAAGGCTGAAGATAAGTTGTTATTGGCTTGGCGTAAAGCTTCTCTGGAGGCCCCCTTCTTGAACCCCATTGACAGCAACATGTTGAAAGTGTCAACATTTACCCTACATAGAAGGACACAGTGTGGGTCACGAGAGTGGGTGAAAATATCACTAAATAAGAAACGTTTTACCATATTATGTATACAACATAAAACAAAAGATTACGCAAATCCATGATACACATTCACAAATGGTTAAACAAATGCTGTTAAGCTCATGGGTTAGTTAGTGTTTATCAACTTATCAAAGCTATACTGGTATAAACAGGTATAATATACATGTCCTTAGGCAACTATTGTTTATACAGATGCACATGTTGTAAACAAGCCCTGCCGTTTTCAGGGCACACATATGTACTGGTACAGGAACAACCAAACTCAATACGCAATTCCTCTGATACATCGCAAAAAATACTGCACATGTTAAGTGACATGTTAACTAACAGGACTGGTTCTAGAATTAAGATGATGGGGAGAATATAAACACAACAGAAAACAGGATTTGGGTGAGTACTAGCCATAAATTAACTTATTACTGCATATGGAATTTCACCCATGTACACAACATACCCTAAATCGTCGACAATTTTGTCTACAAACATAATGCATGTTTTGCCATGTAATGAGAGGAGTGTTATCTGATCTGAGCAGGTTATTCTATCATTTCTTTGAAGTTATGTCTACAACCTTAACTGAACAACATATTTTCAAAATATTGTGAATAATGTTTTCAAATTGCGAGATATACGTTGCTAGTCATATTTGTAATTTAGAATTTACAGTGCATGTACATACAATTTCATGCTCCTAATCAGTCTTAGCGGGCCACAGGTACAATACTGCCCCAACCCAAAGGTACAATATTTTGTCCGCGATTCTCAATTGCCATTGCCTGATGAGGCAGGTTAAAATATTGACATACATTTGTCAGAGCTGCAGGCCATGCCCAGAAGGGTTATATGAGATTTATACCCCGCGAAGCTGAATTACTGCACAGGCTAACATCATTTTTCTCATCATTTGTGACGCTAAATTTATATCCTGCACATCTAATTACTTTGCAGGCTGATGTCACTTTTCTTTGTGATGCTGCATACCAGGGCGCGTCACTGTGACGTCACGCTACTCTACCGATGCTTTCTGCAGTCGACACAGCTAGTGTTTCTTAGCTCAGACTTACACATATAAATACTGGAGGGACAAAATCTTTATCTGCGTGTGGAAAAGGGTTTCAACACTCTATATGACTTATAATATCTGGGCATCGCCGCACAGCCATCAACCTTCGCCCATATTGACACTTGTCTTGGTCATGTGATCTGCATATCATGTGAACATCCGTTTATATTAGATATATCATTAGAATCAGACAAAACTGTACAACATCCCATGTTGCTGGAACTCACCAATGACAGCTTCAGTTGCTTCAGTCTTGAAAAGCTAATACTAAAAATTCATTTTCTTGGTGGCCCTTATTTAACCAGTCCAATAATGGACAGACATATCAAATAAAGCATCAGCCCTGCAGCAATGTGTAGATGTACAAACTGAAAACAGTATTAAAGCTCTTACCATTGACCATCAGCAGTTTTTCCTAGCTTTCTCCCAGCTGATAATTTTTCTCGCTCTTCCTTCTCTTTTCTTTTTCTTGCCTCCTTTTCCTGTAAATTTAGTAAAAATGTAGCTACATGTAAATGTAATACACTTCTCCCAAATTATTACGCGGTTGCTGGGGGAAAAACTGACGGACCGCATTGTAGGTGAAGTCCTAAAGGTCACTGCCCGTTTTTTTAAATGCTTCTGAATTCTTTGAATATCTTCATCCTAAAAGTTGGGTACATTTCCTCATCCTCTAATCTATCTCTTCTTCATTGGTGAAATTCCTGTCCACCCTTTCTAGACAAAATTTGAAATAAACACCACCTTTTTGAAAATAAATTCAACATTTAAAAAAAATTGCTGACTACTTTGGAAATAAAAGCTTCCTCATGTTTACACCTCACACACTCCCATTTCTGTGTTTACACCTCACACACTCCCATCTCTGTGTTTACACCTCACACACTCCCATCTGTGTTTACACTTCACACACTCACATACTCCCATCTGTGTTTACACCTCACACACTCCCATCTCTGTTTGCACCTCACACTCTCTCATCCATGTTTACACCTCACACACTCCCATCTCTGTGTTTACACCTCACACACTCCCACTTCTGTGTTTACACCTCACACACTTCCACCTGTGTTTACACCTCACACACTCCCATCTCCATGTTTATACCTCACACACCCCGAACTCTGTGTTTTGAACCTCATTCTCTCATCTCTGTGTTTATACCTCACACACTCCCATATCTGTGTTTATCTGTTTTTTACTCCCAATTGTGTTCACTCCTCACACAATCCCAAAACTCTGTTTTGCACCTCACACGCTCTTATCTCTGTGTTTACACCTCACACCATCTCATCTCTGTGTTTACACCTCACACACTCTCATCTCTGTGTTAACACCTCACACACTCCCATCTCCACATTTACACCTCACACACTCCCCAGTTCTGTGTTAACTCCCAATTGTGTTCACACCTCACACAATCCCAACACTGTTGTTACACCTCACACATTCACAGCCCCAGATTTACACCTCACACTCTCTGATCTCTGTGTTTACACCTCACACTCTTTCATCTGTGTTTACACCTCACACACTTCCATCTCATGTTTACACCTCACACACTCCCCAGTTCCGTGTTTACTCCCAATTGTTTACACCTCTCACAATCTCAACACTATCGTTACACCTCACATATTCAGTCCCAGATTTACACCTCATACACTTAGATTCTTATGGTTACACCTCACACACTCTCATCTCTGTGTTTACACTTCACACACTCTCATCTCTGTGTTTACACATCACACACTCTCATCTTCATGGTTACACCTAACACATTCACAGTCCCTGATTTACACCTCACAATCTCCCATCTTCATGGCTACACTTCACACACTCACCACCCAAGAGTTACACCTCACACACTCACAGCCCAAGATTTACACCTCATACACTCACAGCTCCATGTTTACAACTCATACACCCCCATCTTTGTGTTTACACCTCACACACTCTCATCAGTGTTTACACCTCACACACTCTCATCTTCATGGTTACACCTCACACATTCACAGTCCCTGATTTACACCTCACCCACTCTCATATTCATGGTTACACTTCAAACACTCACCCCCAAGATTTACACCTCACACACTCACAGCTCCATGTTTACACTTCACACACTCCAGCTCCGTGTTTACACCTCACACACTCCCATCTCCGTGTTTACACCTCACACACTCCCGTCAGATTTACACCTCACCTCTCTGCGCTTCATGATGTGGGTTATCGCTGTGTCCACCTGACCATTAGTAGCCCTCAGGGCCAACCTTGCCTCTTGCTCCCCGAAACCCATGGACAGCACTACAAAATACACCACAGAAAATTCTCAATTGCTGTCAAACAAGGTGGAAATTCAATATAATTTTGGCCTTGCACACATGGAGAGTGAGTATCCAGATTTACCACACTTTCAATGTTCAATTTGTCTTTCATAAACGTTTGTCTTTCATAAACATACCATGTAAATCTACATGTCAAGTGCGAGTCAGGGACTTCCCACTACCCTTATTCATGTACTGTCATTCTTCAACCATTTCACAGGTTTGCAAGGTATTTATTCAAGCATGTTTTGATGGCATTATTTGGTGTAGACTGATAAAATTACACTTTTTGTGAAACCCTGAAATCAGTAAATCCAACCAATGCAGTTTTGTCTCCAAAGTCAAATTAAGAACAACCGGCCCGGATAGCACAGTTGGTAGAGCGTCCGCTTCGGGACCGGTAGATCCAGGATCAATCCTTGATCGAGTCACACCTAAGACTTTAAAAGAGGAAGTTGTAACTTCCTCGCATGGCGTTCAGAATGAAGGGGATAGTGCAACGACAGGTTGACCCGTATCAGTATAATGGCTCGGGCGGGGCGTCTTACTTGCCTTCGGTAAGTCGTCTCAGTGAAGCAGCACTAAATAAAAGAGCGGTGGAAATCCGTCCTGCAACAAGGAGGCACATTACACGTACATGCACCCTAATGATTCCTTTGTCGTCATATGACTGAAAAATTGTTGAGTATGATGTTAAACCCCAAGCACTCACTCACTCAAATTAAGAACAAGTATAAATGACACTGAGAGTTGCTCTTTCGTACGTGAAAATGTGGACGAATTAGGGTAATCAGAACCATGCTCCATCCTGAAAGCTCAAGTATTCGTGAGACTGACTTTAAACGACAAATGGATAATTATACTCAACAAAAATATAAACGCACCAAGCAATTTTATTTTGTTTGCTCTCAGTCTTAAATAATTTGTTAACTCAATGATTAGAGTAAGTATTCAATTGCCACCACACATCTGTCACATTGTACGGCAATAATTCAGGCTATGGCAGCATGAAAACAGAGTGGTCTCTAATCACAGTTCACGTTCTGTGATGTTAATGGTGGACACGCTCGGTACTTAATGCTGTGAACTGTGATTACTAAGCGCTCGGTTTTCACGCTGCCAAAGCTCCTGGTAATTACCCTAAAATGTGAAAATCTGATGGAATTGAAGAAAATGAATACTTACGCTAATTAATCAGTTATTTAGCAGTTATTGAGCTACTTAAGACGTTATATAACACTGAGAGAAAACATTATAGAATTGCTTCGTGAGTTGATATTTTTGTTGAGTATAAATTTATCACCAGGGTTTCAATTTCAAAATCTGAGCTGTCATCAATTTTGCAATTCTTTCAAGTGAGTGGAATTTCCTTGGACAAAAGAGTTCAGTGTTAAGTATGGTGCACAGCTTAGCTTCACATCAACCAAGCTTCATGTCAACACCTAATCTTAAGGCTTCAAAATAGCTCAATGAAAACTATCTTTTGCACAATTATAAACACTTTGGTTCCTATTATTCCAAACATAATTTACAATTCTTGATACAAAAAAATGTAACCGCATGCTTTTAAAAGAATGTTACTTGAAGGTAAACCACATCTGAACCACAAACCACAAACCCCTGCGCCCGGGGTAAACCACCAATCTGTTATATTAGTCACAGATCTGATTTAAATAGCGACATTAAACAGCATGATATATTATGTATGGAGAAAAGCTGACAAAAGTGATGAACATGGGCATGCAGTTATACAGTGGCCAAAATGACACCTGACTGGGACTGTTAAGACACTGCCAGTATCAAAAGTAATGACACCAAACTAAATGTGAATCAGTAAAACACCACGCATGAGGTTTAAAAAGCATAACTCTGACACCAAACTAAATGTGCATCAGAAATGCATCACATGAGGTTTAAAAAGCATAACTTTGACACCAAACTAAATATGCATCAGAAAAGCATCACATGAGATTTAAAAAGCATAACTTTGACACCAAACGAAATGTGCATCAGTAAAGCATCACAAATGAGGTTTAAAAAGCATAACTTTGACAACAAACTAAATGTGCATCAATAAAGCATCACACGTGAGGTTTAAAAAGCATAACTTTGACAACAAACTAAATGTGCCTCAATAAAACATCACACGTGAGGTTTAAAAAGCATAACTTTTCGTCTTTGTGGCAATGCATGACAGAGATATCCCAGTTCAAATTAAGCAAAATTGAAAGCACCTGCATGTTATCAAGTTTGATCAATCGGGCATGAGTTATCTCTATAGCCCCATGAGTTATCTCTATAGCCCCATGAGTAATCTCTATAGCCCCAGAATGTACCTGTTTCCACTTACGTCCTCCGAACCATGTGGTCTGCCTCTTAAACATATGTGTACGAGATTTTGAATGATGCAGTATCATGTTTCCGGTGGCTATAACATGGCACATCCTACTTCCTTGTATTCCACATTCAAAATTGATTTACTGACTATCCCAATCAGAAAAAACTGCCGTGGCTTGTTTAACAAACAAAATAACTCAGGCTACACCATTTGTTGTCTACCCGATGGCAGCACATGGGGAAGCACTGACCTTGACTAAGTTTGTCATCGTCCACGCGAAGTCTCCTCAGCTCAGAGTCCGCCTGATGATAACACACAAAGATCACAAATTCTTACAAAGACAATTCTGTACTGATACATGTTCATGTCTACTATATAATGGCATGCTATACATGTACATGTACGGTAATTCCTATAAATGTATATGCAACAAACAAGATATATGTTTTATTGCCTGGAATAAATCAACAGGACAGCCTCAGAATGGGGAGACTCAGAGAGCCTCAGACTTTTTATCAGGCGGAATCTACCAAAAATGATGACTGCAGGTATCATAATGTGAAGATGTTTATGATGCTGATGTAAACACTGTAGCATTCTGATCTCCACTATACTAACTTGTCATTTTGATTTGCTTTAATGTCCCCATTGTTTAACATCAAGCTAAACAATTTTTCACTTTAATGATGGCAGTTGGGTATATTTGTGGAAGAAATGGGAGTGTTCATTGTAAACCTGGCCATCTTCCTACAGGTACCGGACAAACCTCTGGACATAAACCTGGCCATCTTTCTACAGGTACCGGACAAACATCTCGACGTAAACCTGGCCAACTTCCAATAGGTACCGGACAAACCTCCCGACGTAAGCCTGGTCATCTTCCTATAGATACCGGACAAACCTCCTGACGTAAACCTGGCCAACTTCCTATAGGTACTGGACACACCTCCCAAAGTAAACCTGGCCATCTTCCTACAGGTACCGGACAAACATCTCGACGTAAACCTGGCCATCTTCCAATAGGTACCGGACAAACCTCCCAAAGTAAACCTGGCCATCTTCCTATAGGTACCGGGACAAACCTCCCAAAGTAAACCTGGCCAACTTCCAATAGGTACCGGACAAACATCTCAACATAAACCTGGCCAACTTCAAATAGTTACCGGACAAACCTCTCGACGTAAACCTGGCCATCTTCCAATAGGTACCGGACAAACCTCTCGACGTAAACCTGGCCAACTTCCAATAGGTACCGGACAAACCTCCTGACATAAACCTGGCCATCTTCCAATAGGTACCTGACAAACCTCCCAACGTAAACCTGGCCAACTTCAAATAGTTACCGGACAAACCTCTCGACGTAAACCTAGCCAACTTCCAATAGGTACCGGACAAACCTCCCGACGTAAAATTGGCCATCTTCCTACAGGTACCGGACAAACCTCCCGACGTAAACCTGGCCATCTTCCTATAGGCACCGGACAAACCTCCTGACGTAAACCTGGCCATTTTCCAATAGGTACCGGACAAACCTCCCAACGTAAGCCTCGCCAACTTCCAATAGGTACCGGACAAACCTCCCGACTTTAAAGCCACAGCTGAAACAGCTAGTGTTTCAGCCTGATAATCTCAACAACCCAGTGCTTTAACTATCTGATCCAGTAGGGCACCCACACGACCTGACAGAGACGTACATGTCGTACAAAGTTACACGTACCACTTGCAGTAACCTGCTGGCCTCCTGTTTCCTGTGCTGATGGAACGCCAGTACTCCCTGTAGCAGATGTAACTTCATGAAGAGCACCAGCTCATTTCCTGTTCCTCCCTGAAAAAGGCGCAATGAAGAGACCTGAATACAAAGGTTTGACACAATTAACCAGTTCTTTGAGTGGAAATGTCAGCAATTTGGACAGGACAATTGCTTACTGCAGAAGTCATGTAAACAATCTAACAGACCTAATAGGTGAGCCACATATACTCTAATTCTTCAACCTTTTCGCATGCTTGCAAAGGTGTTTATTCAAGCATATTCTGAAGGCATTATTCTGTGTAGACTGACAAAATTATACTTTTTGTGAAGCCCTGTAGCTGGCCAATCCAATCAGTGTGGTTTAAAAAAAGAGCATAAATTGCACTGAAAGTTGCTCTTTGATATGCGAAAACATTGTAAAAGAATAACCAAGCATCTACAACCAACTGTCCTTACAATAATTGTCTGAAACAATCTAAATATATAGATGTGAGACAGCCAATTATAGGTTTCAGTGTTTACAATTTGGCTTTCCTCGGTATTGAACTTGTGCCTCCTGCCAACAGAGCAAATCACCTAAACAAGCTAGCAGGCCTTAGGTTAGCAAAATACATACCAATAACAAAGCATCTACAATAATATGGGTAACTGCGGATGTTCGATTATTTGACTTTTGGCTAAAAAACTCAGTGGGAAGAAATGTCATTGTACGACATGTTCAATGAAATATGAAACAAACTTAAGGCTGTTTTAAAAATAACATGTCACTTAAAGCAATCAGATCTTTGAAAAAAAATTGCCCAGTGATATCACTCATTGTGAGAACTTATTGTGCACTGAACAAAACCTGAGCCCACGGAAATAAGTTTTTGTCTAAAAGAACTTCTATTTATGATGGTTTATAATGGAAGCATCATACAAATACTCTCACCTTAACAGCAGCCAGTCTCTCCAAATTCTTCCCATAACTTCTTTCAAAGCATTCTTCACATGCCTTCAACCTGCGGTCTACAAATTGAACAAACACACACTGCTTTATAGTTAACAGATTGTAAAAGGACAAACAACAGTTGATAAACTGATGATTTGTGGCAAGATGCCACTTACATATACATGTAGCTGCATCAGGGAACTGGTATATGTTCTGGAGATAATGCAGGTACTTACCTGTATCATGTCACTGGTCCACAATCTCCAGGCACAGGTAGCACACGTACTTAACTGTATCATGTTACTGGTCCACAATCTCCAAGCATAGGTAATGTATGGCACAGGTAACACATGTACTTACCTTTATCATGTTACTGGTCTAAAATCTCCAGGCACAGGTAATGCATGGCACAGGGAACACATGTACTTACCTGTATCATGTTACTGGTCCGCTATCTCCAGGCACAGGTAATGCATGGGACAGGTAACACATGTACTTACCTGTATCATGTTACTGGTCTGCAATCTTCAAGCACAGGTAATGCATGGGACAGGTAACACATGTACTTACCTGTATCATGTTACTGGTCTGCAATCTTCAAGCACAGGTAATGCATGGGACAGGTAACACATGTACTTACCTGTATCATGTTACTGGTCCACAATCTCCAGGCACAGGTAATGCATGGCACAGGTAACACATGTTCTTACCTGTATCATGTTACTGGTCCAAAATCTCCAGGCACAGGTAATGCATGTCACAGGTAACACATGTACTTACCAGCGTCAGGTAATTGGTCGACGTTCTCCAGGCACAGGTAACACCAGACAATGTCAAGGCACAGCACAGCGTAGTTGTCTACAGCACTGAGGATATCAGCACGACACTTGCTGCAAGTACATGTATTTACAGTAATACAAGTGACATCTGCATTATCGTAACATTATTGTACATCTCCCACATTATTAACCTTGTTACAAGTACCTACTTTGCTTTTTATGACATGTATTATACTCTTGTTCCATATCCTTTTAGATAGCAATCTCCTAAGTTTGACAAATAAAGATTTACTTATTTATTTGATTAGTGTTTTAGCCGTACTCAAAAATATTTCGCTTATACAATGTCGGCCAGCATTATGGTGGGAGAACTCAGCCGAAACCCACGACCATTCGCAGGTTCCTGGCAGACCTTCCCACTGACAAATAGAGACCCTGCATCTGACAGTATTCATCCTACATGCACAAGTATTCATCAAGTAATCTGTAAGTATTCATTTGATAGCCCATAAGCATTCATCCTGTATTCCATAAGTATTCATTTGATAACCCATAAGTATTCATCCTGTAATCCATAAGTATTCATTTGATAACCCATAAGTATTCATTCAGTAATCTATAAGTATTCATTTGATAGCTCATAAGTATTTATTTGATAACCCATAAGTATTCATCCAGTAATCTATAAGTATTCATTTCATAGCCCACAAGTATTCATCCTGTAATCTATAGGTATTCATTTGATAGCCCATAAGTATTCATCTAGTAATCTATAAGTATTCATTTGATAGCCCATAAGTATTCATCTAGTAATCTATAAGTATTCTTCATAAAATAAGAAATCATTTTACAGGTTAGATGTAAATGAGGATGTATACATAATACTTATATATAATGTGGGCTTACATGTTGTGCTACAGATATCAAACAACTGTCAGGATATGTCACACTTAAGTATCTTTCAGATATCAAACAACTGTCAGGATGTGTCACACTTAAGTATCTGTCAGACATCAAACACCTGTCAGGATATGTCGCACTTAAGTATCTGTCAGACATCAAACAACTGTCAGGATATGTCACACTTAAGTATCTGTCAGACCTCAAACAACTGTCAGGATATGTCACACTTAAGTATCTGTCAAACATCAAGCAACTGAATTCCTTTCTAATGAAATCATGGTAAGTCATACTTCTGATACTCTTCGCTGAATCTGTGTTTATAATTGAATTAAGCTTAGCGGAATTAGCCTCATCCCTGTTGACACACCACAAAACAGATTCAAATACGATTTCTCAAATCACACATGCATGAGGATTGAAGACATTGCACATCAAAGATAATTTTGAGCATCCAGCACCATCTTCTACTTATATCCTTGTCATCCTGTTTTCATGCTTTAACAGTATAACTTTGTTAATTTGTTATAAACCCCTTATCTCAACAACATAAGGGGAGAAAAAATTTGTTCGAATCCAAGCTCCGCAAAGCTTTTTCGCCCTCAAAAACATATCTCTACACTTAAACTCTCAGCAACCCATGCACAGGATGAGCGTCCTGTTTTCACAGAGATGTGTCCTAACTGATTACCCATCATTTCCACACAAAACTTCACTGCAAAGAAATCAACAACATTTATATTCAGTTTGTAATGATATTTTTAGATGACTTTTTGACAATTTTCTGTATCCAAAAGGTTTAAATAAAATTTAGAGGATGTACAATTTCAGTTAATATCCACCTAACACTGTCCTAATATTCAAGTTGATGTGCATTTTACTTATAACTCAGTGGAATAAAATGTTTAACTCCAGACTATATTTGGCTTAAGATGAATTTTAGGCATGGTGTATTTCAATATTCACGACTGTCCAAGGCTAAAAGTTTTAACTGTTAACCAATCAACATCATGATCAACTGAGTATCCCTTTAAAAATAATTTGCTGAGTAAACTGAAGTCGACACAGTACATCCTGATGTACACAAGTACATCACAGTTGTACTAGCAGCAGTCAACAAGTAAAGTCTGCTTTATGCTTTAATTTATCATCTATACGAGTCAGGATTTCCTTCACTGATAAAAGTTCTACACATACCTCACTGGCTCAGTTAGATATTACTTTTGTTATTACACATCCAGACTCCATGACGTCAAAAATGAAACATTTTATTTTATGACGTTCCAATCCGAGCTGAGGTGTCAATAACACAAGTTCATTTAGCTTTAACATTCCTACATCACGCAAAAGACATGACGTCACACAAAATGCTAAAAACATTGCTTAAACTTGTTCAAACACACAAAATTATTACTTTCAGCTAAATATTGCATTAAATTTTTGATCCAGGACATCAACAGCTGTCATGCAAATTACAAGCTGTACGTAGCTTATAATTAAATCAAAGTGCTTATATATGTGCAAATTACTCGAAATGATGTAGATATAATGGTACTGCATGTAAGCCTACATGTATATTCACGCAGCCACAAAAAAAAACAGTGTGTCATGCCTACATAAGTGGTACCATTCCAAATATGTATTTGTACGCATGTATGTATGCATGCTTGGGGTTTAACATCATACTTAACAACTTTTTGGACATTTGACGATGTGGAGTCACTAGGCATGCGTACATATACCATGTCTTCTTGTGGCAGGGCAAGTCCATCCTCTCCAAAAGTGCTACCGCCACTGAAGTATCATGCGGAAGACACCACACAAGACACCCCACCCAGTCACATTATACTCATACCGGTCCAACCAGTCCTAATGCCTTGCTCTAACCCCTCATTGCTAAACGCCAATCAGTCGAGGCAGCAGCAAGTACCATTTTTTTCAAGCCTATGGAGTGAGACCTCAGTATTATATTACTAATGACGTGTCTGAGTTAAAGTGGGAATAACCAGTTGAAGACCTGGCTTAAGACAGATTTTAATTTTGTAAACTTGGTTGGAAAGCCTAGAAAAATATTTTTTTTAATCAATTTGGAGGTAATTTTTATAATCCTGACCTTAATTATATACAATAAACAGCTTTGCTGAGCTCTTTTAACCTGAAAAACATGAACTTCATTCAAGACATCTCGATATCTGCAACTCTCAACAGTTGATATCACGTTGTTTTTGGTGAGGTCCCACTTCTCACAGTTTCTCTCCTCAAAAACTTGTCTCTTGCCATAGTCGCAGTCAGGAATAAGGGAGGTAATTCAGTGCACGCCTATTAGATATGACACATTTATTCAAGGATGACCAAGGTTGCATATTTTAAACCTGGAAATCCTATCTAAACCTGTCAACCCATTTGTATCAGTTACATGCCCCCTTAAGAAACAAAACACAGTTTGTATGACCTATCCTTACAACACATTCTCTTTATTACAGAGAAGTGAATATATATCCCATATATCCGTGACCACACATCCACCCACATACAACTCAATCTCTGTACTTTACTTCCCCATCATAATTATCCCCAAACAACCTTGGGGAACTAAAAATTAGGTTCAATCCAAAGCTCAAATGAGCTTTACAACATGCTATATAAGTTAGGCACTAACATCCTCCATTACCCGTAAACAGGGTGTGGGTTTTATCAGTGTACAGGAAATAAAGATTTGTTCTTAAATATTTTCAGCTTACTATCTCAAAATATTTTCACATTACAACATCAAGAACTATTATGCACAGTTTGTAATAATGTTTCTAGATGTTTTGTTTTTTTTACTTTTTTTTCAGGAGGGAAAGTGTAAACATTTTAAAAGGCCACAATTTCAGGTAATTTCAATGATGAACTGAAACGAAACTAAGATTTGATCATTTTTTCCACTTGTCAAACTCAATTTCCAATTCAATAGACCCAAAAACTGTTTTGTAAAGAGATAGTGAAGACTGAAGTCAGAAACACAGAAACACCCCACACACAATTCTCATACTGTGCATGGCACACATTGTAGAACGCTGGTTAACAAAGACGTGTATAACAGAGCAATAAAAGAGTCTATAAAAACTACCTGCTGCGAAATATCCTCACATAGTTTCATTTCTCATGAATATTTTCACAGGTATAAAACATATATTCGATGTAAATACACTTACTTTGTTACATGTAGTTGTCCACGCAACTATGGACAACTAATAAAGACTACGACAGCAACAATGACAATAGATTGGAGCTTGTTTGATGTACTCACTCTGTGGTGCTTATAAATGTCAGTCATGTCAATTACATTTGCGCACAACATCATGCACTGCAATACATTAATTGCAGATGGACACCCAGTCTGTTCACAACTCCATACACTGCATTACGGAAACTGCAGATGGACACCCAGTCTACTCAACACCCTCATTACAGTAATTGCAGGTGGACACCCAGTCTACTCACAACTTCATGCACTGCATTACAGTAACTGCAGGTGGACACCCAGTCTACTCACAACTTCATGCACTGCATTACAGTAAATGCAGATGGACACCCAGTCTAATCAACAATCCATGCCCTCATTACAGTAATTGCAGGTCGACACCCAGTCTACTCACAACTTCATGCCCTCATTCCATTAATTGCAGGTGGACACCCAGTCTACTCACAGCTTCATGCCCTCATTACAGTAATTGCAGGTGGACACCCAGTCTACTCACAACTTCATGCCCTCATTACAGTAATTGCAGGTGGACACCCAGTCTACTCACAACTTCATGCCCTCATTACAGTAATTGCAGGTGGACACCCAGTCTACTCACAACTTCATGCCCTCATTACAGTAACTGCAGGTGGACACCCAGTCTACTCACAACTTCATGCCCTCATTACAGTAATTGCAGGTGGACACCCAGTCTACTCACAACTTCATGCCCTCATTACAGTAACTGCAGGTGGACACCCAGTCTACTCACAGCTTCATGCACTGCAGTTATGCCATAACATGCACCCCATTCTGTGATCTCCATGTACACATTATCAACTTCCGCCCTTCGTCTTACCCCCTAATCTCAATGACAACAAGGGATGCACACCTTAGTTTGAACCCAAATTGTCTTTACCCCTTCTATAATACAACAATTGGCAGTTATCACTGAAGTATGTCCGATGCCCCTACACAAGATGGGAGTTCAACAGATAGTCAGGGATGGTTTAATATTACCGCTGATTCCCATCTGCAATAAATTACTATGGACATCAATGACAACTACGCACTGTTTATAAAGATATTTTTGGATGGCTACTTATAAAAATTCTCCATAATTTTTTCTAATATTATGGAGTACTTTGTTTTAGACAACTTCGAAGCTGAAACAATTGAAATCTTAAATCCGACATGTAATGCAACACATTCTCAAGTAATTTCCAGTTGTAACAGAGCAATTTTTTTTTATCATACAATAGTGATTAAAATTCTTTAAAGCAAAAAAAAGACATTTAAGACAAAGTTCATTCATACTGTTATCAAAACAGGTTTGACACACAACTTCAATGGACAGTGTGATATAAACCCCTGGAATTCGGACTTTCATTTTAATACATCAACAGAAAATCCTTAATTGTTCCGCGCCTCTGTTACTATCTGGAGTTGTCAAATCGCAGACTTACAGACATGCAACCAATGATATCACTCCCATTAGCTACGACAATTATCTTGGATTATTCTCCTGTACTTGTACTAAATGATGTGGTATCCATGCAGTCTACTTTTTTCCACTTGAGATCCCCCAATCTCATCAACATTGAGGGCTGAAAAATTTGTTCAAATCCTAAGCTCTTTGGCTTATTCAATGATCATCCACCAATTGTACTCAAAGTACCTCACCTACCCATGGACAGGTTATGAGCTCCACCCAATAATACAAAGACTTACTATAACACAATATTTTAGTTTTTCTGATACATAATTCCACAACTTCGCCAATCATGATAATTTTGTTCAGTTTTTAATATTGTTTTTAATGGATTCTCTACTCCTCAAAGGTAGATATTAGAAAATTTCATGCACAAAAGCATTGACAAATGGGCCGCATAAACAAACAGACAGACAGACAGACAGAGAGCCAAAGGCAGCTGTCCGTTCAAAATCAAATCAGCCACTTTGTTATGTTAATATAATAGAAATTCGTTCCATTTAGTGCCTCTTGAAAAGTAGTTCTGCCAATTTATTCTTACTTTCATAAAAACACTACAGGTAATTGCATGTAACTTCCTACTATGGCTGTAACTTCCTACTATGGCTGTAACTTCCTACTATGGCTGTATACTATGGCTGTAACTTCCTACTATGGCTGTATACTATGGCTGTAACTTCCTACTATGGCTGTAACTTCCTACTATGGCTGTATACTATGGCTGTAACTTCCTACTATGGCTGTAACTTCCTACTATGGCTGTCTCAGGAGGCAACATTTTGGGATGTATTTCATTATGCGTATATGGAATTCAAACCTCAAATAAACAATGATAGCGAAGATATGACTTCCATAATACCATTATATTTCTTCATAGTTTTTCTGACTGAAATTGCCAGAAAGCTGTCGAAACAATTAATCACAAGTATTTACCAGCAAATTACAACATTAATTACCAAAGATTCCCATGGTAATTTAAGTGGTGTTTACCACAGTTTTTTGTAATTACCACAGATTCCCATGGTAATTTAAGTGGTGCTTACCACAGTTTTTGGTAATTATCATAGTAATAATCACAGGTTTCCATAGAATTTTTCTTTACCACACATATCCATGGTAACAAAGGTAAATTACCTGAACCAAAACAAAAATTGCCATGTTTTTTAGTTTTTTTTTACCATGAATTTACATGCGCATTTTTATAATGTTTTACTCCAATGCAAATACATTTTTCACGTAAGAGGTTTGCACTCCTGAGCAAGCACAACTTTCCTACTGACTGTAAACAGTCAAGATACAACAAAACTGATGAATCCACCCTAATCAAATATGAAAACATCCTGCTGGCAAAGAATACATGTAAAATTACATTATACAAGGAACTGTATAATCAGCGTAGTGCTGGATTTAGCTGCCCGATTTTAACATCTGTTTAATTACCAGCAGTGTTACGTGATACTCATACATGCACTTTTCTCTTAGCTTAACAACTTCAGTCAGGTTTATGGAACTGAATGGACGAGTTCAGGGGAGACAACTGTGTGTGCCTGATGTCGAGACAAATCAGGGCTATAGTGCTTTATAGCTGAGTTCAGAACAGGAAAGGGCTCAAATTGTGCTAAGTGCGTTGTTCTGCAGTTGACAGAGTGAGTGAGTGAGTGTTTGGTGTTTAACGTCGTACTTAACAATTTTTCAGTCATATGATGACAAAGGAGTGCATTTAATGTACCTCCATGTTGCAGGACAGATTTCCACCGCCCTTTAATCAAGTGCTGCTTCACTGAGACGCCTTACCGAAGGCATTATACTGATACGGATCAACCAGTTGTTGCACTATCCCCTTCACGCTGAAGGCTCAGCAAGGAAGTTACAACTTCCCCTTTTTAAAGTCTTAGGTGTGACTCGACCCAGAAATGACCCTGGATCTACCGTTCCCGAAGCGGACGCTCGACCAACTGTGCTATCGAGGCCATTTGGTACATACTTGAGGTAAGTTGTTGTCATATACTTCAACACAAGTGTGCATCATAATCTAGCAGAGAGAAGTAATTTCCGTGAATGATCAACGATCATGGGCAATACTCAGAACTATGCATAGAGTCCTCTGTGTTAAATAACAGAACATTCTGCATAGCGTTGTCAACATCAGCAAAGTGCAGTTTTTGTACTGTGAAGCAGAGTTTTGTATTCACCTCCAGGTTATTTGTAATACAAACGGCACTTGTTTAGATCTCTGCGGTTCCAAAAAACCTGAAATTAAATTACCTGCTGGTAATTAAACAAATAGCTCTGTGTTACCTGAATTCTTTGTCATCACGTAACACTGCTGATAATTAAACAAATAGCTCTATGTTACCTGAATTCTTTGTCGGCTTCGAGTAACACCAGCAAAGCTTCTCCATAATCCCGTCTCTTCAGAGCAGCTCTGCCTTTCTCATGTAGGGTCATGGCCAGGGCCAGCGCCTGCAAACCCCCCAACCAAAAAGGTCAACTTCATGTATAACATGACTACAGGTAAACTAAGCAATTTGGAAATATTTTATACAAAATTAAAGGATAGGAACTGTATTCACTGAAAAACAATGAAATGAAAAAAAAAAAAAACTTCTTCATACATAGACTAAAATGGTCAGAATTCTCAAATTTGCCAAAAAAAAAAAACCTTATCCCTGTTTCTATTATTAACTAAACTGACAACTGACATGTTCTATTATACAACACATTAAAAACAGCTTACATAAAAACGTTCAGTCTCTGGATAGCCAGCAAGACTTTTATCAAACTTTTTTCAATTCAGTTAGTTTCAAAGTACATGTACATAGACGATGCATATAAAGAGATATATAAGAGATAAGAGTTTTGAATAGTACTGTCATCAACGATGAAAATATGACCTTTCGCTCCTCTTTGGGTAAATCCAGGGGTTTTCCTGTCTGATCAGCAACCTGAAGATAGTACCCTGAGTTAGGGTCTTCATCATCTGGAAAAACAACGGGTTATAAAGCCACACCAATGTTTAATATTGTTTTACAGGCAGAATAATTTTTTTTTTTAAATTTCAAACAACGGTATAAAAATAAAAGTAAAAATTTGAAAATTATCTTTGTAAAAATCGTGGATTATCCTGTCATTACAGTCACAGATTGCTAATATGTTCCTTCCAGTGTAAACAAGTATCCCCACTGATAAAGCTTCTCATAATCACATGTTAAATTTATTTATTTATTTGATTGGTGTTTTAAGCCGTACTCAAGAATATTTCACTTATTTGACAAATTACAAGAAAACTAAAACAAACAAACTGAACTCTTACATGTATTAATTGAATTAATTATCTGAGATCTTTGATCCTTAGGCTTTAATAACGCTTTAATGTCGACTGAAAAGCAGCATTTATCCATGTACGACTATATGTACTTCTGTACTTTCTCTTCTGTCAGCCATTTTGCTGACAAGGCTTTAGCAACATTTTAGTATCAATCAAACTACCAACTTCTGATTTTATCTAACGACATTTATGCAGTCTCTCTTGTTTTAGCGGCTACTTTAAGGCTTACCTCAACAGTTTTGCATCAACAAATTAAACCACTAACCTCTGACTTTATCAGACAGTAGTTCTGCCGCCTCTCTGGTTTTGGCCACTTTACGGACCCTCTCCTGTCCTAGCCGAGCTTCAGCTTCAGTCTCTGTCAGACACACAGCCATCATCTGGCTCCCATTCTGAAGACAGAGAAGTCTATTAAAGACCTGAGTGTGTTACAGTTGTTGATTTATATTTACATGTGTACACTCAGGAATATTCCTTTGTAAGCTGAATAGACCACATACACTATATTACCCGTCAGATGTTTAAGGTAAGTTTATTTTTACCTGTCCAAAAGTTTCTCCAGGGGATAAACATCTGTCTAAGGAATATTATGCTATTTTCTAACAAATACTACCCCAGCCGTAGGAGGGAAAGTCTGCCAGCAACCTCCCACCATAATGCTGGCTGCCGTCATATAAGTGAAATATTCCTGAGTACGGTGTAAAATGCATATCAAATAAATAAGTAAACACATGCTAAATTTCAGACAGACTAGTTTTAAGATTAGTTTTGACATGCTGAATTTTGACCCAAGTTAATTTGAGAACTTTCCAAAAACAATATGCTACAATGCAACTGACGGGTAACTTTTGATTTTTCCAGTCACTGATGAAAATCTTTTTGAGGACACCCTATAATTGTATCCCCAGATCTTGTGTGTTGTGAAATGTGAGGTTACCTCACAATGTGGAGTCTAATGTTAAACTCAATTGTATAAATCACACATGTGATAATGAAAATCACAATTTGAATATATGAAGTACAATATATTTTTTACCTTAACTCTTTGCTCCTCTAGGGTCTGCCTATCTTCGATCACACGGCCCCCACAGATGAGTTTTAACATCTGTGCACTAATCGTCACCTGGGATGATATCATCTTCTTCAGCTCCTCCCCTGTTGAGTTTAGCTTTACCTCTAAACTCAGCATGGCCTTTCCACTCTTACCTTTGACCTGTTATACACATACAGACAATGAACTTGGGAAAGAAAACACTGAATAGTAAACTGGTTACAATTTTGTGCATGTTCACAAATACTAAAGGAGAAGAAAACATAAAAATGATACAAATATCAGGTGAAAGAATACGAAAAGTTATTTGCAAACATACAGTAGTCTTTAATAATTTCTTTCAACTTTTTCCTTTTGTTAGAAAAGGGTATTTGAAAATATTTTTGAATGGTGGGTATTTGACAACCTCTTGATATATAATGATCTTGGCATAATAATTTTCTAAACAAGGATGTGACACATGTGTAATAAATGTACTGGAATGCACATTTTTTTGTTTCCATCCAAACACATGTATTTACTCTGAATTGTGAGAATATTTATGAATATATTAAAAAAAATAAATATTATTAAAATTCAGGTCGAACTCCTTTGTAAGCTGAAAAGACCACATTCCAACACACATATATTTATTAAAACATGCATTGCAATCCTGCAGCAGAAACGAGAGCTGGATTTGAACCTGTGACCTTAATGGTCAGGGCTCTGTTTTGCAAGAATGTATTTCCATGCCAAAAAGACTTCAGATGGATAGCCAAAAAGGTGTTGAAAGCTATACTTACTGGATTAGGACACTGTCCTGCCAATCTGACCTTCAAGGTAGCCAGTCCTGACTTTTGGAACTTCTCCCGGTCTGCTAGTTTTTGTAGAGCATTTACCCTTAGGGTTTCCAGTATTGTCAGAACATCGTCAAAGGGAATGTTCAAGTCTGATGAATACCTGTTGGCCAAGTCCTGTTGAGGAAAAGTAAGAATGTTGATCATCTTGAAGATAGAGGTGAAGGCAAAGAAAATCAAGAAAACAAGTATATCAAGTAAATCAAAAATCAAGTAAAAGAAAACAAAATTGAAATCTTCAGCCTGTAGTGGAATTTGATACAAGCTTATTCCATGAAATTTAGATATAATTAAGACATGTAACTCAAAAGATAGAGGTTAAGGCAAAAAAAGAAGTAAAAGAAAACAAAACTGAAATCTTCAACCTGTAGTGGAATGTCATGAAAGTTTATTCCGTGAAATTTAGATATAATTAAGACCTGTAAAAAAAAAGCACCTTTGATACCTTATGTTAAAGATCTAGAGGTATATGTAATTTTCCTACTTTACAGACAGATGGAAGTTCACGTTTTAGAATGAACATTTTTGAAATACTCAGCTGAAAATAACTTAGAAACAAGTCTTATTGCTCTTACACCAGTAAAACCCACATCCTGTTTAGGTGTGATCATAGAATACTTCTGCACAACTACAGAGGTCTGGTGTAAAGCTCTCATGAGCTTTGGATTGAACCAAATTTTTTTCTTCCTCAAAAAGGATGTTTGGGGATATGATTCAAGTTTAAAGGGGGACCTCCATGGCTCAGTTGGTTAGTGGGCCAGTGCAGTGTAATGACTCAGGTGCCTCTCACCAATGCAGTTGCTGTGAGGTCGAGCCCAGCTCATGCTGGCTTCCTCTGGCTTTCCCTGGGCACTGCCTAGCTTCCTTCCACCATAATGCTGGCCACTGTGGCGTAAGTGAAATATTCTTGAATATGGTGAAAAACACCAATCAAATAAAAAAACATAAATCAAGTATAAAGGCAATATCTGCTGATTGTGCGTGCTGGCAATTGCAGCACATCTGTGCACTGTGTACATACCAAGGACTACATCAGTAATCATATCTGCAGAAGCCAGCTAGACTCATCGAAACCTCATGAACTCCCCAAAGTTACATCATAATACAGATTCCAAGTGTAACAGAGAACAGCTTTTCAGTGTTTATACCAAAGAGAGTTTCCCTTTAGATTATTTGGTAGAGTACAAATATTAAACTGGTGCTGTGAACCTAACAGGTTCAAAACAGCATGAGGCTCTGCAGGGGCCTGTGAGCAGGTTGTGTCTTGGGAAAGGGGAAGATTTAAGTGGGGTTAAGAGTAACAGGAACAGCTTTCCAATGATTATACAAGCAACAGCCAAAGAGAATTCCTCCCTAGCTTAGTTTGTAGAATGTTGAATTTCAGAAGTGGAAATCCAAGTTCAAATCCTGAAGTGACCGACAGAAGAAATGTTCACCCTTTTACACTTGATTACCTCAAATCTAATACCAGAAATTTTACAAACAGGATGAATGGGTACAAGTATGTTTTTATTATTTTTTACCTTTGGCACTTCCCCTTTCTCTTTATTCTCTGTGGTGTAAGGTGGTTCCCATAGTTTTATTTTCTCAGAGTTTAATTTGTCGCGTACAGCCTTCTGAAAGACATCGTCTTTAATGCTAGACATTATCCCTTTGGTTTCCAGTGTCTGGAGATCAGAGATGTCTTGCCCAATACACCTAAAACAAAAAATAACATTTTCTACCATCACTATATACCCTGTGTTTATACCTTTGCATTTCCTTACTTTGCCATTTTTTGATTGGTGTTTAATGACCATTCCACTTACACTTATACGACAGCCGTTATGTAATTGAGTGAGATAACCAGAGCATCCACGTAGTCAAAAACCTCTTTCAGGATTTACCTTACAAACCCTCTGAAGAAAGCAAGTGGGCCTGGATTGGAGAACACAACCACATTGGTCAATGGGCCGATGGTCAAAGAGAACCAGTTCTTAAACCATCTGAGCTATGCTTTACCAGCTGATATATTTACATAACAAATGTCTTCTGAATTGTTGACAATAATTGTTCCCTCTGTTAACTTGAGCCTTTGGTTATCTATCAGAAATTAAACATGGGTTGCATCTGCATATTCTGAACCCAAAATATTCTTCCATCAAAGAGGAGGCCTTCCATTATTGGAATCATAAAGGAAGACCCCGGGCTCTGCCTGGTTTCCACCGACCATAATGCTGGCCGCAGTTGTATAAGTGAAATATTCTTGAGTACGGCGTAAAACACCAATCAAACAAATAAATAAATAAATCATAAAGGAAGACTATAAATTTGTTGTGGGCATCTTGTGTCCTCCGATACAGGCTCTAGGGATTGTAACAGATATAACAATTTTGTATTTCCATTGAGACTGGCCCCTATGGCTCAGTTGGAAGAGTGTCTGCTTCAGTGGCGGTAGATCCAGGTTCAATTCTTGGTTGGGTCACACCTAAGACTTTAAAAAGAGGAAGTTGTAGCTTCCTCGCACAGCATTCAGCATTAAAGGTGGAGAAAATATAAAAATGACTAAGTTCAAATGAAAGAGTGTGAAAATTATTCCTAAGTGTGGTCTTCAATATTTTTTCCTTAAGGAGAAAAAGACACTTGAAAATAATTTTTGTATTGTGGGTATTTGGAACCATCTTTTAGCATTTATAGTCTTTGTTTTATAATGTCATAAATGAGGATGTAACACAGGTTTAATAAATATTTTGCACTAGAATTTGTTCTTTTCAGCTAACAAATGTATTAAACCTCATCTTGAATCATATTCATATTTTCAATATGTTCATAAACATTACCATTATTTAGGTTGAATGCATATGTTTCAATATAAAAAACAAATTTACATTCAAATAAATTTAGTAGACCAGCATCTCATCCTTATTTAGAACATTATTATGTAACAACAATAAACATCAAAAGTTGGTCCCAAATACCCACCATACAAAAATATTTTCAAATACCCATTTCCCTTGAAAAAAAAATCCAAAAAAACATTAAAGATCATATTTGCAAATAAGTTTTGACGCTCTTTCATCTGATTTAGGCATCATTTATGTGTTTCCTTTTCCTTTAAGGGGAAGTGCAACGACTGGTTGACCCGTATCAGCACGATGGTTCGGGTGGGGTGGCTTAACTTGTCTTCGGTAGGTTGTCTCAGTGAAGCAACACTAGATAAAAGAGAATGGTGGAAATCTGTCCTGCAACAAGGAGGCACATTATATGCACTCTCCATCGTCATATAATTGAAAAACTGTTGACTACAACGTTAAACCCCAAGCACTCACTCACTCACTCACTCTTTCCATTGAGTTAACTTGACAAAACCCATTAGATCTACTGATAAGTTTCACATAATACACAAGTATAGTGTTACCCCTAATAATGAAGCTTCATTTTTACTCACTATTTCAGCATTTTATTTCGCCATCATTTGGCGTGTTGATAACACAATAAAATTCTAAAATATTATGTCAGAATTAAGGAGTGTATATATCCGATAACTTCATGCACTGGTTAAAGCTTGACACAAACATATTGCTTATATCAGTAGGAAAGTAGCAAGGGTGTACTGAATTCTTTTCCTGATACTCTTAATGCATATGTACATAAGTCACATACTGTAAGACGTTGACAATGACATACTATTTTCTTTCAGACAGCTATCCTAGATATTTCCTGTCATTCAGTACATGTATTTTACAACATAACGAAGTGAACACCAGGCTTTGGTTTCTTTGTTGAACATTCACAGCAGCGATTCCCTCAATCAATGCTCTGGACTCCTGACTAAATAGTATATTACTATATTGTACTATCCCTGCATGGTAGCCTCCATATGCATTCACAACAACAACAGCACTCCGGTAACCTACATGTGATTTCAAGCTACAAACCAAAAGACACGACAAAAATCTTTAAAGTGAACATGCAGGAATATATAACGCATTGTTTTCTTTATGATCGCACGAGGCGCTTACGTTTTAACAACCACTGATTACTCTTTCCCGCCAGGATTTCTCGCATCAAACTTGCTGCGTCAGTTTTAACACGGCGCACGAGGAAATGTTTTGATCGCTAATCAGAGCTAGCTATCCTAAAATGTGACCGCACCAACGTACGCCGTGAAAATAAAAATGTTAACTTATTGTAATTATCTCACACTGAATAAACAGAACAAGCACAATTTATCTTGAAATAAACAATACTGAAATAAATATATTAAGGGTTGACGGGAAATCAAATTTTTGACCTCTCGTATCTGCGGCTGTCAGGCGAATGTCACGAGAATGGCGGATCAAATCGACTGACAGATAAAATCTGGGAGATCGGCAACAGTTTTATGTGACACATTGTCTGTCATACAAGAAGCGATGCCCAGTTAATGACAGTGTAAGTTTCACGTGTGTCAATGACAAAGATGTGAAATCCTGGAGCGTTTTGTTGTCTTAGACGATCTAGTTGATTGTCACAACTTTACAGTCTCTGCCTTTAGCATCAGTGCCGTGTGACACTAGCTGTTTAGAATGGAATTCTTGCCTTCATTCAGGGTGCCTGTGCAAGTCACAATCTGAACCATTATCATATGCAACAGTCGTGCATTTCACAGCATGCTTTTTGTCTGCACACTTTATGTAAAATAATGGGAAGTTGTAAAGACTAGGGTGATATTTACGTGTAATTTTACAACGTCACTACTCACGTCAATTCACTACTTCCCAGAATGAGGCTGGACAGATATGGAGGAAACCCTTTCAGATGTTGTCCATGTGACATGCGCATTCAACCCTTACCATGTTCATCTGTCTTTAAAGATGTCTAAAAACCACATGCTAGCATAAAAACTCTGTAGTGGTATAAGCAACCAGCTACAGACCCGATCAGCTGTCTGATGGAATTTCAAAACCATTTCACAACAAACTACAGAAATCCTTTCAAAAATGTATGAAGCGCTAATAAGACAATGCAGAAATCTCACGTGTAACAGCGAAACATGACATTATCTAATAAATGTCATATGATAAACGTCTTATTTCCGCTGTTTTTCTTTTGTATGCAAACTGAACATCCCCCCATTCAGTTTTAACTAATGAAAAATCAGTTAAAGCATGTGACCGTGGGAAAAAAGTGACATCAGAATGCATGTGAAAATCAACACGTAAATATCACCCTAGTGTTTACAACTCTCAAGTAATGTTTTCTAATGTATAGCGATATGCTAATTTACAGACATTTGTGTAGCAGGAAGATGATTTACCCTGGATGACAATGCTCGCAGGTGATCGCATAGTCAGTCGATTGCTAACCTCCCAGGCATGTTCAGCTAATCCTTTACAGTGCTTAGCATCCCAGGGTATCTGACTGTTAAAATCCCAAGCTGTCAATGATCCCAAAGGTAAAGATCTATCATATTTCAGCAAGTTCAACATTTTTGCTCTTTTGAACGTCACCAAGATGGGTGTCATCATATACACCATCCGTGTTCCTGGGACACACATGCCCACTATTTGCAGTCATAAGACCCGGGAAACAGCCACCATGTTGGCTACTTGGAATCATATAGGCTGAGATTGCTTAAATATGGATAGATATTTAGCTTTGGAGTGATCGACAGCTCAGGGTTTTAAGAGACGGGTGCTCTGGGACGCTATAAAGCATTCTGAAGGAGTAACAGGCTAGGGAGTGTTGGCAATAGACTGCTTTCCAATATTTTATGATTCTTCCTTCAGAGGTGAATGGGAGCAATCCATGACAACCCCTGCAAGCATAGCCCTCCAGGGCTAGAAGATGATTAAGTTTAAAAAACTAGAAGAAAAAATCCTGGCATAACCAGAAGCATGGTGTATAATTGAGAGGTCATGAGATTTCATTTGCAGAGAATCAAAAAAAACGAATAACAGTAACTGAACAGAAGTGTCTCGTATTGTATCCCAGTACATGTACTCACATGTGCTAAGACTAAAGATAGGTGCATTAAGGTCAGAATGTGGTGAAAATTTTAATATTTTTCATCTACAGTCTGACATGTACAAGATATCTGGCTGTGAGTTTAGAGGTAAATTCATGACTTGTCTTGCAAATATTGTTGTAAGAAGAGTTCATATCATCCCTCCATCCATAAATGTGCACCTTTATTTTATGTGAAAAGAGGCTCTTACTGCCTCAAATCGGTGTACTGATCATCTATAACTTGCATACCCTTAACCAGTGAGATCATATGCTTAAATCCAGCTCTTTCTGCTTTCGTCACAGCTTTAAGCTTTATGTCACATACCAGGCAAAAAGCAGTGGGTCATTGCAGGTACAATGTAATCTGTTTTCTTCCACCCATAAATATGACCGGGGTCAATTCATACCTGTGAAACCATTTGACTATGGCATCAAGCACAAGTAAAATAATTAGAAATTAATATAATAAAAAAAAGTGTAATTTTACCACAAATAAATAATTATCACTTATCCTGACTTTCAGGTCTCCATGTCTTGGACGTGGTTTAGGAGGAGCCATCATTGCGGTTCCGAGCTGCTGGCTTGACTGTGGTTCACCTGTGGACTGATTGCAGTTCCCAGCTGGTGGCTTGACTGTGGTTCACCTGTGGACTGATTGCAGTTCCCAGTTGCTAGCAGTAAGTCCAAGAAATCCCTGTAAAGTGATGGCTCGTCAGTGGGATAACAGCCCGCCAAAATTTACGGAGTTTGGTCCCCTGAGTTCTGATGTAAAGCCCTCAGGGAACTTCCTCACCAGGCTCTTACGCAGAGGCAAAGGTACTAGTATCACATTTTATATTTCCAAATTGCTGTTATTTTATAACATTTACACTATTTTGAAATTATACAGTTTATGGCAATAGAGTATATTATTTGATGTAATATTTTCACAGTGCTAAAAGAGTTGCTTGGCCTTTTCCTTTAATGTGTCTTAACTTTATCTGCACATAGATGAGAGTGACAAGCCCCCTTCGTCAACAAGTAGTCTGGCATCATCACGAGAAGCTTCGCTGGAGAGGCAGGACTCACGTCCTAACTTGTCACCAGGACCAAAGTTCCCCTTTGGAGCCTCGCAGCCTTCATGGGAGTACAAGGGAGGTAATACAAGTGCTGGATATGAGGTTTAGTGAAAGTATGAAATGGTGAATCTAAGAGAAAAGCCAAGAGTAACTGAATCACTCGAGATTATGTGACCCACCACATATCCTCCCTCCAAAATTCACCTCGGATTGATCCAGCCCTGATGCCCAAAGTTCTCCACGGCCATGGCTAGGGAATTTCTTTGCTTGTGGCGCCTTGGTAACATCACCAGTGTGAGCAGTTGCTGGATACCATGTGTCTCTCACCAATATGATGTGCATATCTGATGTGTATGTCACAGGTGGGAAAGCTTGTCAATAACGTGCCAAAGGTCTGTGGTTTATTTTGAGCACTGGTTTCCTCCACCGTGGCCGCCAACATACAGGTGAACAATTCTTGGCTGTGGCATCAAAACACAATCAAATCAATAAATTAAATTGCCCCAAAAACTGGGGACTCAGACCCTGTGGAAATTTCTTGAATTACCAATCAGTACATGTCTGTTTTAGATGTGGAGGACCCAAATGTCTCAGTTGACAGCGATGTGTCGCAGGGGAACGGTGCTGCTCAATCTGACCAAAGACGTACTCTGACTAGTGTTATGAGTCAGATCAGCAATATCCTGGAGAGAAGAAGTGCTGTAAGTACTTACTGTAACTATTAGATGTACTGTGACTAGTGTTCAGCAATATCCTAGAGAGAAGTGCTGTAAGTAGTTATTGTAACTATTAGATGTCCACTGACTAGTGTCCTGAGTCAGATCAGTAACATCCTAGAGAGAAGAAGTGCTGTTAGTAGTTATTGTAACTATTAGAAGTCCACTGACTAGTGTCCTGAGACAGATCAGCAACATCCTGGAGAGAAGAAGTGCTGTAAGTAGTTATTGTAACTATTAGATGTCCACTGACTAGTGTCCTGAGTCAGATCAGTAACATCCTGGAGAGAAGAAGTGCTGTTAGTAGTTATTGTAACTATTAGGTGTCCACTGACTAGTGTCCTGAGACAGATCACCAACATCCTGGAGAGAAGAAGAAGTGCTGTTAGTAGTTACTGTAACTATTAGGTATCCACTGACTAGCTTCCTGAGTCAGATCAGCAATATCCTGGAGAGAGGAAGTGCTGTTAGTAGTTATTGTAACTATTAGATGTTCACTGACTAGTGCCCTGAGACAGATCACAACATCCTGGAGAGAAGAAGTGCTGTTAGTAGTTACTGTAACTATTAGATATCCACTGACTATTGTCCTGAGTCAGATCAGCAATATCCTAGAGAGAAGAAGTGCTGTTAGTAGTTATTGTAACTATTAGATGTCCACTGACTATTGTCCTGAGTCAGATCAGCAATATCCTGGGGAGAGGAAGAGCTGTAAGTAGTTATTGTAACTATTAGATGTCCACTGACTATTGTCCTGAGTCAGATCAGTAACATCCTGGAGATAAGAAGTGCTGTAGGTAGTTAAATAAAAATGAAACACGTATTATATTTAAATTATGTGTTAAATTATATTCATATTTATTTATATTTATATTTCAGGTTTTTCTGTTTACTTTATCATTTTTAACTTTTTGACTTTGATGAACATAGTGCAATGGATCAGAACAAGAAAGGATTTTTCACTTCTTTTATGTGTTAAGTAGAAACCTGACAGTGTCAAAGACATTTCAATATTCATTTGTAGAGATTCACACATATCAAACTTCAAGCCCTCTTGTGTGTTGACACCAGTTTCTGGCCCTTCATTCATTTTGCATTGAAACATAAATTGCTGTATTTCAGACCCCACAAACATACAAGGACAGTGATTTCAAGCAGTACTGGATGCCTGACAGTAGCTGCCGAGAGTGTTACGATTGCGGTGACAAATTCACGACATTCCGCCGTCGGCACCACTGCCGTATCTGCGGGCAGATCTTCTGTAGTAAATGTTGTAATCAGGAACTCCCAGGCAAAGTCATGGGGTACAGAGGTATGTGTTTTACAGCGGTAATTTTGTCTGGCGGGCTGTTTGCACCAGTATTTTTCTAATGGCTTCTATATGCCTTTGATCAACGCAGTCTCAAGCTTAATTCCAATTCGTGTGTTTGACTGCAGCTTTGTTAGGGGTCTGACAAGCCCCGAAATAATTTTTAAGATGGTGCAGGACATAATCGCAATTCTTCCTGCTACTATTAGAAAAAGTTTTTATTTACATGGCTGTTCTGTACCAAACAGCTGACCCCTGTCAAAATAATATCTGGTGCAGGACATTGCCCTTGTCCTACTGCTTATTCCCGAGCGAAAGGTCAGCTACATGACAGTGTGAGGCAGTCCCACTGGGCTTTACCTCGAATTGAAATATTCCTGAATACAGCATGAAACAATAATCAAATGAATGGCTCTGATCAGTGTACAATTTGGCCAGCACTTGTATGCCTTTTTCTGAGTTTTGGCCAGATTCTGGTTAGAGGCTAAATGCTCACCTTATTATCACATATGCCAATGTGGCCAATTTGGCCCAGAATTCAGGGGAAAGCCTATGTTTGGAATTTCTGCATGAATGGTCAGGCTTGGCTGGAATGCCGAGTGTTCTCATACAGTAGTCTGATAGTAGTGGCTCATAAAGCCAGGTACATGCATTTTTTTTATTTTATTGGTATATGGTAAATGACCCTAAAGTTTCACCCTTGGGGTGCAAAGTGTATCCCAGGATTCATTGCGTTGGTTGTGGTTGTTACTGACTGGGCGCCGCGGGAGAGCATTGGGGTGGCCAGGGGATTATATGGACAGTTCAAGAATGTAATGAACAAGGGCACACTTCACTGAGCACTCCGCCTATGCTCCTACAACCAGCAGTGTATATTTTCCTCACTTTTCATCATAATAAATTTAGTACATGCACTTCACAACAGGTTGATTGTTTTATTATCGTTATTTTGTGATAAATGGGAACCTGGGAGGATACCCTGTGGAAATAAAGCATGACTAACCAGCACCTTTACGCATCTGAAGTGTCGTGTCAAATATCTGTTTTTAAACTGCAGGGCACTCTGTATACAAAGCTGTAGCAGAATTTAGCATACCGCGAATAAATACTTGCAAACTAGGCCTACCATCAGACGAGATGAAATGTCAAACTGTGATTTAAGTGACACCTACATATACGTGGGTTGGGCCGATACAGCTAAACAGTTTTTGTTCATTCCGGCATAATTTGAAAGACTTTCAACTTCCGCCCATTTTTCCGAAACCTGAATGCTTGATTTTCTTAATACGTAATGAAGTGCCCTCGGATGAAATGTTAGTCATACAGATTGATTTTATCTATACATGTAGATACATGCCACTTACAATCACAGGACTCGAAATTTCCATGTCGACCCGTTGATCTTGTGATTTTGCTGGTGAGAGGCAAAACAATAAGTTTATCTGTCGCTGGCGACGTCTGGGCATAACTGTATACAGGAAATCATAAAACATGCATTTTATTTTGATATAAAGTAAGTGACAGTGTTGTGCGAACTCCGAATGTGATAAAAACTCAAACAAATCCTGTCTCCCGATATGTCGGACTTGCACACAGTGCTACAGAAAAGGGCTAAAAGTAAATTGTGGTAGTTTAGAAAACCTCGCATGCAGTATGTTTTCTTTGTTTAAAGTGAACATAAAGTCTGCTGTTGTAGAAGCTGTAATGAACTCGGCCAATCACTAGCGCAGAAAGCGTCACATGATAATTGGCTGTCATATCAAAAAACCTATTAGCTCTTGATTGTCATTGTGATTTATTATAGTGGATAGACAGATATCGATGCAATGAATTGGATTTTGAAGTTAGTTTAAGGGGATACAGATTTAATTCTGATTGGCTGGTATGAGAGATTGCCAAAGCTGAAATTTAGATATGGCACATTTTTTGTGTCTTTTTTTTTTACCATGTTACATGTATTTTTTTCATCATGTTATTTTTTTTTTCTGTTCCAAAAAGTCACTATATCACTTCTGTGGCTCTGTACTCTTCAGTGTTGTTGTAAGATTTGGACTCTCCACATGTTTACACACATCACAGGAGTTCCACCTGCTAACATGTTCTATTGTACAGGTAACCTGCGTGTGTGCACCTACTGCTGTCGCGTTGTTCTCAGCTGCATGCAGCAATCAGGCTTCTCAGGTGAGCTGAAGTTGTCGCGGGAGGATTTGCGGACGCTTCCCCAGATGGATTCTGTGGACATGGACTCTGGCAGCTACCAGGAGTTTGGCTGGTGGACACCTGTGTTAATGAGGAGACGGTCGTTAATTAGGGAGGACGGGCTACTACAGGGCAGGTGAGAAGTGTAACTGAGGAAATGGTGGCAAGAGTAAATTACCTGACTACTTACTGAATTTTTCACTAACTAATCACCCTGCCACACCAGTTTCAGTTTTTGTTTTACAGGCAGAATGAATGTATTTTTTCATTGTCAGAGGAGGGTATGAAAATCAAAATAAAACTGAAAAATCATCTAAGTTGCCAGAAATGTGGTCCATCCCAGCAATTATTTCTGTTAAAAATGTAAAATGAAAATATTTATGTGATCGAAAAGCCTAGAAAAAACAGGCAAATCATCTAAAATGTTATGATCAAACAAAATAAAACAGTGGATTTTCAATGTTGTCTGCTAACTTGTAAAACACAAAATAAAATTGGTGTTGCCTAGCTATATTGTAATGAGTGAGCGCTTGGGGTTTAACGTCGTGCTTAACAATTTTTCAGTCATATGACGATGAAGGAATCCTTAGAGTGCATGTAATGTGCCTCCTTGTTGCAGGATGGATTTCCACTGCTCTTTTATCTAGTCCAGGGTCAATCCTGGTTTGAGAGGATTGACTTAAAAGAAGAAGTTGTAACTTCCCGGCTTGGCGTTCAGCCTAAAGGGGATAGTTTTTCCACCAGTGTTTAATTGAGTGAAACTAAGGGACTTTAATAATGTATACTTCTACAAGCTCTTCTGAAAAGAAAAGGATGCTACTTCTAATTCTTTAAGGGAATGAGACATGTTATAATACCACGCAGCAGTGGCATCACACCAAAATTCCTGTAGGAATGTGATAATTTGAAGCATTCTCCAACGATACAGGAGGATATAGGATCAGAATTTCGTAACATTGAGAGAGAATCTAGTTAGATTCCTTCATGAGAATCCAAGGAATGTTGCAAAGAGAAGGTGTGAAAGTGTGGAGCGGAAAAGGAAATCCAACTTTGCAAAGAGAAGGTGTGAAAGTGTGGAGCAGAAAAGGAAATCCAACTTTGCAAAGAGAAGGTGTAAAAGTGTGGAGCGGAAAAGGAAATCCAATTTTGCAAAGAGAAGGTGTAAAAGTGTGGAGCGGAAAAGGAAATCCAACTTTGCAAAGAGAATGTGTAAAAGTGCGGAGTGGAAAAAGCAGACAATACGACTATTATATTCAATTCCAAGAGTGAGTTGTAAAAATTAGGACGCTAAAGTTGCATGCTCCTTGTCAAAGGCAGATTCTTTAATTAATTAATGTCATATTATAGTCCTTTATGCGAATCCTTGTGCAGGTGGATTTGTGATCTGCATCAGTATAGACATGATAAAGAGATAGTTAACGATATACTGGACAAAGGAAAAAAGGTGGATTTAATATATCTGTAACAAAACAGCGCCATATTTAGCGAAGTATAAATACACTTCAGAAGTTAGTCGGTTTCCACCCACCATAATGCTGGTCGCCGTCGTGTAAGTGAAATATTCTTGAGTACGGCATAAAACACCAATCAAACAAACAAACAAACAGAAGTTAGTTTGTTGCTAAATATTTTAGGAACACCATGTTGCCTTGCTGTGTCTATGACCGTTTTACCTTTCCACATTTCTGAATGCATTATGCAAGGCTATTAAAATTCATAGCTGTTTCGTGCACTCAGGTCCTCCAGCACCCCTGATCTAGTGAAGGCCTCCACGTTACCTGGGAACCCATTTGACTTTAACCCTCACACAGAGCTGCCCAGTGCTGAGAGCATTCAGATTGAGAGGAAACTGTTAGTGCAGGTGAGAATGTACAGTCTGTAATTTTCTGTAATTCTACATGGTCTTACACGAAGTTTGTGGGAAAGAATTTGCCTGCATCTATTGTGGCGTACATTTTGAGCTTACCAAATAAGGAAAAGTCATTACTGTTACATCACACAAATACTATTAGTTACACAGTTACTCAGTGACAGGACACGGAAATGTATGGTGTCAGTGACACGCATTATCAGTCAGTATGTGGGTTAACTGACACCACATATTTCCTGACACTATCACTGAGTAACTGTGTAATGGATTTATATTGCAAAAGATGCATGAAATTCAGCGAAGAATTCTGAGGTTGGCAAATCACTGTAGTTTCACATCTGCACTAGGGAGATACCATAGTCAACAGACGTATGGTGGCAGCTGAAGGATACAGGAATATACACATCCCTGACATGACCGTTACTGTCCAATAAAAACGAGAGAATTTTGTCTCATGCAGGGTAAACTGGAATACACTCTTGAGAGCTCATACCTCTGCCACAGCTAAAAGTACAAATTCTGTCACTACAATGAAAGGGACAGTACTCTGCAATTCTGTTATCTGAGAGGGGTGAAGAATTTCTTAAAATGATTCCTAGATCTGGATCACAACCAAAATTTAAGCGATTGGTGCAGAACGTTATATCCAAGTGTAAGTTTTTCCCTGAAGTTGCCAACAGACAGACAAATTTGTGCCACCAAAAACTCTTGCCAGAGGTAATAAATAAAATAGAACTACAATCCTGGCAAGAAAAACCAGGCAAAGCTACTGAAGTGGTCATTTCATCCAAAATGATCTTTAAACTCACTTTGGTGGGGTTTGTGGATGATTACAGGACTCTCAGCAGCTGAAGGACCTGTGGAGACAGCTCCAGGACCCAGAGCGAGGCATCCAGCTACAGAGCCATCGGGTGCGGCTGCGCATGTACGCCAATTGTATCGTGGGATCAGAGATTATCTCGTGGCTGGGGGAGAACAAGTCAGCCAGCAGGTGAATTGAGAGGCTGGAGAATTTCAGATTTAATCGTGTAGTTCGAAATTATGTAAAAAAAAGTTCCAAACATCCCTATTATTGGTCTTGTCACATACTTTTTGCACTCAAACTTCTGTAATATCATTTTATTTTCACTACTATTTTTGTATACAATATGAAAAAAAAATAAACAGTTTTGTGTTTAACTTGTGTAATATCATTTTTTTTCACCAGTGTTTTTGTATGCAATATGAAGAAAATTAATACAGTTTTTTGTTTAAACTTCTGTGCTATAATTTTTTTTTCACCAATGTTTTTGTATACAATATGAAGAAAATTAATACAGTTTTTTGTTTAAACTTCTGTGCTATCATTTTTTTTCACCAATGTTTTTGTATACAATATGAAGAAAATTAATACAGTTTTTTGTTTAAACTTTTGTGCTATCATTTTTTTTTCACCAAGATTTTGTGTACAATAAGCAGACAATTAATACAAAAAAATTAATATAAGGACGACAAGAAAACTCATAAAAACGGCAATTTTATCCCATCATGTCTTTATGAAATGATCCGCTGTGCGTCAAAAAGTGGTCGATTATGACATATTGTCAGTACGTATAAACATCTGAAGTATAGGAGACAGGTCACATGCATGTATGTTTGTTTTTTTTATTGCTGTAAATTGTTAGCCATTTCGGCCTTGAACCTAAAGGATTTTTTTCCAGTGGTGTTAATGTATGAATATGATGCTAAACTGAATCATTTGAGTCACTGAAAATGCAAACTTCATAAAGCTGTGCAAATTATTTCTCTAAGCCCCATTGTTGCCCCAGAATCTTTTAAAGGACTGGTCACAGAGGAGGTTGAAAAGGTTGGAAGAATTAGGGTCAATCTTTATTTCATTACTTTTTTGTTATTTCTGACTTTTTTTATTTGTTCAAGCGTATTGAAAAGTACTGTGAGAAAATATAAATTTATGTTCTTCCTTTATTCAAATTACAGGGAACAAGCGGTAGCCATTGGACAAGCTTTGCTGGATGCCTCTTTCATTGAACCAATCAATGTACAGGATAGACACCCACTGTTCCAGGATGACTTCACCCTGTACAAGCCTGGAGAGGTCAGTACCCAAGTTACATCAGTCACATTGGACTGTGCTGTAATTCTTCTAATTTTTAGCACAGATATTACTTGTGCTAAGAGCAAAAATTACATTTCTTTCATTTTCTTGTTTGGAATAGTAAGAAATGTGTGTACGTTTATTAGATGGAGTAACCATGTGAGAATACAGAAACTGTGTTTTCCTGTTAACAATTACTTGTATACTGCCCAAAAGTGGCAGACCAGATGTCCCATAAATGCTTCTAGAGTTTGAAAAAGTTAAAATGCAAAGCATTTTATAAATTTTAGGAACTTTATTAATGATTTTGAACAGTAGCACATGCACAGACAAAACTGGTATCTTGGGAGACATAATTTTTTGGATTGTAAAATGATGATTGTAAAAAATTCAGTTGGATCAGTCTTTGTCTCTTCAGCAATCAAATAAATAAATAAATGAATATCAAAGTATTTGTACTGAGCACCTGTCTTGCCCCCTCCCCCACAGGCTGCCCTATCCCTGGAGATGAGTCCTGTGAAAGAGGAGCTAAGCCAGTCATTCAGCAGAGACGAGAGCATGGAACCCTTGTGGGTGCAGGAGATTGAGTCAAACGATGATGAGGGTGAGTTGAGAGTCTGGATATGCTTTTTGTAAATTTGAATATTTACCTAATTTATGTCTTTAATTGAACATAATTTAAAGCCAACAGGTGCTGTCTTGGTTACATATTCGTAGTATTTTTTATATTGTTTATTTTTGTCCATGTATATTATATAGGTATATATTTACATACATTTTTTGAAATATACCAACAGTTTCTCTTTAATGCATTAACCCTGTTTTTGCCAGATGATGCCAAATTCCTGCCATTAATTCCGAAAGTGGACTTGACTGATGGTCACCAGGAACATAGCAGTGCCGAGAGGGGATCCAGGTCAATATTTTACATACAACCCAAACAGAGTGGTGGAGAGTCAGACTCATCTCCTGGAGTTGTTCAGCGACAACATCTCGTGAGCTCTGACAAAGCTCCCGATGAGCCGTTCCCCCGCCAAGATTCCTGTACCACAGGTCTGAGTGATGACTTCCTCACTGGTAAGACTTTGTCAAGTTAGTCACGCTTAAGTGCACAAAGATTGTAGCTACAATTCGGTTGAAAACCCTACATATGAATATACAATTGATTGTAAAATTAAGTTACACCATTTACACAAAGGAATTGTAATGTAATTGTAAATTGTTGCGGGGTTACAATTATGAATGTATGCCAATGCAAAATGTATCAGTCAATAACTTTTTCTTTCCTTAATTTTTTAAGTTTGAGGCAATTGTTATTTTTGATTATGACTATCTTTTGGCTTGCAGTCCCTTTGTGCAAGAGGGTGTCAGTTGTAAGTTAGGGCTATGATTATGATCTTAGTGATTTACGATCAACTTAGGCTTACGATCCCTGTGTGAAGGTGGCCCATGGTTGAACACTTGAACTTTTGGCCGGGTCTCGAGGCATGTCCAAATGACTATCTTTAAGTAAAAGCAAACATCTACTATACAGTGTGAAAAAACAGAACAAAAAAAAAGTCAGCTTTGTCTGGATTTGAACCTCTACCCATTGTGGTTGTGTATGTGTTCTCGTTTTGACGGGTTTGTCTTTGATTAAAAATTTTGCACCGAAAAACTGTTAAAAACCTGATGTTTCCTCTGGAAAAATTTGTTTTCTCTTCTTAACAGTGTTAGCTGCTGAGCAATTTATGGCAGAAATAATAATACTAACAGTTTCTCTTTAATTACAATGCTGCTTGAAGCCCAAAATAGCTAAAAATGAGATACCTGCTACATCCTACAATTAGTTATAGCGGAATACAAAGATTTATACTCAGTTGTTTACTGCGCTAGCGCAGCGTAATGACCCAGAAGCCTCTCACCAATGCAGTCACAGTGAGTTCAAGTCCAGCTCATGCTGGCTTCCTCTCCTATACTTGTTGCCCACAACAAGCTGTGCCCACTTTCTTCCCACCATAATGCTGGCCGTCGTGGTGTAAGTGAAATATTCTTGAGTACGGCGTAAAACACCAATCAAATACAGAAATATGTAAATACAAAGATTTATACATATACTCAATACAGAGTACAATGTGCCACATTGTGATATCTGTTACAGGCACATTGTTCAGCACGACCAAGGCAGGCCTGTCCCCAGGGGAATATTTCACCTGTCCCCCAGGCTGGAGGAGTCGGGATCAGCTGAGGGATGAGAACAGAGAGAAGCTGGCTTTCAGCAGACTTCAGTAAGAGTTTCTGTCCCCTGACGCACTGGCTAAAGTTTAAGGTCGACTCATGAGATCTTCTCTCCTATAATACATGATGATAACAGTCTTCTATTTTCATACATGTGCATTAATATACCCTAATTCTTCAACCTTTTCGCATGTTTCGAAGGTGTTTATTCAAGCATATTCTGTTTATGCAAATGTATTCAGAAGGCATTATTCTGTGTAGACTGATAAAATGATACTTTTGGTGAAACCCTGAAAATGGCCAATTCAACCGATGTAGTTTTGTCTCCAAAATAGTGTTAAAATGATCACAAATTGCATTGAAATTTGCTCTTGAAGATGCAGAAAAACTGGGTATCATTGGTAATGCAACCAAAATGGACGTTCCAGGTCAATAATGACAAGGACTGTTCACCAGAAACCTAAGAAAGTATATGTACAGAATTAAGATGGATTCATGTTTTCATTGTCATTTGGTGAAAGAATCAGTATTTGTATGCCAGCTGTCAACCAAAGTGGACGTTCAAAGTCAATAATCCCAAGGCCAATTCTCAGAATATGTGTAACAAAGTTGTGTGAAGAGCGACATTAAGACGGATTCATTTGTGAAGATGTAATACAACATGACAAATATATTGACCCTACCCCTGGATTAAGTGGAGTCAGCCTAGGTCTATATTTACAGATTTTCCTGATTTATTCAGTGAAAGAATGCCTTTTCTGATTTCAGTGAATCTTCTGACAAAAATCTAAAATCATCAGTTTGCGTATCAGTTTGCAAAAGACTTGCAATTGGTTTGCATACAGTTTGCAAGCAGCCTCAGTTGCATTTGCCCTGTTAAATGGATGCTGTGTACATCAAAGTTTAGTGATTGAGTGAGTGATTGGGGTTTAACTTACAATTTTTGTCGATGAAGGAATCCTTGGAGTGCATGTAATATGCCTCCTTGTTGCAGGATGGATTTCCACTGCTCTTTTATCCAGTGCTGCTTCACTGAGACGCCTTACCGAAGGCAAGTAAGGCGCCTTGTGGGAGCCATTATACGGATACAGGTCAACCAATCACTGCACTATCCCCTTCACGCTGAACGCCAAGCGAGGAAGTTACAACTTCCTCTTTTAAGGTCTTAGGTTTGACTCGACCCAGGATTGACCCTGGATCTACAGCTCCCAAAGTGGACGCTCTACCAACTGTGCTGGTTAAAAAACCTAAGTTTATATTTTGTTTATGTCTGTAGGAAAAGTCACCAGGAGCACATGGTGTCCTTGTTGAAGCAGCTACTGAGTCAGGAGGGTCTGAGCCTTACATGGACAGACACGTTACTCAAACTGCTGGCCAAAGTCACCGAGTTTGTCCATCCTGATATCCGCACGGAGGGTGACGATATGGACATACGCAAATATGTGCAGATCAAAAAGGTAATGGGCATATGCAAATACATGCATATCAAAAATGTAATACAGGCACGCCAGTACATGCAGATCAAAAGTTAATGGGCATAAGCAAATACATGTGTTTGTAGATCAAATAGCTAATGGACATAAGCAGATACATGTGCATGTAGATCTAAAAGTTGTTGGGCATAAGCAGATACATGTGCATGTAGATCTAAAAGTTATTGGGCATAAGCAGATACATGTGCATGTAGATCTAAAAGTTATTGGGCATAAGCAAATACATGTGCATGTAGATCTAAAAGTTAATGGGCATAAGCAGATACATGTGCGTGTAGATCTAAAAGTTAATGAGCATAAGCAAATACATGTGCGTGTAGATCAAATAGTTAATGGACATAAGCAAATACATGTGTTTGTAGATCAAATAGTTAATGGACACAAGCAAATACAAGTGCGCGTAGATCTAAAAGTTAATGGAAATGAAAAAAAAGTGACGCACAGACAGACCCATCTATGTGGAGATCAGAAAAGTTAAACAGAAATACAAAAATATGTACGTGAGTTAAAAGATAAAACAAGTATAGGTAAATACAGGCGGACCAAAAAGGTAATCCACACACATGCATACAGGTAAAGGTACATGTACATGGTACATGGAAGTTCTCGATTCACACAGGTATGTGCAGATTAGAAAGGAAGTACACAGAAAGTATTAACCTGATATAAGGCTTTAGCTGAACATGTTTAATGATTTAAGAATGTACCCTTGGATTTCTTACATAGGGATTTAATCCCAGATTTCCACATCTGAATGCCAGCGCATTAACAAATGAGCGAATGGGAAATTCCCACTACTTGTAGCTACTGGGTTGGTTACACATGTAAGACTTCAGCTGAGCATGCGTGATCAGGATTTGTTTTTTTCTCTTTGTGAAAGATTCCTGGAGGTCAGAAGCAGTCGACAGCGATGTATCACGGTGTGGTCTGCACAAAGAACATCGCTCACAAGAAGATGATCCCCAGTCACACAAACCCCAAAATCCTTCTGCTCAAGGGCGCTATAGAGTACCAGAGGGTGGAGAACAAATTCAGCTCCTTGGAACCACAAATATTACAGGTGAAACATTTAATTTTGCTCTTGCAGAGGAATGATTTAATTCAACTCTTTTCAATGACAGCTATTACGGGTGAGCGACTCATTTTAGCTTCTGTGAGTCAAAAAAGGTAAAACATTTAATAATTCATCTTCTTGGGACCTCAAAAATTACTTATTTAAGGTTTAAATTTGCTCCCTGTAGCCACAAAGGTTACACACGAAAGAATAAATTCAGACATCTGGATCTGCAAATATTACATTGTAGTTTCTTGGAATTGAAAATATCATAAATTTCTTTTCTGTTTCTTCAATTTGGGTTGCACTCGATATGCAACAAAATACTTGCACTGATATTTTAGAGGCTTTACAGCCAAAGGGTTGGTAGCCAAATAGGAAAAATTTTGGATTCATCCAGAGTAGTATTATTTTTCAGTGTATTTCATCATTTTCCAGGAGCGTGAGTTTCTGAAGATGAGCGTGGCTAAAGTGGCGGGTCTCAAACCTGATGTGGTGATGGTGGAGAAGAGTGTGTCACGTCTGGCACAAGAGTTCCTCCTGGAGCAAGGCATCACCCTGTGTTATAATGTCAAACCTGTAAGTTTATTTATGTTTTTGTTTATTTATTTATTTATTTGATTGGTGTTTTACCCAAGAATACTTCACTTATGCTCCAGCGGCCAGCATTATTTGTGGGAGGTTTTCACGTTGTTTACTGAGGCTTATTTTGATAGCCTAGACTCATGTTTTTTCTTTTTATAACTTGCCTAAAGATCACTACCTCAAACTGAGAATAATTAAGATAAATAATTAGCATTTGAGATTCCAAGTAGCCCTGTAATTTGTTAGGTAGCTGAAGAACGTGAGTAAAAACATGTAAATGTACATTTTTCAACAGCTACTAGAAAAATGTGTTTGTTTTTTTCTTTGAGATAAACTTGTCACTGTGATGTAAGTGAAATGTTCACACTATAAACACTCGTTAGATAGATAAATGAAATTAAAGTTGGTCTGTTTATTTTTCTCATGATAATTACGTAAGTGTAGCAAAAGTCATTTTTTCTAATGGTAATTATAAAATAATGTAGAAAAATATACCAAATACATGATATGTTATCTGTGTGTTCAGAGTGTGATGGAACGTGTGGCCAGGTTCACTCAGGCTGGCATCGTCAACTCTATTGATGGACTGGTCAGTCGCCCCACCCTGGGGCTGTGTCATTCCTTCAGGGTCAAGACCTACACCCTGCCAAGTGGTAAAAGCACAGGTTTCATAAACCTTTTTTTTCTGCATTCTTATTTTTGTGACTTTTGTTACTTAGGCATTTGACGGATTGCTTTGGAATTGCCAAAATATAGATCAGTAGGGGAGTTTTGAATTGGAACTCTTTATCATTAAAGGTAAAAATCATGCAAAAATTGTTTGGCAACTATTATTGATCTTATCTTCTATAACGTGGGCATCTGAAAAAAGTCTCCCAAAAAGTTATTTAGAGTAGACGAATGATGGAGAAAATGAGGTGCTGATCTTTTGTGAACTTGAGAAGTTTCTAAGAATGAGGTGTCATTTTTGCCAGTGGAACTTGGTGAGATAAATGATCGGTAATTTAATGTCTGTAAAGGTTGTCTAACATTTTTACAAGTCACATGATACAATAGGACTGTTTTTACCTTTATCAAGAAAAGAGTTTGAATTCAAACTCCCCTGTTCTGACTTTGATTGGGGCGAGTTTGAGTGCTGTGTCTCTGTGACTTCTCCCTGACCTTGGGGTCAGTTATGGTTGCTGGGCTAGACTTTGTCAAGAAGTTTGTCTTGTATATACAGGGTGGAGAAAAAGTCTGGACCCATAGGCAATGTACTATCGAATTTGTTTTCATTTATTTTAACGTAATTTTGATCATTTAGGTATCATGTATAATTTTACATGACACCACATTTGCGGGGAAATGGTTTGGACGTCAAGGGCTGGTTGAATGGCCATCAAAATCTCAGTGGTTTATGCTAACAAACCAAGAACATTACAAGCACTAAAAGATAACATCACACAAAAACTGGAAACCATAAGGGGGAATAACTCTATGCTTTGAAATGTGCAAAGATCATGTGTCTCCTGAGTAAGAAAGTGTTTGGAGGAAGGTGGAAGTCAGTTCGAACACTTATTGTGATCTGTAAATTGTTATATAGTAAATTGCCTATGCACTCTAAGGATTCCTTCGTCATCATATGACTGAAAAATTGTTGAGTACGACGTTAAACCCCAAGCACTCACTCACTCACCCCTATGGGTCCAGACTTTGGATCCACCCTGTATATAACAAGCCTTCTTTAGAACTTGGTTTCATTTGCTTAAATACAAACTTGACTGCGAGTTTTTGTGTGCTATCATGAAAAAAGGTGAGAGCTGTCAATTTTGCCATTCCTGTAGTGAGAAATGGAAAATAAAAACAGACAGTTGTTTGTGTTACGCCCCAAACTGTCTGTATTATAAAGAGATGGCTTTTTCGAAATACACAACAGTTTAGCCGCACAAAAAAGTAACCAAAACCAGCAGATTTTATTTTTCAACAATTTATTAGGTTTAACAAGAACAGATAACAAGACTTATACAAATACTAAAGTACTTAAGTTTAACAAGAAAGGATAGCAGTATCTATACAAATACTAAAGTACTTACATGTACAACGGTGTCCATTCCAAACAGACGCATATATTCCACAATGCTGGCATTTATGCCATACAGGCATAAATGCACAGAGGCAATATTCATAAGATGGAAAATCCACAGTATAACTGAATGTATGACGAAATATACACAAAATTCCACAGACAGGGTCCGTGTACTAAAAAGCACTGTGTACACAAGAGCACAAATTAAATATACAAGTTCAGACTGAATAAATGCTCGGTTGAGATATGATATAACACAGCCAGAGGCTTTAAAGACACCAAAATTCAGCACAAAAGGCCTACTAAAGTAATTCACAGCGAAAGCATCCAAAACTCTCAATAATTCTCCTTTCTCCTTCGTTTGACCTGCTTTTATAGGTCTTATATAGACTGGTGGAATTTTCTAGAATAAGAAAATTCTTGAACACTTGTTGGAAATAAACAGGCCCCGGACATTCTAAGGCAGAGGCAGACAGCAGGCCCTGAACTCAGCATATGTATACAGTGGCAAGCTAAATTTAGAAGCTGATGGCAGTTCACATAACATTTGGAAATTTTTGATTTTCAGGAGAGCAGAAAACCCTGATGTTCTTTGATGGCTGTGCGACACATTTGGGCTGTACGATTACACTGAGAGGGGGGTCAAGCTATGAACTCAAGAGGGTAAAACATGTGTTTTTATGTAATCTGAGATCTCAGGTTATTTTTTTTAAAGTAGATCCCCAGTGTTGAGCCTTCCAAAATGCAAACAGATAGCTTGGATGTCCCCTAAATCAATTCCCATCATTTAAAATGTCGAAAACGGTAGAAAAACAGCAGAATTTGGTCATCAAACATCAGAAAATGTACTCCAGACCGATTGAGCCACCATTGACCTTGTGACGTCACAGTGGTACATTCCCTGCTGGCATCTGAGGCTTCTCTATGTATACAACACATCCAACAGGAAACAATTGCTATAATCTTACACACCATTTCGAGATTATTCCACGTCCAGGTATGGCGTTCGACTGCAATAACACAACGTCAGTGCAACTCACAATCGGTTTGGCCGACAGCATGGATCCGTGTATCACAGCCGGTATCGGTCATCTTGACTATAATAATTTATAGTCTGTTAACATCGAAACCGAGCCAATTCTCCACAGGTACTACCATAACTCAGTGGATGTCCAATTCTTGTCAGACAGACCAGGCAGGAGCACAATTGTGTCGTCTATGTGACCGATGTGTGAGCGAAAATCAGTCATTGTCTCGCCCAGTTGCCCAGCTGTACACACTTTTTCAGAATCTTATACAACTTCATGGCTTATCTTTCAAAATATTTGTTGTGAAACTGTTTTACTTAAATTATTTTTCAGGATGCTAATTAAGAGGTGTACATGTAGGGGTAATTACAGCTTAAGTCACATAATAGCTTCTGGCATGACATTACCTGGCCAGGGCTCCGCGTTCGACAAGATAGGCAGAAGGTTCAACTTCAATGGATTTTTTTTAAATGGAACTAGTTAAAGTAACAGTTTTTTAAATGCAGTTTACAGACTAACATAGCATAAATATTCTGTTAAGACTTTTAGTGTGAAAATAATGTCATTTGGGTTCTCCTTTAATGACCGGCCCCATATCTACCACTTCAGGAGGCAGTAGATCCAGGGTCAATCCTGGGTCGAGTCTCACCTAAGACTTTAAAAGAGGAAGTTGTAACTTCCTTGCTTTGCGCTCAGCATGAAGGGGACAGTGCAATGACTAGTTGATCTATAGCAATATAATGGCTCGGGCGGGGCGCCGTACTTGCCTTTGGTAAGGCAGTACTAGATAAAAAGAGTGGTGGAAATTCGTCCTGCAACAAGGAGACACATTACATGCACTCTAAGGATTTCTTTGTCATCATATGACTGAAAAATTGTTAAGTACAACGTTGAACCCCAAGCACTCACACCTTTAATGTCAGTAAACCTGTTCGAATATAGTTTTAATTAGCACAGCAATGATTTGTGAGCTGAGTGTATCTGGATATGACAAAAATCCAACCACAGCAGTTTTCACTTTAGGTCAGGTTTATTGTCACCTTGGCTTCAAACCAGGTAACTAAGCTTTTTCTGGAAATAGGTGAACAAAATAGTAAAAAGTTTTGTTGCTAGCGGACCCTTACAGTGCAACAACACTGAATCAAGCTGGTACTGTCTGCAATTTGGGTTGAAAATTTCTTACAACCTTCATTCATTAACCTACAAGTTCATTTTAACCAAGTTTTCAAAATGTTTCTGGCGGCACATTAGATGCACTTGGCCTTTCTGCCATGTGTAGCGCTCTGCTGATACCGAAAATGCACCAAAAAAGTGACTTTGTTATAGAATCTCTGTATTTGTTCTTTGTGACTGTTCTAAATAATGGAAGGTGTTCCTGAACTCTTACTCCAGCTTCAAAGCCTTACAATCTGAACATTTGTTACCTGTGACAAATCATGGCCAATTTTTTTTTTATTCAGATGTACCTTTAGATTACCTGCTGTCTTAATCTGGGTATCTTGTGGGATATTAGGGGCCTCTGTGGCTCAGTTGGTTAACATCATAATGACCCAGAAGCCTCTCACCAATGCGGTCGCTGTGAGTCCAGTTCATGCTGGCTTCCTCTCCGGCCGTACGTGGGATGGTCTGGCAGCAACCTGCAGATGATGGTGGGTTTCCACCAGGCTCTGCCTAGTTTCCTCCCAGCATATTGTTGGCTGCTGTCATATAAGTGAAATATTCTTGAGTACGGCGTAAAACAAATAAATAAATAAATTGTGGGATATTCTGTAGTGTATAAGTATACTTACATGTAACCTACAGTGACATATTTTGTGTAGTATTCTTGAGAAATGAGTTAGACTTCAGTGAACAACATGAAATAAATTAAGGTTTGGACAATTGTTGTTGGACAGGTGAAGAAGATTCTACAGTTCATGGTGCTGGTTGCTTACCACTCCTGTTTGGAGGTATCTTTCTGTATGGATGAATTCGCATTACCTCCCCCTTCACCTGATGAACTGGCTCTGCAGCTGGATGGCTTGGACAGCTCAACAGACACCGATGATGGGAGACGGCCAATCTTCTCCCCCCAGGGGAATCTCTCCTCGGCCGCCATGTTCCAGATAGAGGTCGCCTCCGAGCTGCAAGCCAAGTCTGATCCCATGGCAGAGGATTTCCTGGCTGGCATCCACCCTGAATCCCCAGTAAAGGAAGATGAAACTCTTCCAGGGGAGTTAATTGTTCCAGGGGAGGTAATTGTTCCAGGGGAGGTAATTCAAGAGAGTGTCAGTTCAGTTGGGAGTAGTAGTGTGGTGAGTGTGACATTACCAGGTGATGTTCTCCAGGTGACAGACGTGCCTGTGGCAACTAGCTCTGAAGTCAAACGTAGGAGTAACGAAAACAAAGAAAACGTGAGTCCCAGGCTGCCTGTCAAGGAGATTCCAAAACGAAAATCTGCCGAAATCACTGAACTCAAGGACTTTTCTGATCCTCTGCACAATTACCAGAAAAGCAAAGACGAGTCAATATTTGACAGCCGCGTGGCATTGACTGAACACAAACTGAAGAGACCGCATCATTTCCGTAAAACCCTTGATGGGATCATACTAAGTTTCTCCCCTTATTTTAAACTCGAAATTCCGTATTTAGAAACTGAAGCAGGGTCAAAGTGCGAGCTTAGGAAGTATTTCCCTGAGCAAGTTTATTGGTCAAAACTTCTGGATTCTGACAGTGCGAGCTTAGACACAAGTAAAAATCGCTCCTCGGCAGACTTGGAAAATCTGACACGCCACGCTAAGCTGAACATTGAGATTCTGCCTGCTCATCCATTGATCTTGACGCAACTGGATAACCCAGCTTCTGATAAAAACGTTCAGGTAAGAGCTTTTAAATTGAAAGTGAGGCTTACTTAAATTAAAAATATTGCGACATATTCGAGACTAGTCGTGTGATATCATTGTGTGACTGCTTTATTAGATTAGATTGGGTAGAGAGTGATAATAACTAATGGGATAAATAGATACAAATGAAGGCAAGGTAGCGGGAGACAGCAAATGAACATGTATTTCATGCTGCCCTTTGTACACGATAAAATATAAAACTATATTGTTTGTGATCCATTCCATACTTGCTTTATGCTTGTGATTTTTGTGTGTCTTAGAAGCTTTTGTGTACATTTTAGTTGAGCCAACTTGAAATTGACGGTTGTTAATTTGTTCAGAATTGAAGGCTTTGAGTATGAATATGTTGAAGGTTAAAGTTACATTTCCTGATGTTTGAATATCACACATGAACATATTTCTGGTCCACAGCTAGATAATACAAACATATATTTTATGGGTCTGCTAGCAACCTGCAGATGGTCATGGGTTTCCCCCAGGCTCTGCCCGGTTTCCACCCACCATAATGCTGGCCGCCGTTGTATAAGTGAAATATTCTTGAGTATGGCGTAAAACACCAATGAAATAAATAAGTAAATAACTATATTTTATGTCAAATTATAATATACACATTACATGGCACTGTCATACTGATTGTGTTTCAGGCAATGTTATCAGACTTCAGAGCTAGAGGAGGAAGAATCAAACTGACACCTAGCAACCATGCAAATTATCCTCCAGTCAAGGAGAGTTCCAGCAGAGGGGCCATAACTGAGGACAGTAATCAGATTGTAAACATAGGACCAACATGGGAGAGACGGGTAAAAATGATGACTGCATTTGGACACAGTAAACTGAAATATTAAGTCATTCCCAGAAAGTAATAAAGTGTTTCATAGCAGTGGTAATAATTAAGTGTTTTCAAAACTGTAATATTTTAAATGGCACCTGTGAGACCAGAAAGTTTAGAAGTTTGTCTGCAAGATTAAACCTTGGCCTTACAGGCTCAGATGGTTAAAGCTCTGGCTTGCGACTGTCGGGGCCCTTCATTATTGAGGTTGAATTTATTTATTTATTTATTTATTTCTTTATTTAATTGGTGTTTTATGCCGTATTCAAGAATATTTCATGACGGGAGCCAGCATTATGGTGGGAGGAAACTGGACAGAGCCCGGGCAAACCCACGACCATCCGCAAGTTGGTGGCAGACCTTCCCACTTACGGCCAGAGAGGAAGCCAGCATGAGCTGGACTTGAACTCACAGCAACCACATTGGTGAGAGACTTCTGGGTCATTACGCTGCGCTAATGCGCTAACCAACTGAGCCGCAGAGGCCCCTTGAGGTTGCATGTTTGAATCCACCCCCCACTGTTTTGTCAGTGGCTTTAAGTCCAAAAAGTAGGTGCCTTGCATTGCGCTAGGTTACTCTAAGCACTTTGATTTACTATAGCCAAAAAAGTGACTTCCGTGGCTCAGTTGGTTAGCGCGCTAGCGCAGTGTAATGACCCAGGAGCCTCTCACCAGTGCGGTTGCCATGAGTTCAAGTCCAGCTCATGCTGGCTTCCTCTCCGGCCATAGGTGGAAAGGTCTGTCAGCAACCTGCAGATGGTCGGGGGTTTCCCCCGGGCTCTGCCCAGTTTCCACCCAAAATAATGCTGGCTGCCATCGTATAAGTAAAATATTCTTGAGTACGGCATAAAACACCTATCAAATAAATAAATAAATAAATAAAATACAGCCATAAACCTGACGAATGTCATTTAAGTGAAAAATTCATGAGCAGATCGTTAAATACCAATCAGTCAATCAAGATTCAAACGAGAACTGACCCTCAATATATGTGTAGCTAGTGATGGGAACAGTGAATCCTATATGGGTAGTACAGGCTTGAATCTTTGACTTTGTTTTTGACACATACATATGAGCTTAGTGTCATTATGAATGTCAAAATATTTGGTGAGTGAATGAGTGCTTGGGGTTTAACGTTCTACTTAACAATTTTTGATCTAGTGCTGCTTCACTGAGACGCCTTACCGAAGGCAAGTAAGCCACCCGCCTGGGCCATTATACTGATACGGGTCAACCAGTCGTTGCACTATCCCCTTCATGCTGAACGCCAAGCGAGGCGTTCAACTTCCTCTTTGGTGTCCCTCAGCTCAGGATTGACTCTGGATCTACCGCTCCCGAAGCGGATGCTCTACCAATTGTGCTATCGGGGCCGGTCAAAATTTTAGAACTGCACCCTAACTACATGTATGGAGTTGTATGCATAGGCGTTTCCTTGTGCTCTTTCTTACCGCATCCATGTTCTTTCCCCAGGTTGACTGTTTAGACCCTGCGGCACACCAGAGACTAGGGGTCCTGTTCAGTAACTATTCCTACGTCTCTGCTAATGCTCCCTACCCCTGTGTGTCGCCCTGGTGAGTTTGACGTTTATAGGGTTCGTTCGTTTCTTTCAGAATGATATCAGTCACCCAGAATTTTGGATCACCCGGAGTCACAGACCTCTCAGTCGTACCCTAATTCCACGGCCTTTTTGCATATGACAGAGCATCTGCCCATATGGTTTAGACACATTCTTACTTTGAGTTTGGAGACAAAATTACTGTGGATGGGTTGACCAATTTCAACTTGAGTTCTATCACTCTCTACAGAATATTGCCTTTAAAATACACATGAATAAAGACCTAAAAAACATGCAAAATGGTTAAAGAATTATACCATCATAGACCACCCAGGATAATACTCCGCCTAGAATTATACTTTGCTCAAAAAAGGACCACCCAGTATCATAGACCACCAGAATTATTGTTCATCCGAAACAGACCATTCAGAATTATGGACCATTGTAGTGTTCAGAATCACAAATCCACCCAGAAAAATCACAAATCATAAACCATCCAGACTTATGGTCCATATGAAGCAGATCGCCCTCAGTTGTAGACCACGTATAATTATTGTCCTTTTGTAACAGACCATCCTGAATCATAGACCACTCAGAACTGCGTGCATCTGTCTGTTTTCATATTTCTGTGGTTTCTTTCATGCATCGATCTGTTTTCATATTTGTGTGGTTTGCTTCGGGCATCTGTCTGTTTTCATATTTCTGTGGTTTGCTTCATGCGTCGGTCTGTTTTCATATTTCTGTGGTTTGTTTCGTGCATCGGTCTGTTTTCATATTTCTGTGGTTTGCTTCGTGCATCGGTCTGTTTTCATGTTTCTGTGGTTTGCTTCGTGCATCGGTCTGTTTTCATAATTCTGTGGTTTGCTTCATGCATCGGTCTGTTTTCATATTTCTGTGGTTTGCTTCATGCATCGGTCTGTTTTCATATTTCTGCGGTTTGCTTCGTGTATCGGTCTGTTTTCATATTTCTGCGGTTTGCTTCGTGCATCGGTCTGTTTTCATATTTCTGTGGTTTGCTTCCTGCGTCGGTCTGTTTTCATATTTCTGTGGTTTGTTTCGTGCATCGGTCTGTTTTCATATTTCTGTGGTTTGCTTCGTGCATCGGTCTGTTTTCATGTTTCTGTGGTTTGCTTCGTGCATCGGTCTGTTTTCATGTTTCTGTGGTTTGCTCTGGCATCGGTCTGTTTTCATATTTCTGTGGTTTGCTTCGTGCATCGGTCTGTTTTCATATTTCCGCGGTTTGCTTCGTGTATCGGTCTGTTTTCATATTTCTGCGGTTTGCTTCGTGCATCGGTCTGTTTTCATATTTCTGCGGTTTGCTTTGTGCATCGGTCTGTTTTCATGTTTCTGTGGTTTGCTTCGTGCATCGATCTGTTTTCATGTTTCTGTGGTTTGCTTTGTGCATCGTTCTGTTTTCATATTTCTGTGGTTTGCTTCATGCATCTGTCATGTATACTTTTTTAACACTGATTTAGAGTTTGGTTCATAAATTGGAAAAACTAGTGTTGATAAATTTTTATGAGACAAAAATTTGCTTTTTCGTGTACGTGTGAAACAACATTATCATGACTTGCACACTGGGGATTGGACAGATTTTAGGACTTAAATCCACAATACAGGGGTTTTCAACGGACAACCTTGGAGTTAGACACGTATTGTTACCATCAACACATGTCAACCATCTAGACCATTCCACCAACAGGTCCCTCATGAGTCACTGGTGCTGGAGACCATGCTACTATCAGAATTTGACTCCAAAAATGTTTTTATGGTATTGCTAATACAGCCTTTTCATATTTATACATATTCATGTATTCTTTTAATATCGACCCATGTTTGCCTAAAATAAAATAATATTGTCATATTATAATTTTATCTTATTATTATTATTACAACAGGTATTGTTATTTTTATTATTATCGTTGTATTATTATAAAACCATCTACCAATCTAATACATGACTTTTGTTTTTCTGCAGGGTTGTCATGATGGACTTCTACGGTAAAAATGACATCACATTGGGTGGTTTCCTGGAGAGGTTTTGCTTCAGGTATTTACTGCATGCATATTACAATACAGGCCGTGTAAAACTAGGAAGTAAAAATAATTTAATTTTATAGAAAAGACTTATCATCACCAGATGTGACCAGCTACAAACATGTGTACAGCATGGTTTTCCAGTCAAGAACAGTAACTCTCTCTTACACCTACATACTTGTAAAGTAACCAATGTTCTCAAAAAGTAGTACAACACCTTCAAGGTGACATGCCTTTGATAATCGTTTTCTGTGATCTAATGGTTAGAGCAACCGTCTTGAAGTTGGGAGACCTAGGTCATACTGAAGACTTTAATAATGGTACTTGTTTCTGCCTCGCTTGGCACTCAACAATGAGAACTTGGAAACAAGACTTGTTGACCCAGTGTCAGTATAATGTGACTGAGTGGGGTGTCCTGCCTGGTGTCTTCAGCATGATACTTCAGTGGTGGCAGCACTATGGTGTCATGGACTCGCCCTGCTTCAAAACACAACGTTACACACTCTCCTAAAGACTCCTCGTTGCCGTATGACTGAAAAATTGTTAAGTACAACATTAAACCTCAAAGCATTCATTCATAGCTAGCTTACAAAAGGAAAGCACCTGTGTTGTGGTAGATGTCACACAAGTAGGCCAAAGATGCGTTTTGAAAGTCCTACTCCTATACACACACACATACACGTGCACAAAATGCAGGTACTTTTGTTGTGTGTGAGTGCAGTTAATACAAACTAGTTAATACGGCTTTGGGGCAAAAAATCTGTTCTTTTGTTGCATGAATTGTGTTCTTCAAGTCAGCCTTATTAGTTTTTTTTTAGTAAATTTGTCATGTTTGACAGGTCACATAATATAGTATGACTTTTTGCCTATAATGATGAACTTAAAACTGCCCATTCTGTGTCAACTTCCTGTATCTGGCTGCTTTACCCACAGTAGATTTCTACTCAAAAATATAATGAATAGCCCTAACACTTACGATGTCACATGTAAGTGTACATACTGCTGTTGTTGTGGCCACAGAGAGACGTACACTTGCCCGAGTGAGGGGTGTGACACGCCGATGGTCGACCACATTCGGCGGTTTGTCCACGAGACAGGCTGCATATACGTGATTCTGCGAAAGCTTGACAATCTCATTCCTGGAGGACAGACGAACATCTTGATGTGGAGTTGGTGTAGGAAGTGTAAACAGGTCCGTCTCAGCATCATACAATTTGACAGTTGATTTAAGTTTTTACATATTCTGGTAAACTGGTATGGATCAATCTATGTCTGAGCCATAATCAATTGCCTGGGACCATTGATTTCGATCATATGCTGTCCAACACAACACAAATGAGTTTAGAACATTGAAATTAGCACGATCATATTATATCTTTTGGAGTACTGTGCAGCCATCTTTACCATGCTAACTTCAATACTGTAATTCTCCGGATTTTTGGGGACATCTTGTACGCTCTTTTTTTGTCTATATAATTACATGATTTTACTGTAAGCAGAATATAGTGTTTCTCTTTTTTCTCATAGTTAGTCCATCTACATTTTTTTTCTACTTTTCCCAAAAAACTGAGATATCAGTTACCATTAACTGTCCTAAAAATTAAGAGGTTTCATTTGTTTTGCTCTACACAAAACCATAGTCCCACATGTCAGCTAAAGTTGGAACAAGCTATTGTATGGACTTTTATGGTTTTGTGGCTCTTGTTGGCTCAGTCTTTTTGTTAGCCATGTGCTGTATGATGCCAATTTTCAGCAGTGCCTCTTACCGCAAACAGCAAAAAATTTTTTGGCGCAATTGTGTCGCGATCAGTTAATGATATTTTGTAGTATCATTGAGAATTGTAGGAGTATACATTCTGGTATTTTCTTTTCAGCATACATTTATCTGTCAAGGGTTCTTTTCTTTGAGATAGGCATCTATGCAAAATCTTTCAATTTGCCCATCAGCAAATATTTAAATGTATATTTTCTGTTAAACTATCTTCATATAGAGTGCAGATTTATCACTTGATTTTAAAGCATAAAAAAAAAATTGGTTGATTTTCTACTTTTAATTTTTACTTCACAGGTTACTCCGGTTGTTCCTATGTCCATTGACACATGGTCAATGTCTTTTGCCAAATACCTAGACATTCGTTTCCATGGCAACTGTTACCGGCGGCGAGCGAGCGCTGAACCATGCACGCATTCTCTGCACCATGACCATTACCAGTACTTTGGGTTCATGGGAACTGTGGCCTCTTTCAAGTAAGTTTAATTATAGAACAACTGAGATGATTAAAGCACTGGCTCGTTGTGACTGTCTGACCCTTGACCCATCAGCATGGTCGAATATTCTGATCAAACTCTTGTTACAATGGCTGCAGCTTTAGGTTAGAATGTCAGTCAGGTATGTGGTGAAAGTCAGTGGTTTCCTGCTGGCCCCCTGGTTTCCTCTACCATGAACATACAGCTGGACGTCATATAAGTGAGAATTTCAGATAAATGAAGGATAGAGAGCACAAAAATATGCTACCTTAATTCCTCAACTTTTTCACATATGAAAGAGCAACTTTCAGTGCAATTTTTGCACATTTTTAATTTTAATTTTGAGACAAAATTACATTGGTTGGATTGGCCAGGTTTAGGGTTTCACAAAAAAGTGTAATTTTACCATTCTACACAGAAAAATGCCTTCAGAATATGCTTGAATAAACACCTTGTAAAAAGGTTGAAGAATTACGTTCAGCATGTGTGACATTTTGTATACACTGGTATGCCTGTGCCACATTTTATTTATTTATTTGTTTGATTGGTGTTTTACGCCGTACTCAAGAATATTTCACGATGGCGGCCAGAATAATGGTGGGAGGAAACCGGGCAGAGCCTACGGGGAAACCCACGACCAGCCGCATGTTGCTGGCAGACCTTCCCACGTACGGCCAGGGAGGAAGCCAGCATGAGCTGGACTTGAACTCACAGTGACGGCATTGGTGAGCGGCTCCTGGGTTATTACGCTGCACTAGCGCTCGGGACCGGTAGATCCAGGATCAATCCTTGATCGGCTTACTTGCCTTCGGTAAGTCGTCTCAGTGAAGCAGCACTAAATAAAAGAGCGGTGGAAATCCGTCCTGCAACAAGGAGGCACATTACACGTACAGGCACCCTAATGATTCCTTCGTCGTCATATGACTGAAAAATTGTTGAGTACGACATTAAACCCCAAGCACTCACTCTGCACTAGCGCGCTAACCAACTGAGCCACAGTGGACCCTGCCTATGGCACATGATAGATGTACATGCATGTGCGAATCACAGTTTTATCTGGTTGATAATCAGCTCTAACAGTTTCATCTAGTTATGTACAGCAAAATCTGCCATGATTTACTTCATCTGTTAAGAGGAATCCCAAGTTGAACTCAACAATATTTATACCTGCAGTGATAGTGTAAAGGAAACTCTTTCTTTTTCAAATTTGACCTTTGTCATTATTGGGCGTATTATTTTACTCCGATCAGATTCAGCACGATCAGTCTGCGAGAGATTTCCCTGCCCCCTCCTGTGGTAAAGATACATCACCATAAATACCCTCCTAAAGTGATGGTGGATGAGACAAAGAGATTAGCTCACAGGTATGTTTGGGCCCCCCATACAGTAGCCTTTGACACCATGTGTGGCATGCCTAAGCAATTTGGTCACAAGACACATTGTGGAATAATGTTGTTATTATCAGATCCACAGCCATTCACTGCCTCCTGTATTATATTTGTTTATTTATTGGATTGGTTTATTTATTTATTTATTGGATTTGGTTTATTTATTTATTTATTTGATTGGTGTTTTACGCCGTATTCAAGAATATTTCACTTATACGACGGCGGCCAGCATTATGGTGGGTGGAAACTGGGCAGAGCCCGGGGGAAACTCATGACCATCCGCAGGTTGCTGGCAGACCTTCCCACGTACGGCCGGAAAGGAAGCCAGCGTGAGCTGGACTTGAACTCATAGCAACCGCATTGGTGAGAGGCTACTGGGTCAAACCATACAAACCAACTGAGCCACGGAGGCCCCTTTTGGATCGGTGTTTCACACCGTAATTGTACATTTGACTTATTTGACGGAGACTCCTGTATTATACATATACATGTTTCCGCTATGATATGACTGAAATTTTGGTGATGTTTTGTTAAACGATAACCATTCATTCATTCATAAGGAGGAACAATGCAGGTGAGTGTACTTTTTCTCACAACCGCGTCTGAAAGAAAATGTGTTAATTTCCCATAACCTGTAAATGTGTGGAAACTTGCATAAGTTCCTTATTTCTTAATGGATGTATTTATTTTTTGTACATAAATTTATGTATATGCCTTTGATTACTTTCAGAGGGAGTGAGGTGTATAATGCTATTTTAGAACATATGGTAAAGCTGAAGACTGAAGTACAACATGACACCCAGATGAAGCTGATCACAGAGTACATGAACAAACAACAGGTGAGTGAGGTGTATAATGCTGTACTAGAACACACAGTGAAACTGAAGACTGAAGTACAACATGACACCCAGATGAAGCTGATCACAGAATACATGAACAAACAACAGGTGAGTGAGGTGTATAATGTTGTACTAGAACACAGTGAAGCTGAAGACTGAAGTACAACATGACACCCAGATGAAGCTGATCACAGAGTACATGAGCAAACAACAGGTGAGTGAGGTGTATAATGTTGTACTAGAACACACAGTGAAGCTGAAGACTGAAGTACAACATGACACCCAGATGAAGCTGATCACAGAGTACATGAACAAACAACAGGTGAGTGAGGTGTATAATGTTGTACTAGAACACACAGTGGAGCTGAAGACTGAAGTACAACATGACACCCAGATGAAGCTGATCACAGAGTACATGAACAAACAACAGGTGGGTGAGGTGTATAATGTTGTACTAGAACACAGTGAAGCTGAAGACTGAAGTACAACATGACACCCAGATGAAGCTGATCACAGAGTACATGAGAAAACAACAGGTGAGTGAGAAACCAAGTTAAATGTCAGACATTATAAATCTGGTCGCTGTGAGTTCAAGTCCTGCTCATGTTGGCTTCCTCTCCAGCCGTAAGTGGGACGGCCTGGCATAACCTGCGGATGGTCGTGGGTTTTCCCCGGGCTCTGCCCAGTTTCCTCCCACCATAATGCTGGCCACCGTCATATAAGTGAAATATTCTTGAGTACAGCGTAAAACATCAATGAAATAAATAAATAAATTCATTAATTATAAATTTTGGGCTAGGATGTTTTTGAATGAGAGGAGATAAAACAATACAAGATAGCTGTGTTAAATGTAAAAACAACTTCTGCAAGTGAGTTTTCATGGTTACTGGTATTAATCTTGTAGGTTGTTCATTTTCCTGAAGCACAGTGCAAGAATAAAGACCTTAAAATGTACTCAATTTATAATGAAATTCAGTTGATTAAGAATATCTTTAACCAGAAAGAATGAAAAGTTATAATGCAGAAAAAGGATATACAGAACAGAATTTTACTTTAAAAAGGGAATCATTCCAATAGAACTAATAGCTAAGTGTTCAGAATCTTTCCTGGGGTTTATATTAAACTGTGTTATGTTGCAGATGGAGCGAGGATCATTAAGGGAACTGGCTCAGAATATTCTGCACAAGCTGGAGGTGCTACAGGGGGCGACACTACTTTCAGGGGAGGCAACTGATTCAAGTCAGCATACTCTTGATAATGGTAATACTGGCATTTTTTCTGCTTTTCATACACATGTACATGTGTCAGTCATTTTGCCATTTCATCAACTCGCAATACTCGTTGTTTGTTCAGCGGAAAAAGACTGTTCCAGTTAAAGATCAGTTTTGACAGTTTCATCTGTACAAAGTTGAATATTGTTTGATATTTATCTGTAAGATTCATCTGTACAAAGTTGAATATTGTTTGATATTTATCTGTAAGATTCATTTTATACAATGTAAATAATGTTCACAAAGAAATATGATTGCCACAATACACGTGAAATAATGAAAATAATAAAAAAAAATGCTGGAGACTCTTGTTCAAGACTCAAAGTAGGCGTATGACATTTTTTTGTAAATGTCCCTTGGAGAAAGCTGTAAGATCGATATTATCCAAGTTGCATAATATTGGATTAATTTTGCTGCTTAGGTCCAGTATTATATGACTTCTAATTTAAACAAAATTTTGAATTTACAACAAGTAGAAAATATGAGGCACCCGGTTTAAATCTTGTAGTGAATTAAAATAAATGAAGAAATAAATCCAAATGCTCTCTGTGTGTTTGTGTCAGCAGGGGAGAAGTGTGCCTTGAGGTATGAGATTTTAGATGATGTTGTTCACCTCAAAAGACTGGTTGCGGAGGCAGTACTCAACTGGAACGTCAAGTAAGTCAACAATTCTACAACAATATTTTCATGGTATTTCTACAGTATTTCTAGACCAGTGAGTTTTACAAAGCGTAACTAATGTTGCAATTTGTTTTGTTTTTTTGGAGGGTATATTTGTATTATGTCATTGTGTTAGGGAGCCAGTGATGTGCTACAGTGTAAGCATTTACATGAATAGTTGTAAATAAAACCTTATGGTAAATCGACAAGAGGACATATTTTGTCATTTTTTATGCATGACTATTTGCCAACTATCACAGTGTTGTCACTCCTCTGGTTTTACCCTCTATGCTGTATGTTCTCTATATTACACATGAAGTGCAGAAGGTTTTGATATGGAACTAAAAGTTATTATCAGGAAAGAGATGATTGTGTTACATTTCTCTGTTTTCTTGCATACATGTAGGTAAGTTATAGCTTATGTTCATCCAGAAAAGAAATCATACAAATCTGTGCAGCCTGCCGGATGCTTATAACCATATTTCATAGCTTGTTCCCTTGGATTTTACATTTAAATGACCTTGGTTTATTCATCAACTGTCACCAATGTCACAAAAAACACTTTTACTTTTTTTCATTTTACTTTTAATGACATGCATCATCAATGATGTCACAATGTTTCAAGAGCCGAGATTGACATTTTGCTTACAACATCATAATGAAAACTTGCAGAGACTAATACTAAAAATTCAACAAGGAAACCTCAACGGCTTTCACAAAAATAGGAGATGTTGACAACAATTATCGTGAAAATCGAAAGTCTTGCAGTTCATCTTTAACCATAGGTAGCTCAGTTAAACTGAGTTAGCCAGAGCTATTGGCAGAGCACTGTACAGCCAGTTCCTAACCTGAAATCCTACACCCATCATTGCTTGAGCATGCCCCTATGGTAGGCATATCACACATTGATGGTAGGCACATCACACATTGATGGTAGGCATATCACACATTGATGGCAGGCATATCACACATTGATGGTAGGCATATCACACATTGATGATAGACATATCACACATTGATGGTAGGCACATCACACATTGATGGTAGGCATATCACACATTGATGGCAGGCATATCGCACACTGATGGCAGGCATGTCACACACTGATGGTAGGCATATCACACACTGATGGCAGGCATATCACACACTGATGGTAGGCATATCACACACTGATGGCAGGCATGTCACACACTGATGGCAGGCATGTCACACATTGATGGCAGGCATGTCATACATTGATGGCAGGCATATCACACATTGATGGCAGGCATATCACACATTGATGGCAGGCCTGTCACACATTGATGGCAGGCATATCACACATTGATGGCATGCATGTCACACACTGATGGCAGGCATATCACACACTGATGGTAGGCACATCACACACTGATGGCAGGCATATCACACATTGATGGCAGGCATGTCACACATTGATGGCAGGCATGTCACACACTGATGGCAGGCATGTCACACACTGATGGCAGGCATGTCACACACTGATGGCAGGCATGTCACACACTGATGGTAGGCGTATCACACACTGATGGCAGGCATGTCACACACTGATGGCAGGCATGTCACACACTGATGGCAGGCATGTCACACACTGATGGTAGGCGTATCACTTACTGATGGTAGGCATATCACACACTGATGGTAGGCGTATCACTTACTGATGGCAGGCATGTCACACACTGATGGCAGGCATATCACACACTGATGGTAGGCATATCACACACTGATAGCAGGCATATCACACACTGATGGTAGGCGTATCACACACTGATGGTAGGCATATCACACACTGATGGCAGGCATATCACACACTGATGGTAGGCATATCACACACTGATGGCAGGCATGTCACACACTGATGGTAGGCATATCACACACTGATGGTAGGCATGTCACACACTGATGGTAGGCATATCTCACACTGATGGCAGGCATGTCACACACTGATGGTAGGCATATCACACACTGATGGTAGGCATATCACACACTGATGGCAGGCATATCACACACTGATGGTAGGCATATCACACACTGATGGTAGGCGTATCACACACTGATGGTAGGCATGTCACACACTGATGGCAGGCATATCACACACTGATGGCAGGCATGTCACACACTGATGGTAGGCATATCACACACTGATGGTAGGCGTATCACACACTGATGGCAGGCATATCACACACTGATAGTAGGCATGTCACACACTGATGGCAGGCATATCACACACTGATAGTAGGCATATCACACACTGATAGTAGGCATATCACACACTGATGGTAGGCGTATCACACACTGATGGCAGGCATGTCACACACTGATAGTAGGCACATCACACACTGATGGTAGGCATATCACACATTGATGGTAGGCGTATCACACACTGATGGCAGGCATGTCACACACTGATGGTAGGCACATCACACACTGATGGTAGGCATATCACACACTAACAATTCACTGACCATACGCCGATCACAAACATGATTTGGGATCTGCACGTAATCTTAGAGCACTTCCAGATGGAGTATAGGTGTCTTCTCATTAGTAAGCCATTCTAAGCTACAAGAAAATCCCAATAAAGCCCTCTGTCAGGTTTTTAACATAACATGTCTTTCAGCATGGGCCATTCGCTTTGATATCAAGGAGTTTGAGTGCAGAGACGACGTCATCTTGTTTTACAGGGTATAAGGTGCCCTTGTGTTTGTGTACACATCCTTATGTTTTACAGGATATAAGGTGCCCTTGTGTTTGTGTACACATCTTCATGTTTTATAGGATATAAGTTACCCTTGTGTTTGTGTACACATCCTTTTGTTTTACAGGATATAAGGTGCCTTTGTGTTTGTGGACACATCCTTATGTTTTACAGGATATAAGGTGCCCTTGTGTTTGTGTACCCATCTTTATGTTTTACAGGATATAAGGTGCCCTTGTGTTTGTGAACACATCCTTATGTTTTACAGGATATAAGGTGCCCTTGTGTTTGTGAACACATCCTTATGTTTTACAGGATATAAGCTGTGTTTGTGTACCCATCGTTATGTTTTACAGGATATAAGGTACCTTTGTGTTTGTTTACACATCCTTATGTTTAACAGGATATAAGGTGCCCTTGTGTTCGTGTACAGATCCTTATGTTTTACAGGATATAAGTTACCCTTGTATTTGTGTACCCATCCTTATGTTTTACAGGATGTAACTTGCCCTTGTGTTTGTGTACCCATCCTTATGTTTTACAGGATATAAGTTGCCTTTGTGTTTGTGTACCCATCGTTATGTTTTACAGGATATAAGTTGCCCTTGTGTTTGTGTACCCATCCTTATGTTTTACAGGATATAAGGTGCCCTTGTGTTTGTGAACACATCCTTATGTTTTACAGGATATAAGGTGCCCTTGTCTTTGTGTACCCATCCTTATGTTTTACAGGATATAAGTTGCCCTTGTGTTTGTATATACATCTTTATGTTTTACAGGATATAAGTTACCCTTGTGTTTGTGTACACATCCTTTTGTTTTACAGGATATAAGTTGCCTTTGTGTTTGTGTACCCATCGTTATGTTTTACAGGATATAAGTTGCCCCTGTGTTTGTGTACCCATCTTTATGTTTTACAGGATATAAGGTGCCCTTGTGTTTGTGAACACATCCTTATGTTTTACAGGATATAAGGTGCCCTTGTGTTTGTGAACACATCCTTATGTTTTACAGGATATAAGCTGTGTTTGTGTACCCATCGTTATGTTTTACAGGATATAAGGTGCCTTTGTGTTTGTTTGCACATCCTTATGTTTTACAGGATATAAGGTGCCCTTGTGTTCGTGTACAGATCCTTATGTTTTACAGGATATAAGTTACCCTTGTATTTGTGTACCCATCCTTATGTTTTACAGGATGTAACTTGCCCTTGTGTTTGTGTACCCATCCTTATGTTTTGCAGGATATAAGTTACCCTTGTGTTTGTGTACCCATCATTATGTTTTACAGGATATAAGGTGCCCTTGTGTTTGTGAACACATCCTTATGTTTTACAGGATATAAGGTGCCCTTGTCTTTGTGTACCCATCGTTATGTTTTACAGGATATAAGTTGCCTTTGTGTTTGTGTACTCACCCTTATGTTTTACAGGATATAAGTTGCCCTTGTGTTTGTATATACATCTTTATGTTTTACAGGATATAAGGTGCCCTTGTGTTTGTGTATCCATCCTTATGTTTTACAGGATATAAGTTGCCCTTGTGTTTGTGTACCCATCGTTATGTTTTACAGGATATAAGTTGCCCTTGTGTTTGTGAACACATCCTTATGTTTTACAGGATATAAGTTGCCCTTGTGTTTGTGTACACATCTTTATGTTTTACAGGATATAAGTTACGTAAATAGGGATATAGATGTGTACCCATCCTTATGTTTTACAGGATATAAGGTGCCCTTGTGTTCGTGTATAGATCCTTGTGTTTTACAGGATATAAGTTGCCCTTGTGTTTGTGTACCCATCGTTATGTTTTACAGGGTATAAGGTGCCCTTGTGTTTGTGTACCCATCCTTATGTTTTACAGGATATAAGTTGCCTTTGTGTTTGTGTACCCATCGTTATGTTTTACAGGATATAAGTTACCCTTGTGTTTGTGTACCCATCCTTATGTTTTACAGGATATAAGGTGCCCTTGTGTTTGTGTATCCATCCTTATGTTTTACAGGATATAAGGTGCCCTTGTGTTTGTGTACCCATCGTTATGTTTTACAGGATATAGGGTGCCCTTGTGTTTGTGTACTCATCCTTATGTTTTACAGGATATAAGTTGCCCCTTGTGTTTGTATACACATCTTTATGTTTTACAGGATATAAGGTGCCCTTGTGTTTGTGTACCCATCCTTATGTTGTACAGGATATAAGTTGCCCTTGTGTTTGTGTACCCATCGTTATGTTTTACAGGATATAAGTTGCCTTTGTGTTTGTGTACACATCTTCATGTTTTACAGGATATAAGGTGCCTTTGTGTTTGTGTACATATCCTTATGTTTTACAGGATATAACTTGCTTTTGTGTTTGTGTATACATCCTTATTTTTGACTGATTTCTTTTCAGAATCCAGGAATTTATCCATCAGCAGAGAAAACTAGAGAAAAGCAAATCCCAAGCTACAGTGTCAAACAAGAAAGACAAGGACTTTCTTGAGAATGTAAGTTTTGTCTGTAATGCCTGAATGGTAGGTAAGAATTAGAGTAAAGCACTTTCACTTTCACTTTACGCATATATTCTACAGATGAACTTTCGTTGAACACCGACAATCATTCAGCATTAGTTTTAAGTCAGATAAGACAATTAAACTTGTGTTTAGATCTGCTGTTACTTCTGTTATCTGATATCATTAATCCTATGGTTTTTTCCTCCAATTATTTTGTCTTCCATTAACCCTTTATTCTTTTTTCTCAGTCTGTAGATAGTTTGTCGACCAAGCTGGATGTTGGAGAAGGCGTAGGCAGTCTGCCCTCCTTAGATGAGGGGCATCTGTGTAAGTATTGTGGAGCAGAAATATTTGGACATGACATCATAACATGCATATGCATGCAATCGAATGGCTGTTTCGTTGCCAGTTCAACTCCTAACTGGATTCTCTTGGTCAGACACAGAGACAAACCATGGGCATGAAACCAAGGCTGAAATTTACTATGCCCAATAAACGCATGTTTATCATGTATAACAAACCAGAGGGCTCCGTGACGTAGCGGTTAGTCTGCAGTACAATGACTCAGAAGCCTCTCATCACTGGTATTGCAGTCAGTCCAGCTCATAGGCCTGGCAGCAACCTGTGGATGGTCATGTTTCTCCCCTCATCATAATGCTGGCTGCCACAGATGATCATGGTTTTCTCCAGTCACATAAATTGCGAGTACACCTGCACCTGGTATAACAGGTCTGTGTATCAACATCATTGTGAAATTTTAAATCTGTACAAGTAGTGTTGTGTATATTCAAAATGATTTGAAAAAGTCACAACAGTAGGCATTTTATTCAGTTCTGTATTAAAATTGTGCTGCTCGTGATATTCAAAATCCAGCTATGATGATTTTCATTTGGTAAGCTCTTGTTATTGAAGTTTACCATATTGTAAACTTGAGGAAAAGTTAGAGGATTGTTTAAACATACATTTAGATAGAATCACAAAACAGTCTGATCATAAGTGTTCGACATAAGCATTCTCATATAATGTTTGAAATAACTGAGTTAAAGTCTTTCATCCAAGTACTGCTAGCTTGACACAGTCTGTAATGTAAAGACCAACAGAGGAAATACCACTTACTAAAAATCTATGTTAATCAACACCAACAGGCTGAACGGGTTGTTGAGTATTGTGCCATACAATAAATCCATTCGGCCCATATCACACAATGATATTGTTTAATTAGATGTAATTGGATATTCCTGTGAATCACTAACCACATTATTAACATCGTGAGTTTATGAATGTAAATAAAATGTGAAGCCTAATTGAAACTCGAATGCGAATAAAACAAATGGCAAGTGTTACTTAATGCTATGCCTCAGAATTTGTTTCCAGGTCAAATTATTATTAAAGTTAAGGTTCCAAAGTATTTGGATAGTATATCTGGATCTTATTAAAACTACCGGATATATTTGTAGGCCCTAATATAAAAATCTTCTGACTTTATTTTATTTCATTTCATTTACACAATTACCATATATGCATAACGAATTTATGAAATGCATCATATGATAAATTCTCTTTAGCTCTTAGCTGATATTTTGTCATTTTCTTATCTCTTAATTATATAGCTTGCATAGGCTACAGGTCTACATGTACTTATTCCTTGAAGTCCATTCTTCCTCCCATTTCTACTTCATTTTATGCACTAATTGTTGTTTGGGTCCAAAATGGGCCCCATATACACAATATTATGTGGGGATAAAATGGGTTTACCCATGTGGATCCTATATGGGCGGCACGTGGAAAAATGTTACCTGTATACCCACATGCTATCCATAAGGGGCCCATGTGGGATTTTAATGGGAACATAACTTGAATTTTCCGTATTCTATCCATGTGGGCCCCAGACAGGATATACCTTGGCAAACCCATGCCCAGATGTCCAGTTCACACCCATATGGGAACCATCCAAGATCTTGGTTATTTTATTCAACATGTTCATATACTAATTATTATATTCAGGGCCAACTATAAGCTCAGGAGAATTTGTAACGCAAAAGTCTACCCGGGCAGACACTAGCTCTTCAGGTAAGTCCTTATACGCAGGACCTGTAGGTGGGAGTTCAAATCCTTACCTGGTTAATAGGTCGATGTCTATTTGTCAGAACCTGCCTGTCATGACAATACTGTAAATTCAGAACTACATGTACATGTAGCTGATGAAAAAATCCCCAATTTTGGACATGTGACATATGAATTTCATTCATGGAATTAGGTCTTTGAAGTTTTAAGGTTTCTTCAATAACATTAAAATCTGTCAAGATAAAATCCCCAGACTGGGCTATAACTTTCCACAGCTTGCCGCTGATTCACCTGCGTTTACAACATTAAAGTGAGCTAGAGAGGGCACAGTTTCAAGTTAGTTTTGGACGTATGCACTGATTGGTTACTTTACAGAGGAGCCGGAGAGTTACACATACGGCGTCTCTCCGGGTATCTCGGCAGCGATTGGCCCACGCCTCACCTTATCTCTTGGTTGGGACACTGTTGACTCCACGTCTTATGTTGTTTGTATCGCCCCCCAAGGTCTGAGCATGCTCATCCCCTGTTTATACACGCCGTTCAAATCTTCATCAGTCCTCCCCAAATCCTTCCTGGCCTGCCACGATACCAGTCCCAAAGTTGCTATAGCTGTTTCTCACCCCAGAATCGACGTCCGTGCACATCTGTGCATGTTACTTGTTGCCACACGTCCCCTCAGTAACAATCCTCTATTGAAATCCTCATGAACACTGGTCTTTGAACTCCACCTCAGCAAGCAGTTGAACAATTTACAACCCCATTGCCTTGCTGTGCCCTTTTATATATATATCAGATTTACATGTACATGTATTTTATATCTAAATATTTTAGCAAGCATTCATATAATGTGAAGCAATCTTTCTTTCTTGCAAACAAGAAAGCTTATATATTTCCCAGTCATGGCCATAAAGAAATTATATAGTGTTTTTCTTTGAACACAAGTTGTTCCCAATATGCGCCATTTACAGTGCTTAATTTTATGATTACATATGCATATTTTTACTGTATATAATGTTCACTTTTGGCGGTACTCAAGCATCCTTCAAAATAATGTACAAATATTAAATGTTGATTAGGATAAACCTTCCCTTCCCTCCAAGTAGTCATGGGGTAATCTTTTTTACACTATCCTTTGATATAAACATGATATAAAAGGAATTATATATTTTTTAAATGTTTCAAACAAGCCCCCCAAAGCCTGTGAACGTTGAAGTTAAGATTAATTGGTTTAGAGAAGATGCTGACGTTTTTTTCTTTCTTGTTTTAAAGGTTAATTGTAATATGTTTTGCAGAGCCTAAGACACCATTTGAGGTTATCGTCTCAGGTGATGCCAATTCAGAGCTTGACCTTGACTTGGCTGACCCAAAAGGTTTCAGTAAATCTGAAAGTGAGTTACCTTCCTCTACAAGCAGTAGCTCACTGATTCAGAAAGAGTCTGACCTCCAGGTCAAAGGTCACATTCGCCAGGGGTCGGGTCAGGCACTGAAGAAGGACGTAAAATCTGTTGGTAAGTGTTAATGTGGATATTCAATAGGAAAATATCATTATGCTGACGATCCATATGGTGACGATCCTTATTGTGACGATCTTTATGGTGACGATCCTTATGGTGAATATCCTTATGGTGACGATCTTTGTGGTGGCGATCTTTATGGTGATGATCCCTATGGTGACGATCCTTATGGTGAATATCCTTATGGTGACAATCTTTATGGTGGCGATCTTTATGGTGACGATCTTTATGGTGACGATCCCTATGGTGACGATCCTTATGGGGACGATCCCTATGGTGACGATCTTTATGGTGATGATCCCTATGTTGACGATCTTTATGGTGACGATCTTTATGGTGATGATCTTTATGGTGACGATCCCTATGGTGACGATCCCTATGGTGATGATCTTTATGGTGACGATCCCTATGGTGACGATATTTATGGTGACAATCCCTGTGGTGACGATCCCTATGGTGACGATCCCTATGGTGACGATCTTTGTGGTGATGATCCCTATGGTGATGATCCCTATGGTGACGATCTTTATGGTGAAGATCCCTATGGTGACGATCTTTATGGTGACGATCCCTATGGTGACGATCCCTATGGTGATGATCTTTATGGTGACAATCCCTGTGGTGACGATCCCTATGGTGACGATCCCTATGGTGACGATCTATGCTGGTTTAGACCGTGATTGCATTTGTGATTACTCATCCATTGATTCTTCCGATAATGTGAATTACTTAACTACGCTGGAGTGTTTCCAAGAACTGCGCGATTCTTTAACAAACACATCCCAGTTTGACGCATCTCTCAAGGATTTATTGCTGCAGTGGATTGATGATGGTGTAGTAAAGTGGCAGTTGTCAGTGTATGGGTGGTGGAAAAGCTCTCACAAGTGTGCCAAGTAATCGCATGAAGTAACACAAAAACAATTGTATCTCCACTGAAACACAGCTTTAATGAGCAGAATAAATTGGCCCTTGATCAGTTGGGTCACAGACTGCAGACTTTCACTGGTGCAGATTGCAGATTTATGTTGGGATTTACCAGGTACCACAGGATGGTTGTTTACTCTAGGCTTCCTAGTTTCCTTAAACTTGAATGAGATTTATTGATTTCTTTGACTGGTATTTTACGTCTTACTCAACAATATTTCAACAATACATGGGGAAACCCATGGTCGTCTGCAGGATCCTGGCAGATATTTTATTGTTATTGCATCTGTGAAAGGCTCCTGAGCCATTGTGATGTGCTAGGCCCATCCAGCTGATTGATAGGGAAAATTCTAAATTAATATTGTGTGAAATTAGGTACATTGAGTACATGTAAGTAAATCACAAGATCAAGCAGAAAATATACCCTTCGTGTGAATGATTGAGTGATTGGTGTATTTAGGAATATTCCACTCCCCAGTAAACGATCAGTTTGAAGGGGGGATGAGCCTAAAAGGCCCAAGGTAGATCGCTGGCCATTGGCAAGCCACTGACAAGCTTTTCCACACAAGATGCACGGATTTTCCCAGACAGGTTTATTATTTGTACTTGAAGATTGTTGTTTTTTTGTTTACAGATGAACCGGATGCGGGATCGAAACAGGAAAAGCGAGGAGGGACCATGAAATCCCTGATCACTAACCTTCTGTCAGGTCCAGGCTTCATACCAGTCACTATGCCTTTGTAAGTCATGAGGTGGGACCCTGAAATGCCTGTTAGTTAACCTTCTGTCAGGTCCAGGCTTCATACCAGTCGCTATACCTTTGTAAGTCACAATGAGGTGGGACCATGAAATCCCTGAATAGTGACCTTCTGTCATGTCCAGGCTTCATACCAGTCACTATGCCTTTGTGAGTCATGAGGTGGGACCTTGAAATGCCTGTTACTTAGCCCTCTGTCATGTCCAGGCTTCATACCAGTCACTATGCCTTTGTAAGTCATGAGGTGGGGACCATGAAATTCCTGACTATTGACCTTCTGTCATGTCCAGGCTTCATACCATTCACCATGCCTTTGTAAGTCACGATGAGGTGGGGACCATGAAATCCCTGATCGTTAACCTTCTGTCAGGTCCAGGCTTCATACCAGTCACTATGCCTTTGTAAGTCATGAGGTGGGACCCTGAAATGCCTGTTACTTAGCCTTCTGTCAGGTCCAGGCTTCATACCATTCACCATGCCTTTGTAAGTCACGATGAGGTGGGGACCATGAAATCCCTGATCGTTAACCTTCTGTCAGGTCCAGGCTTCATACCAGTCACTATGACTTTGTAAGTCATGAGGTGGGACCTTGAAATGCCTGTTACTTAGCCTTCTGTCATGTCCAGGCTTCATACCAGTCACTATGCCTTTGTAAGTCATGAGGTGGGGACCATGAAATCCCTGATCGTTAACCTTCTGTCAGGTCCAGGCTTCATACCAGTCACTATGCCTTTGTAAATCACAATGAGGTGGGACCATGAAATCCCTGAATAGTGACCTTCTGTCAGGTCCAGGCTTCATACCAGTCACTATGCCTTTGTAAGTCATGAGGTGGGGACCATGAAATCCCTGACTATTGACCTTCTGTCATGTCCAGGCTTCATACCAGTCACTATGCCTTTGTAAGTCATGAGGTGGGACCTTGAAATGCCTGTTACTTAGCCTTCTGTCATGTCCAGGCTTCATACCAGTCACTATGCCTTTGTAAGTCATGAGGTGGGGACCATGAAATCCCTGATCGTTAACCTTCTGTCAGGTCCAGGCTTCATACCAGTCACTATGCCTTTGTAAGTCATGAGGTGGGACCTTGAAATGCCTGTTACTTAGCCTTCTGTCATGTCCAGGCTTCATACCAGTCACTATGCCTTTGTAAGTCATGAGGTGGGGACCATGAAATCCCTGACTATTGACCTTCTGTCATGTCCAGGCTTCATACCAGTCACTATGCCTTTGTAAATCACAATGAGGTGGGACCATGAAATCCCTGAATAGTGACCTTCTGTCAGGTCCAGGCTTCATACCAGTCACTATGCCTTTGTAAATCACGATGAGGTGGGACCATGAAATCCCTGAACAGTGACCTTCTGTCAGGTCCCGGCTTCATACCAGTCACCATGCCTTTGTAAGTCGTGTGCAGTGACCATGAAATCCCTGATCAGTGACCTACTGTCAGGTCCCGGCTTCATACCAGTCACTGTGCCTTTGTGAGTCATCTTGCCCATTCATGGTTTTGGCATTATCAGGGTACAATGTACCTTTTTTGTTTCTCATGTATTCGCAGCCCCCCTGATGAGCACCACACCCTCCAGCCCTGCCTCACCCTGCCTATCATCGTCTACGATCAGGAACCCAGCTCTATTATTGCTTACTCTCTCAGGTAAGGTCTCAAACACTACATGTGCTGGAACTGTGTTTTTTATGAGCACGCACACACCACTAATTGTGATGTATTAAAGGAAAGAACAAAAGGAGTTCATACATGTAGCTCTGAACTGCTTTGTTTGTGTTTGTGGTGTTCTTGTCTTGTCATTTGCCATGACAACAAATTGGGTGATATTTTTGTCTGTCAGTTGCCATGACAATAACTGATGTGCTTTTTTTTGTCTTGTCAGTTGCCCTGACTACCACAACCACCTGCAGGAGATTCAGAATCAGTACCACAGGGAGAGTCAGAGTTCCAGGTAAGGGAGATAACTACGTGCAGACGTGCAATATTGTTTAATATGAACTGTAGCATGTGTAGGTGTTTGTTGTTGATTGGTAGACATAATCTATTCCTGTATATTTAAGCGTGTTAGTGTATTGGATTGCAAGGTGGAGGATTCGGTATGCTGGCAAATACATGCATTAGCTCACCAGTGCTATTTATATAGAGGTTGGTGGATCCTTTCCATGATACATACATGTAAGAACTAAGTTTGAAAGGAAAGATTATTATCCTTTTATTTCACCTGACCAGGAGTGGTGGAACCATTCCCAATGTAGTGGGGCGCGGGCAGGGGGTAGGTGCAAGTCTCAAATAAGGGCGAGGAACAGGGGCCAATTCACAAAGCCATTTCTAAGTCCAAATTTATGAACTCTTTAAATGCTTTTCAATATTTAGTTTTGGCACTGGAAGGTGAAACTCAAACACATTTGGGATACAGAAACCAATGCTGATTGGCTGATAGTGGAACTAGGATTCCCTGGGGTTAAACCAAGAGCTTTGGTCACGCTTGAATAAATGTACCATAACTATGATTCAGATTAGGCTATTGGCCTTTGCTTGCCAATCTCTCACAACAGCCAACCAGAATCCATTCTATATCCTTTTCAAATAACATTAATGTGGACAAAAATTGTAATTTCTAATGCACAGAAATAAACATTAAGATGAAGCTAGAAATGGTTTTGTGGACAGAGGTGTAAGTAAGGAAAACTGGCTGCACTCTAGGATAAGTGCTCATTTACCTCATTTCCCCCCCCCCCCACACACACACACATAGACACATCCTTCCCCCAACCTGGCCCAGGGAGGGGCCATGCTGACTATATGTGTACCAGAAAACTCAGCTTTTCTTTTCATATAGATTATGATAAAACTTGCTGAAATGTACTTGAACAGTGCACATGTAGCTATGAGAATAAGATGATCATGAAATGAAGAAAACGGTCTCTTCCCAGAGATTTTTAGGGAGTGATATGTTGATCACAATTGCTGTTTTAAGTTGGCATGGGCAATATAACATCCATTTTGACCTGTTACTGGAAGGGAGAATTTTCCTCTGTATTAGTACTATTTCTTACACACACACACACTGGATTGATGCTGTACTGACTGGTGTGAAAACTGTTTGTTTTCATCTTTGCTATTCAAATTCACCATGTGTTTCAGCCCATACAATGCTCGCAGGAGTCTGGCAAACATGTCTGGCAGATCAGATGCTCCTGGAAACACAACAGACGATTTAGGTGAGTGATGGCAGAAGAGCTCTTCAAAGGTGAAGAATCCTGTTTACATTGTCTTGATAGACACATCCTGAGGCTTTTTTGCTTGATTCCTTAGCATTTTTCAGCTCACAAAAATAAAGCAAGCAAATATAAGCCAGCAAGCACTCTAATGCTTATATTTATATCCAAGCTGTTTTGATATACAAATATATATCTACTTGCCATGTTAGTGCATTATAAACTTGAGTACAGGACTTAAGTAGCTGTCTTTTGATTTACCAGCTCTGGTAATTAATCAAATTTTTTCTACCACAGACCACCCTTTGATATAACTGCTATTACAATGATATACTTTGCATTTTGAAATTTTATTTAGGCATTGTACATGTAATTTTTGAACATTGGTGAAAGTTAGGATCTCATGTGCTTTCAAGATCGTTTAAAAATAAAACACAACTAAAACTAACCCATCCTTATTTGACATATAGATATATGGTACCGTAATTTTCCCTTGGGATAATAAAATGTTGAAATAAATGGTTACAAAACTTACCTAATATATGTCCCATTTTATTTTTAATTTCCGTTCGTCTTCACTGTGCCCATAACATTCCTGATCATGACATTTTCTATTTAGGTTAATTAGCATGCAGGTAACTGAAACTTTTTCTTTCAGGCTTTAATTGTTCTCTTGTCGTGTTCATGGATTGATCTGCTGTATGACTCTGTAAATGGCTCTCTTCATTTCTGGTTATTAAAATAGATTTATTTTATTGCCATTCCTTACTTTTATAACCTAGGGTTAAAATACAATCGCAAGCCACTCTTAAATTTAAAAAAATTGTTTGAAGAATTCAAAGAAAAGTTACGATTCTGTAAAAGACTTTTTAGGTATTGAAATGTTTAATTCTACATCTGCTAATAATAATACATAGAGTGTACTTCCTTCCGGGAAGTACAGAAATGTCCACAATGTTTTATATAATTTTTGAAATTAAGAAAAGAGATAAATGCTCAAAGACTTAAATGTTTATGTGTATTGTGTGCAATAGACTTTGGATTTACTATGGTATTTCATTACTACCATTAAGTCACGGGGAAAATCATAAGTCATACACCTTGGAATTTTTAGCTTGCTGGGTCCCAGTAGCAGTCATCATATTTTGTCACTCAAATGGTACACGAATGCCACTTCCTGCATGTACCAAGAATTTCACTTTATGATTGATTTTTGATTTTAGGGTGGAATCGTTTTCCTCAGAATGTTGTCATATCTCATTACATATAAAAACAGTGGAAAAGGACAGAAGGCCTGCAAGTTCCCAGGAACAGAGAAACTCCTTGATGTGCTAAACCTGTTTTGCCTCATTGCAGTCGTCAAAGAGAAGCAGATCTTTTAGCCCATGGGACTCTGAGGCCAAAAGACGTGGTCTCATTTTGAAAGAAGAGCTAAAACATTGTCTGTCTCCTGTTACATGGTATCCCAAGTAAACAGTCTGATGGCAAAACCTTCAAAAAGCTGATGATATTTCAAGCAGCGTAGAGCCAATAGGGCCTGATTGAATTACCTCCCTTTAAAGTTACTCTCTTATTTAAATGGTGTGTTATTGGAATATGCTAGCTGAAGACCTGCCTTCAAGACACTTTTTAAGTTTGTAAACGTATCTGGAAAACCCAGAATATACGTTATATAATTTTTAGGCTATACAGAGGAAATTTAAACATCCCCTAATAAAACACATGGCTGCAGCCAATTTGTCAAAAGTGTACACGTTACATGTATGTGTACCTTAGGTGAGATTTAAAATCCCTCTTATATTTCTATGACTCGATGGCTGATGTTATGTTTTCTGCATTCTACAAAGCTTAGAAAATACATGTAGTTGTCTTTGTTGTAATTTAACTGACAAAGACCTGCTGCATATTTCTAAAGGTGAGGTCCTGCTTCTCTTGAATATTACCTAAAAGCTGTTGTTATGTGACAAGGGAGGTAATTCAGAGCAGGGCCTACTAGAGCTTATTTATGGTATTTTTATGTTTTTCAACATTGTAACGCTTTCATGAAAGGACTGTGTGCTTGATACCAGATAACTCAAGACGATTTTTTTTTACATGTTCTGTTATTCTTACCAATTCCATGGATTACAAGTGTTGCCTCCCTTTATAGATGTCCCCAGACTACCCAATTCCTCTGCACATCTCACATACCCTCCTTTTTACCCCTCACCTCTCCATTGTTTTTTTTTGTGACCATCAACTTTGTAGGTAAAAGAGCGGGTGGTAGGGTGTTGTCATTTTTCCGCGGTGGTCAGGCATCCAAAGACAAGGTGGCAAGGTTAAGCAAGAAGTCAGATTGCCTGATGGATTCCGTTAAGTACACTCCCTGGGTGGAAGGAGACAGTGTGGAGGGACTGCAGGGTACTGTATGACAGCCAGTAGTTGTGGTACAAGTGTGGTTGTAGCTTCTCCTCTTGTGGTTGATGTGTGCTACATTTACACGTACTTGCAGTGAAAGGGATTCATAGATCACAGTTCAATCCTACCACAGTTTGTAGGTAGTATGATTTGTTGGAAAAATTGTGAATGTGAAAAATTTTAATAAATAAACAAAATAAAATTGAAAGAAAAGATGACACTAGATAAATGTAATGCAGCAATGAAGGTTTCCATAGGAAATTTAAAAGGTATCACTTTTTATCATTGTGTGGCGACCAAGATGTTGCAGTTGGGAGTAAGCAAAATCACGCACATTGAGACCATCAAAAGTGCGATCATGTTATCCGTTTTTGCCTGTTCAAGTGCAAGTTATTTCTATAACTCAAAAGGAAACATGTGACGCAACAACTCGTTTCAGATTGCTCAAACATCGTGTATCCAATGGCCTAGGGAGAATTCCTTATAAGACAGTGATAACCTGCGGATTGTCGTGGGTTTCTCCTGGGCTCTGCTCAGTTTCCTCGCACAATAATGCTGGCCGCTGTCGTATAAGTGAAATATTCTTGAGTACGGCGTAAAACACCAATCAAATAAGTAAATCACAAGGTGATTTATAGCATTACCAAACATGTTTATGTCTGTTTTCACCCCTCATCCCAGATAACTTATATTATTCGTTGTCTTTTCTTTCAATATTATGTGCTTTCAACTTTTGAATAAATTTAGCTTAAACTTACATATTTTGCTTGCCTTGTTTTCAGTAGTGGTAATTAAAATGCACCATTTAAAAAATACAGTTACTGGTAGTTGAAGCTCCATGTGAGAGCCTTGCTTTGTTGCAGAAGGAACATTGGAAACTGAATACATGTAAATGTATGCCTGGAAAAATTGTCATAAAAAAGTTCAATTTAAGGAAACAGGGAAAATTTCCAGTTGTTGGAGAGAAACCATTTGGACCTGTATGAATCCCTGAGCTGCAGGTGTAGTGTTGGTGTGGTGATGTGTGTGACCCTATCATTAAACTTAGATTATTATCTATTATCTGTTATCTATTGTCTGTTATCTGTTATCTCCATTGCAAATTATCTGTTATCTATTATCTCCATTGCAAATTATCTGTAATCTATTATCTCCATTGCAAATTAACCTTCTAGAACCACAGGACATGCAAACCAAGCTACAGGACCTCTACTGACAAGCCAGTAACATGCCACTAGATTGTGTGAAATTGTTGTGAAACGTTGACAAGAATGATTCAGTTAGACACTGACTATAACTCTTATCCCCTTCACAAATGAAAACAGTGAGTGGCTGTACATGTATATGTGCAATTCTGGTAAGCTGGTGGAAGTGAGCTTGTAGTGAGCTTATGGCATGCCACAGAGAACCTGTGGCCTGGTGTGTACTGCAGGAGAAATGTCTACTCCTGCTGCGTTTGTGAGTGACCAGAGTGACCACAGTGGTGTAAAGTTGATCACCAGATTTAAATGTGAAGCACACTGCAAAACTGTACATTTGTGTATAAAGTACCATGGTGTATGCACCTACACCTAGTTCTGTGTGGTGTAAACAGTACCATGGTGTATGCACCTACACCTAGTTCTGTGTGGTATAAACAGTACCATGAGGTACATCTAGACAGCACTGTATCATGCTGTTTGAACCAATATACATGTAATACTATGCATTAAGCACATATATAGCACCATGTTGTATGCTTTTGCATAGATTTAGTATGGTACCATCTGGTATACACCTACACAGGACATGTACCATGTGATAAACACCTACACAGTACATGTACCATGCGGCATACACCTACACAGCATCATGCAGTATACACCTACACAGTACCATGCAATATACACCTACACACTACATGTACCATGTGACATACACCTACACAGCATCATGCAGTATACACCTACACAGTACATGTACCATGTCGTATACACCTACACAGTATCATGCAGTATACACCTACATGTACACACTACTGTGTGGCATATGTAACTACATCTACGTGTACACAATTTGTGTACCACATGACACACCTCCGCAGGACATGTAGAAACATGTACGTGTTGTATACACATTCACAGTTCCACGGTACTTTTTGCAGTGTATACTGCCTGATGTGTTGTCATCAGGTGATTTGCTGTGATATTCTTTGTCCTATCTGCACCTAGCTAACGTGTTTGGCATGCCTTTTTTATTTTCAGTTTGGCTTTTTGCTCATTTTGCTTCACTTTCGTGTGCACATGTATGTTGATTTTGTCTGGGACCATCGGTAACTTTACTTCTGATAATTCAGTAGTTATTACATTTCTTACAATGACTTTTCATGTCAAAGCTTTAATTTAACCATCAGCATCGTGTTTTGTGCTCTGTGCATGTTTATAACCTACTGTACTGTTTTCCCAAGCACTCGCATGTATATATATATATATATACTGACCATTTATAATACATTAGTAAAAGAGTAGTCTGAATGAGTAACTAGCTTCCTGTGACGTACAAAGTTGAGCTCAACTGCAGGTGTCTGCACGATTTTTTAGGAATATTTTGCATTTTGACTGAGATGTATACTAGGATGTCCAAATGTCACATTATTTAAATTACTTGTCTCTGATGAGTCACAATGACAACAAAACTGGTCCAGCTGGATTTTGACATGTATTTCATGTGGTATAATGTTGTGATTTCATATTTCAAGTATTTGACAGTAAAATTTGATCATGTTGTTGTGATTATTTGGTCACAGTGAAAAATTCACAGAGTCTGTAAGCTTGTAAGGAACTGGTATATAGTGTTAATTTTGATTGTTGCTTCAACCAAACACTCAAGAATTTTCACTTGCTTGATGGTAGTCAGTTGTATCGGTGGAGGAAACTGGAGTGTTTGTGAGTTTGGTTTAAACCAGCAACCTTTGGCAAGCTACCAAAGGACTTAGTCAGGTGTGATGAACAGATATGCGCACCATATTGGTGGATGGCCATCAGTTTAAAACGAATGTTAAACTGTGCAAAAGACCACATCTTCAAGAACTTATTGTTACCAAGGGTTCTCAAAAGTCACAAGGGTTCTCAAACGTTACAGGGGTCCTCAAAAGTTACAGGGGTTCTAAAATGTTACAGCATTATAGTCACATGCCTCTCTGCCACGATGTCATTGCTTTACAAATTTATTTCAATGTTGTATATACCCAGTCATGTAATTTTCACTGGTTAGCCCTTGAATTAGTAGGCTTTATAATGGCAGGCCATATTCCTCAAAAATAGAATAGCTTGATTTGATTTGAAGTTCTCTCTACGGCACACGTATTAATGTCTGCTACATGCACAGACAAGCAGTGTACGTGGAATGAGTATTTCTTAATACATTTTACATGTGCGTTTTTAATATTGCAAAGTGTGGCATAAACACCAATGAAATAGACAAACAATACATGTGTATAATATTTTGGATTAAGTAAAGCCCTATCCATGAGATGAATTATGGTACATTGTATAAGCACGCAATATACAATGATCAGAATCAATACCCTGATTGTCTGTTTCGTTAAAACATTTTCAGTTTCTGATGCTTTCTTGTATTGGCCTTTTGAATTCACATTATAAATATCATAGATAAGATAGGTTGAACTGTGATACAATATGAAATTCTCCAAGGTTTTAATTATTATATTTCGCTTAAAGTTTGGTAGGTAAAACTACACTTTCAGAAGCACATAAAGGAGTTAAAATGATAATTTTGATTCCAACGCTTAGGTTTACCTGATAAGAAATTAATCAAACTTCAGAAGAAAGCCTTTAAGTGGATATACAGGGTGGAGCAAAAGTCTGGACCTGTAGGCAATTGTGGTTTATGCTAAGAAACCAAGAACATTACAAGCACTAAAAGATAACATCACACAAGAAATTGAAACCATAAGAAGGAATAACTCTATGCTTCGAAATGTGCAAAGATCATGTGTCTCCCAAGTAAGAAAGTGTTTGGAGGAAGGCGGGAGTCAGTTCCAACACTTATTGTCATCTGTATATTGTTACATAGTACATTGCCTATGGGTCCAGACTTTTGCTTCACCCTGTATATTAAAGGTAGATGAATAAATCAGAATCAAGTGAAAAGTGTCTTTTGAAAAAATGCTGAACTCTGCGTGAACTACAGTACACGTAGTTACGTAAGTCTGTTGTTTTGTGGTGTCGACCCATGTGTATTAGGTGTTCGTCTGAGCGCAACTGAAGAATGATTATTAATTTGTTGTAGATGACACAGACGGAGTACTGCTAGCCCCCCCTGCTGACCCTGACAGGCGATCCAGCAAACAGACACTCATCTACCACATTGAACTACGTAAGAATAGAAAGATTATGCTACCAGATAATGACGTAAGATTTGGCTCATGACCGAGTTGCCAATTTTACCTTGTTCTGGAAGTTCTATTGGCGTTTGTACGCCATGTTACAGAGAGGTGTTGTGAGATTTGTTTGAAAGTTACAAGTAGGATGATATCTTGCTGGTGGAATGTAAGTTTCAGCACCAAAAGCAGTTTATTTTAGCCTCTGAAAAGACCCTTTGTGTGACAAAACTTAGGCCATTTTACCTTAGGATTTGTATCCCATCCGTGTTAAAGTAAAATTGCGAAAACGTCTGTGTCCATTTTGACGGGAAGTATTCTCGTTGATAATGGTGCTGTATTAGAAAGTATGTGAGTACATTCTGTTGGACATTATAACATTTATATGGTGGATGCGTTGTTGCTAGCATCAACTGATGTGCCAAATTCTGGGATATCAAGTTTATGTCACAAAAGAAATTCTGAAACATAACTTTTCCTCTTGTGATCTGTTTCTACCACATCAAGAAGATTTTTTTTTCAACCTCAGAAAACTCAAAATTACCATCATACGTGTAAGTACACTTGATTTTGTTGTCATCAGGCATTGTCACCATGGTGTCATCTTAAGATCATTTTCAAAAGTGGACAAAGGGTGGGACAAAGCTGGCAGACTTTTTGGTGCTGGAACAGTCCTTTTAATAGAAATACTTCAGCTACATGTATTCTCCCAGGGTTTACTGTCCACTGGAAGAATCTTTTGTATTCAGCTACATGTATTCACCCAGAGTTTACTGTCCACTGGAAGAATCTTTTGTATTCAGCCACATGTATTCACCCAGGGTTTACTGTCCACTGGAAGAATCTTTTGTGTTCAGCTACATGTATTCACCCAGAGTTTACTGTCCACTGGAAGAATCTTTTGTGTTCAGCTACATGTATTCACCCAGGGTTTACTGTCCACTGGAAGAATCTTTTGTATTCAGCCACATGTATTCACCCAGGGTTTACTGTCCACTGGAAGAATCTTTTGTATTCAGCTACATGTATTCACCCAGAGTTTACTGTCCACTGGAAGAATCTGTTGTATTCAGCTACATGTATTCACCCAGAGTTTACTGTCAACTGGAAGAATCTTTTGTATTTAGCTACATGTATTCACCCAGGGTTTACTGTCCACTGGAAGAATCTTTTGTATTCAGCTACATGTATTCACCCAGGGTTTACTGTCCACTGGAAGAATCTGTTGTATTCACCTACATGTATTCACCCAGGGTTTACTGTCCACTGGAAGAATCTTTTGTATTCAGCTATATGTATTCACCCAGGGTTTACTGTCCACTGGAAGAATCTGTTGTATTCAGCTACATGTATTTACCCAGGGTTTACTGTCCACTGGAAGAATCTGTTGTATTCACCTACATGTATTCACCCAGGGTTTACTGTCCACTGGAAGAATCTGTTGTATTCAGCTACATGTATTTACCCAGGGTTTACTGTCCACTGGAAGAATCTTTTGTATTTAGCTACATGTATTCACCCAGGGTTTACTGTCCACTGGAAGAATCTTTTGTATTCAGCTACATGTATTTACCCAGGGTTTACTGTCCACTGGAAGAATCTGTTGTATTCACCTACATGTATTCACCCAGGGTTTACTGTCCACTGGAAGAATCTGTTGTATTCACCTACATGTATTCACCCAGGGTTTACTGTCCACTGGAAGAATCTGTTGTATTCAGCTACATGTATTTACCCAGGGTTTACTGTCCACTGGAAGAATCTGTTGTATTCAGCTACATGTATTTACCCAGGGTTTACTGTCCACTGGAAGAATCTTTTGTATTTAGCTACATGTATTCACCCAGGGTTTACTGTCCACTGGAAGAATCTTTTGTATTCAGCTACATGTATTCACCCAGGGTTTACTGTCCACTGGAAGAATCTTTTGTATTCAGCTACATGTATTCACCCAGGGTTTACTGTCCACTGGAAGAATCTTTTGTATTCAGCTACATGTATTCACCCAGGGTTTACTGTCCACTGGAAGAATCTTTTGTATTCAGCTACATGTGTTCACCCAGAGTTTACTGTCCACTGGAAGAATCTTTTGTATTCAGCTACATGTATTCACCCAGGGTTTACTGTCCACTGGAAGAATCTTTTGTATTCAGCTACATGTATTCACCCAGGGTTTACTGTCCACTGGAAGAATCTTTTGTATTCAGCTACATGTATTCACCCAGAGTTTACTCTCCACTGGAAGAATCTGTTGTATTCAGCTACATGTATTCACCCAGAGTTTACTGTCCACTGGAAGAATCTTTTGTATTCAGCTACATGTATTCACCCAGGGTTTACTGTCCACTGGAAGAATCTTTTGTATTCAGCTACATGTATTCACCCAGAGTTTACTGTCCACTGGAAGAATCTTTTGTATTCAGCTACATGTATACACCCAGGGTTTATTGTCAATCTTTTGTACCATATTCATGGAAATAACCTCATCAATTTACTTTGTTTTAAATTTGTTCTTTACAGAATTTTCTGACAACTCATCACGTTTTTACTGTCGAGTGTATTTTGCTGAACAGTTCAGACAGCTGAGGAAGTTGATATTTCCAGCTGGAGAAGAAATGTAAGTGTCAGTATGTACATTGCAAATATCTCGCGGGTATTTAATATAGGTACTGGTACTTTCCATCGGTTTACAACAGAAACAAAAGTTTGCAACACTTGCATGAAATTGGTCGAAAAGGAATTTATAAAAGTGCAGGAACCCAGAATTGCAGACAAACACCTGTTGGATTTAGCTATTGATTTTATGAACATCTCTAATTGTTCAACTTTTTATACCTCTGGAGCACTTTATGGAGTGGAATATATGCATCCTGTTATGATGAAAATGACGCTAAAATGATTTGTTTGTGTCACTAAAGATGCAAGCGTCATAAGACTGTGCAAATTATTTCTCTACACCCGATGCGTGTAGTTCTGTCAAAACTTTTCAAAATATTGGTCACAGAGGCAGTTGAAAAGATTGAAGAATTGAGGGTACCTCACATGTGATGTACATGTGGATACATGTGCATCTGTACAGTTATTATTGGTGGCAGAGGTGGTTAGTGTGCCAGAGTGGCGCAGTAACCCAGGAGCCTCTCACCAATGCGGCTGCTGTGAGTTCAAATCTGGCTCATGCTGGCTTCCTCTTTGGCTTGTCGTGGGAAGTCTGCCAGCAACCTGCAGACGGTCGTGGGTTTCCCCCCGGACTCTGCCTGATATCCTCCCACCATAAAGCTGGGGACTGTTGTATAAGTGAAATATTCTTGAGTACGGCATAAAACACCAATCAAACAAATAAAATACAATCATTACTGCAATTTTATTATTACTTCAAAGGTTTATACGCTCAATAAGCCGATGTGTGGCATGGAAGGCAAAGGGAGGCAAATCAGGTTCTGCTTTCTGTAAAACTCGAGGTATGTGGTCAGCTGAACTTAATGACTACATGTTTGTAGTGTCTTTTGACTGCTTGTCTCTTCATGCATTTAGTGTACTTTTCTCAGTCAATATAATCAAATAATAAAACTGCATAGGGTGTTGTGTGATATCCAGAATATTGAAACACTTTTGCCCAATTTAGTCTCAAATACTAGTGCGGTCATGACGGTATTTGAAATGACCCGTAATCACATTTGACTTGATTGTGAGAGTCCTACAGAATATGACTTGATTGTGAGAGTCCTACAGAATATGACTTGATTGTGAGAGTCCTACAGAATATGACTTGATTGTGAGAGTCCTACAGAATATGAATTGATTGTGAGAGTCCTACAGAATATGACTTGATTGTGAGAGTCCTACAGAATATAGAAAGGGGTTGGAAGGTAGGTTAATTTCCACTTTGAGCACCAAAAGTAATATTTCTTATATCAGTAGAACTCAAAATTGGTACCTAAGTCTTGGACAAAATTTGAGGGCAAGTGCAGTTTATGTATTTGTTAATTTAGATTATCTGCACGTAATTAGCAACAGGCCAGTTGTAGGGAGTAGCTACTAGATCTGACTCATTCATTCTTGAAATTACAGCTGAGAAAAAATAATAACTTTTCTCTTTCTTTGTTTTTTTTTTTTTTGTTTTTTTTTTTTTTTTGCTTTTTTGTTTTTTTTTCCAGATGACCGTTTCATTTTGAAGCAGATGTCAGGCATGGAAGTGGAATCGTTTGAGAAATTTGCCCCGCACTATTTTCAGTACATGACAGAGGCTCACTCTAAACAGGTGACCATCATACCCAGTAGCTTCTTGATAACCTGTTCAAAACAAGAAGTGCAGATTCATCTCACTTATTGTTCACCTGGAAATCTGGAATTTGACTGACAGAGTTGATTTATTTAATAATTTCAAATCAAAATGCCAGCGTGAGTGTTATTTTTTTCTCTTAGAAAGTAAGTTTTCTGTTTTAGAACTAGATTAGCTAAATCACTTTTAATTTCATTTTCAAAGAAACACGGACTAAGGCAAACCAGATGCAAATTGACTTTGAACCTTTTCCTTGATCAGTTGTATACTTTGTAAGACAGATAATATTAACTTATATGGTTTAGAGACTCGAGTTTTAAAAATCAATCAATTGGACATGAAAAGTGGCAAATTATTGTGCCGTTTCAGAAACCGACGGCTCTTGCGAAGATCCTTGGTGTCTACAGGATTGGGTTCCGCAACACACAGACAAACAGTGCCATGAAGCAGGACCTACTGGTTATGGAGAACTTGTTCTATGACCGTAAAATCACACAAGTAAGTTGAAGGAAGAGAATGGTCTACCCTTAACAGTGAACCATTCCTTAGATGCCAGGTGATCAGAGATCTGCTAGAGTACACACAAACTAAATGACTGTGTATCATTGTAAATTATTGTCCACTGAAATTCAGAGATTGTGGAATACTTTTCTTTGTACAGCTCATCAGAGTAACTTTTGACCTTGACAGAGTAACTTTTGACCTTGACAGTAACCTCTGACCTTGACAGTGTAATTTCTGTAACTTGTGACGTTGATGTGATGGATTGTGGTGTTTTCATCATTAGAAGACATTTTCCACAGTTTTAATGGTAACTGTATATGTATAAAGTGGAAGTTAGTGTTTTAACAATCCCCTGGCTGAGAGGGTTAGCACACCAGCACCCACCAATGCAGTCGCTGAGAGTTCAGGTCCCGCTCATGATGGTTTTTTCTCCGACCTTATGTAAGAAAGTCTGGCAGCAACCTGCGAATGGTTATGGGTTTTCACTGGGCTCTGCCCGGTTTTGTCTCACCATAATGCTGGCTGCTGTTGTATAAGTGAAATATTCTTGACTGTGACCTAAAATACCAATCAAATAAATGAATCAAAAGTAAAGTTGATTAAATTTAATGGCGACCAACAAAATGAAGGCCCATGCGCAGACATGTACACTGTAGACTGTTAAGCATATAAAACTACAGTGGATCTTTGTGAAGAATAAAAACGCCTTAAAATTTTCAGGGCATCTTTACCCATCTAGCATCACAAATCTTCCAGGGATTAAGCATGCCCTGGACCCACAACTCATGTGCTGGGATAGTCGGTCGATGGCCGTACACTTTCAAATTACTTCCGACATGCCTGTGATAGAACATACCAGTACACTTGGTTCAGCTGCAGCCCTACACTGTATGTCCTATGGGCTGCTTAGCCCTAGTCATGATGCCATGCCTGTTAGGAATCTGTATCTGTCTGTTGATTCATCATTGTGGCACGGTGAAGTAAAACTCCAAGTAAATCAATAAATACATAAATCATTCAGAGTATCTTGCGGTTTAAAGGCCACTAAAGTGATACTTGTGTGACAAAATACTGAAAGAAACAACAACAATGCAAAGCCAACAGAGAAAAGCTACATATATCTATATTTAATAAATATAAGTTTTAAGCTGTTAATTTTGAAATTTTTTCATTTCTTTCACTGTGGTCTCTGTATTTACAGAAGTTTGATCTGAAAGGTTCTGTACGAAATCGCCTTGTGAACACAACAGGAAAAAGTGAAGATGAACTGGTTCTGTTGGATGAAAATCTACTGAAAGGTTTGTCCTATGATTTTGCATACGCTCGGCATCTGAGAATATTTTCGTGAGGTAGGAATGAATATTGAAATTGTAAAATATCCACATTATTCATTGAAGAACTGGATGTGAAATTTGAATGAAAAAGTTTCCTGATTCCTAATACTTTTTTATCACTAATTTTGTGTCATTTGAATATATCATAACTGTTTGAGGCAGGGTTTTTTTTGAAAACGAATCAGAGAAAAATCAACGATGAAAAGTAGAATGCTTTAATAGATTGTTGAAAAATTGTATAGAATTTTATGTGCTTTATAGGAAATCACATGAAAAATGATGTGGTATTGCACCAAACTAATCACAGTTGGTATGGTAAATTAGTAGGCAGTTAATTCGGCAGTTAATTAGTCCGTGAAAAATTCCTTGCAACTATAGCTGATTTGCTGGATTTACATGTATGGTTTATTACAGCTGATTTGCTGGATTTACATGTATGGTTTATTACAGCTGATTTGCTGGATTTACATGTGTGGTTTATTACAGCTAATCTGCTGGATTTACATGTATAGTTTATTACAGCTGACTAAAGCGGTGGAAATGTCCAACATATGTACAAGTTATTTTCACAGACAAGAAATAGACAGCGTTTTGCTGCATGCAGTGTACTGAAATCTCTGGCATTTTGTGATGAAACAAAAGTGCTCAATTCACAGAAATGTTATATTTCCCTTGGTTTGTGTGTGTTTGCAGCGAGTGTTGACCAGCCGCTGTACATCAGACAACACTCCAAAGCTGTCCTCAATCAGGCCATCGCCCGCGACACTCAGTTCCTCTCCACAAACCTTGTCATGGACTACTCCCTCCTGGTGGGATTGGACGATGCCAAGAAAGGTCTGGTGGTGGGAATCATAGGTGAGTTTTTGCCAGGAAAGGTCTGGTGGTGGGAATCATATCATAGGTGAGTTTTTGCCAGGAAAGGTCTGGTGGTGGGAATCATATCATAGGTGAGTTTTTGCCAAGAAAGGTCTGGTGGTGGGAATCATATCATAGGTGAGTTTTGCCAGGAAAGGTCTGGTGGTGGGAATCATATCATAGGTGAGTTTTTGCCAAGAAAGGTCTAGTGGCGGGAATCACATCATAGGTGAGTTTTTGCCAAGAAAGGTCTGGTGGTGGGAATCATTGGTGAGTTTTTGCCAAGAAAGGTCTGGTGGTGGGAATCATATCATAGGGGAGTTTTTGCCAAGAAAGGTCTGGTGGTGGGAATCATAGGTGAGTTTTTGCCGAGAAAGGTCTGGTGGTGGGAATCATATCATAGGTGAGTTTTTGCCAAGAAAGGTCTGGTGGTGGGAATCATAGGTGATGTTTTACAACACGTTCATAAAAGATGTGGAATTTCATTACAAAAGGCTGGAGTTCTGATCACTAAATAGCCTAGAGAATTATACCACTTTGCCACACTTTCGGTTTGAAGAAGGTGTGCCCAGCCCATCAGCATTCGACCCCGGGTCCGCAACGCTGTTGGCTAATGTTCCTGTCCTTTAGAATTGGGTTTAAAAAGCCTTGTGGTACCTTGTGAGAACCTTTTTTTGTAAAACCGTACACACCTGTCTTCCTGCACCCGTAAAATTTACTCCCTTTGTATAAGTGAAAAATTCATGTATATGGTTTTAACCAACAATGAAATAAATCAATCAAACAATCGATCAAAACCATGCAGACAATCCACCATTATATTCCGTGTATTAGCCTTTGCCCCATGTACATATCCACAGATTATATTCGGACCTTCACCTGGGACAAGAAGCTTGAGATGGTCGTCAAATACACAGGCATTTTTGGAGGTCAAGGTTGGTGTCATCACTTCTGTGGTTTGTTTTGATGAAATACAAATTTAGTTTGTTTCTAAACATGACATCCAGATGTCAGAACTGCTCTGAGACTTGACAGTGCATCAACAGTTTAGCTGGGTATTAGTCGTGTGGTGCTCATTTCCCTTTCAGGAGGCACACAATGTACAAGTTCAATCCCAGCCTTTGACAGTAAATGCATAGATTTTCCCAACCTCATTGTTCTTGGGATAGTGGTGGCAATAAGCAGTCAACTCTGATGAAGAGTGTGTTTGTCACAAGTTTGTTGAAGACCACTTTCACCATTATGGCACAGAAGTCCATATGTGGAAATGTTGGTTAGTAACTTACCAAAGGTGGGTGGTTTTCCAAGTGTATTCTGGTTTCCTCAACTCACAGAAAAGACAGCTTTGTGATAAGATTACTAAATTCCTGAGAAATGCTAATATAATTTTTTGATGATGTAAACTATGGTTTAATCAGCAGCTTGTTGACATGTTCAATGTAGAGATGCCAAACTTCAGTTTATAAATGGACCGGCCCGCTAGATAGAGTGTCCGCTTTGGGTCAATCCTGGGTCGAGTCAAACCTAAGACCTTAAAAGAGGAAGTTGTAACTTTCTCACTTGACATTTAGCATGAAGGGGATAGTGCAACGACTTGTTGACCCGTATCAGTATAGTGGCTCGGGTGGAGCGGCTTACTTGCCGCCAGTAAGTCATCTCACTGAAGCAGCACTAGATAAAAGAACAGTGGAAATCTGTCCTGCGACAAGGAGGCACATTACATACATCCTAATGATTCCTTCATCGTCATATGACTGAAAAATTGTTAAGTATGATGTTAAACCCCAAGCACTCACTCAGTTATTGTTAATTGTTAGGCAGCTGGACAAATTCACCCAGGACAGAAGGTTGTATAAGTCTACATGTTGATTTAAATGTAACATCTTATTTCTCTCCTTGTTTAGGTAAAATGCCAACAGTTGTTTCCCCTGAGCTATACAAGAGTCGGTTCCTTGAGGCCATGGATCGGTATTTCCTATTGGTGCCTGACCGGTGGAGTGGGCTGGGACGTGACAGTGACAACATGATGTGATTGGAGGAGAGTTTTAAGGGGGTGAAGTTAACCCAGTTCTGTGAAATGATGTGGCCTGATATATCTGAAATTGATTATACAGGAACACACACTTAGCTTTGTGTATATTACATGTATAAGAGCCTAAAACACCTGCTTAAAACCTAAAGGGCTGTGAAATAATTCAGTCTAGAATAGACCATTTACATGTCATTGTGTGAAGATTGTTTTAAAAGATTTTGATAAAGCAAGTTTATTTATGTCTTTTTGGTGTAAATTTAATGAACATACTGTGTCAAAAACATTTAAGTTGATGTACGTGCCAAAGTGTAAAATATCATGTGTCCAAGGTAAATAATGACGTGTGATCCCTGAGGAACTAATTTTGCTTAATGTTCCCATCCACTTGACGAAGGCCACATTTGTCCAATGACTGTGAGCCTGTGCAAAAGTGACCGGGATTTAATTTTCTTGACTTGAAATTGGTCCGGGTTGAGATATGATCGCAGGTTGTCTGTACGTTAAGAACCTTTTAGCGTATTCAAGACTGAACCAGGGTAGTACGAACCTAGCGTATCACAAAATCTTAGTATTCTTTTTGTTGGAACTTCATGTAAGACAACATGACAGACTATCTGTTACCTGTATAAGACCTTAAATTGTCAAGCCATAAGAAATTTGAACACCTACAAATTCTGATTGATCGTGTAAAGATGTTAACTAAAGCCATTGTATATCAATCAGAAGGCAAATCAATCAGTCATCTTGTTGATTAAGGGTATAAGCCTGTTGTGTTTCGGAAGCTTTTCTAGATAAAGGTAAATAATTGTAGCTTGTACAGGTGATTCAAACAGATTTTTTTTTTAGAAATGAAATTCCACTTGTTTAAAAAATATATAAACCACATGTATAGAGAGTGTAGAAAGTTCATCTGAAGTTTCTCGGATCCTGCATGAGCGAACAGCTGGGGAAGGATTTTGTTTCATGGTTGATCAACATTTTGATGTAAAAGTACAGATATTGTTTTTACAAATGTGTTATCAAACCAAATTACATGTATTTGATCCGAAAACATTCACAGTATTAATCATCATCAATATGCATGATAATTAACACGGTAATAGAGTACATAAAGAACAATATGTAATTTATATCACCATTTAAATACCAGTAAGAAAGCCATAACAAAAGTGTACTCTCTGGTCCAGTTATTTTTATGGAGGTTTTTTTGTTTTAAGCAGGTAAAGGATATTCTTCATTTTTCCTCAAACAGGTGAAAAAGCTAAATGCAAATCCATGTGTACATGTATATAAATTATTTGTATATTGTATCTCCACAACAGTTGTAAGTATGTTTACTGATAGAAGCATCAGTGTACTCAAGAACAGCACAGCATCTGCTGATAACGTGATATAGTGCATGTAAATGTACAGTTTACATGTTCTACATGTTCTTATGTTGTGTGATCAAGTCAGTAGGATATTGAAGTTATCAAGAAATTTCTTTTGGCTTTACCTTTGCATGTTGTTTTATCTGGAAAACTTCCAGACATCCATCATGGGATATACCTTGTAGCACATGTGTACCTGATACGTATTTTTCTTGTGGATATTCATGTATCCTGAAATGCATATATTAGTGTGTCACAATTATACATGTACATGTGTGTTCCACATGCCGCTATATACAGATGTGTACCACATGTCGGTATATACAAATGTGTACCACATGCCCATGTATATGTGTGTGTACCACATGCCCATATATACGTGTGTGTACCACATGCCGGTATATACAAATGTGTACCACATGCCGATATATATGTGTGTGTACCACATGCCAGTATATATGTGTGTGTACCACATGCCCGTATGTACGTGTTTGTACCACATGCCAGTATATATGTGTGTGTACCACATGCCCGTATGTACGTGTTTGTACCACATGCCGGTATATACAAATGTGTAACACATGCCGGTATATATGTGTGTGTACCACATGCCAGTATATATGTGTGTGTACCACATGCCCGTATGTACGTGTTTGTACCACATGCCAGTATATATGTGTGTGTACCACATGCCCGTATGTACGTGTTTGTACCACATGCCGGTATATATGTGTGTGTACCACATGCTCGTATATACGTGTGTGTAACATATGCCTGTATATATGTATGTGTACTACATGCCCGTTTATATGTGTGTGTGTACCACATGCCAGTATATATGTGTGTGTACCACATGCCCGTATGTATGTGTGTACCACATGCCGCATATATGTGTGTGTACCACATGCCTGTGAATACGTGTGTGTACCACATGCCAGTATATATGTGTGTACCACATGCCAGTATATATGTGTGTGTACCACATGCCCGTATATACAAATGTGTACCACATGCCCGTATATACTTGTGTGTACCACATGCCGTTATATACGTGTGTGTACCACATGCCGGTATATAGGTGTATGTACCACATGCCCGTATATACATGTGTGTACCACATGCCCGTATATATGTGTGTCTACCACATGCCTGTATATATGTGTGTGTTCCACATGCCAGTATATATGTGTGTGCACCACATGCCGGTATATACATCTGTGTACCACATGCCAGTTTATACAAATGTGCACCACATGCCGGTATATACAAATGTGTACCACATACCAGTATATACATGTGTGTACCACATGCCGGTATATGTGTGTGCACCACATGGCAGTATATATGTGTGTGTACCACTTCCCCATATATACGTGTGTGTACTACATGCCAGTATATACGTGTGTGTACCACACGCCGGTATATGTGTGTGTACCACATGCCGGTATATATGTGTGTGCACCACATGCTGGTATATACATCTGTGTACCACATGCTGGTATATACATCTGTGAACCACATGCCGGTATATACATCTGTGTACCACATGCTGGTATATACATCTGTGTACCACATGCCGGTATATACATCTGTGTACCACATGCCAGTATGTACATGTATGCACCACGTGTCAGCATGTACATGTATATACAAAGCATGTATTTATGCAAGTACCACATATATGTGCTACATGTACATGCCATTATATGTACCACATAAGTTCATATATTAATTATATCATACCATAGATGTCAATACAAGTATCTTCAGCTTATTCAGTCCATGTTGTATGGCGATCATGACAATGTGAAACTATCATGTGCAATATATACACTATTTCCTTACCAGGGATTTGAATATAAAGACTTTTTCTACTTGTACATGTATTTGCAACTTTACACAGCTGAGAAATCCCAAGTGGACCAAGTGTTATTGTGTACATTCTCACTCGTTGTACATACTTGTAGAATTGTGTATATCTGCTGTGCAGGGACCATTTAAATATTACGTACACATTTTCTTGCTGTCATCTTCCTCTCATTTTCTTTTACATTTGTACTGTATGTTGAAGCTGTCCCTCCCTCATTATTGTGTACATTTTCTTGCTTCATCTGTCTTCCATTTTTGTGTATTTCATATTTCAAGTCGTAAATAGTGTTGATGTGTGTACACACAGAGTATACTTGTACTGTAGGGCAGTTTCGAATTCAAACTCTTCTGTTGGCAAAGTTAAAAACAGTTCTACTGTATAATGTGACTTGGCTAGAATGTTATGTAACATTTGTGGATATTAATTTACTGATCACCTGTCTCACTGTGTTCCAGAGGCACAAATGACACCTTTTTCCATGTCCAGAGGCACAAATGACACCTTTGTCCATGTCCAGAGACACAAATGACACCTTTCCCCATTAGAATGTTCTCAAGTTCAGAAACATCCAGCTACATTGTTTGTCTGTTCTAAATTTCTTCTTGTGAAACTTTTTTCAGACACTCATGTTACAATAAATGTGATTGAAATTGTCACGTGATACTGTAAGATTTTTTTTTAACATTGTAAGAGTTTGAACTTGAAACTCTCCTATTATGTCCTAATTGTGTAGATTTTATATACTGTACTATATGTATATACATGTATATATAAGATGGTGTTACAGCTGACATGCTTGTGATAATGTACAAGTCTTGTGAAGTAAAACATTGTCCAGAAAGGCAAATGTCCAACCCAACAGTTTTATTTTGTATTTATTTTTTAACTCTTTTTTCGGAGCCAGCGATCATAGTTTCAGTTTACCGCATGGGACAGAATTAAGAAATGCCTGATTTCCTACGATCACCTATAAACAGAAAGTTATTTTATATTATGTAGGCACCTGTTAGCAACCTGATAGTAGTGGGTTTCCTCTCACCATAGTGCTGGCTGCAGTTGTGTAAGTGAAATATTGTTGAGTCCAGCGTCGAACATTTATCAAATAAATAAATTTATTATTTTTATGAAGGTGAAATGTTAGGATTTCCTTCACTGATATAAAGAGATATTTTCATATCTCACACCCAGACTTATCTTGTGAACAGTGGAAATGATAAACCCACTTGACGCAACGCGTCCTGGCGTATCATTTCTACCTTTCTTGAGAAAAATATTTATGATATTTAACCTTCACTGTGCAATTTTCTGTTTATTATTTATATTTTGACAATATCATGATTTTGTGTATTTGAACAAGTTTAAGCAATGTCTGTGGAAGAAGGGCTTCACAGACTTGTGTATATAGCATGACGTCGCACATGACATCTAGTATGATGCCGTGTCTTGTTACATGAAGTAAGAAATGTTAAAGTTGACTGAGCTTGTATTGTTACGTCATTCGGCTAAGCTTGAATTGGAACGTCATGTAACAAAATGTTTCTGTGTGATGTCATGGCATCAGGGTGTGTATTAACATTAAAAGTGTTATCTAACTCTAGCCAGTGAGATATCGGTTTTATCAGAGAAGGAAATATTGACATTTCACCTTTATATTAATAATGAAGACGATATTCTACAGTGTAGGTTGAATATCATAAATATATTGCTCAGGTGAGAAGAGCGTCTCATGGGTTATCATTTTCACCTCTCACTCAAAAAATGTTTATGATGTTCAACCTTCACTGAGCAGTATCCTCTATGCATTACATATATCTAGTAAAGTGCTGATGTACTGTTATGATGGTGGATGCTGAGTTATAGCATATTCAGTTACCTGATATTCTGGTCTTACAGGTGTGAAAGTGGCCCAAAGTGACTGGCTCAGTGATTGGCTCTTGACCAAAAGTGTCTTTGACTTCAAATGAGGACTTGTTGGTTAGACGATAGCTTTATGTAATGAAGTTTGTCAGGTACCATTATCGATAGATTTAATGTGTTCAGGTGTTTGTCCTATCATTTTGATGAAGATGTTGAGAGTTTAGATTAGGATATCAAATTATGAAGTGTTTACCCAGGAGAGTCTCATGGTGGCAGCCAGTAACTCCCTGGCCATACGCATACACTGAGGAACCCTCATTACCCTCAAAGCAATTCAGGCGTCAGCTGCACAGCCTGCTTTATATGTTCACCGATCGTTCCTGCTTTGTGATGACGATTTGTAGCCACAGTGGTAACGTAATACACTCAATGTATGACATGAGAACACCGGTCTGAGTATCAGTCCCCACCGAGCAGGAAAAGGTACTCCATTCAGATGTACGTGTATGAAGTCATCAGTCACCACCGAGCAGGAAAAGGTACTCCATTCAGATGTACGTGTATGAAGTCATCAGTCACCACCGAGCAGGAAAAGGTACTCCATTCAGATGTACGTGTATGAAGTCATCAGTCACTACTGAGCAGGAAAAGGTACTCCATTCAGAAGTACGTGTATGAAGTCATCAGTCACCACCGAGCAGGAAAAGATACTCCATTCAGATGTACGTGTATGAAGTCATCAGTCACCACCGAGCAGGAAAAGATACTCCATTCAGATGTACGTGTATGAAGTCATCAGTCACCACCGAGCAGGAAAAGGTACTCCATTCAGATGTACGTGTATGAAGTCATCAGTCACTACTGAGCAGGAAAAGGTACTCCATTCAGAAGTACGTGTATGAAGTCATCAGTCACCACCGAGCAGGAAAAGATACTCCATTCAGAAGTACGTGTATGAAGTCATCAGTCGCCACTGACCAGGAAAAGGTACTCCATTCAGAAGTACGTGTATGAAGTCATCAGTCACTACTGAGCAGGAAAAGATAATCCATTCAGATGTACGTGTATGAAGTCATCAGTCCCCACCGATCAGGAAAACGTACTCCATTCAGAAGTACGTGTATGAAGTCATCAGTCACCACCGAGCAGGAAAAGGTACTCCCCTCAGATGTACGTGTATGAAGTCATCAGTCGCCACTGAGCAGGAAAAGGTACTCCATTCAGATGTACGTGTATGAAGTCATCAGTCACTACTGAGCAGGAAAAGGTACTCCACTCAGATGTACGTGTATGAAGTCATCAGTCCCCACTGATCAGGAAAAGATACTCCATTCAGATGTACGTGTATGAAGTCATCAGTCACCACCGAGCAGGAAAAGATACTCCATTCAGATGTACGTGTATGAAGTCATCAGTCACCACTGAGCAGGAAAAGCTACTCCATTCAGATGTACGTGTATGAAGTCATCAGTCACCACTGAGCAGGAAAAGCTACTCCATTCAGATGTACGTGTATGAAGTCATCAGTCACCACCGATCAGGAAAAGGTACTCCATTCAGAAGTACGTGTATGAAGTCATCAGTCACTACTGAGCAGGAAAAGGTACTCCATTCAGATGTACGTGTATGAAGTCATCAGTCACCACCGAGCAGGAAAAGGTACTCCATTCAGATGTACGTGTATGAAGTCATCAGTCACCACTGAGCAGGAAAAGGTACTCCCCTCAGATGTACGTGTATGAAGTCATCAGTCACCACTGAGCAGGAAAAGGTACTCCATTCAGATGTACGTGTATGAAGTCATCAGTCACCACTGAGCAGGAAAAGGTACTCCACTCAGATGTACGTGTATGAAGTCATCAGTCACCACCGAGCAGGAAAAGGTACTCCACTCAGATGTACGTGTATGAAGTCATCAGTCACCACTGAGCAGGAAAAGATAATCCATTCAGATGTACGTGTATGAAGTCATCAGTCACCACTGAGCAGGAAAAGGTACTCCACTCAGATGTACGTGTATGAAGTCATCAGTCGCCACTGAGCAGGAAAAGGTACTCCACTCAGATGTACGTGTATGAAGTCATCAGTCGCCACCGAGCAGGAAAAGGTACTCCACTCAGATGTACGTGTATGAAGTCATCAGTCGCCACTGAGCAGGAAAAGGTACTCCATTCAGATGTACGTGTATGAAGTCATCAGTCACCACCGAGCAGGAAAAGATACTCCATTCAGATGTACGTGTATGAAGTCATCAGTCACCACTGAGCAGGAAAAGCTACTCCATTCAGATGTACGTGTATGAAGTCATTAGTCACCACTGAGCAGGAAAAGGTACTCCATTCAGATGTACGTGTATGAAGTCATCAGTCGCCACTGAGCAGGAAAAGGTACTCCATTCAGATGTACGTGTATGAAGTCATCAGTCACCACCGAGCAGGAAAAGCTACTCCATTCAGATGTACGTGTATGAAGTCATCAGTCCCCACTGATCAGGAAAAGGTACTCCATTCAGATGTACGTGTATGAAGTCATCAGTCACTACTGAGCAGGAAAAGGTACTCCACTCAGATGTACGTGTATGAAGTCATCAGTCACCACTCAGCAGGAAAAGATACTCCATTCAGATGTACGTGTATGAAGTCATCAGTCACTACTGAGCAGGAAAAGGTACTCCATTCAGATGTACATGTATGAAGTCATCAGTCACCACCGAGCAGGAAAAGCTACTCCATTCAGATATACGTGTATGAAGTCATCAGTCACCACCGAGCAGGAAAAGCTACTCCATTCAGATGTACGTGTATGAAGTCATCAGTCCCCACTGATCAGGAAAAGGTACTCCATTCAGATGTACGTGTATGAAGTCATCAGTCACTACTGAGCAGGAAAAGGTACTCCATTCAGATGTACGTGTATGAAGTCATCAGTCCCCACTGATCAGGAAAAGCTACTCCACTCAGATGTACATGTATGAAGTCATCAGTCACCAACGAGCAGGAAAAGATAATCCATTCAGATGTACGTGTATGAAGTCATCAGTCACCACCGAGCAGGAAAAGCTACTCCATTCAGATGTACCTGTATGAAGTCATCAGTCCCCACTGATCAGGAAAAGCTACTCCATTCAGATGTACGTGTATGAAGTCATCAGTCACTACTGAGCAGGAAAAGGTACTCCATTCAGATGTACGTGTATGAAGTCATCAGTCCCCGCCGATCAGGAAAAGGTACTCCATTCAGATGTACGTGTATGAAGTCATCAGTCGCCACTGACCAGGAAAAGGTACTCCAATCAGATGTACGTGAATGAAGTCATCAGTCACCAACGAGCAGGAAAAGATAATCCATTCAGATGTACGTGTATGAAGTCATCAGTCACCACCGAGCAGGAAAAGATACTCCATTCAGATGTACGTGTATGAAGTCATCAGTCACCACCGAGCAGGAAAAGCTACTCCATTCAGATGTACGTGTATGAAGTCATCAGTCCCCACTGAGCAGGAAAAGGTACTCCACTCGGATGTACGTGTATGAAGTCATCAGTCACCACTGAGCAGGAAAAGCTACTCCACTCAGATGTACGTGTATGAAGTCATCAGTCGCCACTGAGCAAGAAAAGCTACTCCACTCAGATGTACGTGTATGAAGTCATCAGTCCCCACCGAGCAGGAAAAGGTACTCCACTCAGATGTACGTGTAAGAAGTCATCAGTCGCCACTGAGCAGGAAAAGGTACTCCATTCAGATGTACGTGTATGATGAGTTTGAATCTGGTCTGACACGTTTAGCTGGGGCTTTAAGTCCGAAGGATGCCCAGTTTCCTCCCACCAGAGTGCTGGAATGAGTACGCCATAAAACACCAATCAAATAAGTCAGTATAAGACCATCAGGCACCATACCTGCTGACTGGAGACTTCTGCGCTAGATGTTTCCTCTCATCTCAAACTTCACTGCCATCATTTAATGAACAGTTCTTGAGTATGGTGCTAAACTAAATTCATTAATTAAATACTGTATTTCACTAAAAGTTGGTCATTTTTCAAATGACACATTTGCTTGATTCTGATTGGTTCACTTAAGTGTTTTTTGTGGAGTTTTATTGATTTCTCATCAGAAAAAGCATGAAAAGTGTTATTTTAAGGCCTCTGGGAACTTAGGGAAGAGTACTTTTACACACCAAACTTTAGGTGAAACACAGTGACCAAAGAAAAGAAACTTTGATATCAGATACAAAAATAAAATAAAATTACCTCCAACACAAACCAATTTCCACTCACATCACAATTTAATGTCGCAATGGTAAGCACAATGAGCTTTTTCTTCGCTGAATGTTGCCATGACAACATGAATTAATCACACTGACAAATTGATCAAACTGGATTATAATAATTAGCAATAATACAAGTTTGTGTACACAGATAGACAAAATATCAGGCAAATTCTCCTCTATGCTTGAACAGGAGACAGTTACAAATACTGTATCTGTAACCAAGGCAACTTTTTACAGGAAATAAGAAAAGTAAACCTTCTTGAACAAAAGATGGTTACAAATACATGCTTATATAAAAACAACAGTCTCAAAATAACCATGGCAACTGCATTACAGAGAATAAAAAAAGAAACACTGCGTGAACAGGATAGTTACAAATGCATGTATACTCAGCATTACCATGACAACTGTTTTACAGAGAATAACATAAATTGTAATCCTGAGGAGAAAAATTTCACATTAACAAAAATATAAATTCAATGGTTCATACATATAGCTGTATTAAGGTTACATGAATTGTTAAATGTTCAAAGTAATAAAATGGAAACAAAAAATTACAAACTGTATATTACAGGTATAACATATACAGAAGCAGCCATAATTGATATTCATTCATATCAGGATCAACTTCAAATTAAAAATTACTTACTTTATTCACATAAAGGGGTTTTAACAGATTTTATGTTAACACCCAGTGATGGTGAAGTGTATTTGACAAGGTACCTAACTGTATACCTGACAAAACGCTTGACGCTCTTCAAACCAGCAGAAGGTAAAAAAAAAAGAATAAACAAAAACCAACAGTTTGAGGCAGAAAAGTGTATTTTTACTGACTGGTTTATAAACAAAACAAGCATTATGGCGGGAAAAAACTGGGCAGAACTATACACTAGAGCAACACACGACAATCTGTAAGTTGGTGCCAGACCTTACCATGTATGGCCAGAGAGGAAGCCAGCAAATGCTGGGCTTGAACTCACAGCGACCGCATTCTGAGAGGCTCCTGGGTCATTGCATTGCACTGGCTCACTCATCACTAGGCCACAGAGTCCGCCAGATCTTATCACAAAAATTAACATCCTCTTGCATGTATCTTTGTCTAATTATTTCTTACCCTGAGTCACACAATACATGTAGATAATAAGCTCATCTGTCAATCCTACTGGCTAAGGACTAATTTAGTGAAGCAGCATAAGAAATATAAACATGTATGATGGGTATCAGTTTGAATGTACGGTTTATTAGGGAGGTCAAGGCTGGGCAAAAGGTCAAGGCCGTGCGAATGGTCAAGGCTTTGTAAAAGATCACAGGCCCTGCTGTAAGGAATGGGAACTTGCTCAAAGGGAAAATTTCTGACTGTATTCAGAGTGTGCTACACATTTTCACCTTCATGCCAGAGGACATGTAACTGTTGTCTTTTCCTGAAGAAAAAAAAAAAAACAAACAGCGAAAAGCTTGGAAAATATCTTGGTAAGATTATTTATGATTGTTTATATTCAAGAATTTTGAACTTATACACTGGCAGCCACTGTATTATGGGTTGGGGATTAACTGGAGCATGCAGAGTTAAAAGGGGGAATGTTTAAGGATACAGTTAGAAAAAAAAAATTTGTAATTAAATGTAATTTAGTTAGGCAATGCATTTGGCAAGACAATAGAAAAATATCTTGCGCGACCATATAAACACACAGATGTCTTTACATAGTGCATTTGAAAATATAATGCAAGATGACAGCAAACATGTACATGTGCATTTAAATGTGGAAACAGTGTTGTTAATAATAATAATAATAATAAATGCAGGAAGCCTTGGAATGTGCAATTTACACAGACCTTCAAAAGGTTTTGGCAGACGGCTAATAAGCAAAGAGTGTATGGTACCTACATACATAGACATTTAACACCGTGTTGGACAATTTTGGCAAAATATTAATGGGAGACAGATTTTTTTCTACAAATAACTTACCTGAGCCCAATTGTTCAAAAGTGTATTAGGAATTAAGCCCAGTATTAACTGATTTAAGCCTGGCTTACAATGTGACTTTAATACACACAAAAAAACAAGATAATTATAAAATGTGTTTAAATACAAATACCATACCTCTACATGTATAAGCTTATTTGCTAAAAAAAAACAAAAATCTGTGGCAGAAATTAAGTAATAATATTCAAAGCATAATACATACAGTTTCATATTGTATTTTTGTTCATTCACAGGTAAAACAGTTCCTTGACTCTTATTTCAAAGTCACAATGGCACACGCTTACATGCTATACATGTACTTGTTTAGCCAATCGACATACACAAGACAAAGTTATATTTACAGGTGTGCATCATCATCGAAGTATAAAGATTTTCATCTTGGTAACTTGATAGACATCAATGACTTTTGATGATGATATTAATCACCATTCATGCATCAAATCACCAAGATGAATAGCTCAGTATTTGGTGCAAGTTGGGTGCATTCTTTACAACCTGTTGTAAATATGGCCCATAAAGCCAAAATCAATTCAATCAGATTTTGCCCACATTTACTTGAGTAAAATGATTCTAAAATTTATAAATAAAAATCAAGTAATTTTAGTTTGATTTAAAAATATGAGTACAATGTAACAATGTTTGGCCAGCACTTGTTGACTTGCAAAAAGATAAATGGCTTCGTCACAAAATGCAAGAAAAAGAACCTGCATAAAACAACTTCTCATCACTACTATTCCAAGGCAACATTTTCATTCACGTACAGTGCTAAAGTGGTTAGATTGATATATACATGCATTCAAAGATCACCATAAAAACATCTTGACATCAAGCTGACAAATCATATTGACATACTGGCTGTAAACGCCCTTCCTGCTGTCTACATGTCAGTGGGTATTTCTGACCCTGCATGAGCAAGAATGCAAGATTTGTTACACACGCATCTGATTGGCTAAAATAACAACTGCCAGAGATTGCTCTGACAATTTCCCCAGTTCTCACACTATATCATCAACATTATGAGAGAAATAAAGATGATGATTTTTGGGACAATTTTATGAAAAACTTTCTTCTACCATTTAAAGGGATACAAAATGAACTTTTACTGGATGATCATGTGGGCTACATGTACATCTTGGACCACACTTCAAGCAGGACTTCATAATACTACTAGAACAACAGTTTTGAGGGAAAAATTTTAGACAGCAGTCTTAAGAGAGATTTCAATATATCCCACTATGGTATTATTGTGCTGATATGCTTAAAACTATGCAAATAACATACCCTACATGGACACGAACAATAACTTATCCGCTTCTGCAATATTTTTCCGACCGTCGTTGATTCAGTTTCTTTATCTATTTGTAGATATAAAACCCATTCATTTTTTATTTTTGTCTCAATTTTATGTTGTCTCAATTTATGTCAGGATAAAGCTGAACTAAACATTTTCAAACAAATACTATGACTTTCTTATTAAAATTGTTTACAAGAACATGTTCATGTGAATAAAGAGCACTGATATTTGCATCCTTTTAACATACTGAATGCAGGCTGCTGCTTACTGTTCTACCACACAGCTTTTGCCAACCCCCCCACCCAAACAGTACTCAACTTTAGTACGGAATACAATGTTTTGCATTAACGAAAAGAGAGTTTAATAAACTGTTGAAGAGCCAACCCCTCCTTATTGATGCCTGGATTCACACGTGCATCACCTTCACCAGTCACGCGTCCAGTTTGACCTTGATGTGGAATGTTCACATTTTGGTCGTGCCCCACAAAGCAAAGATAACGCGCTGAGCAGCTTGTAAACTGTACTGGTTTTCTCGTGGTGGCTCCACCGCATTATCAGTGATTTTAAAACCCAGCTCCTTCAACAAATCCAGAGCGGCACACCCCTTCTCAAAAATCGGTGAGTAACGTTCACTGTCCTTCTTGATCCCTGGTTTCTTGAGGATCACATCGTGAAGCTGAAAGAAGAAGAAGCTATTAAAAATTGAGTAAAGAGACACAAGGATGTGAATATTGGAATGTGAGTTCAACAGTAGCCACTGCTTTTTACACTGATGTATTTCCTTCACTGGTGTTTATTGACAAATCCAAGAATTTTTCTCTTCTGCATCTGACTTAAAACTTCGCCCTCAAATTTTTCAGAGGCAAATAAAGGTCATAAAATATTACTTAAAATGTTCTAAGCCACCCCAATCTCCAAACAAACCTCAAAACACTTTTCCAATAGAAGGTCCAGAATCAGGCTAATTGAGTAATTTAATCATGGACGAAATTTAAGGTCATTTGCATATACCCTAATTCCTCAATCTTTTTGGCATATAAAACGAACAACTTTCAGTGCAATTTATGAACGTCTTAAATTGGATTTTGAAGACAAAACTACATGGATTGGATTGGTCAATTTCAGGGCTTCACAAAAGGTATGATTTTATCAGTCTGCACAGAACAAAGCCTTAAGATTTATTTATTTATTTGATTGGTGTTTTACGCCGTACTGAAGAATATTTCACTTATACGACGTCGGCCAGCATTATGGTGGGTGGAAACCGGGTAGAGCCCGGGGGAAACCCACGACCATCCGCAGGTTGCTGTCAGACCTTCCCACTTACGACCGGAGAGGAAGCCAGCAAGAGCTGGACTTGAACTCACAGCGACCGCATTGGTGAGAGGCTCTTGGGTCATTACGCTGCGCTTAGCGCGCTAACCAACTGAGCCACGGAGGCCCCGGTAACAAAGCCTTAAGAATATGCTGAAATAAAGACCTTGTAAACATGTGAAAAGGTTGAAGAATTACAGTACATATAAAGTAAGTCAGTTATACGACGAAGGACACCAAAGTACAAAAGGTGAACCGGCATCCACTGCTAGCAGCTAGTAAAATGACAAAAGTATTGGCTTAGTGCTGCAGCTGGGAGTAGAATCTGGCCGTGCAATAATGCATTCTCACTAGCCAGAAGCTGATTAACTCGGCTGTAGCCAACTAAGTAGTACTCAGTAATATTTCACTTATACGGCGGCGGTCAACATTACGGTGGAAGGAAACCGGGCAGAGTTCGGGGGGAAACCCAGGCCATCCGCAGGTTTCTGAGTGACCTTCCCATGTGCAGCCAAGGAGGAAGCCAGCCTGAGCTGGACTTGAACTCACAGTGACAGAACTGGTGGGAGGCTCCTGGGTCATTGTCCTGCTCCTTCAGCCACAGAGGCCCCAACTAAGTAGTAGTGCATGCATTTATTTACTTATTTCATCTAAAGCCTGGTATGTCATAATGCACTTTAAGAAGCACATAAAGGTCTGAAAATGACACTTTTGATGCCACCCCTTAAGTTTTCCTGAGAAGAAATTAATCAAACTTCCAAAAAAATTCATAACCTGCCCTATAAGGTGAATGAATAAAGCTTAATAAGCAGAGTGTGTTCCTTGAAAAAAGCTAACCTTTACATGAAATACAGTTTATACTTGATTGGTTTTAATGCTGTACTACTCATTTTTTTTTTTTTTTTTTTACACTTGACTATGACTATGGTCAGTTTTCTGAACAGAGGAAACCACTGTTCCCAGAACGTACCACTGTCCACAGCCTTGTACCAGGCACATCTCCGGACAAGTGAAACCCTGAGTCCACATGCACATTCTCATTACCCAGGGGCTGATCAACTGTGGCAAATAACACCTTAGCCAACTTCATGTAGGACACATCGATTCTCAACAATGTAGGATGCATCCTTCTTAGCAATGTAGGATAGATCATTCTTAGCGATGTAGGATAGATCATTCTTAGCAATGTAGGATAGATTGATTCTCAACAATGTAGGATATATCATTCTTAGCGATGTAGGATAGATCATTCTTAGCGATGTAGGATAGGTCATTCTCAACAATGTAGGATAGATCACTCCTAGCAATGTAGGCTAGATCATTCTTAGCAATGTAGGATACATCATTCTCAACAACATAGGATAGATCATTCTCAACAACGTAGGATAGATCATTCTCAACAATCTAGGATAGATCATTCTCAGCAATGTAGGATAGATCATTCACAACAATGTAGGATAGATCATTCCCAACAATGTAGGATAGATCATTCTCAACAATGTAGGATAGATCATTCTCAGCAATGTAGGATACATCATTCTCAGCAATGTAGAATAGATCATTCTCAACAACGTAGGATAGATCATTCTCAACAATCTAGGATAGATCATTCTTAGCAATGTAGGATAGATCACTCTTAGCAATGTACGACAGATCATTCTTAGCAATGTAGGATACATCATTCTCAACAATGTAGGATAGATCATTCTCAACAATGTAGGATAGATCATTCTTAGCAATGTAGGATACATCATTCTCAGCAATGTAGAATAGATCATTCTCAACAACGTAGGATAGATCATTCTCAACAATCTAGGATAGATCATTCTCAGCAATGTAGAATAGATCATTCTCAACAATGTAGGATAGATCATTCTCAACAATGTAGGGTAGATCACTCTTAGCAATGTAGGCTAGATCTTTCTTAGCAATGTAGGATAGATCATTCTCCACAATGTACGATAGATCATTCTCAACAATGTAGGATAGATCATTCTTAGAAATGCAGGACAGATCAATCTCAACAATGTAGGATATATCATTCTCAACAATGTAGGATAGATCATTCTCAGCAATGTTGGATAGATCATTCTCAGCAATGTAGGATACATCATTCTCAACAATGTAGGACAGATCATTCTTACCAATGTAGAATAGATCATTCTCAACAGTGTAGGATAGATCATTCTCAATAATGTAGGATAGATCATTCTTAGCAATGTACGATAGATCATTCTCAGCAATGTAGGATAGATCATTCTTAGCAATGTAGGACAGATCATTCTCAACAATGTAGGATAGATCATTCTTAGCAATGTAGGATAGATCATTCTTAGCAATGTAGGATAGATCGATTTTCAACACTGTAGGACAGATCACTCTTTGCAATGTTGGATAGATCATTCTTAGCAATGTAGGATAGATCATTCTTAGCAATGTAGGACAGATCATTCTTAGCAATGTAGGATAGATTGATTCTCAACAATGTAGGATATATCATTCTTAGCAATGTACGATAGATCATTCTTAGCAATGTTGGATAGATCATTCTTAGCAATGTAGGATAGATCATTCTCAACAATGTTGGATAGATCATTCTTAGCAATGTAGGATAGATCATTCTCAGCAATGTAGGATAGATCATTCTCAACAATGTTGGATAGATCATTCTTAGCAATGTAGGATATATCATTCTCAACAATGTAGGACAGATCATTCTTAGCAATGTAGGATAGATTGATTCTCAACAATGTAGGATATATCATTCTTAGCAATGTAGGATAGATCATTCTTAGCAATGTAGGACAGATCATTCTTAGCAATGTAGGATAGATTGATTCTCAACAATGTAGGATATATCATTCTTAGCAATGTAGGATAGATCATTCTTAGCAATGTTGGATAGATCATTCTTAGCAATGTAGGATATATCATTCTCAACAATGTAGGATAGATCATTCTCAGCAATGTAGGATAGATCATTCTCAGCAATGTAGCATAGATCTTTCTCAACAATGTAGCATAGATCATTCTTAGCAATGTAGGACAGATTGATTCTCAACAATGTAGGATAGAATCATTCTCAACAATGGAGGATAGATCATTCTTAGCAATGTAGGATAGATCATTCTCAACAATGTAGGATACATCATTCTCAGCAATGTACGATAGATCATTCTCAACAATGTTGGATAGATCATTCTTAGCAATGTAGGATAGATCATTCTTAGCAATATACGATAGATCATTCTCAGCAATGTAGGACAGATCACTCTTTGCAATGTTGGATAGATCATTCTTACCAATGTAGGATAGATCATTCTTAGCAATGTAGGACAGATCATTCTTAGCAATGTAGGATAGATTGATTCTCAACAATGTAGGATATATCATTCTTAGCAATGTAGGATAGATCATTCTTAGCAATGTTGGATAGATCATTCTTAGCAATGTAGGATAGATCATTCTCAACAATGTTGGATAGATCATTCTTAGCAATGTAGGATAGATCTTTCTCAGCAATGTAGGATAGATCATTCTCAACAATGTTGGATAGATCATTCTTAGCAATGTAGGATATATCATTCTCAACAATGTAGGACAGATCATTCTTAGCAATGTAGGATAGATTGATTCTCAACAATGTAGGATATATCATTCTTAGCAATGTAGGATAGATCATTCTTAGCAATGTTGGATAGATCATTCTTAGCAATGTAGGATATATCATTCTCAACAATGTAGGATAGATCATTCTCAGCAATGTAGGATAGATCATTCTCAGCAATGTAGCATAGATCTTTCTCAACAATGTAGCATAGATCATTCTTAGCAATGTAGGACAGATTGATTCTCAACAATGTAGGATAGAATCATTCTCAACAATGGAGGATAGATCATTCTTAGCAATGTAGGATAGATCATTCTCAACAATGTAGGATACATCATTCTCAGCAATGTACGATAGATCATTCTCAACAATGTTGGATAGATCATTCTCAGCAATGTACGATAGATCATTCTTAGCAATGTACGATAGATCATTCTCCACAATGTACGATAGATCATTCTCAGCAATGTAGCATAGATCTTTCTCAACAATGTAGCATAGATCATTCTCAGCAACGTAGCATAGATCATTCTTCACAATGTAGGATAGATCAATCTTAGCAATGTAGGACAGATCATAGGTATAACAGAGATTTACACAAACTGCTCACCAAATTATCCAGAGGTGTGGCCAGACTAGCATTACATCTCCTTAATGCTGCGATTTCATCGTCATCCAGTTCTATCAGGGCTTTAAACAACCCTCGACATGATTCCAGTTTCTCATCATTCTCGGTGGGGTAAGATACTTTTTCGTCATCCTTGAAATAGAATCATATTTGTTTATTCGAATGGTGAATGCCATATATGAATGATAAAGATGAGATTAACTGGTGGAAGAAACTCTTGAAAGCTTGTGGTAAACTGTGCACATCTTGAGGACAACTGTGAAATGCTTGAGGGAAACCAAAAAAAGCTTGATGTAAATTGTGCTAAATCCTTGAGTGAAACTATGAAAATCCTGAGGGAAATCAAGAAAAAGTAAGCGGGGAAACTGAGGGAAACCAAGAAAAGGTTGGAGGAGACTTGGGGAAACCAAGAAAAGTTAGACGGAGACTGAGGAAAACTAAGAAAAAGGTTGGGGGAAACTGAGGGAAACCAAGAAAAGGTTGGGGGGGAGACTGGGGGAAACCAAGAAAAAGTTAGGGGAGACTAGGGGAAATCAAGAAAAAGTTAGGGTAAAACCAAGAACAAGTTAGAGGGGGCGATGAGGGAAACCATGACAAAGTTAGTGGGTGGGGGTGGAGGGGACAAGAAAAGCTGGAGAAAAATTGTGGAAAGCTCAAGGGAAAATGAAAAGTTAAAAAGAAACCGTGAAAAGCTTCAAGGAAATTGTGAAAAGCTTCCAGGAAACCATACAATCTGAGGGAAACAATGTAAACAGATAAAAGGCTGAGAAAACTGTTGACAGCAGGAGTTACCAAATACAGCATGTTGGAAACAATAACAACCATTGTTTGAAAAACAAGGTGGATACAACCGTAACTGCATCTGAACGTAAGATCTCATCAGCTTATATTACGTCTGCAATGTGTGATCAAGACATTCATATACAGCATTATTAAAACTGTTGTCAATTATCTGATATAAAAGTTTGTTGCATTGCAGAAATAACTCACTAAAAAATTGTAGACTAGACTGGGTATTGAACCACCAAATATGATAATCCACCTTACCTTAAATTCGAATCCAGCTGTCGCCAGAACTTCTTTCCAAGTGTCCTTCTTGGAGACAATTGACCTTCGCAGACTATTTATGCTTATATCACAGCGTGAGTTTCGAACATGGTTCACCGTTCGATAAGCAGCTTTCAACTGCAAGAAAAATAATGACATACCAAAATATGATCACATTTTTTAATTCATATGGTGTCATAGCTTTTCTTTATTCCTTTATTTATTTATTTGAATGATTGTGTTAAAAACTGTCCCCAAGAACAATTCAGTTGTTTTACTTGACATTAACAGGTTTATGGGAGAAGGAAATGTCCTGAAAACGCACAAAATGAGAAACCCCAGTTTTGAATTCTGTCTATAAAAACGGAGTATAATAAATCACATTTTAGGCAGATCTGCACCAAGACAGGTTCTACCTAATGAGCACCGAACTTCAAATATTCCCATGAAAAGAGGGAGGAAGGATCGAAAAAAAGAGACACCAAAATTTCGAAATCTGTCTACATTTATAAAACTGAGTATATAAAGAAATGCCACTTAAGGCAGACCTGGAAGAGGATAGGTTCTATGCTTTCCCAGGAATTCCCAGGAAAAGTTTAAAGAAGGAAAAATATGAAATGAGGCATTCTGGTTTCAAACTGTCTAAATTTATAGAACTTAAAATAATAAAATACACTTTAAGCAGACCTGCATCAAGATGGGTTCTATGAGCCGAGGAGTAGCTAAGATCTCCAGGATATTGTCAGTGAAAGTTTGACGCTCTTCTTTGGACATCGAGAGAATTCCTTTGAATAAAAGCACTGAGGATTCATCTACAAATAAACAGAAAGAGTTTATTTAATACAAGAAATGGATTCCTGCATTTCGCCTTGTAATTAACTGACTTAATTTGTGCATAATTATATACTTGATTTGTTTATACTAGTATATTTTAATTTGATTCCTGTTTAATATTTTGAAGAATTTTCCACTTATATGACGGTGAACAGTTTTACTGGTGGAGAAAAACGAAGCGCCTGTGCAAACGCATGAACATTTTGCAAATAAATGATGAACTTTTTTGCAGGTTACAACGGATATGCTCACATTATTGGTGGAAGACAAGTGATCATCGCTGAGTGTTTTGCTGTACAAATGGCAATATTGGTTGTTGTCATCATAATCTTATTATCTGCTTAATCTGCTTATTGTCACAGGAGGTCTCATAAGCAGCAAGAGTGGGAGAATCTAAAACTACAAATCATAACCAGGAGCATCCAGAGTGAAATACTGTCCGTCAGCCTGACAAAATCTCCTGATCTAAAACTGAAGGTAAACTAGCATGGGGTGGATTTGAACCTGTGACCCACATTGTCAGGTGTGTTTCTTATAGCACCCGAACAAGTGTGGGCCAAATATTTCTGTAATACATTTTAACACTTGAGACTAACAGGGGTTTGATGAATTGTTGAAACCTAAACTGAAGCTGAAAAACAAGGTTATTCTTGTGTTTTAAGTGATTCAATTTGACACTCATGTGATACTCCAAAATTACCACGATAAGTTTCTTTTTAACTGGGCATCTCAAATCAGAGAGCAAACTTGAAATTACCTGTTGCTGGCAGTACGGGGTTCCGAGGGGAGTCCACATCATCTTCCGCCCCAAATCCCCCATGGAGCCCTTCCACCACCACAAGCTGTATCTCTCCTGACCTGCTGATCATCAGCTCGCACACGTTGTATGCTATCGCCGTTCCCTTGGGGATTGTGAACTTCTTGGTTTTATCATCGTCCACAGAAAGTCGGGCCCTCCCTGAAGCCATCTGCAAAAACAATGTCAAGTGTGTTCAGGTCAGAAACAGAATATGTATTGTTAGAACTGATTTGATCTGATTTGAATCGCATGCATGTACATTCAGATAGATTAAGCCACATTTGCATTTCAGATGGCCACCATTTTATTTTAGTCCAAATGTCACGAAATCTCTCCGTGTATAGAAACTGGGTGCTAATTTTCACTTGACAGTCTATGCTTTAACCTAGTCTGTGGAGTATTGTCTGTGGAGTGCAGCTGCAGCCTCAGACTTCAAAGCCCACAGTCCGTGACTGGGTGCTAATTTGACCACGGCTGCTCTATTGTGGCGAGTGTCATTTCGTGCAGTGTGGATTGCAAATGTGGCTTATGATATAGACGCAGTGGCTGGAATAATGGTCTGATGAGCTTGCTGTGTACTTATAATTAAACAGTTGATATAATTTCAACTACAATAAAATTAATACATATGACATGAAGAATGAAGTACATAAAATACGATGAAAAAAATGCCCCACTGTTCAGCAGTTTTGGGATCAAACAATGGCAATAATTCACATGTGAAGAGCGTAAAGAAGAAATTCCAGAAAGTGGCCCTTGATTCTGAATGAATGAATGACTGATTATGGCTTAACGCCACATCGGTAATATTTTACCAATATCGTGGCGAAAACAAGGTGAAAACACGAGGCGGTTCAGGTTTTGGTTATGGTAGTGAGAACATCAAAAACAAAACAAAAATGTTCGGACATGTTTAAATTCAGATAAGAAAAAACCAACAGTTAAAACTCGAAAATCCAGCAAATTTTAAAAATAGTATATCTAGAAACCTATGTATATAACTTTTTATCCATAAATATTTATGCTAATGAAAATTTGTATTTTATGATATAGGTCAAGCCCTTGATTCTGACCAAAGCATAAGATTAATGTAGATATGGCTTCAGCTTCACAACCAAACACAAACAGGCTAAAGTGTTTCACATACACTGTAATGTACTGTAATGTTCAGGAGTACTAAAGTGAAACGGAAAGTGATTCAGTGAAAACATCATACTGGTATTTGTGCAGCAGTTAATTCATTTTACTGTATTTATATATTTGATTATACAGAGAGAGTTTGTTTCATGTTCGAGGTATAAAACAACCGGCCTTTGGCAAGTTACAGTGAAACTTTCCCACATGTGAAGTAGAAATATGCACAAAATGATGTGACATGAGTGAGTGAATGCTTTTGGTTTAACGTCGTATTTACCGGGGGCAAGTTACCAGCAACGCCTGAGCCATTATACCTATACTGATAGGAGTCAACCAGTCATTGCACTATCCAATTAATGCTGAACTCCAAACAAGGAAGTTACAACTTCCTCTTTTAAGATCTCAAAAAAAGACCCGACCCAGGATTGACCCCGAAGCGGAGGCTCTACCACATAATGATGTGGAAGACAAAAGGTCTTAGTCAGTGCAGTTAAAAAAGTCTGGTTTTGAACTTGCACCTTTTACATTAATGTTTTCCTAGTTTTACTGAAGTGAAGTCCAAACATGGATTTGTGAAAGCTACACCGAAAAGAGGAAAAGATACGGAAAAACAGACTGAAAAAAATGTGCCTACATCATCCGTGATTCTCCCTTTCCACCACCAAATGTGTTCAAATGTTGACTTACACATGTCAGAGTTGCTGGCCATTGTTATACACTAACAATAAAATGATTTCAGTTCCAACAACTTATATTCTGAGGAGGGTGTACATTGCATTTGTAATCAAGCCCAGACCTGCCCTACTGCAGTAGTCTGTGAGTCTCCATGTGACAGCTATAGTCAGTTTCATTTATGCAGGCATTATCTAAGAGCCATGCTCACACAGATACATAAATAAAATCACAGCTGAAATACTGAGCATGGATAAGCATGACAAGCTCTGCACAGTCATTTTCCTTCCACAATGCGTCATTTTATCGTCACCACATCAGCCTTGTCTGCAAATGAAATGATTCGCATGAGCTACCTAATTCTGCCGCTGATACTTAAAATTTCACACCCAGGGTTTAAACTCCATTATATATCCTTAACAGTTGGAAAACTTATATTAAAACAAAGTAGTAACATTCAGGAAATTAAGATCTTACAGCCATGTTGGCTTCTGCTCCATTGTCCAGCTTCAGTTCACTGTGGAGTTCTGAATCTTTTGTCAGTTTGGCCACGCCAACAATCAGACACAGGGTCTTGTACGAATTCTTCTGAACCTGTTTCACATATGGATGGTTCAAATCTAAATGCCTGAAAACCCAAAAATAAAATAAAATAAAAAAACACAACAATTAGAAGTAATAAACAGGCAATGTTTTACATCAGATAACTAATATTTCACTAATTAAAACCACTGAAGAAATAAGGAATATTACCCAGAATTGTTTGATTTTTAAGGAAGAATCATCAAAAGAAGATGGCAAAAAGTACTTTTTTTATTTATAACTACAATTTACGTTTAAACACAACAAAAACTTTAAAACAGTCACCACATTAATCATTGTAACTTATCAGTGGTTATACTTAACTTATCTGATATACACACCAAAGCATTTCTTTGTATGACTGATTTATTTCACTAGTCTTAAGGAACTTGTTAAAGATTATTTACTTAACACATCTTTCAATATTTATCAAAGCATTTCTTTGTATTTCTTGAGTTTAAGGACACATGTTCAAGGATATTTGCCCAGCACAAAATGACAACTGAAGCTAGGATTATGAGTGAAGGAAGCTAAGCAGAGATCGGTGGCAACCACAGCCCATCATCAGATTGATGTAAAAGCACCATTTACTGAGGTGACACTAGCACGGCCTTACCCCATTGAACAGATCTGATGCTACATAATAACACAGCTTTAATGCCTCAAAATTCATACTTTTCCTATAGTGATGCCTTGTGCAGGTCAGTAAAAGTTAAATCTCTATCCCTTTTTTTTTTTTTCAAACTTCAATTTCTCATTTTCTTCATTGCAGACAAACTGCATGGTTAGATGATAATATAAACGTGCTATATTTAACTCTTTCAATCATGAACTTTAAATTATTTCTTTATGTGTTTGACTTTTTACATCTTCTATTTTCCCTGATATTCCAGATTTTCCCTGATCTGTACGAACCCTGTCTTCACTTATTTATCAGTGGTCATGATAATAAATAGTTTGATATTTCTGTGTTCACACTATTCATAAATTATAGTAAAATAAATTAATATAATTAACAAAATAACTGTCCATTATGAAAAATATCCATTATAAAAAACTATCCATTACAAAAATGTCAAACTCCCTTCTGTATGGAGGAACTTAGGCAGGTAACTGACTGAACCTTCAATGTACAAATTCAACCAAATGAGGAGCTACATTTGAACACCCAACTTTACTTACAGTCCACAACTTGTCATCTAAGGTCATAGATGCCTTGTTTCCCGTCCCAGTATTTTGGAAAATTAATGACATTTTTAGTAACATTACTTTATGACAATGTCTCCTTTTGTGACTCTTTTAATCTCCATAAAATAATAAATAACGATGTGGGAAAACAAGGACACTGATGTGATAGGCATAAAATAATGATAACATGTCGAAAACTCCACCAGTTTTACTTTTACTATAGTCCGAAGTTTGTTAGTATGCCTAACTTGTTAACAGATTTCTGCTATAGTTCACTTTGAAACACTAACACTGATTCCAACTCCTTGAGCAATTTCGGGATATTATTAACTTCGTATTTATCCACATCTCCGAAATTCACGTCTAGCTTCACTTCGTCGTCAGCATCAACTTCAACATGGATAAGTTCCTTGCAAAGTGCAGCACCAAATTTCCCGTTGACAGAGATGCTGTATGAAGGGTTATAGTCGCCGACCAACAATTCACCCTTGGCAGGCAGAGAGACATTGCCATTGTCCTTAAGAAGGTCGTTTAAACTAAAATCTGTGGGTAAATAAGACGGCTTCTGCCAAAACCAGTAGCGGTTCTTCTTGACGACAACCTGCAAAAGCTTCACATTGTCGGCGACATCGAGGGAAGGAACAGGAATAAAACTGTCCTTTCCCACCGCTTTTACGAAGTGACTCACAGCCGTGGAAAACATTTCCACCTGTTATGCGCGAATCCACCTCAGAAAGTGACGATTTCACAGCGAAATCTTCAAATTATCGAGCCAATAATTAATGTTCTGTAAAAGAGAAAGGTCACACTTCCGCGTCAAAGCGATTGTCACGTGACCCGTTGTGGCGCGACGTGTTTGGTTGTGTTGTGGCGCGTCCATGTTATGTGTTTTGTATAATTTGTGTCCTAAAATAAAATGTTAGGCTATAGTCTGGAAAATGAGAATTGATTTTCGTAGAACTGATGAAATTAATTTATGATTTATGCGAAATAAAATTTGAAAAAAAGAGAGAAAGAATATGTTTGCTCCCCGAAATGTTTCACTGACTGAAAAATTAAAAACTAAGACAGAGAAGTCTGTGGACCTGACTTGTCTACATGGTAGGCCAGCGTTAAAAGCAAAGAATACACAAAGGCATGTGTTGAATTTTATGCAACATAAAACAAAACAATGTAGCCTAGTGAGCACCAGTATCCTTCCTGTGTAGCGCCCTATACCCAGAGTGAAGCTCTCACAACTGATTTTTCTGCATCAGTCGTAAAAATTTACTTGTGTAACATTCTCCATTGTGTGTTAATTATCACGTATGCCAAGGGAAACCCTCTGTCGCGAAAAATACACCATGTATGCGGCTAAATATTCCTTATTCCGAAATTGTTCTTACGTTAGGTTTAGCAAAATTTTGCTGGGTCATTGATGGCCCCAAACCATCGTTAGAGAGCGCTCCATATGAAAGCGTTCAGTTTGTTGGGCACCATTAATGACCGAACAACATTTTGCCAAAACTATCGCCAGAGCAAACTCGGATTAAATATCCTTGCAACTCACTCAAACCTCTGAGTCACTGAAAATGCTATTTTGAAAGTTTAATAGTTGATTTTTATTCGTTCATTGTTCAAGGCAAACGTTGCACTCGGCCTATTGTCAGCTCACCTGTAGGCCCATGGTCGGCTCACCTATAGGCCTATTGTTGGCTCACATGTAGGCCTATTGTCGACTCACCTGTAGGTCTAGTGTCGGCTCACCTGTAGGCCTATTGTCAGCTCACCTGTAGGCCTATGGTCGGCTCACCTATAGGTCTATTGTCGGCTCACCTGTAGGCCTATTGTCGACTCACCTGTAGGCCTAGTGTCGGCTCACCTGTAGGCCTATTGTCGGCTCACCTACATGAACGGGTTTGAAATCTTGGTCCAACCATGGTGCATTCTTGGCGTTATACTCAAGAAGATGCCACTTATAGACATAACCTACTTCATATATAGGCCTTCAACTGGGAAGTCGGATGTCAACTCTCACATTTTTTAATCAAAAAATCACGTTCTTCATCAGTCATGTAGGAATATTAACTCTCACGTTGTTTTCTTACACCAAGATGTTTCATAATATTATTTTATGATTTTGTCAGGTATAACGACAAAACTTGCCAGCAAAAGCTTCCAAAATACAGTTAAAAATACCCAAAACCATTTTCTCCTGCATGGGGGTTTTGTCCCCCAAGACCCCATTCACCAGGAATTTTCCCTGTACCCGACCCGGGGTCCGCAGCCCCTGGTTTTTTTAAATTTTTTTTATTTTTTTTATTTTTTATTTCTTAGGTCCTAAATGTGTTGACAGCTTTGTGACATAAGGAAGATGTAAAAGTTAAATTTGTAAACCACGCCTTAAACCTGACAAATGTCCAGACCTCAGCTTAAACACAACTGCACGAGCGGATTGCATGATTCGATCAGGCGACCTGTAAGGGAAACTTTTCTGATATAAAAATCTATTGATGCATTATTATTGCTCCCTAATTAGACATATAATTAGACATATAAATGGCCATGTAAGTTATCATTCCCTCACTGTCATGTTCTACGTAAAACAACGGAGTTAGACATATAATTAGACGTATAAATGACCATATAAGTTGTCATTCCCTCATTGTCATGTTCTGCGCAAAGCAACGGAGTAAGACATATATTTTAGACATATAAATGGCCATATACGTTATCATTCCCTCATTGTCATGTTCTGCGCAAAGCAACGGAGTTAGACATATATTTTAGACATATAAATGGCCATATACGTTATCATTCCCTCATTGTCATGTTCTGCGCAAAGCAACGGAGTTAGACATATATTTTAGACATATAAATGGCCATATACGTTATCATTCCCTCATTGTCATGTTCTAACGCAAAGCAACGGAGATAAACATTTAATTAGACATATAAATGACCATAAAAGTTATCATTCCCTCACTGTCATGTTCTAACGTAAAGCAACGGAGTTAGACATATATTTTAGACATATAAATGGCCATATACGTTATCATTCCCTCATTGTCATGTTCTACGCAAAGCAACGGAGATAGACATTTAATTAGACATATAAATGACCATAAAAGTTATCATTCCCTCACTGTCATGTTCTAACGTAAAGCAACGGAGATAAACATTTAATTAGACATATAAATGACCATAAAAGTTATCATTCCCTCACTGTCATGTTCTAACGTAAAGCAACGGAGATAGACATTTAATTAGACATATAAATGATCATAAAAGTTATCATTCCCTCACTGTCATGTTCTAACGTAAAGCAACGGAGTTTTATTCAAGCGTCGGCGATCAACATTTCGATCTATATATATTTCTCGTTTTTTTTTGTGTTTTTTTTTAGCAAATTTCAAGTTGCATAGCAAAGGTAACGATTCCAGTTAAATAGTTTGAGGTAAAATGCCGATTTCAATTTTTAAAAAATCAAGAAATAAATAAATAACAAGAAGTAAATAAATAAAGCTATTATTTACGGTAAAAGAGAAATGACGAGCAAGAAGAAAACAACCCTCTTCCTAAGTGGAAAATAATGGATTTTAAGACAGAAACATCTGAAGAGAAAAATCTATATCTGTATATATACAGATGAGAAGATATTAAAACTTTTATCATTATATACGTCATATAAAGTGTATTCATCTAGACAGGTGTTTAACCATATGTCCTCTCTCACGTTCGAAAAACTGTCTTAATAAACGAGTTGTTTGCTTGTTAAGAACATCCGTATGGGCTGTGTATGTATAGTGAGAGAGAACGCATCGGGAAATACTTGCACAATCATGAAGTGTTTCTTTGCTCTAACAGCTATATTGCTACTAGTGACACTGGGTAAGTCTTTTAGGACGAATCCTATTTACACTTGTGGGAGGAGGTATTTACGCAAGTCTGCATCATGACATGGTGATACGAAATAACTTTCACAATATATGGGTTCGTATCTACGTATATACAGACCTAGGATACGTACAGGAGTCTTTCATAAGGCGGTTTGCCGAAAGAGGTACTGGGTACATTTATAGAATACTGTAAAAGCTAATGTGTTAAAATGACAGAATGCTATGTTTTATAGCATCTGAAATATATTATTTATTTATTTGATTGGTGTTTTGAGGTGTAACCAAAATATTTCACTTATATCAGCATAAAATGGTGAGAGGAAACCGGGCAGAAACCGTGGGAAAACCACGAGCATACGCAAGTTGCTGCAGACCCACAATGATTTATAATGTAAGACTCTATAAAAATTATTACATTATATGTGCCATAGGCCTACTCTTGTTCTATTACTGTTGAATATAGAATACTTTTGTTTGTGCATAAGAATTGCGTTGTCCATACCAGCATAGCATAGGTTGTAAATTAATCTGTACTAGAGACAGGTGCCCAGAAAACTTAATATTATATGTTAAATATATTAAATTTTAGAGTGAACCTTTAGGTAAATAAATAAAAGTCATCAAATAATAAACAAACAAATAAGTAATCATATATAAAAATAACATAAGTTAATTCTGTACAGCTGGCAGTCAGCTGATCACGCCGACGATGATGTGTTAAATGAAGTGTATTAAGGAGAAGACGGGGGAAAGCTCAGCCCCGTGGGACAGTCCTGCAGCCCAGGACTGCAAGAAAGAATGTATTAAGAAATTGTAAGTGAAACTGTGTACGGAACACGTGAAATGATGGGAAGGGGAAACTCTCTCACCGACCCAATGTTTATCCACCTTTTGTTCTTCCTTTACTCTACCCAGATTTTTAAAACTGCAATTTTCGGGCACGTTTCCACAATCCTTGCTATTACACAAAAGGTTTCCACGAACGGCCATATTTTAATTACTGCAAGGTTTCGGCCACAAGTTTTATACCCCTCACAGTAAGAACGCCCTTTACACTAGTGGCAAATGCAAAGTATTCTTTCTGATCTAGGTTTCAATAGCTGCAATTTTCGGCCACAATTGCAGTAAGTTCCGGACTCTTCACAAGGATTGAATGCAATTTTGTTACCCAGTTCAATAGGCTTGAAAGTGGCCGTGCCGTCCATTGCGTCTATGATTATCAAATGTTATTTGGTCTTTTTCGTTTTAGCTGAGGTTTCAAGAACTACATTTGTCGGTCACATTTTAAATTTCATACCCCAAGTACCGGTATTGCATGTTTCAACGAATGCGTTGGCGGATATACTCCCCACTTTTCAACAATTGCAATTTTCGGCTAGACTTCTATTAAATCTGGTACCTATCGTATAGCGCTGGTTTTAACAATTAATTGCATTTTACGGCCAGACTTCTATTACGTGATCCGTATATGTCAAGACATATTAACCGTCCAGAACAGTTTAAACAACTAAAAACTGACTGGTTCTAAATTTTAAGAACCTTTAGAGGGGTCTTAACTTAATCAGTGTGCCACGAAATACAGAGGTTTACCAAACTTCCGAAATTGTTAATTAAGCGAAAGCGGTAAAAGATAAATAAATAATCGTTTTCGAATGAACCGTCATCTTCACCTCATTTTTAACACCCACATTATTTTCCTTTCATGTTTTTGTTCGTTCTCACAGACTGGACATGATCCCACCTGAGCTTCGAGGAGATATCAAAGCAATTTATGGACAAGAAGAAGCCAACCATAAATGATCTGCATAACGCGTGATGTAAGGCTAATTAAAAAATCCGGCATGCAACAGATAATGCTTTCCATAGAGTTAGTTCCCTTCGTACATATACTGTACATGGCTATATAGCACACAACTGTTGTAGCGTGCACCGTTTGAGTGCAATTAAGGTATATTCGGGTTTGGCTTATGGCGAGGAAACTCGATCGATTAACCGGTCTAGACAAAAAATGTTATATTAAATACATGTGCAAAAACTTTTCAATATATAAAAGCTCTGTATGTAAAGTGCAAATATACATTCTTACAATACTACATCGAGCATATCTGTAAGCGAAATGCTGACTTGCATAATGTTGCTTTGAACCACAGCTTCTGAAATACGCATCAATTTCTACGTATGAAAAACAACCAAAACACATTGAAATCTGAAATTTATAGGACCGCTGCGGTGGCCAGATGGTTGGAGGCGTCCGCTTCGAAGTCAGGAGACCCGAGGTCGTACTAAAAGCTTTTTAAGTAGTGCTCTTGCTGTCTCACTTGGCACTTAGCACTAGGAGTTGAGAGGAAGGAACAGGGCTGGTTGACATGGTGTCAGTATAATGTCACTGCGTGAGGTGTCATACATGTCTGGTGTCATACATGTCCTGGTGTCTTGGCATGATACTTCAAGCTGTGACGCTAGCTTTTTGGCGGCATTGACTCTCCCTGCCAACAAGAAGACACAGTATATGTACACACTCCTAATGACTCCTCGCCGTCATATGACTGGAAAATTGTTAAGTACGACATTAAACCTCAAGCATGCATACATACATGTGAAACCTGACATGCATACGACACGTGAGTGCTTGAGGTTTAGCGTCCGTACTTAAAAATTTTTCAGTCATATGACAACGAAGGAATCCTTATAGGGCGCATGTAATTTACCTCCTTGTGGCAGGACGGATTTCCACCGCTCTCTTTGTAGTCCTGCTTCACTGAGGCGGCTTACCGAAGGTAAGTTAGCTGCCCCCCGCGTGAACCATTATACTGATGCAGGTCAACCAGTCGTTGTACTATCCCCTTCATGCTAAATGCCAACGAGGAAGTTAAAACTTTCCTCTTTTAAGGTCTTATGTTTGACTCGTCCCAGGACTGACCCTGATCTACCGCTCCCAAAGCGGACGCGCTATATACTGTGCTGTCGTAGGATGTGCCGGTCATAGGATATGTGGAAAGTTCTGCCGGCAACCTGCAGGCGGATGGTTGTGGATTTTCTCAGGGCTATATCCGGTTTCACTATATACAATGCTGGCTATAGTAGTATAAGTGAAATATTTCCACGTAGGCCCTATACGGCGTGAAGCACCATAAATAAATAATAGAAATAATAGAAATAAATAAATAAATAAATAAATATGTACGTCTTTATTAGAGGCTGTTATTTGTGTTTTGATGTATGCACACACAGGCAGCCGGGGTCTTTGGTACAAAATTGCATGAAAATGGGTTTATGAAAGGGATTATTAGATACTTTGTGCCAAAAATCACAGCTTTCCTTTTACAATAGACAAAACGGCTCTATATACTATGTAAGTAAACAGCATGAGATATGTAAACCAGTGTGTATATATATAAGACACACACACTTGCATGCATAAAAAATAAGTATTGTGCAATCACTGAAGCGTTAATTTACTGCACCTAAGTGCATGTATACTGCACATGTGCAAGGCCTACGTGTACATGCACGTGTACAGAGTACATGTAAATACCCAAAGACCGCTTCGGCGGCCTAGTGCATGGTTAGGGCGTTTGTCTCGTCCGCAGTCGGAAGACCCGGGATCAAACCTGGGTCGGGTCATACCAATTAAAGTGGTACTTGTTGCTGCCTGAACTGGCGCACAGCACTGAGTTGTTAGAGCAAGGAAACAGAAATCGTTGGCCAAGTGTCAGTAAAATGTGACGGGGTGGAGTGACTTGTCTGTCTTTGCCACGATGCTTCAGTGATGGCATGCACGCACACCTATAATGACTCCTCGTCGTTATATGACTGAAAAATTCTTATGTACGACGTAAAACCTCAAGCATGCATGCAAGCATACATACATACATACATACAGTCATACAGTCACACAGTCATACAGTCAGTCACATACAGGCACACATACATACATAAATACCACCAAGGTCCCACCGCCGTGATACACTAACCAACAAAAACACATTAATTCAATATCAGGAACGTGTTCATCAGTTGGAACGTGTTAATCAGTTGGAACTTGTTAATCAGTTGGAACGCGTTAATCCGCTAGATGGACGAAAATGGTATCCGTTATCACTCAGGAAACTGTGAGTTCACGTCCACCTCATCCTGGCTTCCTCTGCTGCTGTACATTGGAAGGTCTGCAGCAGCCTGCGGATGGTCGTGGGTTTCCCCCGGGCTGTGTCCGTTTTCCGCCCACCAAAATGCTGGCCGCCGTCGTATAATTGAGATATTCTTGAGTACGGCGTAAAACATCAATCAAATAAATATCGGCAAAAGCAATAGGTAGGCCCTACTGTCATGGAGTTTTATTTATTTACTTATTTTATTGGTGTTTTGCGCCATACTCAATAATATTTCACTTATATTGACAGCATGGTCAGCATTATGGTGGGGGGAACTCCGACAGAGCCCGGGGGGAACACGCGGCCATCCGCAGGTTGTTGGCAGACCTTCCCATGAACGACCGGAGAAGAAGCCGGCGTGAGCTTTACTTGAACTCACATTGACCGCATTGGTGAGAGACTAATGAGTTCATGGGGTTTTAGACTAACAGGCCTCAAAGTGGTTGTCGACGTACAAATGATACAAGACTTCGATTTCATATGTAAACAGCTTGTATAGAGTACCCTATATCAAGATACACATGTATTGTTAAATTAAATACCAAGGTCGATATATAGAACCAGATGCAAGCATGATGACTCAGCAAATTATGATCGATCGTTGTTGTTGTATAATTACAAGCAGGTTACAATGACCTCGATTATCTTTCCTTGCTCCCTTTTATCATGTTATATATATATCAACAATATCAAAGGTGTTTCTGCCGTATCCACGACATATGAACATTCCCTAAACTACATACTGAAGGTTATATATAGGCCTTTACAAGTGCCACAAAGCGGATATAGAAAAAAGTCAAAGATAAAATAAGTGCGATCGGCCTAATTATCCTCAAGGCCCAAGAGGCCTATACATGCTATTCAGTTGACAGGGAGCTGGACATGTGAAGATTGTTCAGTCGTTCCTTGATTCTTCTTGCATACACTAAAAATCGGTCGGCAGGGGGGGGGGGGGGGGGGGGCTAAAAGGTGCTACACACTTACTGAAGATTCTATACCTGCTAAAACAACCGAGTGTGAGAGGCACTCATGTACAGAGACAGGTGTATATTCGTATAGTACACAATTTGTGTACCAGTGATCTTCATATTATGTAACTTGTAAGTAAGCCAATTTATCCATAATTTTAAATTTATATCGTATAACCCTGTCTGATTTTTAATCACGTATATAGAGTGTATATAGCCATACAGGCCTACATTGTCGAAATACATTCTGTGCTCCGCATTTTTTATCTGATCATAAATTTCTCTCCTTTAACAGCATGCTGTAAACCAAAATCTTTAGTGAAATTTGTGGCCTGTGTATGGATCAAAAGAACTATACATGTATACGTTTACACTACCCCACCACCTGTGGGAAATGTATACATATATAAGTTTACACCACCCCACCACCTGTGGGAAAATGTATACATGTATACGTTTACACTACCCCACCACATGTGGGAAAATGTATACATGTATACGTTTACACTACCCCACCACCTGTGGGAAAATGTATACATGTATTAAGTTTACACCACCTGTGGGAAAATCTATACATGTATACGTTTACACCACCCCACCACCTGTGGAAAAATGTATACATGCATAAGTTTACACTACCCCACCACCTGTGGGAAAATGTATACATGTATACGTTTACACTACCCCACCACCTGTGGGAAAATGTATACATGTATAAGTTCACACTACCCCACCACCTGTGGGAAAATGTATACATGTATAAGTTCACACTACCCCACCACCTGTGGGAAAATGTATACATGTATAAGTTCACACTACCCAACCACCTGTGGGAAAATGTATACATGTATTAAGTTTAAACTAGCCCACCATCTGTGGGAAATGTATACATGCATAAGTTTACACTACCCCACCACCTGTGGGAAAATCTATACATGTATACGTTGACACTACCCCACCACCTGTGGGAAAATGTATACATGTATACGTTTACACTACCCCACCACCTGTTGGAAAATGTATACATGTATACGTTTACACTATTCCACCACCTGTTGGAAAATGTATACATGTATACGTTTACACTATTCCACCACCTGTGGGAAAATGTATACATGTATAAGTTCACACTACCCCACCACCTGTGGGAAAATGTATACATGTATAAGTTCACACTACCCAACCACCTGTGGGAAAATGTATACATGTATTAAGTTTAAACTAGCCCACCATCTGTGGGAAATGTATACATGCATAAGTTTGCACTACCCCACCACCTGTGGGAAAATCTATACATGTATACGTTGACACTACCCCACCACCTGTGGGAAATGTACACATGTATAAGTTTACACTACCCCACCACCTGTGGGAAATGTATACATGCATACGTTTACACTATTCCACCACCTGTGGGAAAATGTATACATACCTGGTCACTTCTACAAGTCTATATATACATGTATGGGCGTATCGTTCCTTAGACGAGAGATTAGTCTGTTAATTTTAACAGAAAGATATGTTGTCTGGGTGATCCTAGAATGTATTCTGTATTCCTAAAGTTGATACATATACATATATGTAAATATGTAAATCGCCTTTAAAAAAAAAGCCACAATCCTCTTGGGAGTTTAAAATTTTAAACTTGAGACTTCAAACATCGCAATTACAAGATACGACATACGTGTATAAGGGTCATCGACATAAGGAGATCTTTCGGCATGCTCTGGACCTTGACTGGATATGTTTCCTGGCACAAACATACAACACATAAATTCTTGAAACACTAAACACAGGGTAATGCAGCATTTGGTTAGTCAACCAAACATTTCTAAATAGGAAACTTACGTACATTAAAATTCATAGGGCATAAATACTATGTTATTGATATATATATATATATATATATATATATATATATATATATATATATATATATATATATATATATATATATATATATATATATAATATAATATATAAACACCTTATACGTACATAAATAGGTATAAGGGTTATTTATACAAGATAACATTAAAAAAATATTTATGAAATTTCACATATGTATATACTATAAAATAAACGTGCGATGTATTAAGCCTTTGCTGTTATAAAGTTTAGGGAACCTCCGTCTTCCTCTCCGGTCGTGCGTGGGAAGGTCTGGCAACAACCTGCGGATGGTAATGGGTTTCCCCCCGGGCTGTGCGCACTTTCCTCCCACCATACTGATTGCCGCTGTCGTAGAAGTGAGATATTCTTGAGTTCGACGTAAAACATCAATCAAATAATAGGCGGTCTTGTTCTACGACTGGACACTGTAGTATCCGGGTCATTCCCGTTCTACAGGCCGTGGATCAGACAATGTAACAGAAATTTGTCTGTAATATAAAGAACAATCAAATCACAAGCTGTATGTGGACGTATTTTCTTAAGCGGGTAAAGTCTGCCATAAACTGGCAAAACACTCTGTTCACCGTATTGTGTACACCTTACGCAGGACGATGACCTCACCGTCACACTGACAGTACAGGGACCTTGATTCACTGCCCGAAGTCACGCGCACCGGTGTTGTCAATATGACGTTTTCATGACGCCGGAGGCTAAATATAGAAACGCCGGGTAAAGATAGCCCAAACCAAATCAATTATTCGTTACTTGTTTTTAACATAGCTCATATCACAGTTCTTCGCTGGCCGAGCGCAACTATAGGCCTACGTGTATATGTAATAGCCCATATATCTCATTCAAACGGTGTCGTAGTCATTGAACTATTATACTATTATTAAGCGCGTGAAAATATCTGTGTTATACGTATGAAATTGCGTCATTTTCTGGGCTAAAGGCAGAGGTTGTTTTCGTCACTATACTGTTTCCTGCACTGTTGCCTTGTATACATATCTCGGCGACGTAATTCTTGATGTGTAAAGTTTCAGTCCCGGTTTCCTCCCACCATAATCCTTTTCTCCGTCGTATAAATGAAATATTCTTGAATACGGCGAAAAACATTAAAAAAAATAAATTAAATAACTAAAACTAAATAATTAAAATTTCTGTCCATTTTTTGTCAGTCACCATATATACAGTCGATGAAACAACTGTAACCTGACACCATTGGGCAATCAAATGTATTCAGACAATACTACTCCTATGGCCTCCGTGGCTCAGTTGGTTAGCGCGCTAACACAGCCTAATGACCCAGGTGTCTCTCACCAATGCGGTCGCTGTGAGTTCAAGTCCAGCTCAAGCTGGCTTCCTCTCCAGTCCTGAGTGGGAAGGTCTGGCAGCAACTTGCAGATGGCCCCCCGGGCTCTGCCCGGTTTTCTCCCACCATAATGCTGGTAGCCGTCGTATAAGTGAAATATTCTTGAGTACGGCGTAAAACACCAATCAAATAAATAAATACTACTCCAAATATCTTACGTTGAAAACCTTGTTTGAAGGATGACGGATTGCATTTCCGTCCATCTAACGGATTAATCCCTTCCCGATTACGGACTAATGCGTTATCAGGAAATGATTATTTCCCTATTACGAAGGGACTAATCCGTTAGATCGATTAAAAAGAAATGGGTCGTCCTCAAAGGAACGGATGATAAATCTTGTAAATCAACTGTATCCTGGATGGCACCATATGTCGATGGCAAAAGAACAATCAATTTTATCCGGACACCATTAATATCGCTAGGACAAGAGCAATCCATTGTAACCGGACACCATTAATATCGCTAGGACAAGAGCAATCCATTGTAACCGGACACCAATGAATATCGCTAGCAAGAGCAATCCATTGTAACCGGACATTACTAATGTTGCTGTAGCTGTTGGTTGATCCACTGTACCCTGAAAATACTAATGTCGTAAACAAGAGGACAATCAAGTGTACCCAGACCCATTAATATCGCCAACGATATCCGTTATATTCCAACACCATCCATTAATGTCATTACCGAATGAATATTGGAATACTTTATTCCGACACCATTAATTTCACTAGTCATTCGTCAATACACCGACTTTTGTCAGGCACAACGATATATAAAACCACAGGGGTTTAACAAATCCACTGCGATTTGAAACGTTTCACATAGCCGTCTATTCATGGGAGCAGTATCATTTCATGATTACTGTGATGATTGTATAATCAGACTGATCAGTCGCAATATATATAATCATAAAACTGTATCACACAGCGGAGACGTTTCAAAGTACCGTTTATGCAAATCCCCACTCGTTAATTTGTCTGGCACGTAATGGAAAGTTTAGATTACGGCGAACGCAGGGGTGAGTTCCAATCCACTCGAGTTCTTCATCAACTCGAAAGCACGATGCAATAAAGCCTATATGCACGAAAAAAAAACAATTTGAAAATTTAAAACAAGATGTGAAAGTGTCTATAGTGGAGAGGATGCACACACAGTGGGGAAAATGTCTATAATGGAGAAGATGCACAGTGGAGAAAATTCTATAGTGGAGAGAATGCACACACAGTGTGGAAAATGTCTATAGTGGAGAGAATGCACACACAGTGGGGAAAATGTCTATAGTGGATAGGATGCATACACAGTGGGGGAAATGTCTATAGTGGATAGGATGCACAAACAGTGGGGAAAATGTCTATAGTGGAGAAGATGCATACACAGTGGGGGAAATGTCTATAGTAGAGAGGATGCAAACACAGTGGGGAAATTTAAACAGTGGAGAAGATGCATACACAATGGGGAAAATGCCTATAGTGGGGAGGATGCATATGCAGTGGGGAAAGTGTCTGTAGATTGGATGCATAAATAAAGGGGGAAATGTCTGTACTAAAAAGGATGCATACATGATGGGAAAATGTCTATTGTGGAAAGGATGCATACACAGTGGGGGAAATGTCTATGGTAGAGAGGATACATACACAGTGGGGAATATGTCTATAGTGGAGAGGATGCATATACAGTGGGGAAAATGTCTATAGGGGAAAGGATGCATACACAGTGGGGGAAATGTCTATAGTGGATAGGATGCATACACAGTAGGGAAAATGTCTGTTGTGGAGAGGATGCATACACGTTGGGAAAATGCCTATAGTGTGGAGGATGTGCACACTTTGGGGAAAATGTCTATAGTCGATTGGATGCATACACAAAAGGTGAAATGTCTATAGGGGAAATGATGCATACATAATGGGAAAAATGCCTATAGTGGAGAGGATGCATACACAATGGGGGAAATGTCTATATTGGATTAGATGCATACACAAAGGGGGTGGGGGGGGATGTCTATAGTGGAGAGGATGCACACAGAGTGGGAACAATGTATACTGTGGAAAGGATGCACACACAGTGGGGAAAATGTCTATAGTGGATAGGATGCATACAGAGTGGGGAAAGTGTTTATATTGATGCACACACAGTGGGGGAAATGTCTATAGTAGAGAGGATCCATACAGAGTGCGGAATATGTCTATAGTGGAGAAGATGCATACACAATGGGGGAAATGCCTATAGTGGGGAGGATGCATATACAGTGTGGAAAGTGTCTGTAGATTGGATGCATAAATAAAGGGGGAAATGTCTATACTAAAAAGGATGCATACATGGTGGGAAAATGTCTATTGTGGAAAGGATGCATACACAGTGGGGGAAATGTCTATAGTAGAGAGGATACATACACGGTGGGGAATATGTCTATAGTGGAGAGGATGCATATACAGTGGGGAAAATGTCTATAGGGGAAAGGATGCATACACAGTGGGGGAAATGTCTATAGTACAGAGAGTGCACACACAGTTGGGAAAATGTCTATTGTGGAGAGGATGCATACACGTTGGGAAAATGCCTATAGTGTGGAGGATGTGCACACTTTGGGGAAAATGTCTATAGTCGATTGGATGCATACACAATGGGGGAATGTCTATATTGGATTAGATGCATACACAAAGGAGGGAATGTCTATAGTGGAGAGGATGCATACAGAGTGGGAACAATGTATATTGTGGAAAGGATGCACACACAGTGGGGAAAATGTCTGTAGTGGAGAAGATGCATACATAGTGGGGAAAGTGTTTATATTGATGCATACACGATGGGGAAAATGTCTATAGTGGAGAGGATGCATACACAGTGGGGAAAATGTCTATAGTAGAGAGGATGCTTATAGTGAATAAGATGCATACATAGTTGGGGAAATGTCTTTAGGGGAGAAGATGCATACTTAGTGGGGAAATTGTTTATAGTGGAGAGGATGCATACACAGTGGGAATAATGTCTATAGTGGAGAAGAAGCATACACAGTGGGGGAAATGTCTATAGGGTGCATACACGGTGGGAAACTCTCTACAGTTGAGAGAATGTATACACATTGGGGACAATGTCTATAGTGGAGAGAATGCATACAGTGTGGGGAAAATGTCTATAGTGGAGAAGGTGCATACACAGGGGGAAAATTGTCTACAGTGGAGAGAATGCATACACATTTGGGACAATGTCTATCGTGGAGAGGATGCATACACGGTGGGGAAAATGTCTACACGGAAGAAGATGCATACACAGTGGGGGAAATGTCTATAGTGGAGAGGATGCTTACACGGTGGGGAAACTCTCTACAGTGGAGAGAATGCATACACATTGGCGACAATGTCTATAGTGGAGAAGATGCATACAGAATGGGGAATATGTTTATAGAGGAGAGGATGCATACACAGTGGGGAAATTTAAACAGTGGAGAAGATGCATACACAATGAGGAAAAATTAAACAGTGGGGAGGATGCATATACAGTGGGGAAAGTGTCTGTAGATTGGATGCATAAATAAAGGGGGAAATGTCTATACTAAAAAGGATGCATACATGGTGGGAAAATGTCTATTGTGGAAAGGATGCATACCCAGTCGGGAAAATGTCTAAAGGGGAGAGGACGCATACACAGTGGGGGAACTGTCCACAGTGGAGAGGATGCATATACAGTGGGGAAAATGTCTATAGTGGAGAAGAAGCATACACAGTGGGGGAACTGTCTACAGTGGAGAAGATGCATATACAGTGGGAAAATGTCTATAGTGGATTAGATTCATACACAGTGGGGGAAATGTCTATAGTAAAGAGGATGCATACACAGTGGAGAAAATGTCTATAGTGGATTGGGTGCATACACAGTGGGGGAAATGTCTACAGTGAAGAGGATGCATACACCATGGAGAAATTGTCTATAGTGGATTGGATTCATATACAGTGGGGGAATGTCTGTAGTAGAGAGGATGCATACACAGTGGGGGAAATGTCTATAGTGGATTGGATTCATACACAGTGGAGGAAATGTCTATAGTGGAGAGGATGCTTATAGTGAATAAGATGCATACACAGTGGGGGGAATGTCTATAGTGGAGAGGATGCATACACGATGGGGAAAATGTCTATAGTGGAGAGGATGCAAACACGATGGGAATAATGTATGTTGTTGAGAAGAAGCATACACAGTGGGGAGAATGTCTATAGGGGAGAGGATGCATACACGATGGGGAAAATATCCATAGTGGAGAGGATGCATACACGATGGGAATAATGTATGTAATGGAGAAGAAGCATACACAGTGGGGGGGAGGTCTATAGGGGAGAGGGTGCATACACGGTGGGGAAATTGTCTATAGTGGAGAGGATGCATACACGATGGGGAAAATGTCTATAGTGGAGAGGATGCATACACAGTTTTGAAAATCTCTGTAGGGGAGAGGATGCATACACGGTGGGGACACGATCTAGGGTGGAGAGGATGCATATACGGTGGGTAAAATGTCTATAGGCTAGAGGATGCATATACGGTGGGTAAAATGCCTATAGTGTGGAGGATGTGTTCACAGTGGGGGAAATGTGTGTAGTGGAGAGGATACATACACGAAGGGAAAATGCCTATAGTGTGGAGGATGTGTTCACAGTGGGGGAAATGTGTGTAGTGGAGAGGATACATACACGAAGGGAAAATGCCTATAGTGTGGAGGATGTGCTCACAGTGGGGAAATGTCTCTAGTGGAGAGGATACATACACGAAGGGAAAATGCCTATAGTGTGGAGGATGTGCTCACAGTGGAGGGAATGTCTATAGTGGAGAGGATACATACACGAAGGGAAAATGCCTATAGTGTGGAGGATGTGTTCACAGTGGAGGGAATGTCTATAGTGGAGAGGATACATACACGAAGGGAAAATGCCTATAGTGTGGAGGATGTGTTCACAGTGGGGGAAATGTGTGTAGTGGAGAGGATACATACACGAAGGGAAAATGCCTATAGTGTGGAGGATGTGCTCACAGCGGGGGAAATGTCTCTAGTGGAGAGGATACATACACGAAGGGAAAATGCCTATAGTGTGGAGGATGTGCTCACAGTGGGGGAAATGTCTCTAGTGGAGAGGATACATACACGAAGGGAAAATGCCTATAGTGTGGAGGATGTGCTCACAGTGGGGGAAATGTCTCTAGTGGAGAGGATACATACACGAAGGGAAAATGCCTATAGTGTGGAGGATGTGCTCACAGTGGGGGAAATGTCTCTAGTGGAGAGGATACATACACGAAGGGAAAATGCCTATAGTGTGGAGGATGTGCTCACAGTGGGGGAAATGTCTCTAGTGGAGAGGATACATACACGAAGGGAAAATGCCTATAGTGTGGAGGATGTGCTCACAGTGGGGGAAATGTCTATAGTGGAGAGGATACATACACGAAGGGAAAATGCCTATAGTGTGGAGGATGTGCTCACAGTGGGGAAAATGTCTATAGTGGAGAGGATGCATACACGATGGGGAAAATGCCTATAGTGTGGAGGATGTGCTCACAGTGGGGGAAATGTCTATAGTGGAGAGGATGCATACACAGTGGGGGAAATGTCTATAGTGGAGAGGATGCATACACGAAGGGAAAATGCCTATAGTGTGGAGGATGTGCTCACAGTGGGGGAAATGTCTGTAGTGGAGAGGATACATACACGTTGGGAATAATGTCTGTAGTGGAGAAGAAGCATACACAGTGGGGGAATGTGTATGCGGAGAGGATGCATACACAGTGGGGGAAATGTCTACAGTAGAGAGGATGCATACACAGTGGGGACAATGTCTATAGGGGAGAGGATGCATACACAGTGGTGAAAATGTCTGTAGAGGAGAGGATGCATACACGGTGGGGACACTGCCTAGAGTGGAGAAGATGCATACACAGTGGGGGAAATGTCTATAGTGGAGAAGATGCATATACGGTGTGTAAAATGTCTATAGTGGAGAAGATGCATATACGGTGTGTAAAATGTCTATAGGGGAGAGGATGACTATACGGTGGGTAAAATGTCTATAGGGGAGAGGATGCATATACGGTGGGTAAAATGTCTATAGGGGAGAGGAAACATATACGGTGGGTAAAATGTCTATAGGGGAGAGGATGCATAGACGGTGCAGGAGTGAGACTTCATTTTCATGGGTGGTTTGGGGACCCGGCCAGCATGATGGGCGGTGTATATAGTTTGCTTAGCACTATACACTTTAATCTAAATGTTTTCTACATATACTTATTAGTACGGAGAGTTATCAAACAGCCTATCAAAAAAGTTTGTACTGGAAAATACTCTCTTGGGGCAATTTTTTGTTTATCAGCGAAGTAAAGCAAATGACATTTCATATAAAATATTCTTTCACGCCAAAAATTACTTTCACCCGTGACAACAGAATATATTTTGTCATTTTTATTCACATGTATATGAAAGTATTTTTATAGGAATAATTTAGAAAAAGACATTTCCACCCCAGTGGAAATAATTAATCTGTGGGGAAAAAAAACTACCACATTTGTAGAAAATTATTTTTCTTTATGAAATATAAGTATTTTTTGTGTAAACAAATATTTCTGTTAAAATTATAACATTGCTGGTAAACTGTTTACTATATGCCGTCATACAATCAGCTATTTACAGCTATTGTTGGGAAAAAGTATAAACAAATTCAAACGAAATTTCGTCACGAAACTGCACAAGCTACGGTACATTTGATTTCATTCGGCACATCAGATGAGCGCGGTGCTACGTAAAAATATTTCGTTAGTAAATACCCGCCACCTTGTACTCGATGTTGATAGGGAAAATTAAGTTGACCTATCTATAATAATATACGCCATGCATGCCTGTTGTACGCCAAATGCTAGGTTCAGCTCACTTTCATTATTAAATATAGATGGGTTTGCAACAATTTTCATTAAAACGGACAGACATAATATTGTCCCAATATTTAACAGCAGGGTTTGTTCTCATATAACAACCTGTTGTCGCGGATGGTAGGAAGGCGTGTCTTCACCGTGTGTTGCTGAATGCATCCAAAAATTGCGGGGGTGCGGGGATTAAGTGTAATTGGGGGTGGTAAAGTTAAACCTAACGCTATACAAGAACCATCTGCCGCACACCATACATGCATGTTTACAGGGTTTCATATGAAACGTAAAATTGATCCTTCCCGCCCCCAAGTTGTTGTATACATATAGGAATATATATAGGAAGAAAAATATTTGTTTATTTATTTAATTGGTGTTTTATGCCGTACTCAAGAAGATTTTAATTGAAAGCTATATAGCAATCTTATATCTGGAAGAAAAAAAGCCACCATGACAGCTATATATGTATAGCGATTTTATTACATGAAGTTTTCGTCGTTGCCTTATATATATATATATATATATATATATATATATATATATATATATATATATATATATATATATATAGCTACTTTATGAATTAAAGCACAACACATGGTGGTAGTTTATGACGACTGTGTACAAAAGTAATAAAAGAAGCTTATTGAAATTCACAAATCAGTTTGTTATAAAATATCTATATATATATATATATATATATATATATATATATATATATATATATATATATCCCAAGCTGACATATAAACCGGCCCCAATATAAAAGGTTTACTACCTCTATTTGAGTTCTGCTCACGTGATACTGAATCATAGGCAAATATACGCCACACCGGCATGCGTAAGCATGTTTTTCCGTATCTAGTATAGTGTAGGAATAAAGGAGTGCAGCTAGGCATAGTTTAAATAAAGAAGTACGTGTGAATATGATGTCATTCTCCTCGTGCTCGGACGTGCAATACATACACTTTATATATACATGGATGCATGATGTAGACTCAAGTACAGGTCGTGTTCAGTACAGTATTGTCTCTGTCAGTATACTGCGTATCTTACCATGCATCGCGATCGATATAGGATTACAATGATGTTTTCTGTATACTATTATTATACAATCAATCAGTCATTACATCAATCAACAGCAACCTGTGGATTGTCGTGGCGTTCCCTCGGGCTCTGTCCGGTTTCCTCCCACCATGAGGCTGGCCTCCGTCGTATGGGTGAAATATTTTTGAGTACGGGGTAAAATACCAATTAAATAAATAAATAATATCAATCAATAAATCCATCAACCGATCTTCGATACATCCATCCTACTTAATAAACCAATTGGTCGATAAATGTGGCATATACCGGAACAGGCAAATTAGCTTAATCAATCAATCAATCGATCAGTCAGTCAGTCAGTCAGTCGATCAATCAATCAGTCGATCAATTGATCAATCAATCCCGCCCAAAAGGCCACCCATCAAGCCACCCTCAAAAACAATCAATGAATAAAATCAATCATATAAAATTCTATACTATAATATATGTAGGTGACTTTAGCATAGGCTCTGACCATTTGAACTCCGCCGTATGTGATTATTGGACTGCAGTATACATATATATATACAAGCAATTCACACAGAACATGAAGTAAACTGACTACACTTAAATATATACAGATGTGCAAATATGTTGATCATATGTACGTATGAGTCAGATGTAACTTCAGTTTTCAGTGAACCAAAAGGTCAAACGTGTTTTCTTTATCTGCTTAGGCACAAAATATTTACCCTCTACCTGCACCGTCATGCAATATGCACGAATAACAATAGAATATGGATTCGCTGTGTTGTTTTGTTTATTATTATTTATTTGTTCTGTCAAACAGCAGCATTTGCGGAAGTAACAGGTGCCGATTGTTTATTCGGTTTGGCCTGATATATGTATAGCCTGTGGCGTGATTGGCCAACAGCACATGTGACACTTACTCAGGTCGGATATAAAGTATCTATCCGCATGTGACCAACTGGAATCGTAAAATCAAGGCGCAAAAGAAGAGAGAGTTGATCTACAAAGGGGCTTTCTCCAGTGATATTGGTTTTCCTTTATCGGACATATACTTTGAGTTCGAAGAAGCGTTTTTACGCCGTTAAAGCACTGTTCTCAAAGGTTGCCGCGGACTATTTCGTATAGCGGAGTTATCTCAGAGCTCTAGTGGTCCAAATCCCGGCGGAGGGACACAGTTGACACAAAGCTTGGAGAAAAGAGAGCTCACCGGATTTCACGCAGGGCGGAGAAGGCACAATATTTCTTCGGTTTGGAACTAAACAAAATCCGTCAAGATGGTGGAAGGGGGCATGAAATGCATCAAATACCTTCTGTTTGTCTTCAACTTAATTTTTGTGGTGAGTATGATTGTGTTTTAGTCGCAACTATAGGCGGCGTATCAAGCCGAACTTTCTTGTGCAGCGCAGCGTAAACTTCCGATCAACAGCTGCCACATCAACACTACTCCACTGCTACAATCAGCCCGCCTGGAAAATGTTCACAGAAAACTTCTGTTAATCTCTTAAATGTTTTTGTAATAGCAGGCCATCTATGGTTATTTTGTGGAAAAAATAATTCAGTTAAAAATGCTGGTTTTTGTCATGTTGTTAGCTACAGAGTATGTTAATGTTACTTGTTTATACCTCTGTAACAAGAGTTTGAAACATTCTAAACAAGTGTAGCGTGCAATTGTTACAAATGTAACATTTGAATAAAGGATCGGGATTGCGCTAAATTCTCCCACAAGATTGTAGTTTTAGATGCAGGTAAAAGTCTTATGATTTTGGTGCTGAAACATAGACACTTGCTCTAGGACATGACCATACCTCTTAAACCTCAAATCTCTTTCTAAAAAGTAGACCTTTAAAAATCAGGCATGTAAGGAGTACCTCAAGTATTGAATGAAGGTAAAGGGTCAAATACAGACTATTAATATACATGTATTTTGCAACTGTACATTAATGTGAGATGTCAGTGTCGTGTTCATGCTAATAACCTTCAGATGTTGTGAATTTGTGCATTAGTTAATTGCATTCCATTAAGAACTTGGGTTCCTTGAAACTGAATTGTTTGTAGCATCACACACGATTCATTTTCATAATTCAGACATGATGAAAATACTAGAGTATGACATCAGAATACATGTACATATTTTGTAAATGTTTTTTGGTATTTTATACATAATGTCCAGCTTTAAGACAATAGTCATAACTTAGTATTAATTTTTTAGAACATTTACATTATTTACTTCCTGTTACACTGTGTCCATCAGAGTTACACTGCTCTAAGTTTTAAAACTTCAGGAAGTCTTTCAGAGCAGGAAGACCTGCCTGAGGCTCCCAACACCCAGTTAGCATTTTGGCAGTATATAGGAGAAAGATAACATTGCAAGACGTAGACAAAAAAAAAAAAAAACAAAAAAAAAAAACAACAATGTACATTCTGAGATGTCTGCCTTATATAACACCCAGAAATTACAGTACCCTATTTCATCTAATTACTTGCTCTGCTCTTTTTAAATAGTTTACATGTAATCAAAGCAAGAGTATTTAATTCTTTTTTTCTCTCACATAGTTAGGCCATCTAATAAACAACATACTCATATCTCTACTTCTCCAAAAATGCTGTGAAAGAAAGGTAATATTCTGCTTTCAGCAGTACTATTGTATGTCCCAAAAAATTAGAAGAATTAAGGTATATATTAAACAACAGAACAATCTGCCCAGCATATGTAAATATGGGAATGTCAGCAAACTGTTGTTTGGGCTTAAGAGGAGGTGTAGCAGAGATTTCTTCTAACTTTCATGTTATTTGGACAACACATTTGCTGTAGTGTCTGCGCAAGTAAAGCTTCGAAGTACCAGTAGAACAGCTAGTGCCCAGATACCCACAGTCTCGAACAGGACCCACCTACCCACTCCACCCTTATTCCTGGTTCCATCACCCCTGCTTCCTTGTCTTTGTGTCTCAATTAAGCGATTATTCTGAGATGCTAATTTGATTTGATGAAAGCAATGCTGAAATCCCTTGAAAAAGCATGAAACTTCTCGGACCTAATTACTTAAGCGCTCAGTACAGAAAGGAAATGTAAATTTACGTGAACAAACACTGTTCCTTTCTTTAAAAGGTAACTCGTGGTTTAAGAAAGCGGATAGGTTATCAAAAATGTTGAAATTACTTTTATAGCAATTGGAACCTGCGGATGGTCGTGGGTTTCTCCTGGGCTCTGCCTGGTTTCCTCCCACCATAATGCCAGCCACCGTTGTATAAGTGAAGCATTCTTGAATATGGTGTAAAACACCAATCAAGTAAATAAATAAATTTGTAGCAGTTGTTGTGATTACTCTCGGTAGTTGTGCTGTGTGAAAATATCAGTCCAGCTCGTCAATTTGTATTAAAATGTGTAGAAAGGGGGTCCAGTATTCTTACTAAGGTGAAAGCTTTTTAAGTGTCATAGCAACAGTTCCTGAGGCACACCTTCCTTGATGTTTAGCATTTTTTTTTTCTATAAATATTTTTAAAAGGTTGAAGTGAATGTACTTGTACTGAAGTGCTTGGTTTTGAGTATATGCCTAGTATGTGAATGGGGGATATTTGTAGTGGTAACACAGTGCATGTGGCCCTGACTCATGCCCTCATAATGAGTTGATATATTGTAGTATGTCTCTGTGATGCATAAGGACAGTCCCACTGGAACTACCGTAATTACTCTATTATGAGTTTGTGATCAGAAGTATTGCATAATGCCAGTTGACATTTACTGGAGGAGTGAGAAATATTTTGGTGAGGTTGCTTAATTTGTGCTTATATCCAGCATGCAGAGAACCACACTAAATTGTTGATTATATGCTATTAAATGAAGTAGTTGCTGGGTCATGAAATGGCTTTATGATGTATACCATGTGATATCTTCCAAATGCCAGTTAAAATTATTGTCTGTGGAAGAGAATCGTGCCATGAGCACTGTATCAACTGAAACATTATTGTATATACTCGGTTTTGTATTACAAATTGATGAGCCAAACTGATATCATTTGTGACCACATGTACCAGGACTGAGATTGAAAATTAGATGCCTGTTATGATATATAGTGTGTTTGTCATTCATAAACACAATGTTGCATACACACCTGTAGACATCCTAAATTTTTTTTTTGTCTTAATTTGGAATTAATTTGCTGAAAATATTAATTTTAAACAATTGTTGCCATTTAGATGATTAAAACAAACACAGTCCGCAGATAATGGTTACGTTTCCGACCTCTCCAAATAATTAGCCTGAAAAATTTTATGCATGTATAATTTTGTGTCCATATATAGTGATCCAGATACATGAATGATGGCTCGCAAGTTTGACGAGCCATGCGCTAAGTTAGGCCCGTACCTTAACATCTCTTTTTCAATGCTGGGGAAGATGGATAGGCAAATGAAAGTGAAGAATCATATAGTATGTGGGAAATGCAGTCTGTGTAAGCATATGCTCTGGTTGAAGGCATTTACATGATCTGGAAGCCGTAAATTACCTAGAACAAGATTGGACAACATAAAAAGTTCAATTTTAAATTTTGCTTTTATTCCATATTTCTTTCTTTTTGTCAGTTCGCCCGTCAAACATACAGTAAAATTGGAGTTGCCTTATTACCTCAAGAAGGGCACATAATGCAAATATAATTTGTCATGCGTATTCCCGTATGCTTTACATTTGTAATGACAACACTTGACAGTAATTAACATGTTTTATGAGTGTTTTGTCAGATTATGTCAGACGAGTTAATCCAACATCCGGGTTTTTTTTTGTGAGAGAAAATCCTGCAGGTTTTCAGCATTTTACATTGTATTGATTTGCCAGAGGTTTTAATAATTCATAGCTTATTCTGCCAGTCTTTCCTGCCTTCCTTTAAACAGACTGCGGTATAACTGACCTAAAATGTTGCCAGCCTATGGACTCTTAAAGTTGCACATTCTGCCTGCCTATGAACTGTTAAAGTTGCACATTCTGCCTGCCTATGGACTATTAAAGTTGCACATTCTGTCTGCCTATGGACTACGGACTGTTAAAGTTGCACATTTTGCCTGCCTATGGACTGTTAAAGTTGCACATTCTGCCTGCCTATGGAAGTACTATTGATCTTAGACTTAGAATGGTGTTTTTCGAGGTTTGGTTGAAAGATAGGATGATCTACTGGAAAAGTGTCAGTTTTATCACCAAAAGTAATGTTTTATTAGACCCTATTAACTGCATTTTTTTATGCAAGATATTAGGTCTTTTAAACTATATATTGTCACACAGATGTCGGCGCACCTACAAATATTAAACATGAAAATTTTAACCTGCACAGTGAAATTGGACATCCATTTTTATTTGGTTTGCTCTAGTACAGTTCATTTCCACATACATGTATAGCATTGTTTCGTCTATAGCAATCACAGATCTCGAATATTTTGAGGGATTTCCCTGTTCAAAGACATACCAAACAAAATTTTCTAGTTGCATAATTTTTCATTTGAGCGTTTAAGTTTTGAAAGAAAGAAACTCTGAAAATGAATATTTCATTATGTCTACCTATTGCTGTCCCCGCACAGGAGAGTTCAAGTAAATAGCAGGAGCATGACATAAACATCATGTACAACAAAGGAGGCCAGGTGTTGAGGCTTGACTTGTTGTTAAACACACGTACCGTCAAGTCAATATGCATATATAAAGAAAACATCTCCATTGTTTATTTTCATTGTCAAGAAGAAAAGAAACATCTCCATTGTTTATTTTCATTGTCAGAAGAAAAAAAATCTAACCAAGGTTACATGAACGTCTAGCTGTAAAACCCACCTCATCCCTTCAACGCTTGATACATTTTTGTCATGTTTAGGACAAGAGTTTGGAAACTTGTTGATTGGTCTCAAACGGTACGAGGAGCTTTTGTGAGAAGCATATGATGAGATTCTCCAGTGCAGAAGACTACTGGAATATTCATATCATCAGAAAGTTCATCTTTAGACAGATGGTGGAAAATTAAGGGACATGATCTCGTTTTACACCTATGCTCTGGTTTTAAATTTGTGCTCTGGTTTCTCTTGTTTTACATTTATGCACTGGTTTTACATCTGTTCTCTCATTTTACATCTATGCTCTTGAACATAGCTTCTTGCACCATGGTTCATCTTGGTTAGTAGATAATATTTTTTGTCTGCCTCCCTGTTTTTTGAAATTGTTATTGTCAAAGAACATGCTGTTATGGGGGAAAAAGCAGTGACCAATGTCATAGCTACGGTACTTCAGAGTACCCTGTGTAGTGTACATGTATATTGGCTAAAAAGAGCAGACCTGGTGTCCCAAAAATTAGAAGAAATATGGTGGGCAGGCATGTTACGGCAAGAGTGGGCCTGTACCAGTATAAACTTCCGTCTCAGTAAGTGTAAATCTGCAACATTTTGATTTTTTTTTATTTAATTGGTGTTTTATGCCATACTCAAGAATATTTCACTTACACGACAGCTGCCAGCACTATGATGGGAGGAAACCGGGCAGAGCCCGGTGGAAACCCACGACCATCCTCAGTTTGCTGGAAGACCTCCCCACATACGGCCGGAGAGGAAGTCAGCATGAGCTGGACTTGAAATCACAGCGACCGCATTGGTGAGAGGCTTCTGGGTCAGTACGCTGCGCTAGTGTGCTAACCAACTGAGTCATGGAGGTCCCATGCAACACTTTGAAACACTGTATCGATATGTATCGAGTTGGTTGACATCATTTTTGGCAGACTAAGCTTATAATCGTGAAGATTTTTTGTGGTATGTACAGTTTCACTACCAGGATTGGCTAAGGTTGGAAAAAAAATATTTACTTTATACAGGTGTTTAAAAATTTATCATTGGCATTGCATTAGACTGTTTTTTGTAAATATAGATTCCTGTCGGGCTGATCGATCTGTACACACTGTGATGATAACAGAGTGAGAGTTGAGTATACAATGTTGTGAACTAGACTCTAGCCGCTGTAAACCCTACAGCCACGGGGACATAGCTTAGCATGGATGTTTAGGGCCATTTTCTGTCATTATTCCGTATGTACCATTGAATGCAGTCAAATTTTCCCCTCCCTGTGATATGCAATATAACCTCTACATAATTGTGATTGTACATGAAAAAGGATGCCAGGAGTATGTACATGTATCACAGGGAATAATTTGCACAGGGTGTAGGTCTGTTCAGCTGAAGAAATGAAGGGAAACGGTTGGTTTGGACATGATTTGCATGCACTGGGTATTACTATGTGCTTCACTTGTGTGCAAATCGCAGCACATTGACCCAGGAACCTCTCACTAATGCGATCGCTGCTAGTCCAGTTCATGCTGGCTGCCGCTTTGGCTGTATGTTGGAAGGGCTGGCAACAACCTGCGGATGCTTGTGGGTTCCCCCATGGCAGGGCCCGTTTTCCACCACCACTAATCAAATAAATAAATATTTGCTAATCTCAGTAAACAAAATCATCGATCTAACAGAATCTCTACCCCCCACCCCCCACCCCCCAACCACTATCACCATCCAGTATGGTTGTCTCTTCTTTGTCTACATACAGCCAGACACTTTAAATAATTGATCAGTGTAAAATGACCTGATGTACATGTAGCTCAGGATTGACAGGCCTGTGCCCCCCTCATCGTCCCCCCCTTACCTCTCTAGTGAGTGCCCCCCCCCCCATCCTTGGTAATAATATACCATTATAGAAACAAGTGATCGCATTTGATGTTGTTTCTGGGCTGTGTCATGTACTGACCAACCTCCGGAGAGTACAGGACGCAGCCGACTTCTAATAATGCTAAGTGCCCAGTGAGGTGTCCCTGGCTGGTGTATACTCATTGGGGATGTGAATGTTGTATTGTTAGACAACATTGCTTTGGAAATGTGATGTGGTTTTGAAATAAGGAATTATGTGTATCATTTTAGAAACAGGAGCCAGACAAATGAATTATTGACAGTAAGATCTACAACCCACCTATTGCATGCCCGTGACCAATTCATGTAAAACCAAACTCTAAGCTGTGATGCAATACCTCAACTTTTTTTTTTACATGGAAGAGCAGTTGTATGCAGTTTATGCACCTGTTTAATTGGCAGTTGTATGCACTTTATGCACCTGTATAATTAGATTTCGGAAACAAAACTGCACTGGAATAACCCAACCAGTTACAGAGCTTCACAAAATTTGTAATGCTGTCAGTCCACACAGAATAATTCCCTCAGAACATGTCTATATTATCATCTTGCAAACCTGCAAAGAATTTGAAGACTTACAGTAGGTAAACGTTTCCGGCCATACGTGGGAAGGTCTGCCAATAACCTGCGAATGGTTGTGGGTTTCCCCTGGGCTCTGCTTGGTTTCCTCCCACCATAATGCTTGCAGCCGTCTTATAGGTGAAGTATTCTTGAGTACTGTTCTTTGTCAATAACACCAATCAAATAAATAAATACAGGTAAAAGTAAAGAATAAAGTAATACAGAATAAATCAGTGCTAAGAAAAAAAAGAGTTATACATTTATGACACATGGCATGGAACAAGTCCATGTTTTCAAAGATTGCTTTTCTGGGTTTCCTGAAAATATGGAAATGTTATTTAGACAGAATGTTTTGAGATTAAAACAGCATTTCAGAGGGTAGACTAATAGGACTATGTTACCAGCTGGTTTGTCATATACTGCTGTAAATTTACATTACTCGCTCAATTCCACACGCACGGCTGTTTTGCCAGAGGATTATAATGTTGGTCCCTGGAGAGGAATGTCAAACATTACTGTGTAATTATTTGCTGACTCGGCTAATCTCAGACCTGACCCTTCCATGCCAGCTCCAGGTCTCTATATATATACCTCCCCCCGCCTTGCTCTGTGTTTGTTGACAGTCATGCACCAATGTAGATGTGATTGTGTGTATACTCATTACAGCATTGTATGAATTAGCACAGCTCGAAGCCATGCAATACACTGTAAAGTTCTGCCCTGTAGAGAAATGGTTAATTAAGTCTGGCCGACTAATTCATACATTAATTACCTGTTTGGTAGAAAAAAAGTCATAATGCAATATTCGTGCATCATCAGTGTGCTGATACAGTGTTTTTGTGTGCTTAAAAACGCATTGTTTCCTGGAATCATTTTGTGAGCAAGTTTTGTTAGGCTCCTGAATAACATTATGTTATTGTTTGCATGCAGCAAGGACAAAATTCCTGTTTTTGATTTATGACGCAAATTTCTTCATAGTTTATAAACTATTGCTTTTGGTACAGAAACTTAAGTTTTCTCAGCATGATGTCCTTTACAAACCATTCCACCCCCCTCAAAACGCCTGTTTTAAGATCAGTAGATCTCTCACCCCCCTCAAAACACCTGTTTTAAGATCAGTAGATCTCTCAATGTGGACAAAATTGTAGGTCAGATACAGTATTTGAGATAAGAGAGATGGATGATGATGAATTTTGCGTGCAAGTTGTTAGATCCGTTTGACCTGTTGACTGTCATCTGCTGCTTCACCTCAACACAGAGCATGCTGATAATCTCATTAATTATCTGGTGCTAGGCCAAATTATTTTCTGTGTGAGGTCATCTTTAAAAACTTCCTTGTTAGTATCAACTCAATCCTATGGAAAGAATGGGGTTGGTTGGGAGTGATTTTTTTGATTTTTTTATTCTAGCTTATGAAAGAGATGAAAATAGATTTCTAGATTATAGATTTCCTTTTTAGAGAAAAATGAAAATAATTCTATGAAAAGCCTTACAAAGGCATTAGCTACGGTCCTTTTTTTTTTTTTGGAGTGTTCAGCGGGTTATCTCAACAAACATATTCTTAATGATGGCCTGAGTAGAGGATGGCTTGGGGACATGGGATGGCTGTATACAATGTATACACACACTCTTTTTGTAATTATATTAATTTCCCATGTATTTACATTTGTCCCTGCAGCAAGTCAGGCAATCATACATTGCCCATTATGCATATTGTTGACTGTGCAAAATGTACAGCTACATAAGTAGCATGCGCATCCAAGGTGGGTGTCATCATGTAAGGGAAATATTCTAGAGTACTGGGTTAAACTGAATAAATAAATCATAGACACCTGTAAACCTCACTGCCATCTGACTCAAGACAGTTAAATGAACCAGTAAAGTACGTGTATGGCACATTAGCATGTCTCTTTTACTGTGCATGTAGAAGTCACATGCAAGACAAGCTCAAGGACCCTTTGAAACTGGCCCTGGAGGCTGATGTCACAAAGAGATTATTGAGCATATAGTTTAAATCTGGAATTTCGTTTAAATTTAAGATATTTGGAACATATTCAGTTATTATTCGGAAACACTTCTTATCCATTTTATAATTGACAAATCTGTTACAATTTGAACTAGCATCTGCTTCCATTGCAAATATTACTGATGTGTGATTGAAGAAAATTTCGATTTGTCTGGAGTCTTTGAGTCAGTGTATCAGAGATAGCAGATACTAAGGTAGCACGAGCGGAGATGATTTTCTTTCAAAGTGACGTTTTTCAAAATCAGCTGATGTAAAATGTTTAAAGTGCATGTACTGTACACCATAAAGTCACTGTAACCAGTATAAGTTTTCATTTTTTTCCATCTCTGTGGGAGACTGAGAACACTGAGAAGTAATAATAGTGAATGCTAAAAGATACAGAGCGGGCCCTCCGTGGCTCAGTTGGTTAGCGCGCCAGCACAGGGTAATGACCTAGGAGAATCTCACCAATGCGGTCACTGTGAGTTTAAGTCCAGCTCATGCTGGCTTCCTCTCCGGCCGTACGTGGGAAGGTCTGGCAGCAACCTGCGGATGGTCATGGGTTTCCTCATGGGTTTCCCCCAGTTTCCTCCCACCATAATGCTGGCCGCCGTCGTATAAATGAAATATTCTTGAGACGGCGTAAAACACCAATCAAATAAATAAATAAATAAATACAAGATATTTGGGGGAGGTTGACGGCAGTGGACTCCAGGAGGGATGTTGTAAGAGGTTTAGAGGTTGGGCCATGCACTGCGTATTAAGAAATAAAAACCAATCGTTTCATGTATATCTACAGAATGTGGTATGTGTGTGAGATAAATCTTGAGTCGTGGCAGGTATGTGCAGCATATTACCCCTTCAGTGCCCTTATTTCTCAACCCTTCTCTCTGTGTACGACCTGCAGTATCTTTAGGTATAGTACTGACATACATGAAACACAATACAGGTATTAATTTATGCCTACAACAATGCGCTTTTATTCCCTTTCTTCTGTCCCCCAGATTGCCGCTATTGGCTTGATCATCATTGGAGCCTTGGTCCAAACTCGCTTCCATGAGTATTTCGATTTCTTTGGAGGGAAGTTCAATGGAGCAGCCATATTATTAATAATTGTGGGGGTGGTCATTTTCATGATCGCCTTCTTTGGATGCTGCGGTGCCATCCGAGAAAACTACATCTGTACCATGGTGGTGAGTACTCTCCCTTGGTGGTGGAAATCTTTAATTGTTATAAATGTATGTGTATGGTAATTTTTCAAGTGACAATTTGCACGATTCTGATTTATTCATTCACCTTATAGAGCGTATTGATTGTTTTTTTGTTAAGTTCGATTAATTTCTTATCAGAAAAATCTTAAGTGTTAGCATAGGAAGTATTATTTTAATTTCTAACAAACTTCATGAAATACAACAGCTTTCAAAATATTTATTATGTACCAGGTACAATAAATGGTTACTGAGTCGCAGGCAGGAGAATTGCTTTTGGAGCATAGTGCAAGATACAGATGAGTAAATTTAATTTCAGTTAATTTACTTAACAATTATTCCTCTGTCTCTGTGTCCAGTTTGCTGTGATGCTGATTGTGATCTTCATCCTGGAGTTGGCCGGGGGAATCGCAGGCTTTGTCTTGAGGAACTCGGTAAGTGTCCAACTCTTTCCCATGTCCAGATTAAAACGAAAGGCAACACTAGATGAAATGTATACACGCATGGTCGGTTAGCGCGCTAGCGCAGCGTAATGACCCAGGAGTCTCTCACTAATGCGGTTGCTGTGAGTTCAAGTCCAGTTCATGCTGGCTTCCCCTCCGGCCGTACGTGGGAAGGTCTGGCAGCAACCTGCGGATGGTCGTGGGTTTCTCCCGGGCTCTGCCCAGTTTCCTCCCGCCATAATGCTGGCCGCCGTCGTATAAGTGAAATATTCTTGAGTACGGCGTAAAACACCAATCAAATAAATAAATAGATATATACCTATGTATCTATAAAGGTATTCCACATAAAGTTTGAAAAGCATAGCATTATATTTTTGTGATGTTCCACAATTGAGATATCGCACTTCTGAGTAAGTAAAATCCCGCACCTTGAGATAAAGGAAAGCACCACTGTTTTGTCAGTTTTGTACTATCAGGCTTGAGTTATTTCTTTAATCAAAGGACGCATCTCTGTCCACTTCTGTTACCTTGCTTTGCCCTTTAACCACACGTGGGTGGGGTACATGAGTGATGTAATATTCTGTCTCATGGTGTTTTATCATGGGGCAGCCTATTGCTTTGCAAAAATTTTTGATTCTGATTTTTTGTCATTTCATACGGTAGAAGTTGAGAGTTATGGGCACGAGTGGTGAATTTTTGTTCTGAACTGTCTGTGTGTGTGACAAACCAGTTCATAGTAGAACTGGTAACTCTCATCCTGTGATAATTGATGGATGATGCCCTTGTGTTTTTCAGCTTGAAGGAGAGGTACGTGACTTGATGATGGAAGCGCAGAAAAACTACAATGATACTCAGCATGAGGGTGTTACCAAAACCTGGGACGAGGTCCAAAGAAAGGTAAGTATCATTATTAACAGATAGGTGAAATACATGTTTCATCTCATCAGCAAGAATTTCTCTCACTGATAAATCACGGTTTATGAAACCCTGGGAACTGATTGATAATGTTGGAATTGGAAAGTCGTGGAATTTGTGAGCAGGTCATCGAATTCCTTTGAAAGTTATGGAAATTGATTAGATGACCAAAAAAATGAAAAACAAACTTCCCAATCTGTTTATGGTTCAGATTCTTGGCACTGGAGTTAAATCGTTTGAAATGTTAAATGTCTGCCTGAGAAGTACAAAACACTACTCATTGCTGGTGTAATTGAACTCATAAAAATCCTGCAATTCTTTGTGAAAATGTCCTGGAAAGTCCTGGAATTCTGTGTGAAAATGTCTTGGAAAGTCCGGAAATTTATCAAGCATCATGCTCCATGAACCTTGTTTGAAAGGTTGAAAGGCTACAAGTTGACCTCTTTGTACACGGTATTTATCACTTTTATTATTACATGTTTGATTTCACACTCAGATGCAGTGATATTGCAAAAAAGAAACATTTTGTTTCATAATACATTGGAGTCTGTGCTCACGTAGGGAGATGGCGTTGAGTGTAATATCAGTTTTGTCTTCATGCTAAACCACATTGTCAATCTTATTTAGAAGTCCATAGCTTAAACGGGATACAGAGATGATTCTGATTGGCTGGTGTGAGAGATAGGCAAGTTCAGACTGTGACTTGACTAGGCTGAATTTACTCACTGGAACAGTATTTAAGGCAGTTCAATCTTCTTTGCGTTGTATTTATTTACCTCCCTTCTGGCGTATTTGAGAAAGTTTGGAAATAGTCATGCTACCCCAAAAGTCCAAATTGATCGGAGAACATGGAAGTAAAAACTTGGCTCAACGTGATGTCTTCTGTCAGTACTGTGGTCATATTTGGCTGAAGGCCAGTACTGTCATAATCCTGCATGCCGAATGCCTACATGTATGTCAGTACACCCATTAGCAAGGTATATTCAGCGCTAAGTAGGTGTAATGGCCTCCAAAGGCCTTTGTGAAACATACAAAATGTTTATTCTGACTTATACATGCAGGCCATGAAATTTGGGTGCATGACGTCCAAAAGTCGGTTACAGATTGTAAGCCGTGAATAACCGATAGTTCGATTTCGCCACGACACAAAAAGAGACCAATGATATGCACAAATTGGTTATGTGAACCTGTGGCTGATAAAGTCATCAGCCTTATTTCCAAGCAGAGTTTTTTCGTTTTATTTACAGTAATTATTGCAAAGCCTGTTAATTTGTGCATGAAGTTGGTTGTATTGCGGTACAGTCTGCCGTCAGTCATGTCCAGCAGAGTTACCTACATGCCTTCACAAAGTGAATAGGTGGTTTCTAGACAGGACTTGATGCCACAAATGACAGGAGACAAGGCAAATGCAATGAGTCAATTAATAAATAGACTGCAGACCTGAATGAAATTTGGTCAGAACGGAAAACTGGTGACTGCATTTAGTGCATAATGGCATTGAGTTCAAGTTCAGTTGGACACTTTGCAGCATCATGGCGCCAAATGAGGGCTTTCATTCACAGTTGTATTAGCGCTTGTTTTTTTGCCAACGGAAAAATATTAAAACAACCAGAGATTTATTTATTTATTTATTTGATTGGTGTCTTATGCCGTACTCAAGAATATTTCACTTATACGACGGCAGCCAGCATTATGGTGGGTGGAAACCGGGCACAGCCCCGGGGGAAACCCACGACCATCCGCAGGTTGCTGGCAGACCTAACAACCTGAGAAGAGATCTAACAACTGACACAACTTCCAGTTTGTGGAAGCTGTCGCTGAGGATGGCCAGCAACCTTGTGTGGGTAACTCTAATATACTCATTAAGCGTTACGCAGTTCAAGCTCTGTGTTTGTGGAAACACAGAGGACAGGGGACAGATCAGAGTAACTGATTTATAGATCTGCACAATTACACTCCACGTAACCGTCGTGTGAACGATTGTTTGCTTCCCGTCAAATTAAGTGGCCTAACATCAAGATTTAAATATCACTGAGCCAGTGATATCTTCCTTCTGGTCACGGTCAGTGCCAAGAGGAAGCGAACTGCATGCAACCACGATTCCAGTTAACTTTGCAGGGGTTAATTACATCGCCTGGAAAAGTTAAATGTTTGTAATGCTGTTTATAATGGCTTCAGTGTGAAGTTGACAGCTAAACTATAGCCAAAGGCTCATTTTGTTCCTGATGTGTTTTATTTATTTACAGTTCAAGTGCTGTGGTGTGGTAAATTACACAGACTGGAATGATAATGAAAGACTCCATGGCGGGGTCCCAGATTCCTGCTGCCTAGAGTTTTCAGAAGGCTGTGGCAAAGCACCAGTGAATCCAGGCAAAATTTATGATAAGGTATGTACATTTTGTTTTCCTTTTTTTGCCATTAGATATAGCAAAGGTGTTGTGTTGGTACTACAAATAGAGAATTGTTGGTTTAGATGTTGTAAGAGAGATCTATTAAAAATCAAGTCAGGGCCATATCTTCAAGTCCATTAAAGGCTCTGATCCCAAGAATTCTTGGCTTCCCAAAGGTTTTCCAGAACTGAAATGACTGTAGATACGGCCCTGCAAGTTGTGGGATGCTTCTACTCTACCGTTGGTTGTCACAGACTTATGACCACTGTTATCTCTGATCTTTGATCTCTGTATGGAATTCATAATGTCCATTCTCTTCACAAAGACTCAAAGTCAGTTGTCCAGGTTTAACAGGAATGGTTATATTTTTTACAGGTCTAAGGCCATATGCTATTTATTATGTATTCTTTTATTTGATTGATGTTTTACACCGTACTCAAGAATATTTCACTTATATGATGACAACCAGCAATATGGTGGGAGGAAATCAAGCAAAAACCTGTAAACCCTACTTCTTTTATACTAATATGTTGTCAACCATTCACAGCGGCCAATCATGTCAGTTCCTTTAACTAGTAAGTTACTACAGCTATGATGCAATAGCTCTGTTATCGTGACAGGAACTGACCTATCCGTGTTGTTTACCAGACAAAATCTTACAGGCTGTAAATACTTGAATGGCCACACTGCAGGGTAACCACTCCATTGCCCAGCATGTCATAAAATGACAGTCCTCAGGGGTGCATAGAAGTCATCTGGGCGAGCATGTCCATCTCGGTCCATCGATTGAATAAAAAACTCAGTAACTGGTTATATTTATTCAATTTGAGGTTGTTTTTTTGGAAACAAATATTCAAAATTTTACATAACCTAAATTGAACATATCCAAAGATCAATTGCTCATGTTGTGAGTTTGTCAATCTAGACTGATGCTCAATGGTGTAAGCTTTCTGGGCAGGTCTTCACACTTCACTGGACTGGTATCCTGAAATACATGTAACAATAACTGCAACCTGTGCCGATTATCAGTTTGCAGTGTCAACTAGGAGACCAGCTTGAGTTCATTTATAGGCAGGGATAATTACTTTAGTGAATGAAGCAAAGTACATAAATATTCAATTTTGTTATCTCAAATGGTGGGTCCTTAACAAAAAAAAAACACAACTCACTTTCAGTTAAAAGAAAAACTCAATTTTGCCAAGTGTTGGTCTGTACAAGGAAATATGACCTCTGAACCCTCAGGTCTTTTCTGTATCATGTAATTACAACTTGTGTGTCCTGATTAACCTTATAAATTATACTGTTTTATTTGTTCAGACATTATTTATAGCTAATCTTGGTAAATGACAAATGTGCAATGAAGCTAATGTCACATATGACTACCTGGTCCCATACTTAAGCACTATTTAGAAATATGGTAATTTTGGGGACATGAGCCAAACTTAGCAGTTTTGTCAGCCATACATTTTAACTTGTTTCTTTTATTCATTATCCTGTGTGAATGCCATCGAAATATGTCACACCCTTTCTGATTTAACCCACAGTGGTACCACAATACTGGTAGCTGCTGTTGTAGCGAGGTAACTGCTTTTGTATATATTCATGATGGTTGTATATATATATATTATAACTGGTTGTGACAGGGTTTAGCAGCTGGGACCAGTTGTTTGAAAGTGTATTAACTAATACTGGTATTAAGTCGTATTTTATTTTTAAAATTTTAGATGAAGTCACCCACCAATGCAGTTGTCCAAAGTCAAAGTATAACAGCAGCAGTTGTGGTTTTTACCTTTACCTTTACCTAAGGGCTGAAGGAAATATCCCTTCAGCCTAGTGGTAGAAGCTCAGAGATTGCTGGTTCAAATCCCTAGCTGTTAAACCCCATCAAGCTGTCTTTCTGTATGTGTATGACACTTATGTATGCCTGTGATGTTTGTTAGTATTTGTGGTTGTTGAATTACATATATCTATGATAGTTGATATCCTGTTTTCCAGGGCTGCTTGGACTTCACTGTGAACTGGGCCAAAGATAACATATACATTGTTGGAGCCGCCGGTATTGGACTGGCCTTCATACAGGTAAGCTAGACAAAACACTTCAGTTCAAAGCCTATGGCTACAGCGGTATAACCCAGTTTTATCTCGTGAATTATTACACAACTTCACCATGAACTAGTGGACGACTTTGGTGGCCTAATGATTAGAGCTTCCACATTGGTGAGACCAGGGACCCCCAGGATCAAACCAGGGATCCCCAGGATCAAACCAGGGACCTTCAGGATCAAACCAGGGATCCCCGAGATCAAACCACAGTCGAGTCAAGTCATAAGACTTACTATGTTGCTGCCTGGCTTGGTACTCAGCACTGAAATGTTAGAGCAAGGAAACAGGGATGACAGGCCAGGTGTCAGTATAATATGACGGGGTGAGATGTCATGTCTGGTGTCCTCAGCATAACACTTCAGTGGCAACATTGGATGGGCCCTGTTACATGGGAAGACAGTAAACAGGGATGATAGGCCCAATGTCAGTATATGACAGGGTGAGATGTCATGTCTGGTGTCTTCAGCATAACACTTCAGTGGCAACATTGGATGGGCCCTGCTACATGAGAAGACAGTAAACAGGGATGACAGGCCCAGTGTCAGTATAATATGACGGGGTGAGATGTCATGTCTGGCGTCCTCACCATGACACTTCAGTGGCAACATTGGATGGGCCCTGCTACATGAGAAGACAGTAAACAGGGATGACAGGCCCAGTGTCAGTATAATATGACGGGGTGAGAGGTCATGTCTGGTGTCCTCAGCATAACACTTCAGTGGCAACATTGGATGGGCCCTGCTACATGAAAAGACAGTAAATACACACACCTACTGAACCTGTGTCGTCATGCCTGGAAAATTGCTAAGTACAACATAAAACCCAAAGCACAGACACAAACATACATACAGTGAGCTATTGTCAAGTTTTAATGTGATTTTCATGACAAAACCAAGTTTTACTGTGTGCTCTATTATTCACCTTAACTGTGTAAGCCATTATCCAGTTTTACAAGTGAACCATGTCTGTTTTATTGTGAGAAATAGGATGAAGTCATAACACGTGAATCAACTATTATCAGTTTCTTGCTATGCATATTATTAGGCCATTGTTAATTTATGCTTAGTTTTTTCATGTCAAGGCTCATGCTGGTTATGAAAATAGAGATGCTTAGAATGATAAATATTAGTTTTAAACTTCTGTGGAGTTTGAATGTGGAGAAAATTTTGTTCCAGAGTAATCCCATAAAGTGTTTTAATTATTTTGCCTTATGCATTACATGAGATGGATCCTGAAATATGAACAATTACTTAACACTGACCTTTTTTTTTTTGCCATGCAAGTGTTTTACCACCCAAATTTTGCTGGCAACAAAATGTAGCTAAATTTCACTGAGGAATTCGCTTTTGATTAACAAATGTAATTATTAAGGGATGTTTAATATCCAAAATATCTATGCTGGTGAATTTAAGTTGATAATTGTGGAACCAAGATAATGTTAACCTTCAAGGAAAGCAAACAGTGATCAAGGTACAAAATGGAACCCAGACACTGAGTACACATAGGTTCTTTGAGATCTTAATAGAACGTTTCTGTATTTCTGATTTCTTTGTTTCAGATTGTTGGGATCATCTTCGCGTGCTGTTTAGCACGATCCATCAAGAAAGAGTATGAAGTGGTCTAAGATACGTTAAAATAAGAATTAGGACATGATCTGGATTTTTGGAGTGATGCAGTTTTGGAACTTGATCTTGGCCCACTGTCATAATGAATGGTATATAAGAGAATCCAAACATTACATCAGGACTGGATTGTTATACACAAGTTTTTTTGTTCTTTTTTTTTTTTATTTGAGATGCCTGGAGCATGGTGTAGGTATGAAATAAAAAAGAAACTGTATATTCAGAATCAGGCGATGGAAAGACAGAGGGCGTATGAAGATTCAAGTCCACACATTACTCCAAGAACCTCTGACACAGCATTGGACCAAGACATGCTTTAAATTGAAAGAACCAAGTTTTCATGAATTATAACCAAATTGTCTGATCTCTGAAGTGAACATGTAGTATGTATTGCTGTGGAAGTCAGCTGTACGTAAAAGAAATTTCACCACCAAGTTTATACGATGCTCACAAAAAAATTTAAAGAACTCTCACAAATTTGCCCAACGATGGAATTAACAGTCTGGGAATGTGTCTATGAGCAAAAATCACAGAATGATAAACCAAATGGAAAAGTAAATGATCAGGAATTTAGCATGGCCTCTACACAAATTTGGCAACAGTTTTGAATTTGGAGTTCACAGGTGAAATGCTGAAAACTTTAAGGAAAAGGTAGTATGTTCAGTGCAAAGAGTTGATAACTTGTTCTTGGGTGATCACAATTGTCCGCCTTAGCATGCGTATAACACTGTGACTTAAATTCAAATTGACACAAGAACATGCATTGCTTTTATGCTCAGCTGTAGACAGTTAAGTATTGTCTGTCATTTTTTTGGATTGATGTTGGTTTCCATTGCTTGTGAGCATTACTACTGTTATAATCACTGTACTGTTACTTTATGAAGCTCTACATCTGCCCTCACAATACCTGTATTTGAAGTACATATATCAACTTGTCAGAATGGATCAGTGGAATGGAAACAGCGACAATTAAATAGGCTGTTCTCTTTTAAACTTCAGCATCCAACAAATGACAGATTCTGAGTTCATTGATATTGTTAAATTCCCCATATTGTTACATCTACATGTTACATATTCCACCATGGGAGTTTAAATGCAATTTGCATGTAAAATAAGTATGCAACTTGATCCGTTGTTACATGTTTCTTCCCACTGAGGGCTAATTTTGTTTGTTTCTTCGAAGTTTGGTATGAGTATTTGACATCATTGTCTCCATCCACTATAATATATCTCTCCGATGTCCTGTTAATATATTGAAAAGTAAAGAAACTAAGCTGCCTCGGCGCACAACTATGTTTAATGCTTTGCCCTCATAGATCACTTGTGATGTTTACATTGAATACCACTAGTAACTAACTGTTTCATCAATAGGCTCTCAGTGACTGACACAATAATGGGCAAGTAGTAACTATGTTGCAATAAATTATAGGCAAGTAGTAATGATTAAATATGGCACTGATATGTTCAAATGTGTAATGACTTGGGTCAGTTTATTTATTTTGATCAGGTGGGATGTGGTGGCGTCTATGTAATCAAAATAGAGGCTCTGTTTAGTTACAATGCATGTGTTGAAATTCTCTCATGACCAACTCCAAGTAACTTCATAATTCTGTCTAGTCCTATGTCGGGTGAATGTGTAGATAATTGCGTGTTAATTTTTAGACTCCTACATGTATACTAATATTTGACTTCAACAAATTGTTAAAACCTAAATTGTTAAAAACTTTGTCTTGCATGCATTGTCAGCACAAGGCTTGTTATGTAACTGATTGAAAATATTTTTTCGTGTCCTGTTTGAAGTTTGTTAGACCTGTTGTTAAACTAATATCCCTTATTTTTCTGTAATTTGCTCTTGAGGATTTAAAAAAAAAATGAAAATAAAATATTTAAAAAAAAAAAAGCACTGTTATCTGAAATCCTTTCCCCAGCTTTACTGTAGGGATATGTCATGGCATTGCTTAAGAGGTCCATCTCCAGTCGCTGGCATGGCCAAGTGGTTTATTGAGCTACTGCAGCACAATGATCAAGGAGCCTCACGCCATTGCAATCACTGAGATTAAGTCCAGCTCATGCTGGCCTCCATTCTGGTCGTATGTGGTAGGCCTACTACTAGGGGCGTAGTAGGTAGGGCTTTTATGTGTGCTCTTACAGGAGGTATCAAGTCACAATTTCTTTCCAAAGGGCAATGATTGGCATCACTTTAGATACAGTGGTCATTCTTTGACCATTGAGATTGTTTTCTTGAAATTAGTTCTGTTGGTCTGACTGTGGATTTGTCAGCACCAAGCAAACGGAATAGTTTTTATTGAATTTGAATGCCCATTATGAACTGAAAGTGAAATGACCATGGCGCGGAAACCTTTCAAAGTATTTTGGAAAGATGTATGATCGGTTATCCAACTTTTCTCTCTTAGTTTTATTGCTGTACACAGTATTATATCCTTTTCCTAAATGAACATCATGGAAATGTGAAAATGCAGTCCCTGCATGCAGTATTTCTGAATAAAAAAAAAAAAACAGACTACATCTTCGTAGTGTCATCTGATATTTTATCCGGATAACAGCTTTTGAGACTCAACAAAGATGTACATGTATACATTTTGTGATAAAAATGTACTGACATATCAAAAGTTAAATTGCAATGGTATATATTAGCATACTTGACAACCTGGAATGATGTAGAAGTGACAACTAAACTTGGAATAAAAACATGCATGTAACTCGGAACAGTAAACAGGAATGGTGAGGTTTATATGTTTACAACCTGGTTTTAAATCTCACCAAAGAACATTTTAAATATTTCCACAAGAGGTGTAATGATATGTACAAACAAGAGAGTATCACAGCTAGCTTTGCTACTCAATCCAAACAATGACTTCTGGCACTATTTTGCAGTTAATTGTATTTATTTATGCATATGGAAATTTAAAAATATCTGGTCATTTTCAATTGGCTGAAGATCCTGTCAATCAACTGTATTTGGCTTTTTCATTGGCCAGGGCTAGCCTCCTGATGTTTCCAATGCAACCAGCTGCAGCTTCTTGCAAATCTTCATCTTCAGCACCAACCATTTCCATCAGCGGCTGAAAATGGGAAGAAAGAAGAAAGATTGTTCACTCATTTGTGTATTGACTGAAGGTTCTGATTGTGATATCCTCAGAGGTTGGGTTAACAACAACTGTTTAGGTTTTCAACTAAACTTCCATTACTGTTGATTAATTATAAAGGGATCGGTATCATGTTTGATATTCTTTTACTATTCTTAGAGGTCAAAGCAACTTGATCATTACTGTTGTATCTGACATTACAATTTGCCTGAAAAAAATGTGCATTTCTAGAGGTAAATAAAGGTAATAAAATCTAACTATTGGTGATGAAACCTACATTTTACCAGTAGTATATGATCACACCTTTAAATTAAACCCTAAAACATCTTATTTATTTGATTTATTTATTTGATTGGTGTTTTACGCCGTACTCAAGAATATTTCACTTATACGATGGCGGCCAGCATTATGGTGGGTGGAAACCGGGCACAGATCGGGGGGAAACCCATGACCATCTGCAGGTTGCTACCAGACCTTCCCACTTTTGGCCGGTGAGGAAGCCAGCATGAGCTGGACTTGAACTCACAGTGACCGCATTGGTGAGAGGCTCCTGGGTCATTACGCTGCGCTAGCGCACTAACTGACCATCTTTCTTAGATTTTATGTCTATTATTATAGAATTTAATTGGCCATTTCGGCTTTCTGAAAAGAGAATATTCTATGCTGCTCCTAGTTGTATTCAAACCTCCAAACTGCTACAATTCACCAAAGTTGCTTAATTCCTGAGAACATTTACAGGCTTATGGTTCTGAATTACTATACACGACCCAAGACTTGAAAACAGTCCCTTCTCAGAGACTCAAAAATATTAGTTCTGGCTCTGAAATTCTTATTTTTCAACTATGACATCATGCTAGCTTTAAAAAAAAGACCTTTCTAAGATCAGCAGAATTCTAAGAATCAGAAACTTAGTCAATGAAGAAATTTTAGATCATTTTCTGTACTTGGAAAAAAAAGAAATTAAATGATCAGGTAACAATCTCTATGTAATGGACATCAGATGTACAGTTTGCCTCTGTGAATGGTGATAGACTGAAACTAGCCTGTATGTCTGCTTTGACAAACATCCACAGATGTGGTTACAGGTTTAGAGCTTGTCTAGTGCAGATGACAAGGTATTATGTGCAGCGAGGGAGGGAAATGGATCACCAGGGGTGGGGAGAACTATTAAACAGACTTGGCAGCATACCAACAAACTGGCGACAAAAGCTAAATGTGTGCACAGTGGAGTCATCAATGTTATATGGTTTAAAAATCAATACATGGGACTTAGATCAGTGATCAAACAAAGTTCAAATTAGTGACACGTACTGACTGCAGTATTTTGTTTATTTAGTTATTTCATTGGTGTTTTACACTGTCCGCAAGAATATTTCATTTATACAATGGCAGCCAGCATTATGGTGGGAGGAAACTGGGCATTTGCCTGCAGAAAACCCACGACCATCCACAGGTTGTTGACAGATCTTCCCACGTACAGCCGGAAGAAGCATGAGCTGGATTTGAACTCACAGCGAACACATTGGTGAGAGGCTCTTGGGTCATTGCACCACACTGACGTGCTAAGCCCCTTGGCCACTAAGGACCCTACTGACTGTAGTAAAAAAGAGTCCACACATATTTTCCTCCTCCTCGTGCTATGTCATCTCAGTAAGACCTAGGGTAATTTGAGCCAAATATTTTCATTCCACAAGTGTCAAGTCACCCCGGGACAGGTTGTCTGATTTTAATATTCTTTGCTACTGTGCTAAAAACAATAGACCATGTACTGTCAATGATAAATTTCAGACCAAAAAAAATTGCTGTTTTAGAGGCAAATAAATGTCTTAATATATATCTGTTGGTACGAAAACTTATATTTATCACTAGGATATTATCCCACTTTCGAAACAAAGCTCAGACCACCTTGACTGGCGCCATACACAGACCACAGCAGTATGAACTGAGAGACAGGTGAAACTCTAATGGAAGCCCTAATAGTGAGCTAGAGGTGAGCCAGTGGCTAGCCTCTAACACCATAAATAAGCCTGTCTGCACAAGAACAAATGTAAGATTTTGACTTGATTTAATTTGATTGCTGAAAATTGCCATACCAAATTTTTCACTTGAACAATGGCAATCAGTACTATGGGTGGAGGACATCTTCAATAGAATGTCCAGGGAAAACCAACAACCTGGAGCAAGTTACTGACAAACTTTGCACACTATATTAGTCAAATTAGAATTAGTACTGAAATGAAATATTGGCATGCGCCACATGGCCACACAAGCATTGTCGACTCATTACTATCACCATCCAAGGCTCCATCTGCACAAATATATGAAATACACCCAATCTCCATTCCATCTCCACATCCTACACAGATCTGTTGATTAAGTCTACATCAGATAGATCTTCCCATCCCACTGACTCCCATCCTGTTTGGATTCTACAATCATGCTGACACATGTCCATTCGGGAAAGGAATATTCTTTCTTCACAAGTACATATTTGGACAACTCTTTGAAATCATGTATAACTTCAGCGCTGTCAAAATTTGTGTGTTTTTTTGTGGAGTTTGATTGGGGAATATTGTTCACTTTTTATCTGGTATGCTGTAGAAAATCTGTTTTGTTAACTGTTAACTCACACTCTGTGGAAGGTGTTTAGTTCATTTTTAACTGGTTCTATGTAGAAACTGTTTCGTTCATTTTTAACTGGCTCTATATGGAAAATGCTTAGTTTATTATTAACTGGCTCTACATGGAAAATGTTTAGTTTATTATTAACTGGCTCTACATGGAAAATGTTTAGTTTATTATTAACTGGCTCTACATGGAAAATGTTTAGTTTATTATTAACTGGCTCTACATGGAAAATGTTTAGTTTACTATTAACTGGCTCTACATGGAAAATGTTTAGTTTACTATTAACTGGCTCTACATGGAAAATGTTTAGTTTATTATTAACTGGCTCTACATGGAAAATGTTTAGTTTACTATTAACTGGCTCTACATGGAAAATGTTTAGTTTATTATTAACTGGCTCTACATGGAAAATGTTTAGTTTATTATTAACTGGCTCTACATGGAAAATGTTTAGTTTATTATTAACTGGCTCTACATGGAAAATGTTTAGTTTACTATTAACTGGCTCTACATGGAAAATGTTTAGTTTATTATTAACTGGCTCTACATGGAAAATGTTTAGTTTATTATTAACTGGCTCTACATGGAAAATGTTTAGTTTATTATTAACTGGCTCTACATGGAAAATGTTTAGTTCATTTTTTAACTGGATCTATGAGGAAGGTGTTTTAGTTTATTTTCCATTAACACTCTGTGGAATATGTTGAGTTCCTTCTAATTACTCACTGGTTACCCAGACAAAGAATGAGTATAAAGATCCTTTGAGGTGAAATCAAATGGTACATCCCAGCAATTGAGTCTAACTCGATCCCTGACAGTGTTGGTGCACTCAACTCATGACATGATCACCAAATACACCAGCAATATGATCACAACACAATTACCACCAGCTCAAATGTCAGGTGACATCCTCTAACATTTGCTAAAGGTCAGTTGTTGCTATCGGTGATGACCTTCATGGAGTAAGTGTCTTTCAGAGGATGTACTGGTTTTCACTATGTTTGTGCATTCAGTGTAAATACGGCAGCCTCTCGTGTAAACATTTGGCTGCATGTGGACAATGATGGGTTTAGACAGTGTATGGGTAAATGCTGTATGAGTCTTGTTTTGTTAAACATGCAGGCTTTCCTAAACTATGTTCACTGTCCAGACTGTTTCACAACTTGAAAGGATCACGACATGAAAAGTAACTCTGAAACAAAGATTATGGTCTTCAAGGAATTAAAGACTTATGCTATGATAAAAAAAATAATGTTTGAGCCTTTGTTCATAATTTTTAATAACCCTTATATATTATGCATATTTTCTATTAATGGTCATGAATTTTCCGAAAACGGCATCATCATTGAACTTACTGGAAACTTCCCTCCCTTGTGTCCACCACCCCCTCCCAAATTCTGCCTCTTCCCCACCTATAGAGTTGTTTTTACAGCTATCACCATTGATGTCATGACTACAGGCTACTTACCAATTTTGGGACTGCCCCTCAGGCCATTTTTATGCCCCCTAAGAAGGTGACTGAGAAACTGTTTTGTACTTTTATACGTTGGGACACATTCTAAAATCCACATTAAGAAATAACAATCAAGCATTTCAAGCATCCTTTGAGCTTGTTACCAGCTTAGCTCAAATAAGAAGAAAAAAATAATATAGACTTCCTTTTTTTTTTCCCCATTAACATTCCATTTTTCATTACATTTCAAAAGCAAGAAATTTGCATGTTTTAATCCATGTCACCTAAGTCATGCGTGACACACAAATAACCAGACAAACTCAACTGTTTGCATGCCTGGTCATTCTTTACTAATTAATTCTTTGCTAATTAATGAAAATGTTATCATGCAAATGCACAAACTCACACAGTTTTCTTTACTATTCGCTTTCATGTATCTACCTATATCCGACAGCTAAAACTGTACAGACCTACATATAACAGTATTGGGTCTGCCAACCTGCAGATGGTCGTGAGTTTCCCCCGGGCTCTGCCCGGTTTCCATCCACTATTATGCTGGCCACTGTTGTAAAAGTGAAATATTCTTGAATTTCCTTTGAATTCTATCATTTTTCAAGTCACACATTGATCCTATTTGATTCATCCTCCTTATAGGGCCGTTAAAGAAGTTTTTTTTCTTCAGTTTAATTATTTATCAGGAAATCAGAACTGTTGGTATCAAAGATATCATTTTAAGACCTTTATGTGCTTTGTTTTGTATGCAGTCATTTTCTTATGAGAAAAACTTAAGTTGTTCACACACCAAACTTTTAGGTGAAATACACCACTTCACAGTAATAGTGGAGATTTGAGTTTAAACTCTTTTGCCGTCAAAGGTAAAAACAGTTCCAGTGTGTCATATGGCACATGGAAAGTGTTAGGCAACCTCTGTTGACATTAATTTACTGACCACTTGTCTGACCCTGTTCCGGAGGCCACAAATTACACCTCTTTCCTTTATGAACCCCTTAACTTGACAAATGTTCAGCACCTCAATTTTCTTTTTATGAAACTTCTTTTGGACACCCATGTTATAGTAGATGTGGTCAAAAATAGTTGCCCAACATTTCTGACCGTCAAATGATTCGGTTGAACTTTTACAACCTTTAACCATAAAAGAGTTCGAACTCAAAATTTCTCTATTCATTGTTACGTGTCCTTACTTATCTAACTGACCAATTATACCCTGGAAAAATGCCCTTGTGTACCACACATTTCCACTTATATTTTGGGGTCTCCGTGGCTCAGTTGGTTAGCGTGCTAGTGCAGCGTAATGACCCAGGAGCCTCTCAATGCGGTCAATGCGAGTCCAGCTCATGCTGGCTTTCCTCTGCCTGTACATGGGAAGGTCTGGTAGCAACCTGCAGATGGTTGTGGGTATCCCCCTGGCTCTGCCTGGTTTCCTCCCACCATAATGCTGGCTGCCATCGTGTAAGTGAAATATTCTTGAGTACAGCATAAAACACCAATGAAATAAATATATAAATTGTGTACACACAGTATGAAGCCTGATGTACTACATGTAGCTGTTTACAATATGTGCTCTATTTCCTGATAAGAGCAACACACTTGAACTGGATTGGAATAAAAAGATATAGAAAATGTGAAAGGCTTGCTCTATTTTTTTTTTTTTTTTTTTTTTTTCATTATTTTAAAATTTTCATCATATCTCTACATCAGAAAATAGAATCTTTTCTTTTTTTTCTTTCATATAGGGAGTTAGCACAGAGCACTCTCCTGGCTGAATAGTGTAGATGGTTCAGTAAATCTGGATGTATTTACGCTGGTAATAAACAGATGTTTTTGTCAATGAGCCATAGGCACAAGTACATGTATATACTGGCTCTATAAAGTTGATAAGTTGTGTATACTGTGCATATGTTTGTAGTTCACTTGTTGTTTTTACTGCATACATCACAGTGATCATGGTGTACAATGTGTTTGTTTAGGCTACATCAGGGTAGGACACTTAATACTTGTACCTGTAGTGTATATGGGTACCACAACTTAAAGGATACATGAAAAGTAACTCTAAAACAAAGATTTTGTTTCTATGCCAAATGATGAAAATTGTGCCCTGGAATTTTTGTTAAAAAAATTTCACTTTGGGTGTATTTTTATAGCTGTTAATAACCCCTCTATAGTATGCATATTTTACATCGAAAGTCAGATTTTTTTTTGAAATTATGTCATTATTGATCTCACTGGTAAACGCTCCCCCCTCCTCCCCAATGAGCCCTGAGTCTGGTGATCCCTGTCGCTACAGTGTGGGCAAAGTGACATGAACACAGATACTGCATGACTTCTTCAGGCCAGCTTAGCATCCATCCATCAGCATTCGGTCTGTTCCCCAAATCCCCGCCCCCCATTTGACCAGACCCATTCAGTCAGTGCCCCACAGAGGTTTTTTTTTAAGAGGGATCATCGTTGACATTACCGCTGCAAGCTACTTCATGTCCAGACTGACAGCTGGGGGCCTTAAGAAAACTGTACTTTGAAGCCATTTTTACCTCCCAAAGCGAAATTTGAAAAATATGTTTGTGCCGTTATATGTTATTGAACATCACAATCTGCACATTAAGAAGTAAGACCAAAGTATTTCGTGTATCCTTTAACATGTGTACATGTTTTAGTAGAAATGGATGGATTATTTTCATATCAAATGTTTCCTGGATCTAACTTGTCACAGTGTGGCTAACATAAGCTACCAATTAATCCAGTGTTTCACCATATAATTATTTATTTAATCATTCTCAACATCATAATAAACAAGGCAGCTAAATGATAAATATATAGAAACTAGGTTCACTTTGCAAACCGGCAAATACATATATGATATTTCTCAATCAAGTAGCAACTTATTGACCTGCAATTTCTGCACTTTTTAAATTTATTTTGGAGACAAATCTACATTTATTGGGTTGGGTTGGCCAATTTCAGGGCTTCACAACAAGTATAATTTTATTAGTCTACTCAGAATAATGATCTCAGAATATGTGTATCCACGACGCCACTAATTACTCTCTGCCTGACTTAAGCAATACATGGAGATCTATACTGCATCAGAGTTGATTAGCTAGTCCTTATTTTGTTAAGTTCTATTTGAGTCCTCCCCTTACAGGCACCATGGCAAAACAAAATCTGTAACTCCAATATTAATACCCTAACCACCAGCTGGGAAATAATCCAAAGTCATAATCACAAAACACACTGCACTGGTTGTCCTGGTGAGTGCTCATAATAAAGTGCACAGTTCACATACTTGTACATTTATTCGTTTTCAGTTTGAGATAAGTGCATTGGACTTGTCATTTTTCATCATTGCTAATGCTGGCCTGTTCCTAAGGTGGAAATTAAATTTGTTCCACTCACTAATAAGTGCAACAGATGTTCATGACCACTAGAACCGTTTGACGGGGCATAATTTCTCTTCACAGTTTGCTAATTGTAACCTTTGCTCATTGTGATCTTGACAAGGTGTGTGATTGACCAGGCCCTGTGTATTGTCCAAGTGTCTGTGAGAGAATCCCCCCTGGGGTCACCGGGGTGAAAAGAATAGCACTTGAGTCCTGTCGTCAAACTTGGTGTAAAATGCAATTTATCTTAACTAAAACACCAGGGTGAACAGAATTCATAGCTTTGAGATTTTTGCTCATTTCTAAAATTTAAAGTATCGAGACCAGGATAATATGAAACTATCATAACTGAAGGTTAAGCACACTCTGTTTACTTTTCCAGCACAAAATTCTTACCTAAAAGCTATATTTTTCATTACTCATGCTAAAATGCTTATTCAAGGCCTATCTTGCCTGGGTTAAATTCAGTTTGTTTTCACCTCTAGCACTCTAAGTCACATGACTAAAGAGTGTGCTGATGATTGGCTCAGAGCAGCATTCTATGAATAGGTCCATATCATTTAAAACATTGTAACCTCTGTCCTCCATTATGCCCACAAATGTGTTCTGTGTGACACAAAGTTCAAGCTTTGTGAATATTTCTAAGATATTTTTCTTCTTGTACTGCATCATTCATTCATCCACTCAGTCACTGCATCATTCATTCCTCTACTCAGTCACTGCATCATTCATCCACTCAGTCACTGCATCATTCATTCATCCACTCAGTCACGGCATCATTCATTCATCCACTCAGTCACTGCATCATTCATTCATACACTTGGTCACTGCATCATTCATTCATCTACTGGGTCATCGCATCATTCATTCATCCACTCAGTCACTGCATCATTCATTCATCCATTCAGTCACTTCATCATTCATTCATCCACTCAGTCACTTCATCATTCATTCATCCACTCAGTCACCACGTCATTCATTCATCCACTCAGTCACCGCATCATCCATTCATCCACTCAGTCACTGCATCATTCATTCATCCACTCAGTCACTGCATCATTCATTCACCCACTCAGTCACTGCATCATTCATTCATCCACTCAGTCACTGCATCATTCATTCATCCACTCAGTCACTTCATCATTCATTCATCCACTCAGTCACTTCATCATTCATTCACCCACTCAGTCACTGCATCATTCATTCATCCACTCTGTCACTGCATCATTCATTCATCCACTCAGTCACTTCATCATTCATTCATCCACTCAGTCACCGCGTCACTCATTCATCCACTCAGTCACTGCATCATTCATTCATCCATTCAGTCACTGCATCATTCATTCATCCACTCAGTCACTGCATCATTCATTCATCCACTCAGTCACTGCATCATTCATACATCCACTCAGTCACTGCATCATTCATTCATCCACTCAGTCACCGCATCATTCATTCATCCACTCAGTCAACGCATCATTCATTCATCCACTCAGTCACTGCATCATTCATTCATCCACTTCGTCACCGCATCATTCATTCATCCACTCAGTCAGGGAGAACCACTAGGTATTGACCATCCAGGCTAACCACCCAAAAGTCAGTAGCAGTGCCAGTGATAATGGAAGCACATACCTAGCAGGTCAGTATTACAAGCTTAATTAGCTAAGTGTTGGAGCAATTAGCTTAATTACCCTACACGTACACTGTAGGGTCAAATACAGGTTCTTAGACATACATGTATGTGTACATATGCCTAAAACCTTGACTACTGTAACACTCCAACCTTTTCCCATGTTTGCAAGGTGTTTATTCAAGCATATTCTGATGGCATTATTCTGTGTTGATTTACAAAATTATACTCTTTGAGAAGCCCTGACACTGGCCAATCCACTAATGCAGTTTTATCTCCAAAATCAAATTAAAGATGCGCATAAATTAATCTGAAAGTTGCTCTTTCATATGCGAAAAAGTTAAGGAATTGGGGTACTTCAGCCACAGAAATAGTGCATGATTTAGCCTTTCTGGAGGAATGTTTTTTGATTTGGACACGTTGTTTCTTTTAAATTCACTGATATGTGCCCCCTACCTGAGCAATACACTTTCATATTCACAATGTTATGAATTATGATATAAAAAACCATCACAAGTTCATTACGGTACACTTTACTGGTTGAATTTGTGCAGGATTTGGAGTACGTATGTACAGTTGGCAAGGTGCCCTTATTTGTGTTATTTAGGTGAGTCCGTATCAGCTTTATCAAAACTGCCTAGAGATACAGTGTGACCCCAAAATCGAATGCTAAGGTCAAAATGTCAAAGGTTAATGGTCAACTACACTCCCAAATATGTCAAATCAATGAAGATGGTATGTGGACCTTAGTAACATATATATGTTCATGTATGACGCCTTCTTCATAAAAACAAAATTGATTATCAGGAGCCAAATAAATTTCAGCTATCACTGATAAGTGTTGGCTGAAAGTTGATCCATATTCATGAGTACTCAGGCTTTGGCAAGATTCAAATTTCACAAAAATTCAGTGCCTAAAAAATTGTTCCATGGTTCTGGAAATATACAAAATAATTAACATTTTATAGACCAGTGATTTTAGAAACTATACCACATTATTCAATATTTATGGCTCGGAAAATATGTTTAAAGGTGCTTTGATAGATCCAATGAGAGGAGAAGAGTGCTCTGTTGAGTGAGACAGAAAGATGCAAGTTTTGATATGTTTCATACATGGCAGGTTTTGAAGTGACAAGCTGTGCTCCCAAAAGTTATCAAGCCATATATGAGAAAGTACAGAGACTAAAATGTGAATTCAGTGTATGAAATTTGATGATGATGATGATGAGGCCGAGTTGACATGAATCAAAAATATAAAGCTGTACATTCCAGCAAAGTGGTGTGACTCATAATCAAAAATAAAATACTCTCTGATGACATTGGTTTTGACAGTTTTGTGCATCCTAACTTTATCACAACCCATATTGCAAAGCAAGTCGGCAAATGTGTGCGTTGTGTAAGCTAGTGGTGAGAAAATGTATCCTGTATGTGCAAACACAGTAAAAGTACTGTCACATCTGTCAGTCGAGTTCTGGAGACATTTCTAACACCGCTACCAATACACGGTTCCTACTTTTCCTTGAAGGTACTTGAATTATGCTGAAAAGTTTTCAGGTCCTTGGAAATTTTGTGCCGCGGTCTACGTCAGTGAAATTTTTTAATTTTTTAATATTAAATATCATACTGCAATAATGATATACAAAATGGACTGATAAAAAAGTCATCAAAATGGTATCCCTTTATCTCTACATAAAGGTCGGTACTCAAGCTGAATAGTCCTTGAAAATGCTGGAAAACAAAGGACATTATGTCCTTGGAAGACTTTGGAAACCATTTTCTTACCTTGACAACTCCAGCTTCATGCATGGTGATGCAATTCTCTGGGTTCTTGGACAGCTGGAACAGAGCACGGGCCGTTGACCTATGAACCTGCTTATCCTTTGACCTCAGATATTTGACCAAAGGAGCCACGGCGCCATGGTGACCGAAAGAGACACGATTGTTCCCCCAGTTACAGCATCGTGCAATCGCCTCTGCCAAATGCCGCCTCAATTTGTCATCAGTCTGTTAAAAAGTGAAACACATTGCGTATGTTTGAACCCTGAAAGCTCATACTAAATACGTTCTTCCTACAAATATTTTTTTTTTTTTTTAAATTGCTAATTAACTTTCACAGAACTTACTTCGCTGTGTACAGATATGCACACTTTCATACTTACGACAACACTAGACTGAGCAAAAAAGGATATACCAGCATTGTCAATCAATTCTTATCACAAATAGCGAGAATGATCCATGTTAAACCATTTTGTGACAGTTGTGGTAATATTTATCTATCTATTCCATTGGTGCTTTACTGGGTACTCAAGAATATTTCACAGAGAGGGAACATCATAGTAATATGAATGACAACAATTAATCATATTTGTTTCAAATTTTCCCTTCAAAGTCTTCACAGAAGTTTAAGTTACACAGATTGTTACTAAAAGGGATCGAAAAAAAAAAGAAAAAAAGAAAAACACCCCCAAAACAGGATAAAGATAAGCCTACAGCTGGATTTACTTCCACACTAAAATTCATGCAGACAAACTTGTGCACAAGAAAAAATTAATACGCCCTGCTCTAGAGACAGAAAACCCACTCAATGTGCATAAACAGATCAGGAATCTTGACAGAAAAGTGCGCTAAAATTCACGATTTAAACCTGAAAGGTGTGACTCCATTAAAAGGGCAAACCTGATATTTGATACAATATGATATTCCAATCCTTTAGCTCTGGGCTAGAGGCAATCACTATAAATTCAGTTTATTTTTTTTCAAGAAGAATTGAGCTTCACCATGCTTCATAATTAAGCATTCAACCTTTCTTATCATGCAGGCATCATTGCTATGCACAACATGCAAAGTGCTAGTGTTAAACAAATAATGTGGAACAATGTAGTTCAACTGGCTCAAACCAAATCTACCTTCAGTCTCCGCTGCGTGTATATACAGGCACATACAGACAAATGTGTTTTTGATGTAGGTTATTTCATATACATAAATACTACATCTATATATGAAATCCAGGATGAAAGCCCCACGGACAAAAGCCCCATGGACAAAGGCCCCGCGGACAATGGCCCCATGGACAAAAGCCCCGCGGACAATGGCCCCACAGACAAAAACCTTAGCAGACAAAAACCTAGGCGGACAAAAGCCCCGCTATCTTATTTAACTAATAAAACATGACTGACAGTCTAAAAACATGATGTCAAATACTTGTTCACAAGAATTACATATAATGTGGCTCTGTTTGCCATATAAAATGTTGCCATCAAAACGTATCCCCTGTCGGGCACTCAGGTTCAATAGCTTTTTTCTCATAAATTTTGTACACATACATTTTCAAAACATAAGTTTATCCTCCGAAGCATATACCATTAGACTCAATTTGATTGGTTCAATTTTTTCAGCTGGGTAGACTAGTTACAGCTTACTATGATTCACAGTATCACCTCGCACATGCCATAATATATGCTTTTTGAACTGATTTACAGACACCGTGTAGAGTTTTAGTTGTTCCCTGTAACAGATGTATTTGGAAATATAGATTATTTAGAAATTTGAACCACATCTTATTTCAGTTTACTAGAAAATATTATTTTCGAATATGACAAAGAATAAAAAATAAAAATCTATTTTTGTAAGTTTCTGTGTAATTTCTGCTTTATAAGTACAACATGGATGTATATGATCTAGTACAAATTATTTGGAACCATAAAATTGCAAATTGCAAAAGCTGACAAATTTACAAAGGTGAAATTTTTGAAACCCAACAGTAAAATATCCATTTCATAACAGCGCAATTGTTGCCACAAAGAGCAAAAAAATTGGTTTTGACTTCATTGTTTTTACTCTGACTTGTTTATTTTTCATGATTTTATGTATACCCACGGACATATAGGCCTATATTGCTAAAATTTAGTAGTAAAAGAAGCAATAAAAAGGCACATTAAACATATTCATAAGAGCTGTGTTCTAACAGGAATGAAAGTCTAACACAAGCTTCCACAGCAATTGTTCACAATATCTGTGGATTTGTTTTGTTTTCAGAACCTGGAATGGAGGTCAAGCATTCTGTATAGCCTTAAGAGAAAACGGCTCTTTACGATTTCGACCGAAGCAAAAAAAATTATTAACACAAACTATTAGATTACATGCTGTTTGAACGAGTAAGAAGGGTTCTACGGCAAACATGTATTCAAATCTGAAACATCAGTCCACGTAGAAAGTTTCAATTTTTTTCAAAGAAGCTATCAATGTTGTCATTCACGGTATATACTCTTAAAGTTGATGGAGGGGCTTTGTCTGCCCGGGCTTTTGTCCACATGGCTTTTCTCTGTTCCCCTATATATCACAGTTTTTTATCGTGTCATTACATAACACAATGAAATTAGTCTGTCTCCTAGAGAGCCTATTTTAATAATGACACACAACAGGAAATCGAATATCTAACTATGTTTATGTACTACACCAACACTATATGTCATGGCAATAGAGGGAGAAAGATATATGCTTTGGTTTGCTTATTCATACACAGAAAAATTCTCACAAAATTCACATCATAGATAACTGTAACAGCTTAACTATAAAGTTTACTGATACAAATCTTAAAGAAAGATATATATATACATATATATGATGATATGTAAATTAGAGAAGGTTCAACACCTCCTTGCATGGGTACTATATTTGCTTCAAGATGCAAGGTGTTGTTGAACCGTCTCTAATTTACATATCATGAGGGAAAAGAATAATTAAGACATAATAAAAATGGAATGCAAATGACACTTGATGCAGATAAGCAACGATTAGCAATCATCAACAGAATTATTCACTACAAAGGGATGGTACTGTATCAGATTCAAGAGAGGTAACTCACTGTATTTGTCAGTTTGGCGAGCATGGGTACTACCCCGTGATCAGTGATGACGGCGAGGTTCTCTTCATCTTTGGCGATGTTTGCGATTGCTGCACAGACACTGGCCAACACTTCCTTGTGCTCTGATCTTAGCAGGCTGACGATCAATTCAAGACCCCCCACAAATGATCGCACCATCTCACCAGCGTCCTGCAAGAAATATGGCAACAATGTTAGACCAATACGCTTGAACTGCCCAACTCAATATGTCCAATCATGACAAAATAAGGGAATACCTTATGACAGTCAACTTTTATACATGGCGCTGCAATATGATAAATGTCCATTAAGATAAACTGATCAGAATAAACCACAAATTCACCATGAGAGTCTCATACAAGAAATTGAAAGATGTGTCATGCCCATAAAGCACTGGAAATACTGGTAAACAGAAATATAAATTCCTCGAGACAAAATTTAAGTTGTGTTCCAGATATATACATTCCATATATTGACCAAGATAAACTTCATGTTACACTAACCGACATTCTTTAAACAAAAGAGTTGCCATGAAATACATTTTGTGACTTATTTCCACAAATGGTTACTTTTTCTGATACTGACAGGTAATAAATAAGATTTACAGAAATGTTGAATGCTTATAATGGCAAGGCTAGCAGAACAATCACAGTTTTTTTTGTTTTTTTTTTGTTGTTAAATAAATACACAGTGGCAATTTCATGGGTTTTAAGCGTGGAAATATAGTTTCTATATTCCTCTGGTTGTAGCAATTAAAATGTAATTACAAGTCGACAACAACAGTTTACATCAATGACATGCATACGTATACTTCTCTCAACGTTGATGTGTAATACATCTGTGACTGTATTAAAAAGCGAATAGCTTAATGTATACGTCTCTACGTAAGTTTCTGGTTTAAGTTAATATCGTAAGGAAGTCAAGCAGCAAATCTTCCCTTGAAAGCACCAATTATGTAGTGCAAGTGTGTACTGACGCATGCCACAGTGAATATACGTAGGCTATGTGTAAATAGTGCATACAAGCTATTGTACAAGGAATTGGTGAAATCTTCCCAATTACAACAACAACGTCTTGACTTGTACAGGTATGGTTGTTCTACCTAAACTTTTGTGTCTGGTGAGTGTTTCTCATAGGCTCGTGAATTAATTCATATGGAAAAAAATCAAAGTTTTCTTGCACTTTTACAGACGGCACATGCTAGAAGAGCTTTATGCATTTCATTAAGGAATCAATTTAAACCTTGTGTACAGGTAAATTGAATGTTTGAACGCCCAGAAGCTGATTCTATCCCAGGTCTGTGTGTGTTATTAAACTATGATCACATATCACCAATGTGAGTTCAAGTCCAGCTCATGCTGGCTTCCTCTACGGCCATAAGTGGGAAGGTCTTGCAGCAACCTGTGGATGGTTGTGCGTTTCCTCCCACCATAATGCTGGCCGACGTCGTATAAGTGAAATATTCTTGAGTGCAGCGTTAAACACCAATCAAATAAATAAATAAATAAATACTACTGTATGTGTACTTTCATAGGAATGGAACATGTCCAAAAATTTTTACTTTCCTCGGCACAGATTCTACATTAATCCCATTGTAATAAATGACTACAAAATGTCTTTGCAACAGTTGTTGTTGAATCAAATCATCTGTGTACTGTATTATTAACAACCGATAAAAAAAATCTTTAAAAACTGAACAAGGACTAAAATTAATATTTAAAAAAAAAAAAAGCGAGAAAAAAAAACAAAACAAAGCAATTAATTAAAATATTAAACTACTGATCTACTGGTGATCCCGATGAGACACAGAAATACAACAGTGCTGAAGGCAATTCCGTTAACGGTCCGCACAATTTCCATCAAAACTTACGACCCTAGGCTCTGCCTTTAACTGTTCAGACATGCTGCTACCTTCCATTTGTTTTTTAATTGCTTTTAAGCGATTTGCTTTAGCAGTTTCTTTGCTGTCTTGGCTGGCTGGTTTAGGTTTTGCTGTTACAGTTTTACGACGGGGAGCGACGAAGCGCGTCCTGATCGCCACCGGTGGGTTCTGGCTTTACGACAAAGCAGACAAGCATGGTATTTATTCTCTCTATTCTTTAAATGACTTAAAGATCAATATTTTGAATTTTCCTTCAAAGCTTAATGTTTCCACTGGCTGATTCATTGCTAAACCATCCTGAGAGTTGGCAAGTAGTTTTCAACATATTTTTTTGTTTCAAAAAACCGTAACCATGGTACCCAACATTTATCTGACTTATTAACAGTTATACTTGAAGCCCTCTCATACATAGTATCATACTCCCTGTATACTCCCAAATATGAAAATGAAACTATTAGTTTACAAAAACAGTCTACTCCATATCCACATTTATGTTTTATTTATTTTTATCATCTGACTTTTTGTCTTCTCTTTCTGTCATAAACAAGAAATGAGCTATTGTCTTAAAAGACAACTGCAATGTGCTGCCTGTTTTAGAATCACCTAAAATTGAACCTTCTGATTAAGCACAGAGTATCTAGTGTATTTCAGAATTTATTTATTGTTCTTTGTGAACTGAATTTACATGTATGGAACCAAAAAATCAAGTCTTTAAATGAAATTCATTGTGTGAAGAACCATATGTGCATGCTTTGCAGTCTTATTGGATTCCAATAGGAACATTCGCCGCTCATGTTTGTCACCAGAATTGTGAAAAACACACCTCAAAATTACCTTTCATCCAGTGAATCTATTAGAAACTCATTAAATCTTTTATTAAATAACAGAACATGACCATACATGCTTTAACGTATCCTCAGCATGTATGTGGACCACGTGTATGGAGCTTTCATTAAACTTCAATGTACAAGCTCTTTTACATTGAAAAAAAAAGCATCATATACCGTCATGGTTCCAACAATGTTTTATGCATTTAAATGCCTTTTTCTGCATGAAACTATCACAAAGTAAGTTGTCCAATGGGTAGAGATCGGAATTAACAAAGTCAACATTAGTGTGGGTTAATGCATCTATCATTGTGTCAAACCACTCCAAACTTGTTTGTACACTGCATACTGATATAAATATGTACGGACATGAGTTCAAATCTCACCTTGGCATTTTCAATACATGGGCAGATGGCCCAGGCGGCACTGGCTTGTACGGCTGGGTTCTGGTTCTTCAGGAGTGACCATAGTAACCGGACACCATCCAATCGATCGATAATGCTGAAATCACACACCATATCGAAAACCTTGAGCACCGTATTTCAACTAAACTAAAAATGCACTAATTCAGAAGCACACTATTAAATAAAGGCCTTATAATGATAATTCTGATGTCAACACTTAAGTTTTTGTGATAAGAAATTAATCAAAATTCTCCCCCCCCCCCCAAAAAAAAAGGCCCTAAATAGAGGTGGATGAATCAATTACAATCAAGCAAACTATGTCACCTGAAAATAGCTTAATCTTAGGACAAATACAGTAAATCAGTTAGAGGAATGTACATATAGCTTAAACAAGTTTGTTTTAACACACAGAAATAAATGTGCATGTTACAGGATATTGGGTCAACTGTAAACTGCACTTTGATCATCGATGTCTTGCAGTGTATGTGCACTACACAACCAGTTTTCCTCTAAAACCTTACAGTAAAGGCAGGAGTGATCAACAGGCTATGCAGCTTTATGCCCAAATTGCTTTGCCAGAAGTATCTCAGTGGCAAAGCCCTATTATGAACATTTCATACTATTCATCTATTTATCTGATTGGGGTTTTATACCATGCTCATGCATATTTCACTTATACAATGACAGCTAGCATTATGGTGGGTGGACACCCAGACCTTCCCACACATGACTGGAGAGGAAGCCAGCATTTGCTGCACTTGAACTCACTAGTGACAGGCTCTCAGGTCATAGCTCTGCACGAGGCATTTAGAAGTCCATTTTTAGAAAAGAGACATAGACATAAGCTACTTGAAAGCATGTGGGTGTCTAGTTTAGCTACATATACCCACAGGGTTATGTCATTTGGCAGCTTTACTATGATAAGGTTTCAGTATCAATATTCTGTGTAAATATGCACAGCTAATGTCGTGCTAAGCCATACTCATTCATTCATCTGATACTACATGTATATATCAGGAGTCAAATCTCTCATAAGCTGTAGCATATGCTACCACATCCAACATGTAATGCAATAAAAGTCCCGCAATGTTTTCATTGCCCATAAAGGCAATTTCGATCGGATACCAGCCTAGGTAATCTTCAGGGTAGATCTTTTTATACACATCATCTGCTGCAATGTTTTGAATTAAAAAGTGAATTTATTTTATTGGATTGAATGAATTGAATAATACAAAAATTGACTCAGCTTTGAAACCCTCCTGGTTAGTATCCTGGGAGAAATGGGCTTCACAAAAGCACTGTATAAATTGTGAGCTCTAAATGGTAAATTACCAAATATTTTGTACATGACCAGGTTGTTTGTTTTGTTTGATTCCGTGAGTTCTATTGATCTTGGAAAGGTGTTTTCAGGTTTGTTTGGAAGGTACAATGACATCCTGCTGGGAACATGTAAGTTTCCATCCCCAAAATTCTATTTTATGACCTTTAAGGGGCACAAAATTCTGGGTTATTACTGTAACTGTTCATTTATGAAGATATTACTTTTATCTATCCAAAGGGAACAATGTTCTTGTGAAATGCCAACAATTTGTGTCGGGCACAAATATGAAAACACTACAGATCTACTGCTTGTATACATGAGTATTGTGCAAAGCTGTCGAACTGTGAATCACAGGCTGGCAGGCTGGTGACTTCAGGCAAATCACAAGCTGTGGCATATGCAGGGTACCGGGCAGTTCATCAGCTATTGTCCGGAGGCGATTGTGTTTGTAGAGGTAAAGCAGCGTTGACATGCTCAAACTTTCACAGCTGTGCTTTAGTATTGATTTCTGAGGCTTCAATACCACCTGTTGGTGTCTCAAGGCAGGTAATTTATTAGCAGGTTACCGGGCTATCTCCCCTTAGTCTGTTTTCCCTGTTAGGCTCGCAGAGTTATCTCCCTTGATCCTGATTCATGTTGCAGGCTATTTCTGTACTACCGCACAACAGTGCTTTCTACTTTATATTCAAGTTGATGTAGCGCACTGAACTGATCTTTCTATGTTTACACAGATGTTTACAGTTTATGTCTGGTACATGTACTAAAACCCAGGCTACTAAAATATCAATAAGGTGCAGCTATAAGTGACATTCCAAAATTAACAGAAGTAACAGTTCATTTTTCAGAATTTGTTTGATTGAGTAAAATGCATTTGAAACATTGGATTGATGCATTTTCTGACCACACTGTAACCACACGGTCTGCTATACACATACACAATATAAAACATTCATGAATTCACTTGTACAATAATCCACCAAAACAATGTATGCGACATCATCGGTTCCAACAGACCTTTTTGGAAAAATTCTAAATGGATTATAAATGAAATAAGTGTCTATTTATGACTGGTCATTCACTTTGACACGTTCAGTGATTTCTTTGCTTTCAAAAGAATTCCTCCTCTTTTAACTTATTGAATAACACATTATTATACATCACACATAAATCAGTTCAAACTAGAGAGAAAAATTAAGTTGGCAGAAATAAAAACTGTACAACAAAGATCCTTACACCATATTTTCTCCTTCTTCAGCACACTCCCCGACAGCCTTAGTCACATTGACGAGCAGCGCCTGGTTTGTCCCTGTGAGGAGATTGACAAGGGGAGCAATTCCGCCAGCCTTACGTATAGCAGACCTGTTAGGTGGGTCCTTAGCCATCTCTCCTAGAGCTCCTACCATGTTGACCAGAACCTAGATAAAGTAAACAGTTGTGTGCTGTAAATGGGTGACATCATTTTACACTGGGACATCACCCTGTTGTGATGACGTAACGTGAAACTGTGTGTTGTGTCCAACGATCCATTGCCGTCATTACAACGATCCATTACCCTCATTACAACAATCCATTACTGTCATTACAACGATCCATTACCACCATTACAATGATCCATTACCATCATAACAATGATCCATTACTGTCATTACAACAGTCCATTACCGTCATAACTGATTTCCCTCCTCTGCTGGACATTGCTGAGCTGAGGGACAAGTGAAGATGTTCACATGCATGTGACCTTCAGCTCTCAGAAATGTGTCAGTCTCCATTCACAGAATACTCATTACTACAACTGACAGATCCTAAATTACCTAAAATTTCGTCCGTGATTGAGTTGCTCATTTTGAGAAAGGTGTTTTGAGGTTTGTTTGGAAGGTAGGGTGATATGCTACTGGGAACGTGTAAATTTTGGCACAAGAGGTAATATCTCATGACATTTATTTGTCTCCAAATATGCCCTTTTGTGGTCAAATTTTCAGGTCATTTAGGGTACTCCCTCTGCCTCAATGCTGAGCCGAGAGACAAACATGCGCATATTTACAAAGCTTTCAAACTGTATTATCACTACACTCATTACTGTTGTCACAGTAATCATAATACTCACTGTAATCATTGACTAACTAATGGCTGGGCTGAGAGATGCACAAACATGGCCTCTTGCTCTCTATATTGTATCCTCCTTCATTATACTCATCCTTACTGCTATACTCATAATACTCATTGACCTACTAATGGCTGGGCTGAGAGATGCACAAACGTGGCCTCTTGCTCTCTGAATTGTATCCTCCTTCATTATACTCACCCTTACTGCTATACTCATAATACTCATTGACCTACTAATGGCTGGGCTGAGAGATGCACAAACATGGCCTCTTGCTCTCTATATTGTATCCTTCTCCATTATACTCATCCTTACTGCTATACTCATAATACTCATTGACCTACTAATGGCTGGGCTGAGAGATGCACAAACATGGCCTCTTGCTCTCTATATTGTATCCTTCTTCATTATACTCATCCTTACTGCTATACTCATAATACTCATTGACCTACTAATGGCTGGGCTGAGAGATGCACAAACATGGCCTCTTGCTCTCTATATTGTATCCTTCTTCATTATACTCATCCTTACTGCTATACTCATAATACTCATTGACCTACTAATGGCTGGGCTGAGAGATGCACAAACATGGCCTCTTGCTCTCTATATTGTATCCTTCTCCATTATACTCATCCTTACTGCTATACTCATAATACTCATTGACCTACTAATGGCTGGGCTGAGAGATGCACAAACATGGCCTCTTGCTCTCTATATTGTATCCTTCTTCATTATACTCATCCTTACTGCTATACTCATAATACTCATTGACCTACTAATGGCTGGGCTGAGAGATGCACAAACATGGCCTCTTGCTCTCTGAATTGTATCCTTCTCCATTATACTCATCCTTACTGCTATACTCATAATGCTCATTGACCTACTAATGGCTGGGCTGAGAGATGCACAAACATGGCCTCTTGCTCTCTGAATTGTATCCTTCTCCATTATACTCATCCTTACTGCTATACTCATAATACTCATTGACCTACTAATGGCTGGGCTGAGAGATGCACAAACATGGCCTCTTGCTCTCTGAATTGTATCCTCCTTCATTATACTCATCCTTACTGCTATACTCATAATACTCATTGACCTACTAATGGCTGGGCTGAGAGATGCACAAACATGGCCTCTTGCTCTCTGAATTGTATCCTTCTCCATTATACTCACCCTTACTGCTATACTCATAATACTCATTGACCTACTAATGGCTGGGCTGAGAGATGCACAAACATGGCCTCTTGCTCTCTGAATTGCATCCTCCTTCATTATACTCATCCTTACTGCTATACTCATAATACTCATTGACCTACTAATGGCTGGGCTGAGAGATGCACAAACATGGCCTCTTGCTCTCTGAATTGTATCCTTCTCCATTATACTCACCCTTACTGCTATACTCATAATACTCATTGACCTACTAATGGCTGGGCTGAGAAATGCACAAACATGGCCTCTTGCTCTCTATATTGTATCCTCCTCCATTATACTCACCCTTACTGCTATATTCATAATGCTCATTGACCTACTAATGGCTGGGCTGAGAGATGCACAAACATGGCCTCTTGCTCTCTGAATTGTATCCTCCTCCATTATACTCACCCTTACTGCTATATTCATAATGCTCATTGACCTACTAATGGCTGGGCTGAGAGATGCACAAACATGGCCTCTTGCTCTCTGTATTATATCCTCCTTCATTATACTCATCCTTACTGCTATACTCATAATACTCATTGACCTACTAATGGCTGGGCTGAGAGATGCACAAACATGGCCTGATTATACACATTATCATTACATGCTTTACCTTTGACTGCTGGTTGGGCTAAGAGACAACCATATAGACGTATACATGGCCTTCAGCTCTCAGAGTTGTGTCCTTCTCCATTATCATTACCATTATTGACCTACCTCCTCTGGCTGATCATTAAGCAGAGATACGAGAGTATCGATGGCTTTCAGCTCCTGGAATCTTGTCACGTTTTCGGGGCTGATCGAACACTTCCAGATGGCACCTGTGGCTGCAGCCAACAGCTCTTTGTTCTCATTGTCACCTAGGAGGGTGACAAGGGGGTCAAGGCCACCGTACTGTCGTACCAGGTCACGGGTTTCCTGATCCTCAGCACACTGCAATGTACAGAACAGCATGATTAACGGAATAAGTCTCCAGCTCAAGCCAATATAACCCTTGACCAGGAAATGATTTATTTAATAACTCCCCCGAAAGAAGTTGTGTTTGTTCTGGTCTTCATTTGTCTGCGTGTCTATCTGTCTGTCAGCAAAAACTTACAGAAAAATTGTCAGGCAATGTTCTCACACAAACTAACCAAAATTTTATCATTCATAAATTATTTTGGGAGATGTTTTCTGTTTGAAATACAAATGGTGGAGAACCCTAAGAACATTTTCATAGTGAGCTCAGGAAGTGAGCATCACACACACGCACACGCACACGCACACGCAAGGGGATATAATAGAGCCAACCAGTTAAGCTTATTGCGGAGTTACCTCACCTTGAATATTGCTGAGGCACAGTGCATCTGTAGTTCAGGTGTGTTTGTCTTTAAGTTCTTCACCAGATCTTCCACCATTCCCTCTGTGCGAATAGCCAGTCTGTAGCTGGGCTGTCATCAACAACAGGCAGCATGTTACTAACAGGTGACAACACAATATAAGACATGAACCTGAATAAATACCTCTTTAAGAGACATTTACAAGTTGACAGAGAAACATAACAGGGTTTGCATATGGATACCAACTTTTCAATGTAACTTCTTATACTGCTTGTTTGACAATGATGTTTTACAGTACATCTACATGTTGTAAACTGAAAAATATGATCTTACCCATCATTCATATACCCGTGACAAATAAATACGACTTAATGGAAGGAAAATTGTATTACCTGATGTACTCAATATACATGTACATATAAAACCACCACATTAATGTATTAAACAGGAATGTTTTTATTTCTGAAAGAAAATGCTTCAAGATTTTCAAGAATGATGTTCAAGGACTCAATTAGTAAATTAACACCTACACCTATATATTTTCCCGGGATTTGTGCCAAATTAAACTCAATTTCAAGTCCTTTCATGGCCATGAAAACCAAAAATTCAATAACTTACAGGGGTTTAAAGGACAAGTGCATGTTGTCAGCTAGAACCATTATACATACATTATGTCAGAAACAATTTTATGCTACGGTCCATAGAACTGTATCGGATTAAATATAGGGATGAGACATAGACAAAGTTGAGCAACTGACTCACCCTTTCCACTGAATTTCAATTTTTTTCTGTTCATAAAGCTAAATCTGAAAGTTTTCTGCATGCAACTACAAAAGTTTTCGAAAAAGTAAAGATTTAAGGAATTCCTCAGGAGGAAGGATCTCTTAAATGTATAAAGCCCGTAAATGTTAACGAAGATGACTATGGGTATGGATTTCACTGATGGTATTCACATCCCCTGGGGTGCTCACCTCTGTAGCACACTCCTGCAGAGTCCCCACCACCGGGATCAGCATGTTCTCATGGGTGGACTTGAGCAGTTTAGCTAGGAGTGGGATAGCGCCTGCTTTCTGCATGGACTCCTTGTTCTTCTTACTCTTGCTGCAACTCCAGAGCGCAAGCGCACCACAGCGCGCAACCTCCACATCCTTCTCCAAGTCCTGCGTTGTCAGGTTTGTCAACGATGCACAGTCCAACAAACCAACCTTCACGGAAGCACATAACATGTGTATGAGTCAATAAGAGTTACTTCCCTTACTACAGAAAAATAAAATGCACCAAAACTAATTTTTATATGTTTACCTTTACATTTTTACTTTTTCAAATGTCATCACACAGTAATTCTGACATACATATCCTCTTCAATGTTTATATATGATGGTATTACTTCATACCATCACTGGTTTACAAAGTAACCTTCTTAACCTATTATGACTGTGAGTGTAGAGAAAACAGCAAGTTTTACTTTCAGACTGAGAAACTACCAAATCTCAGTCAACTCCTTTGATGTTTCCAAAAAAGATTAGGAAAAGGACTGGGTCAAAATAGCTGATAAACTATCAAGTATATCCAGAGGATGAAACTGTAAAATGCAATATTTATATCAACTCAGAATATACACGGGAAAATCTTTTGGACTGAAGTCCTGTATCATGATACTTACCAGTTTCTTTATTCCTCCATGCTGTCGGACCGTGCGTCTTGCTCGTCTAAACTTGGCAACATTTGCGATTGTTTCAGCAGCCAAACATTTCAGCTCCTTGTTGGGATCTCTCAGGATTTTCACCATCGTCTGAAGACCACCCAGGTCAGCAATAGCTCGGCGGATTTGAGTATTCCTGGAGATTTCTTTCAGGATTTTAAGAGCTCCAATCTGACAAAAAAAAATAAAGTGACAACAAGCATGTCAAAAATACACTTAGGATTCATGCTGACATGAGGATTTATTTGTGACTTCACCCACAACTTCTTGCTCTGCATTCTGTGCAGATTTCAAAGACGCTTACACTGATTACTTTGTGTTTAACACTGTAGTTAGGCCAGATTGAAGTCACACATAAAGCAAATAGCGATGATATCATGGTAGGGTCGATCTGCCAATTTTAACATGGAGTGGTATATAGAAAACTTATTAAACAGCATTAGTTTGATCTTCTGAATTATGCTCCTGGATCAAGTTTTGGTGTCAGATATTGCACAAATAATCAAATTCTGTGGATGGTTTTATTTAAACGTGAAAAGATGGGTGGAAAAGAAAAAGCCCCCAAATAGTGTGTCACTCTGTTACTGTAACAATGTACCAAGAAAACTGCACACTGACCTGACATAGGTTTGAACTCAAAGCTAAAAGGATGGAGGCTCACTGCCAATACCGACTCACCTTGCACTTGATCTCCTCAGTGTCTAGCAGGTTGATGAGGACCTCAAGTCCACCCACATCACGGATGGCAAGCTGACAGGTCTCCTGGGCCAGGTTAAAGTCACGCATACAGCACAGGGCAATGATCGTGGCTGTCTGGTTACCTCCCTTTAGAACAACAACAGCAGACAAAGTTAAACAAGTACAGAGTTGGCGACATGTACATGATGCTGGTTACCAGAGTACCACTCGAACCCATGACCAAAATTTGTAAAACATGGGAAAAATGCCAAAAAAAATCAAGAAATGTTTATCAAAACCTTCGCTGCACACAAACAAACTCACAATGACACACCAACCTATGGTCAAGAGCAAATCAAGATGTCCCATATTGCATTCCCCTGGGAGCATAAACATACGCTTGTCATATCTGCCCACTTTATTTAGCCACTAGCGTCAAAGCTGATATGTAATATCTTACCTTGAGATACTTGACGAGTTTCTGGATCTGCCAATACTCTGAGGGCAGGTCAGCATTGGTCTCGCTGCGCCTCTCTACAGCCTCTTCCTCTTCCTCGCTCTCCTCGGAACTCTCGCTGAATGAGTCATCCATGTCATTGGGCGTCTTACTCTTGGACCTGAAAGTACATATCACACACAAACACTGATGTGAACTTCAGCAAAGTTTAGCTAAGCAAACTGTTTTAAGATTAAGACTATATCTATGACATTTTTCTAATAATGGGGCCGGGAAAAATTGCTGTAGCATATGCAGACGGACAAAATCTTAAGAGCTACCCAAATTCTGAGACAAAATTTTTAGAACTGTATGAAAGAGGAACAGAAATGAACCTTGATTTGGTTAAGGAGAAAACCAATAAAAAAAACAACCAAACATTTGGTCGTTTGAGTACAATTTATGTGAAGTGAAATGAAAATATTTCTACCTTAACATGAAGAAATAAGAAGTTATATTACACAACAGCAGTCTACGGTTATATGCATCTTACAATTCAGCGCAAAAGGAAAGGTCTGCAACAGCTCACTCAGTTCACTAGCGTCTCACGCGTGTAAAGGGAGATAATCGCCATGGGGATCAGGGGGAATTACTACCTGCCATGAGGGGATACAAAACAGACACTCACCTTTGAGATGTTCTCTTTTTCACTACCACCACTGTCTTTCTTTCATTTTTCTCTTCTGTCCTATATCAAAAATAAGAAAATGTGTTTGTTAGATTAATCTTATTTCAATTAACTGTTGTCAAAATTACATTTCAATCCACAAATTGCTAACATGACAGAGCTGGATAAATTTCCTTGAACATTTTTTGAATAAAGAATTAATATCAAAAAAAAAAGGTTTATTTACTGAAGTTAGTAATTACGCAAACCTAAGTTTCATAAGTTTACGTGGTCATATTAGGTTCGGTAAGTTGGTCCTTATACACACTTACGTGGTGGGAAATCATATTAGCTTTGTATAACTTGGACATTATACACACTTACGTGGTGGGAAATCATATTAGCTTTGTATAACTTGGTCCTCATACAGACTTGCGTGGTGGGAAATTATATTAGCTTTGTATAACTTGGTCCTCATACAGACTTACGTGGTGGGAAATCATATTAGCTTTGTATAAGTTGGTCTTTATACACACGTGGTGGGAAATCATATTAGCTTTGTATAACTTGGTCCTCATACAGACTTGCGTGGTGGGAAATTATATTAGGTTTGTATAAGTTGGTCCTCATACACACTTACGTGGTGGGAAATCATATTAGCTTTGTATAAGTTGGTCTTTATACACACGTGGTGGGAAATCATATTAGCTTTGTATAAGTTGGTCCCCATACACACTTACGTGGTGGGAAATCATATTAGGTTTGTATAAGTTGGTCATTATACACACTTACGTGGTGGGAAATCATATTAGCTTTGTATAAGTTGGTCCTCATACACACTTACGTGGTAGGAAATCATATTAGCTTTGTATAACTTGGTCCTCATACACACTTACGTGGTGGGAAATCATATTAGGTTTGTATAAGTTGGTCATTATACACACTTACGTGGTGGGAAATCATATTAGCTTTGTATAAGTTGGTCCTCATACAGACTTACGTGGTGGGAAATCATATTAGCTTTGTATAAGTTGGTCCTCATACGCACGTGGTGGGAAATCATATTAGCTTTGTATAAGTTGGTCCCCATACACACTTACATGGTGGGAAATCATATTAGCTTTGTATAAGTTGGTCCTCATACACACTTACTTGGTGGAAAATCATATTAGCTTTGTATAAGTTGGTCCTTATACACACTTATGTGGTGGGAATTCATATTTGGTTTTTATAAGTTGGTCATTATACACACTTATGTGGTGGGAAATCATATCAGGTTTGTATAAATTGGTCATTATACACACTTATGTGGTGGGAAATCATATTAAGTTTGTATTAGTTGGTCATTATACACACTTACATGGTGGGAAATCATATTAGCTTTGTATAAGTTGGTCCTCATACACACTAACATGGTGGGAAATCATATTAGCTTTGTATAAGTTGGTCCTCATACACACTTACGTGGTGGGAAATCATATTAGCTTTGTATAAGTTGGTCCTCATACACACGTGGTGGGAAATCATATTAGCTTTGTATAAGTTGGTCCTTATACACACTTACGTGATGGGAAATCATATTAGCTTTGTATAAGTTGGTCCTCATACACACTTACTTGGTGGGAAATCATATTAGGTTTGCATAAGTTGGTCCTTATACACACATGGTGGGAAATCATATTAGGTTTGTATAAGTTGGTCCTTATACACACTTACGTGGTGGGAAATCATATTATGTTTGTATAAGTTGGTCCTCATACACACTTATGTGGTGGGAAATCATATTAGGTTTGTATAAGTTGGTCATTATACAAAGTTATACTTTGTAAGATTCCATGGTTGGAAAACCTTTCAGGCCTATATAAATTGGTCAATGTACAGGTTATGTGTCATATGTTTTGGGAATCATTTTACGCTCGTATAATTTGGTCATCATACAAGCTTATTTTTCTGTTGGTATAACTTGTCCCTGACACGTACTGTTTGGATTCTTCCATCCCCAAGTTTTTCCACTTCAGAGACGGCTCCATCTTTTTCTGCTTCTGTGCCTTGTGTTTCTGGGTCTTGTCGCGGTCAGTTTGACTGTCGCCCTGCTTCCTGCTCGTCAGCTCAGACTGATTGGCTCCATCACCTTCCTCGTCGTCATGGAGATCTCCCATCAAGACAGCAAAATGCTCCTTCTTATCTTCTTGAACCACAAAATCCTGCATGGGATGATACAAGTAGTAATCATGTTTGTTTAATTCTCTGTTTAGAATGAAATTGACTTTAGACTGGTGTTAATGTCAATTTTGTCACTTTAAATGTAAACTGTCACTCTTCACAATTTACACTAAATGACCTAAAATTTCGCCCATGATTAAACTGAGGATTTTACCTGATTCTGGGAGTTCTATTTATCTTCGAAAGGTATTTTGAAATTTGTTACGAGAAGCAATATTTTGTGACATTATTTGCCTCTAAAAATGCAGTTTTTTGGGCTAAATTTTAGTTCATCAACAAAAAATGCTGACTTAAAGCCGAAGACGAACTCAAAAAATAAATTCAAGCTTAGCTGTAGTCTCGTTGATCAGAGGCTGGTTTTATAATTTATTTATTTATCTATTTATTTATTCAAATGGTATTTAACGTCATACTGCTACTCAAGAATAATGGTGGTTACGTTTATGGGTGGAGAAAACCAGGTTTACATTATTATGACTTAAATTTGAGTTTCCTTTTAACACTTTTGAAAAAAAGAGTGCAATTCAACTTTAATTCACACTTAATCATACTGCGTTTGATTAAAAATTTCCTGAAGAGTTAAAACCCATGAAACTGACCTGTTTGTCAATCCTCTCAGCAAAGTTGGAGCTCTGGTCCTTGAGCAGGGTGACTAGGCTCTTGTAGTATTCACTGACTTTCTCGTAATCCAGCTCCTTCTTGTCTTTGGCAGGACCCTGTAAGCAGGCAGAAAAAAAGATAACATGACTTTTCTGGATAATGAATGGAGAAACCTCAATGTTGGGATATGCTAAATGGGTAACTGGGCTATTTATAGTGTACACAGACAGGTGTGAAAGAATACATTCTATGGTAAGCTACTGTAAGTCACCTCAAGATTTATGGTTGCTACCAGTAATATCGCCGAGTGGCATTAAAAGAAAAGACAACAAATAACATAACCTGATTAATTTAGGAAGAGGAGTTTAAATAAACCACTGATACTTTCTTTCAGATGTGTTGGGTAACTCTATAAATCTCTCTTCAACCATGAATTTTTATGAGAACATGGGGTGCTCCATAGTAGAGCCTCCGGAATCATGTCCAGTCGCTCCTATCTCACTCAAGTTCCATTTTTGGATTTTTTAGTATCGAGTCTCCCCATCTAAAGATAAGATAAAGGGGCGATTATTGATCTGTACTATATCACAAAAACTGCGAACTTTAAACCACCAACCTTGATGAGATGGTAGCCACTGGTGTTGGCTGTGACATACAGGGTGTTCATGTCATGTGGCTTGACACTGATGTAGCTGATGTCACCGTGGACCTGTCTCCATGGAGGGGCGCGGCATGAGTTCTGGTAGATGTACCCAGTATCTATGGAAACACAGAAGGGTAAGGTGAAGGGTAAAATAAAACAAAACTGGCCATGCACAGGAATTCAGGATGTTTATTTTTTTTTTATTTATTTATTTATTAAAGTGCGAATGATCGAGGGTTTCCCCCCCCGGGCTCTGCCTGGTTTTCTCCCACCATAACACTGGCTGCTGTTGTATAAGTGAAATATTCTTGAGTACTGCGTAAAACACCAATCAAATATTTATTTATTTCATATAATATTTCAATAATATGACAACAGCTTGCATTATGGTGGAAGGAAACTGGGCAGTGCTCGGGGGAACTCCCCAACCATCCACAGGTTGCTGGCAGACCTTCCCACGTACAGCCAGAGAGGAACAATGTCTAACAGAGGCCTGGCTATTGTTACCATATAGGGCATAACCATGAGATGACATGTTTCACATTTGTAGTAATATGTACCTTTCTGGTGAGTAACTACGAAATTTAGAAATGCCTACTTGTACATCAATGGGAAAACACATTTCAACTTGATGGTGCGAGTCCGTCATTGGGAGACTGGAGGATGAGCTACACAGGAGGTCCAAATGACAGCAGAATGCATCGTTTTCTTCTGTGACATTGCAGTGTGTGTGTACTCCATGTATATTTCATGAGCACGCATACACTGATAATTGTGACGTAATAAAAGGAGGAATCAATGAGCTCACAGTTTGTTCGATCTTGATACAGGCGGGAAGGAGTTTTACGAGTTCCCCACTGTTAATCATATATCTACATCTAAACCATACAGCAAGGCTTCAGTCATAATGTTAGCATTCATGCACACAAGTGTCAAGTGTTTTTGACCTCAAATTCCGCCTCCCGAAAAACCGCTCTTTCATTATTCAAATAAAGGTCAAAAAACATTACTTTTGGTGTGGAACCTTCCAAATTAACACACATCAAAATGCTTTTGTAGGACAAACAGATCTTAAGAATCAGAGAAAATCGGCATTTCAGTAGTCATGGGTGAAGTTTTTTGGGCTGTTTACGGCAAATTCCAAGCAGAAGTATTTAATAAGAACATTCCAAGAAACGTTTCTTCAATCCTTGTCCCTGAGTTGCTCATAAAATATGGCTTTAATAATACTTTAATAATACTGCTTTGCTACATGTAGGTACAGGTTTGTAGGTACAAATTATACTGTTACATGTATGTGTTCATTGTTGCCTTAATCATTCCATAGTTCACTTACATTTAATTATCTCTTACCAAAATAATTGATTTCTTCCAGAACATATTTGTCTTCATCATAGCCTGACATTTTCTTCAGATTAGAGACTTCCTGGTCCACAACTTGAGGGCTTAGACGCACTTCACTATGAACAAACAGACAGACACATCAACAATGAAAGGACAGAAGGAAGCAAAAACATTAACTTCTTCAAGGCTGAGAGCTTCCCATCAAACAAGCCAAAAATTTATCAGACATGCTATGAAAAAGGATACCACAGGAACTGTGATGTAAAACTGTGAGTTTCTTCACATTAACTATTATTCCTGGGTACAAAAGCAACATTAAAAGCAACATAAGTATTTCTTGACAAAGCATGATCTGTGGATATGTATCCATGATTATACAGGGCATGTCTTAACTGCATGATCTGTGGACATGTATCAATGATTATACAGGGCATGTCTTAACAGCATGATCTGTGGATATGTATCAATGATTATACAGGGCACGTCTTAACTGCATGATCTGTGGATATGTATCAATGATTATACAGGGCATGTCTTAACTGCATGATCTGTGGATATGTATCAATGATTATACAGGGCACGTCTTAACTGCATGATCCGTGGATATGTATCAATGATTATACAGGGCATGTCTTAACTGCATGATCTGTGGATATGTATCATTGATTATACAGGGCATGTCTTAACTGCATGATCTGTGGATATGTATCAATGATTATACAGGGCATGTCTTAACAGCATGATCCGTGGATATATATCAATGATTATACAAGGCATGTCTTAACAGCATGATCTGTGGACATGCATCAATGATTATACAGGGCATGTCTTAACTGCATGATCTGTGGATATGTATCAATGATTATACAGGGCATGTCTTAACTGCATGATCTGTGGACATGTATCAATGATTATACAGGGCATGTCTTAACTGCATGATCCGTGGATATGTATCCATGATTATACTGGGCATGTCTTAACTGCATGACCTGTGGATATGTATCCATGATTATACAGGGCATGTCTTAACTGCATGATCTGTGGATATGTATCCATGATTATACAGGGCACGTCTTAACAGCATGATCTGTGGACATGTATCAATGATTATACAGGACATGTCTTAACCGCATGATCTGTGGATATGTATCAATGATTATACACGGCATGTCTTAACTGCATGATCTGTGGACATGTATCAATGATTATACAGGGCATGTCTTAACTGCATGATCTATGGACATGTATCAATGATTATACAGGGCATGTCTTAACTGCATGATCTGTGGATATGTATCAATGATTATACAGGGCACGTCTTAACTATTTAGCTGTCACAAGGAAGTGTAAGTGTTACTCTCTCTGTCGGTTGGTTGGTCGGTAAAATTTAACATGTCATTCACGTAATTTCTGTCTTGGGTCATTCACTCTATGAGGGACCTGAATGTCAAATAACATTAACTTTTTGTGCAATATTGCTGATATTACGAGTTTGGGCTTAGTTTCTTCTGATTTCCGAGGTGTAACAGTCTAAGCATTCTTCCATGCCTTCAAAATAGCCAACACGAAGTGATGCAATGGGCAATATCTACTCAAGCGCGAACTGCAGTTTACTCCAGGCTTTACTGTCAGTCATATTCAAACCATACCTAGAGATCCTGGCAATCGATTGGTTGAGAAGCTGCTCGTCCAAACGTAAGAGAAGAAGCCGCATGTTCAGGACTCGCTTCTTCTCTGCGATCTCCAGTGCAGAATCGCCATCTCCTTCCTCTTTACTTTGCCGAGCCAGATTCTCAATCTCCTTTGTTATTTCCTCAAAGAATCGAAACAATGCGTTATCCTCTCCTGCCACTGTGGCAAACCTCTCTCCGCAAATGTTGGCCACCGGATCATTATTAGCTGTAAAAATCAAACAAACTTGGTAAATGACCTAATCTTTCACCCATAAAAGTGCACTTTTAGAGGCAAAGAAATGTCAAAGAGTATTACTGTTGGTCCTCACACTCACAATTTAGTATTCAGTAGGAAATGATATGAGCATCAGTGTAATAGGTATACTGTATTTTCACAGGGATAATGTGTATACTATACATAGATAAAGGAAATCTTAATGGGGTTAATTGTAAAACGCTTCCCGTTTGTATCAAGACAGTCCAAAACCGTTAACTCATTTGTTCTTTCCTTTATTACATCACAATTATCGGTGTATGTGTGCTCATCAAAACATATATGAAGTACACACACACAACAACGTCACAGAAGAAAACAATCCCCTCTACTGTTGTTTGGACCTTCTGTGTAGCTTGTCATCGAGTCTCCCATTCAGTTCATTCATTTTTCAGATGCCGATTTGGTTCACCATGAAAATTTAACAGACTGCACCTTAGCCAAAAATTTCACCTAACTTAAACCTGTGCATAATACTTTTTCTGTAAACTTGCTGACTGACAGAAACAGAAGGAGTGTCTGTGAGACAGACAAACTGTCAGACAAATAAACACCAGTGAAAACATTATGTCTCCTTTGACAGAGGTAATAAATTGTAAAATCTTACACTCCAGACAGGCTCTGAGCTCTTTCATTTTCCCATCCCCACTGGAGCGTAGGATGTTCTCTGCAATCTCCATGGTGCTCACACTCATCTCATAGTCACCACCAGATTTCTTCAGTGACATCAACGGCTCACTTGTTTTCTCATTTGTACTCTCGGAGAATACATCTGATCCCCTGAAATTCAGATAAAAACTGAATGTCATATGTAGGTAATAGAAATTTACTTATGGCCTCCAGGCACATTGTGTATTTTTCTGTTTTGTTAATTATGCTTTTGAGGGCCTCCATGGCTCAGTTGGTTAGCACGCTAGCGCAACGTAATGCCCCAGGAGCCTCTCACAAATGCTGTGAGTTCAAGTGTAGCTCATGCTGGCTTCCTCTCCTGCCGTAATTGGAAAGGCCTGCCAGCAACCAGCGGATGGTCATGGGTTTGCCGCAGGCTCTTCCTGGTTTCCTCCCACCATAATGCTAGCCGCTGTATAAGCGAAATATTCTTGAGTACGGCTTAAAACACCAATCAAATAAATAAATTTATGCTTTTATTTAAAAGTTTCATAAAGCTGAACTCATTGAGAGCAGTTTACATTCATAATTATTCATTATTTGATTCAAGATTAATGAAAATCAACTAAATTAAATGTTGACTCCACCTGACTTACCTGACTCCACAGGTAAATAATTGAAGTATGTTTAATACTGTACTCAGGACAACAATATTTCACTAATATAATGACACTCAGGTTTCAGGGTGGGGGAAACAGAGCCTAGGCAAACATCCCAGAAAAACCCCACTTATATATTATACATTAAGGCAGACAGCATAATTGTGGGGAAAGTTAATAATAGAACAGGCTAAATACTACATAAATGCCCCTATGATAATTTAATTTACCAAATCAACTATGCAAAATTTATTTGATTCTTCAGTCTTTTTAAAGAGTTAACTGAGTTACATGTACCAAGCATGCCAAAGGACATACGTAAATTGCCGCCAGTTAAGTAGCACTTGGATGCCTATGTACTGAGGACTTTTATCTCTGTTTTGGTTATACGTGGAATTATTTAATTATTCAACTGTAATTTAACAATCTGTGTTCTCTGTACACACTGAATTCTTCAGCTACACAAAGTTGGACAGGTCTGTGAATGGAGAAAATCGGATTGCCAGAAGAAACCCACCACCCGACCTTGTAGAGAAATTTGACACATCCCCTGACTTCAAGCCACAGGTTAACCAGTGAGAGCCTCTAAAGAGATATGCATTAATGACACGCAACAGGCACATGCTTGAGTGGTTAAAAAGAAAACAACATGCCGTAAACCAACCTCTCATTATATCCACTGCCAGAAAACTGTGAAGGTTTAAGATTGCTATGCCATGTCAGTGGCTTCTTGAAGATGAGCTTGGCTTCCTCTGGGTGCTTCCCACTGAACCCCTCCAGGAACTGGAGAATTGCGTTAAGAATGTCTTGGTTTATTGGGGTGAATTCCAGCTTCCCACCTGACCCGTCTTTGGCGGATGTCCATTTTGCTGCCCTCTGAAGGGTTTGTCCCATGATTGATTCTTAGTTATGTCCAGTACCCTCTTCACAAATAAAGTCCTGAAACAGATAATTTAATATGTTTGAATATTTACTCCACCACCTTCTGTCCTGAACTGCAAGTAGACTCCTTGCCAGTGACTGTTCAGACTTGCTTAGTGTAATCCACTCAAAGCTACAGGCTGGGACAAATTGACTCTTCAACTTTTGCATAATCAGTTTCAGAATGTCAGCCTGTTTCGTCAATTTATATGCCTGGTTCTTCCAGCAATTCTTCTTCACACACAATTAACATGAAGTCTTTTGAAGTAAATATCCGTTGTTCTAAATACAATTAACAGTCTCACCACTGATAAATGCATTATTTAACAGATACAGGTAAAAGTGGTGTGTTAATTAGGGAGTAATTAGTATATCCTCATACTGGTACGTTTTCATGTATATAGTTTAACATGTAATTACTGGTAAAATAAATGCACAAGTTCTTTATGAGTTAAGATAATTGGAAAAAACAGGGAGATTACATAGAGCTAACAGAAAAGAATGATTTGGAATTGAAAATTAAAAATTAAAAGTAAGTATGTAGGCTAGCCAGCCACAACTATTTACACATGACATATCTAGCTTCCCTAACCCAGTAAACCTAATTAGCAACAAGAATAAAATTCATAAATAAGTCATTCAGCTCACAATCTCATAACGATTCTTGCTGAAGTCCTTGAGGTCCACATATTTCTAGTGAGGCCATATTAAAAATATGTGATTTGGGCATAAAACCACTGACCCTTTACGAAATGCCGAATTCTAAAATCCTCCAAATGGACAGTGACATGTCATGGAGAAATTATTTCATTACTTTGGTGTTACAGGCATGTAGCCCAATGTATAATCCCCAAGACAGAAGAAATGTTATGCTATGCTGATATACATGTAAATGGGATAGATGATGACAATGAAACACATAAATTTAAGTATCTGCATTTCTAAAATTATGTGAACTCCACAAGCAAACCTTCATAAATACTTCGTTTTATATAAAATATGGGATTTGTAAGATCTGTAAGTTTATAGGATGACAACAATAGCAGAATCTGCTGTTCATTTGCACATGTGACATTTTAAAAAGTGGGTCAAAAACAAACTAACACCTCTACTGGTGTCACCCGACTCTTTAAAATGTAGCTATGGGAAAAAAAGGAAAATTAATACACACCTTTTCAATTAATTTTATGGATATAGGTCAAATCCTGGCAGACTAAAATTGTACTTGGAAACTTGGCAAGCTGAGGATTTATGGACTGTCTTATGCATACTGTGCATTTTACTGGATGCAAGTGGACTTACCGATGTGTGGTATACATTTTATTTAAACATATGTTGTCTTTTTTGTTGTTTATCCAACACCTTAGAAGTTTTCATATACATGTGCCACAATTAATGTGTATGACCTTCTCAAAATGTTACTAAACATATGCTACGCATGCGAGACGGATTTGTGTTAATTTGTTATATTTTGTGCGTATCAAGCTTTACTATAAACAACACCTAATAAACGGATCATATCACCAACCTGAAGGAAGACGGGAGTACTCCACCATACATACAATACGACTGGATGAAACGACCGTATATTTTGAACGATTTGCCAAACTTTTTTGGATGATTTCGTTCTTGGACGATTTGAGCATACTCCAACATTATTATGTTGAGCAACTTTGGTGTGTTAAGGAGAACAACAAATTAAATATGGTAAATATTTAACAATATTAAAACAAGAAAAGTACTAAGTTATTAAACAAAAGCAGGTATAAAATAGTAAGAAATAGCTGGCGTAAGAAATAGCTCACTACGGATGATGTAGGCATTCCATAGCAAGGTTTTGGAAATTGCAAAATGAAATTTATCACCCGTCGCTGAAATTCTTAATTTGTTGTTGTTGTTCATGTAAACGCGCTGTCGATCATTCAATTTCAAATCGCCTTCCCTCTTGAAATCGAGAATAGTGCATAGATTTTGTCTTACCTCGCTTCTTATTTCCTTCGTTCCAAATGTGTGAAGAACCGGTGGTAATTTACAGTTTAAGTGGCTCTTCTGCCAGATGCGAGTTACTTTTGTCGCGGACAACCGTAGATGGACGGTTGCTAAGGACAACACGTACATGCATGCGAGTAACGGTATCCAAGAAAGGGGAGACAAATCCAGTACTATTCGAAGAGTATGCTCCCTTGATATGAACAATTGCGTATAGCATGATGTGTGACGGGTAAACTGCATGTTACAAACTTAAAAATGATTTTTTTTTATTAAATTAATTTTTACAAAGATTCACTCGTTAACAATGAAATCATCAGTCATTGAAAAAGGCTTTTATTATATATAAAAATCATCACTACACAATAACACCGACCTGTTATATACTTTGTTGGAATTTACGAAATTTTATTGGAGACAGGTTGAATATTTTTCGGTTAGCTGTTAACATCAATGTACTTCAATAAAATTTTACTTTCGTACAAATTTATTACACGTGCGAATGTTATAACATTATTCTTGAAAGCAACTTTAACAAATTAGTAGCCTTAATTGTACTTGTTTGTTTTGCGTCTCTCTATACAGGTATATAGGTACAGATCAGCCAGTAAGCCATGAATGCCAGTCAGTCAAATTTATATATCGGCATTCAGCGCGTTATGGTTTAATCATAGTTTTAATAAAAAAAATAATTCTTTATGAACATATCTCTACGAAATCTATTATGAGAACATTCATTATTTTATCAGACCCACGCACATTCCATAATCAACTTACTGTATAACTGGTATAGCAGATTTCCCTCCTAAATGTCAGCGCAATTTTGTGTAAATGTCAAAATGTGACGAGGGGACTGTATAAGGATGTTTGTTCCGGTCAACACACAGTACGCAACACAGATCGGGTTTAATCAGAGCTATGGAATTACTAGTCTCTCTATAAAGTGAGCAAACTTGTTGCTTTTTAAAAAAAGTTTCCGCGTATATGTTTAAGTAATTAATAATGTTCCACCTTAAAACAACAATTAGGTGTACATGCTTGCGACACGTGTATAGCTAGCAAACAGTAAAGACTGCAGGTGTCTATATACTCTAATCTTTATTGAGGTACATGATGTACACTAACAGAAGGGCTTTTGAAAGCTGTTTTCTTTGATATTTTTTCAGGGTCAGTTTTTTCTTAACACAGCCCGTGTAAAACGTGCACATTGTTGTCTCAATAATCGAATTGTAATGAAAGTTTGAGACGCGTATTAAGGAAATCTTTCAAATTTATTCGGAAATTATATTTCAAAGGTCACGACGTGATGCGATCTGGACATCCGTACTCCGTACCATATATACATCCACAATGCAGCGACAACACGCACATCGCACGCACATTCACGTCAGTAGACTCTCTTAAGATTAAAGTGTTATATTCAACACTGTAGAGATCACGAGGCTGCATATTTCAACTCCATTAAAATTGTTAATTTTTTAAAACTTTGTTTCAAGTGTTGGTTTGAGATGTTTATTAATAAACTTTTAATGGAGTTGGAATGTGAACACGTCGACGAGTGTTCAAATACCGGTATTAACCTTTTATAAAGGTCGTCAGAAAACTCTTATTAGTACAGGCTCTCCTCGTCTTCTCTACAGGGTCAAACGTAATACTTCAGTTATTAAGAGTGCATAACGACATCTGGCCGATCAATGTATGAGCTCAACAATGTCTGTCCGGGGAAGAAACACCAAAATCGATCTATATATAGCATGTGTTAATATAGTTAAAAAAACGTTATCCCGTTTGATTCCAAAATTCATAACTTTGCCTAACAGTAAAGACTAAACTTCTTTGGTTAACATTATACACCGACGACAGCTGCTGTTTATTTATTTATTTATTTATTTGACTATTGTCTAACGCCTTACCCAAGAATGTTTCACTCGAGCGACCGAGACCATGTAGGTTTACGAAGCTACCAGAGTATACAACTACCACCGCCTCTAAAAAGAGACTGACTTAAAGCCGCGTGCAGGCGAAGTTGCGAAAGGTGAATTCAAGACCTCTGATCGTCTGTTGCAAGAACATTACTGGAACTGATAGGCCAACTTCTCACCTCACCCCCCCCCCCCGTCCCCCTCACACACTTTGCATGCTGTTTAAATCACTACATTTCATTTAAAAATGATGAATAAGTAGCCGACTCACGCTATACACAATACTGTTTTCACTTACGCCACGACCGTCATTTATAGGGGTGGAGGAAACCGGAGTACCCGGGCTAAACAGTCGACCTTTGGAAAGTAACTGACGACCTTTCTCAAGTTCATCCTTCAACGAGCCTCCTATGCCCAGTGAGAGGGGAGGAAGCCGCGAATTCCATGAACAGTTAAAAGACCTTGTTTATAAATAAACAAAGTGATGTAATAGTGATGTGAACAACGACATTTTTATCGTCACCTGTGTCGTCATTTTAACAGCCACTAAATCGATAAAGTAATGTATGTAGCTTTTAAAACATAAATATACACACGAAATCAACTATAATAAAATGAAATAATATATCATTTTAATCATATCAAATAACATCAGGAAATGAAGACAAAATGTGTCCTTGAGACGTGTTTGTAAATAAATTCTAACTTGAAATGTGTTTTCGAGTACGTGGATTTATTGTTTACATGTGGTATTAAATGTAGAATTAATCAGTCGCTTAGAATAGTTAGTAAGACTAAACGCATCCAGCCAGTTTGGTTTAATAGCAAACTAATAAGCAGTTGTCTGGAAAAACATACGACTGGTGTTAATCCAGTCAGGGGACAGATGTGTCAGCTTTGGGGATTTGACTCGGAGATACACAAACCCAGATCTTCAATTAAACTCAGCGGACGCACGTGCTCGCGTTTAAAACTGACCACAGAAGCACGTGCAGAAAAACACAGTATTCGTCGTATTTTTCACGAGTTATTATTTTCGCGGGATTGTTTTCCCCGAGGGCTGATTGGCAGACAACAGTCCCCATGACGACTGAAGTCAGCGCGGCAAATTGCCCGTATAATTCCGCCTATCCTGTTTACTGCTTCAGCTGCACGTTTAAGCGTAATAACCGGCAGTTCTGAATTTCCTACGCCCTTATTGGTTAAAATAATTACAGTCTTTAAGAACATTAATTTCCCATTATTTTGTTTACTGCATTTACGGGCTTCCTTTCTGGCGTTTTAGAAACTACTTTGTTTCTCTCAACCTACGCGCTCCTTAAATCATAACAGATTAATGATTCGTAAATTTGTACTATACACTGATCATAAAACAGTAGCTCAATGAAATCGACTTTCAACTTATATGTTTGTGTTGACAAGGATTGTCTTTCCGCACTGCAGAGAACGCTGGTATTGAACAGGAATAGATGATTCACACATATTAGTAAGGGTAAAGTCAACCTGATATACCGGTATACATTTACAACAGTCGTCAGAGCTCATGTTGGCTTAAACTCTGGTAGTACGCGGAAAGGTCTTGCAACACCCCACCATTGGTCGTGGGTTTCCTCTGGACTGACCGCCGGTGTATAAGTAAAATATTCTCGAGTGCGCCGTAAAGCAACAATCAAATAAATAAATAATATAGCCAGACCACAGTCAGTATAATGTATATTTTTATATTTATGCCACCCATATGTTGGCATTACGTATAGGTAAAACACAGTACAAACGCTATGCTTACTTTTACAACAGCCACATAAAGTCGTAGTTAAATAAAGCAAACCTATGGGTCTCATTTCTAACATCCGTCACAAGGAGCATAGTTAAAACATAGTAAACCTAATGTTCACGTAAAGTATTTATAGTCAGGACAAAGTAGTCTTAATGTTCACATTTACATCAGTCACACACAGTATAATTAGAACATAGTAATCCTAATGTTCATATAAAGTGTATATAGTCAGAACAAAGTAATCTTTTTTACAACATCAGTCACACACCGTATTATCTTCAGTTTGTTCCACTGATGTCTTCGACATGATGCTTCAGTGGCAGCAGCGCTTTGGCGGCTTGAACTGGCCCTGCTACAAGAAAAGCCTGTATATGTACATGTACACTCACCTAATGACTCTTGGTCATAAATACGACTCAACAGAGTATGACGTTAAACCCCAAGCATTTATTCTTTTGAGTTCTGTATATACGACAGCAATATCTTCATACATAAAATTTATATTTGTTACGCACGTTTCCATAAGCTTGGGGTTTCAAGATGTCCTTAGCAATATTTGCCAGTCACATCCCTCCACTGAAGTATCATGTCGAAGACACCAGACATGACACCTCACCCAGTCACATTATTTATTTATTTGATTGGTGTTTTACGCCGTACTCAAGAATATTTCACTTATACAGCGACGGCCAGCATTATGGTGGGTGTAAACCGGGCAAAGCCCGGGGGAAACCCACGACCATCCGAAGGTTGCTGGCAGACCCCCCGTCACATTATACCTGCACCCGGCCAACCAGTCCTGTTTCCTTGTCATAACCTCCCAGTGCTGAGAGCCAAATGAGGCAGCGACATATTTCCATAGGTAACAAGGCGCTTAAATTATATTTGCAATGTATAGCGCTTCGTATATATACGTGACATCAACCTGCAGATGGTTGTTTCCTCTGGCTCTGCCCGATGTCTTCCCACCGTAACGCTGGCCGCCGTCGTATACGTTAATTATTCTTGAGTACGGCGTAAAACAAAAATCAAATAGATAAATACATATTCGAGATATCGTGCCTTTTTTAAGCACAGGACAATTGCCACTGTTCATTTATTTTACATAACACAAGGTTTTGCAGTAGGCCCAAAAGGCAGGATACGACATCCGATATATTCTTAGACATGCACGGGTTACCTTTCTTACCAGCCTTCCACACTCATACACTGCAAACATCCAGGGAGAAAAACATTGTTATGTTTAATTGAAAATCCATAAATTTATTTATCTGAAAGCTATGACGCTAAATATGACGAATGCATGCGGCTAATACGAACATATATTTATAACGTGTGTTTATTTCGGTTAGAGATTCCACGCGCTGTTTATTTTTTGCTTTCACTTTGGCTTACGTTTGACCAGGTGGAACGCTTCAACTAAGACTCCCCACCACGTGACGTATCCTCTGCTAAGAAATTGCAAATTAAACAACGACTTAAATTTCTTACGGTGAGAAAAAAACTCGTACGTTTTCTTCCTGTGCTTTTAGTAAATAGAGCGCCTTTTGAAAATACGCAACTTTATTTTGGGAACATTCCATTCGCAAAAGAAACAAGAAAGAAAGATTCGGTTCATATCAAAGGAACTGATGTAGCTCATAGGCCAGTAGGTTATAACTGTAAATGGTCGCTGTTGTAAAAGCTGTTGGAGCCAATATGCTGATCTTTTATTTTATAGTGCTGTTGTGGCTTTGAGCTAACGTATATAACGAAAGGGATACTCCCGTTGTAATGAATACCATTCATCATTCATAAATTAAAAAACAAAACAAAATAAAGTACAAATCATGAAAATAAATAAATAAATAAATACATCAGACGATGTAGTTTTCCTTTCTTTATAGAATGATATCATTCAGTATTATGCTGGTATGTAGTATTTTGGGTGTACTTTCCATATTTAAAGTTAACTTCGGAATACATCTTAGTAATAAAGTGAAAGAAAACTAACCATGAAGACAGCGTCAATGGAAAGAACACTAAAACTATATCCAGAACTGCATTTACTGGTTTATCTAACTGAACATGAAATGCAGTTAAAAGTATGGATCCCCACGATGGGCTTTTGGGGCCCAATTTCAGCGTCAGTGAAAGTTAGTGTCACAAATGTTGTTTATTGGTAAACATTACCCAATTAAATCTCTCAAGAATTTCATCCAAAGTTGAAAATATAAGCAAATAAAAGCCTCTGTGACAGAAGTATATTTTACAACGTTTTGAAACTACATCCCCCACACTGTATATTAACGCTGCGGTTCATATTTTCATTTAATAATATTTTTACTAAAAACATGTGATTTGTGTCCGGCAATTTTTGTCTCCCGAAGAAAGAAATTCTCACATTTTCCGAAAAAAAAATAGCGCTAAGGCAGTCGATAAGGCACTTGGTAAGTTACGAAAATACATTGTAGCGAATAGCAGGAATGTACATTCGTAATTCGCAACTTTCAAATGTATCAATATACGCATTACCTCCATGGAAATATTTTCATACGAAAATATTTCCATGGAGGTAAATACGTATATTGATACATTTGAAAGTTGCGAATTACGAATGTAATTCCCTGCTATTTTAAATATATTTTCATTAGTGCCTTTGCTGCCTTTTTGCGTTTTTTTTTTACTTGTTAGGTGATAACATTTTGCAGGGCAGACTTCAACGTTTCATTCTAGCTCTGGCTGACTGACCTCTGACACGGTGGGTTTGACACCGATTAGCTGTTTGTTAGTTTTATGAATAATGTCAAAGGTCAACTCCTATCAGGATTTTGATTGCTGGTGTCTCAGGGGATGAGGATTATCAGGCCTGGACCATTCTGGGTTCACATATTTAGGGGCAGTTCTGTGAGGCCAAACGTTAAGTAAATGCGACATTACACTAAAAATAATAATCTAAAAATTTAACAGAAAGTCTTTTGGCTGAGTCTTGTTATAAAATATTCTGCCTTTGCGTCAGATTATTCCGTTAAATATAACACACATATTCTATTACACTAATACTATATTATGTTGAATATGACAGAATATTGTGTTGTACTAAGAGAATACATTTCAGTATCACTCAGACAACGGACTTTTAGAATTTAATTGTCGATAGTGGCCATGTTACCCCAAACCTCACCCCATAACTTCCAACCCTATCCACGCAGGTGAAATCACCTGTCTGTTCATCGTTTCGGGCACTCTGGGCCCTGACAAGAAGCGGGAAGTGAGAGGTAATATGGAGCTAAATAGGCGAAATGCAGGTTTATGACGATTGCATAAAAGTTGAAAGTACCACAGGTCAATGAAGCCATTAGAAGCCTCGACATAAACTGAGAATGTCTAACCCTAAAGTCATATTTTTCATTTTTGACGCTAAAATCTTCTTTCATGCCTATCTCACCTGGGTTAAATTCGCTTTGTTTTCACCTTCAGTAGTCACGTGACCAAAGTGTGTGCTGATGATTCACTCAGAACCGCTATGACATCACCGTAAAACTACAAATTTTTGAAACTGTGTCAGAATCAATTTGCTCATGAGCACTGTAGCTAACGTTACTCTCCCCTCAATAGATAAGTCACCGTGTATGTCTCATGTAAATACAAAACATGCCACTATACATCTTCTACATTGCTCATAAAAATCAGCATTCTATCTAACTCTGTGTTACTGCAACACATGTTTCCTTCTTTCCTTTTCTTCTTGGCAAAATTTCCTGGTGTCACCTGATCCCTTCCTTCACTGTGGCTTTCTGAACTGCCACAGATTGTCTCCACAAAAAAAAAACCAATGAACAATGCTTCGCAATATTTATAGCATAAATGACCGCAAACAGCCTTTACATATTGTGTGCCAAACAGGAAAAGTATCCAGAAGTAGTTTTAACATTCACTTCGGAGGAGAAATAATCGTTATTCTTCGTATTTACCGTGACCCAAACCACGCGACGCGCATGCGCCACCGACCAGGACAACTGGCAAGGGTAAAACAAGAACCTCTTTTAAAAACCACTGTCGATCGAATGCGGCATTCTCTTTAGATTCAGATAAACAGAGCGAAACATGAAGTAACACAGCTCAGTTCTGTACACACTTGTTATTTTATATGCTATTTTACGTAATTTACCGGACTCCCACATTTCCTCAATATGCTATATTGGCAGCTGTCGCACATCGTCGGTTTTGTACCAGATTAAACTTTTCACAGCAGCCCGCGCTTTTCATTCGCAGTACAATGAGGAGAATTCAAGCATGAAGAAACATGAAACGACCAATCTGTCGAGCAGACGATGTGAGTGAGCAGTACAGTGAGATTACTGTGCATAGACCTGAGCAAATGTGGTACAAACCTGTGCGCACATGGTATGATATTTGTTAACGATGCCTGTCACCCTCACAGATCAATAGAGACATGCAGTCCATGACGTAACCGGCATTTCAAAAGAGTTATAAACTTTACCGCCTTTCAGCAAAAATTCGATACAAGAGAGGGTAGGGAGGTCAGCGAAGTAATACAGGAACGGGAACCAAAATGTGCCTTACACTAACAAATTTTTTTCATAATTACTTTGTTTTTTCTGAGTTTGAGTTTACTACTCCCTTTCTATTTCAACAGGATGTTGTTACGAACATAATGATTGTGTTTAATGCTTCAGAGTTAATTACTGGAAATCCGGCCTGATTTCAACCATAAACATTAACTGGTTTAGTATAAATTGTATTCAGTGTCCTGGTGATGATATGCGCTCTTCATCTAAAGGGCAAATATTTGCTTAATTGTGCGGAAATTATTAAAGGTCGGTAAATTAAAAGAAGAGTATAAATTCACTAAATTATACAAGCGTATTTCTTGTCTATTTCTTGCCGACAAAAGGTTGAGCTATGTGGATATGACCCTTCGCCATTTCTGGAACGCTGCCGTCTAGTAAATATTGGATATACCGATTACTTCAGTTTCATTATACTATCGCATGCATAACGCACACTCAACGGCGTGATAAACTGTGTATGTAATAGGTAGATAATAATGATGATGATAATAGTATTATTATGCATTTAATCATAATTATCACAGCAACCGTTATAACAATTAACACAGACTTATCGGCTTGATTGTTGTTTAACGCCATACTCATGGGGTTTTCACAATATTTATTTATTTATTTGATTGGTGTTTACACCGTACTGAAGAATATTTCACTTATACGACTGCGGTCAGCATTATGGTGGGAGGAAACCGGGCAGAGCCTCGGGGGAAAGCCACGACCATCCCCCGGTTGCTGGAAAACCTTCCCATGCACGTACGGCCGGAGAGGAAACCAGCATCAGCTGGACTTGAACTGAAAGCAACCGCATTGACGAAAGGCTTTTGGGTCCTGGCACTTTGATCACCTCGACCGTGGAGGCTCCCGTTTTCACAATACCATGGCGGCATATTTTATAGATAGAGGAAGACGGAGTACCGAGAGGAAACAACCGACCTCCTGGAGGGTAATGAGTAACTCTCGCAAACTTCAGACAAGACCACGTAGGAGAAAGCCGTGGAACGCATTGCAATCAACAACGTTCAGCAAGGGGATGTAAGACGTGAGCAAGGGGATGTAAGATGTGAGCAAGGGGATGTAAGATGTGAGCAAGGGAATTCTGAAAGTACTCTTTCCAAGAATGTTACTGAATATTATATATGTATCACGTGTCTAACGAATGACAGGCAGGTCCGCTCCTGAGCACCTGCAATTACAGGCATTAGTGTACTAAAACTGTGTTATTCTATCACATGGTGGACTAAACATCCGCAAACCCTGGTCCCTTTGCGTTGTTTTAATGTTAATGTGTGTTTATGTTAATGTCTTCACCAGTAGTAAAAAGACTGAATGAAGGAATAAACATGTGGATTGATTAAATCAATGTGGTGATCGGTCGTCCTATTGCTTTAACGACTGCTGAATGTTTGTTTGAATGTTTTAAAATCCATTTTCAAAATGATTCCCGTCATATCCCGAATGCCGAAGACCGAATGCCGAAGACCTCACCCGGGACTGACCCCGGAACGCTTGCGTAAATGTATTAAGGACGGACGCTCTCACAGCTCGGCCAGAAAGATTTGTGAATTTGACAAGTGACATGGTGGATCATTAAAGGGTCCATAATTCCTGCATACTTTTATTTTCTGTATTACACTCAATTTTGAAAATCTGCATAGTTTATCGCAAATTAAAACAAGCTATGCTAGTTGTAATCATAAAATTAGATCTGTGATTCGGAGTTGTTTTTATCATGGTTCCTTCCCATATAATACTGGACCAGTACAGCCGCAAATGACTTTGCTCTATAAATGTCAAACATAATGACAAGTAGGGTACGCGACTCGATACTGCCGCATGTACATAGACGGCCTATGTATCTGGGCTTATTCACTGCTAACACAACCAGCATAAGGCTGTCACTGATCTGAGCAGAAGAAGGCTTTGTCTGGAAGCTTGGAGCTCAAATTAACAAACAGAGTTTCCTTATCTCTTTGTAAGGTTACATACAAATCCATATGTTGTTTATATATACCAGGGCCCAGTTTCACAAAGATGTCGTACATGTACAACAATCGCACATATGGGACAATGGTACGGTAATGTTAACGTACACAATATCGTACAACAAACGTACTTTCAAAATTTAGTACGCCATTTTGGGAAACTGCATGTGCCCTGAATCAGGATATTTAAAATGGCCTGAATAAAATTGTAAACGTTCAACATGACCGAGTTTTAAGACGTGTTTCATCCTGGGTTAGATTAGGAGGTTTATTATTTGTGAAGTGAAGTGAATTTCCCCAGGGTCTGTCTGATTTTCTCTGTGGTCTGTCCTGTTTCCTAAAAAAATTACTCATATCCCTCCGTCGTCGTCTGCTTTTGTCTGAGGTCTATGCAGCCGACGTTTCCTCCTTTGTCCAACAATAAATCAAATCATGTCATATTTATTTTCTTAAGTTCGACGAAAAAAAGTTCTAGAAAAGGGCACTGCTTATCTTCTGTGAAGGACGATTACATTAAAAGTCTTTTCAATTATACCTGTCCATTTTTACTAAATTATAATAGTTAATTTATTTATAAATTGTTTGATCATAACTCGAATTAGACGCATGTTTTAATCTTTGGTTAGCACATCAAACTTCTTATAGGTGATCTGTAAACTCGACAAGACCAGCAGATGGGCATGTAGCCTTTGTTACATGCTGTAATATTTTGGTTTAAATATTTTAATTCGTTACGGGACAAAGTTAAGCTTTCCGTTTAGATTTCTGCACTGCTCCACACACCAATAGCATAGGATGATGGTAGCTTTATATTAATGATCGGGGAAAAGTATTTTATATTGTATAGCACCCAATTGTGTTTAAAAAATCATAGAAATGTGTTTGGTTTGAAATCGTCAAGAGACGTGACAAACAGACCAGCAAAGGACCAAGGATTTATGCTGCAGAGAACATTGTTATCTCTAACTTGTGGAGCACATTCAAAAAGCAACGAACTGTGGGTAAGGGAGATAATCCATGTTCACTATGCCCCAGGTATATGAATCCGCTACGCTGATGTCTCTCTTCCGTAGTTGTGCATATTTGTCATTTATACTGAAATGAATCCCCGCGTGAATGACTCATTCAGCACATATTGAAAGGTACTCAAAAGAATTTTAACAACGTAAATACAGATACCAGATGCTGAATTTTGTTCATTCAGAATGTAATTGTGTGTAAAATAGTAGACTTTGATCATCGTGGACGATAATTATGTGAAAAGGACATTTAAGATAAATAATGACAGCACTAAATTTCAGAACAACTAAAAAAAATTGGCAGAATTATACACAAACATGCATGAAATAAAAAACAGGTAAAATGTGATCAAAGACGATGAAGCCGATGTAGTATACATGTCCGTATATACAATATAGATTTTAATTCTAATTTCAACCTTTGTTCCGTTTCGTGCATTCGTAAAGCATCGAAAGCATCGCCTGGGGGGGGGGGGGGGGGCGCTGTGCTTCATAATTGTACCTGTAGTTCCGCTTAACCCGGGGAAGGGGGATGTATACGTATCGCGTTAAAGATAGTCACCTTGCATGCGTATATGTAACAGTTCCCATGCAATCAAGTTTAAAGTTCGACACAGGGTTCAGGATTATCGTCGGCTGGAAAGCCAGCGTGGTAACTGGAAAGCCAGCGTGGTAGCTGGAAAGCCAGCGTGGTGGCTGGAAAGCCAGCGTGGTAACTGGAAAGACAGCGTGGTAGCTGGAAAGACAGCGTGGTAACTGGAAAGACAGCGTGGTAACTGGAAAGCCAGCGTGGCAGCTGAAAAGACAGCGTGGTAGCTGGAAAGCCAGCGTGGTAGCTGGAAAGACGGCGTAGTAGCTGGAAAGCCAGCGTGGTAGCTGGAAAGCCAGCGTGGTAGCTGTCCTTGGATACTCGGCATTCATGACTGTCCTGTCATTTCTTACATCCGATATACTTTCTTAGTTCCTTCAAGGTCTTTGCTGTACTTCTTCTTCATGAAATTAGTGTTCTATTTGTTAACCTGGAACGTCCATTACGTTTGACGATTGATACACCATTGTCTCCTATAATGAAAATTCAAGTCTCAAACTTTTAAAACTGCACCTAAAATCCAAAAAAGGAGGGCGAGAACATTGTGTTGTATCCAAATCGTGTATCATGCTAGTATATATATTTTCGATAATGGAAATATATATCTCAGATGCGCTTCGATTGCAACTGTTCATACATATCCATTCAGCGTTACAACTGTCCAATTTTTAAAACATTCGAAACAAAGAAATGCTCTTCTTAAATCTAAATTAAGACAATAACTTGAATTCATAGTCCAGTATTCGGAGATTACACTATTGTTTTCACCGGCCCCGATGGCACAGTTGGTAGCGCGTCCGCTTCGGGAGTGGTAGATCGAGGGTCGAGTCACACCTAAGACTTTAAAAAAAGAAGTTGTAACTTTCTTGCTTGGTGTTCAGCATAAAGGGGAAAGTGCACCGACTGGTTGACCCGTATCCGTATAATGGCTCGCGCGGGGCATCCTACTTCAGTAAGGCGTCTCAGTGAAGCAGCACTAGGTAAAAGAGCGGTGGAAGTCCGTCCTGCAACAAGATTCCTTCGTCGTCATATGACTGAAACATTGTTAAGTACGACGTTTAACCCCAGGCACTCACTCACTCACTCACTCACTCACTCTATTCTTTTCAACCTGAAATTTGTCTGTTTTCATTGTAATACATTTAAAATTTCCTTCTATAATATCTGCATTTTTTTCTTCATGTGGAAATAAAATTACCAAGGAGCGAAGTTAGCAGTTCTTTTTTAATTTATATATATTTCTACGTTTCATGTGTTTATCTTTGTATTATAGTGTTGCTTAACGACACACTCCATACTGTAGGAAACCGGGGTGTCCGGAATAAACCATCGAACCTTCGGCAAGATACTGACGAACTTTTGCAAAATATGCAAACGAGCACACGAGCATCACCAATCACTTATGGTCACCAAGATCTCACGAACACGCCATGGCAGCGGAGGAATTCAGAAATTTCCAGTGCAATTATTGCGTTTTGGAGGAAAATAATTTCTGAAAACTGACAGTTCTCTCTTTGTTAACAAGCTCTGTCGTCTGCGAGAGTAGATCCAGGCACTAATCCAGGTGTTATGGATCTGGGCGAAGTCCTTGACCCAGGAATTCAATATGCTCTGTTGTCCCGAGTTCACGGTTGCTGTACACCACAAATATTGTCATCGGTTAACGTGTGTGGAACACATGGCATTTGTATAATAAATCATCCGGTGAGTTTAGCAAATGATCAACAAGGACATGACCTTTCATCAGAGCACTACACAACTAAAATAATTAAAGACATGCAGCAAAGTGAGTAGAACCAGAGCAACGACGACAGTGCGGTAGCTGGAACGTGGTCACACATAAACCGCCCAAATACGGCGTGCAGTCAATTTACCTCAGTCAGGATCTTATTCTAGCTGTTCACTTAAATGAATAAATAGTAACAATGACTTGGCACCACGGCTTAAGCAGAATTAGGGAAGAAAAAAATAAATAAGAAAAGGCGCTCGTATTCCTGCCAAAAGGTGGTACAGTTCATAGCCCACAGTCTTAGGCCTGTTTTTGAATTCTGCGGTTGATTAAGGTCAAACAAAACGATTGGTAACTCAGTTAAATAGTAGTAGAAAATATTGAATAAAATGACAGTATTACTGGTACTCCAAACACATTAAATTTGACTATATAATTAAGAAGCACAGCACAGAGAGAAAAACCAGAGCAGCGACGACAGTGTGATAGCGGGCAAATTATCACACGTAACCGGGTTTTGTTCTAGCTGCTCGAGAGCCGACAAATCACGATGTTTCGCTATGAAACATGCAATAATTGTTTTATTATACCGGATAACCCATCACACTGAAGACTTTATCTACGTTTCCATACGTGAATCCTTTAGGGTGGGAAAGTAAGGACTGTCAAAACAGCGACTCTCAAAGCAGGTGGCCAGATGTGACGTAACACAACAGAAATGGGCTATCTAAAATAGACCAAAAATAAATGTGATGCTACATTGCATTGGTTTGTTTCAATGACGTCACAGCGTGCACCATCTCGAAATGCTGAATCCCACGTGGCGTGATATTATCCACTGGGGAACGATAAATTTACGTGAGGTATAATAATCTTGTTACCGCGCCAAAACACCTGTCAAATAAATAAACAAATCAATCTATCAGCACCTGAGACCAATGGGTTATGTGTTCCCAGGGTTACGACTATTATAAACTATGATGTCCAGCATGCTACGCAGATATATAGGTAGAGGAATATCGTATACACATTCACATACCATACCTCAATACATCATAATGGATTTTGCTTTTTGATAAGGCTACAAGTTTATTCTGAAGACATTATTCCTTGTAGACTGATAAAAATTAAACTTTTTATTGAGAAATGAAACTGGTCAATTAAAGCAAGGTAGTTTGATCTCCAAAACCTAGCTATAAATGTGAATAAATTGCACTGAAAATTGCACTTTCATATTCAAAAAGGTTGCGGAAATTATGTAAATTAAGTAAATTAAACATAGACATCCCCCTATAAGATCAATTTCATTTTCCTTTAACATTAAATATATTAAGTATAAGATTAGAACGGTGTGCAAGTTTTAATGAAGCCGGGAAAACACAAGTATTATCAACACGCGTAAGTTTAATCTGTATCTAAATTATGTACTATGTTGTTTCCTAGGCTATCGTTAATCAAAAAATATATATCTATAAATTGTCCTTTTGAGTACAACTGTAGGCTGCATATATGCGTCGAGAGTCGGGATCATTCACCACGATGCATAGACTTCCCCTAGCTTTGAGTTAAGCGGAATTAGACACAGTTATTAAAACAGGGCGCCATGGAATCTGAACACGAGGATTGTATTTGTGGTAATAGTTCAGAATCAACAACTAAACGGCTTTGATGCGCTTGTTTTGGGGTTAGTAGCTTGTGATGTTAACTAAAATAGTTACACCCTTCGGCATATTTCTTCTGGTCAAGGATAATTAATACCTATCCCTCTTGTCGTAAAGACGGCGTGACAGGGAAGCATTGTCGTCTGTGGACAGATAGAAGTCCAGGTAGGATATACAATGCAAAAGAGACTAAGGCACAGAGTAAAACCAGAGCAGGATAGTTGGTAAATGCTCAAACGTATTCAGTGAAATACGGCCTATTGTAAATTTTCTTCACGTAGGTATTTATGTACTGTACCTGAGAAGTCAGTTTCTTTACAGTGCAGTGAAGAAGGATATATTCCTTTACAACCCGAGGAAAACTACCGCACCTGGAAACCTACGTGACAAATCTCCGGACTTGTAACCGCCGCTGTACTAGCCAGGAGTAAACTCAAGCATATGGTCTGTCCTCCTCCGATCTCCAAAACGACGTCCACGAAGGAACAAAGAAAGTACATACAGGAAGGTATTAGGTCGGATTCACGCAAAGAGAACCAGTCAACAGTTTTCAATGATGATTGAAAGACGCACGAAATGACCTAGGCACGGATGAATTTAATTTATTATTTATTTATTTCATTGGTGTTTTTATACCGTACTCAGAAATATTTCACTTATAAGACTACGTCTAGCGTTGTGGTGGGAGGAAACCCGGCAGAGCGCGGGGGAAACCCACAACCATTGACATGTTGCTTGCTGACCCTTTCCATGGACAAGAAGCCAACATGAGCTGGACTTGAACTCTTAGTGACTGGTACGCTAATCACCCCGGCCCCCGGATGAATTTAATCAGTATGCAAATCGCTTACCTGCTAGGTTACTGCCATAAGCTGTGGATAATCCAAATACCTATCTCAGTTGCGGTCTGAAAGCAATTGTTCATACAAGCAACGTGACGATAATATCCATGTTCATTTTTCTTAGGCTAAATTTCTGCCGAAGGTTCACGAATAGATGCAGTGAAATATGTCATGTACTTGTGAGACTATCGTCATATATATAATGTTGTCTTTGATTGTGTTTGTGAAATTGAGTACAGGGTCATTGTGGTTATGGGAAAAATCGGTCTGAAAAAATAGAAGACTACAAGACAGCAAGCAAAACTAGAGCAGAGATGTCCATGAAAATGCTTAAAAAGAAGCAACCTTTACGATCAGTAGATCCGTGGTTTAAACAGAATTTGGTAAAAAACCAAATGCAGTGACGTAATAGAAATTTATTCAAGGTTACATTATTCAATCATCACACTTTCACAAAAGATAACACGAGAACAAAAAGGTCCTTTCCTACGTACTGATGTATGCGACAGCTATATTTCATCGTTTAGCACTTCACTTTTACTGGTGTCGTGGGCCTCGCTGTATGGCTCAGACGGTTGCAAGGTCTGGCTAACTGGGACTGTTAAAGATCCTTCACCAGTGAGATAAAGCGTTCGAAACTCGCTGGTGAAGCCGACCGCCGTCATATGTGAGAACAGTGTTTGTGCGTTGCGTTAAAACACCATAAAGAAATAAATTACTCTGTATATCGTAGACCTGGAAGAATAAAAATGATCACATCAGATATTATCATCACCCATCGTCTTTTTTTTCCGAGAAATCGCACTAACAATCACAACGTATGGCCTATGACGTTAGAGACCCTTGAAAAGGATTCCTAGATGACCAAGAATGCAGCTCGGGGGAGGCCTGCTCCTTGAAATAGGCTTAAAAGCTGCTATTTTCAGAGCCAATCAGTCTAATCGATCTCAGCAGGAAGCGACTCTCCACTTGGGCGGCGCTGTTCTATATCGGGTGATCACCTGCCTCGAGTGGTGAACCCCGTCTACGTCATTGTTGGAATCGCCTGCGAAAGTCTTATCGATTTTTCGCGGTCGCTATGGCAGCGTTGTCGTAGCTGCTGACGTGTGTGACAGGCACATGGCGCGATGGCCACATCGTCCTTCTTCATCTACGCAAATGGTAAGTCCCTTGTACCTAGAAAATGTATAATGAAGACCTTGGAGTTCAGGAATTAACAACTTACCGTTTGCGCTAATTCACCTCACCTTACCTCAGGAAAGACAAAAGGTGTTGTCTTGACATATTTTACACGTATAGTGTGACATAAAGTCGAAATTGGGGTCCAGTTTTAGACTGGACATGGAAAAGTCCGGAATTTTTGAGAGATATGCTCGATATTCAAAATGTGTTCGAGTGGAAAAATCAGGGTTGTGTCAGGATGTTCAGTGTGGTTGTCTGATGGTGTTAGGGGGTGGGATAGACGGCTGTCGTTACTGACAACATGGAACTTTCATAGACAGGCAACCCAAGGCCTTCCTGAACAAACTGACGAGTTGTAAAGTCACTGAATTGGAACCGCTGGCTATAGTGCAAAGAAAGATCCTTCACTAGTCATGAACAGTTTCAAACTACAGCGACAAGGGTAGACAACGCTGGAATAATTCCTGACATTTCACGACTGGTTTTGCTTGCATCTGTGCAGTTATAAACAAACGTGTAAATGTATCTTGCGGATTTGGATTCTTACCTGTGCTCATTAGCAAGAGGCTCCTACTCGGACACTGCCACTTCAAAATCTTTGAAGATGTTAAGAACCGAATTTGCATAAAAAAAGACCACAGTTTGCCAAAATAAGCCCGAACCAACTTCTTCAACGCCTCAGGTAAGTTTCCTTTATAGGGTCTGTTTTGTAACTTCTAACGAGATAGTTTAAGACCGTCTGTGAATTTTCGTAATTAAACTTTCCAACTAAACTAAATTAACACACCAACTGTTATGCTTAATAGTTTTGTACGTCGGCTGTTAAAATTTCCGAGACTGCTTCTGTTAGCATGTTACGAGGACAAAGTGCATATAATACAAACAGAAAACAAGCTTATATAATAGCATTAAACTGCGTGATGGGCACATTAAAATAAACGGTGCATAGTGTAAATATTTAATGCAATTACACAAATCTAAAATCAACTCATTCTCAAGCTATTTCTCGTGTGTATGGCCATTTTGAACAGAACTGATAGCTTCCAGTGTCAGGGTTCGAAACCTAGTTGTGTCCTCTGTGATGTAATGGGAATATAATCAACGACGTACACTGCATGGTCCACTATATTTGTATACTGGTAATGATAGAAGATATTGAAGTGAGAAGGTAATGCGCATTCATAGAATTTCTCTTCGGATAAAAACAGAAACTAAACAAAACAACCAACGTCGAAAAATGTCTTGGCTTGATTAGGAATAACACTTCAAATACATTTGGTGGAATTAAGAGCCTTGGTCAATGCTCTCTGGCATGATAAAATTTGTTTTGATACAAGAAAAGAGTTTTTCTCTACACCAGACAACGAATAAAAGAACAAAAAACCCGGTCAGTCGGTAAATCAAGATTTGTGTTTAACACTAATTTAATAAATGCCCAAAATCCGCCCCATCACTATAATCGACCAATCAGACATGTTGTAAGCAATCATCTAACCCTGCAAGCAGGCACGCTCACAAAATTATTGACACCAATCTAAAACATATTACTCTCATTATAACTTTATTAAACTTCTCAATTATCTACCCTGTCATAAACATATTATTTCCCATCAACATTGGCGAAGTTAACGTTCAGATAACGTTATTTGAAGACCATTAGCTTGTCATGTCGGTTGGAGTTCCCCTGAGTCTACCATTCCGAGGTTTCACCGAGGCACAGCACTATTACCTAGATTAATCGACAACCACACGTGGAAAGGTCTGCCAGCAAGCTGTGAATTATCGTGGCTCCGACCGGTTTCTTTCCACCATAATGCTGACAAACGGAGTATGAGTGCAATACTTTTGAGTGTGTCGCAACATAACAATCAAATAAATAATAAATGTCTTAAATAATTCGGGTCCAAGCAGAGTAGCCTATTGTTTATTCTTCTGTGCAAACTGGTTACATATAGCATTCAAGAATCACAAAAGAACAGTTCCCAATCCGGCTTGGAACCTTGTCACTGTAATCCGCCTTCATGTATCTTTGCTGATCGGTGACCGTGTCCTTTGGTGATCGTCTAATAAACTGCAAGTAAAATCACTGCTTTTTTGTACCTAATTCTAATTAAATCACGGTGCTAGGCGGCCTGTAATTTGCTACTATTTATGCATTCACATGAACAGTTAGAATAAAACCCTAACTGAGGTAAATTGACAAGAGACCGTATTTCACCGGTTCCGTGTGACCATTTGCCTACTACCACACTCCTCACTGCTCTGGATACGATATAAGATAAGATTTTGTAAAGTGACTGTAACTGATTGTTAATAACTCACTTTTTTGCCTCTAACACATATTCTGTTTTTTAAGTCAGATTTTCTGAAAAGTCAGAATAAATTGCTGTAGGAAACGTGTAACGATCAAGCTAAACGCCTTTATCGCCATTAAGCCACCTTAGCTTCAGTCACAGCGCTAATTTTTTTTCAAGCGTTTGGAATGATAACTGAAGATAGTCCGGTCCACTAAGTTTCCTATTAATAAGTATGTGGCTGGTCGCAGCCTACAAGGGTAAAATTGCGCACAAGGGTGATGTCATGGCACACCCATCCTGTCATTTAAACAATCTGTTAGTGTGATAATCAATCAATCAATCAATCATTTATTTAGGGCGCTTGACAGCTTGCAAGGGTTTTTGTGCAGATATGTGTGTATATGTATGTATGGATCGTACCGACCGACAGTCAACCCACTCATGCATGCATCCAGCTAAGCTTCCCCACAAGACTAGAATGACTGTTGTTCTTTACCGAAAGGGCAGCTAATGATTCACATTTATAAAGATCATTCCAAGGGCCAAGGTCACGGAGGTGAAGGTCATTTGTAAAGGTGAAAAGAGCTTTATACGTGACGGGGAAATGTTAGAGCGCCGGCTGAAAATGTCTTAGGGTACATCTGATACTGAGGGAAGGGTCAAACAAAATGTCAGATCGTGGAAAGATGAAATCTGAAATAACGGATATGGCATATTATAACAAAGACAAAAAGACAAACATACAAAAAGGAAAGGCGTTCTCTGGCAGTGTTATTGCACAAGACTTGCAGTTTTCTTTGTAGCATATACAAAAAACTGTCAAAACCATTGCTGAATTTTGGAGAACTACAGAAGCTATTTTTTTTTCTCGTAGGAAGATCAGAAAGTGGTCGTCGCATCCGCAATTTGATTAGATTATTTCAGAGCGACCCCTGACATTCTGATCTCCCTCTCCAACGGCGGCGGGTCGCGGCGAGCTACTCGCAAAGTTCTGTCAGGGAGCATTTGTAAAATCGATGTTCTCATATTCGGAAATATCAGACCAGCGAGGGCTAAATGTCATGTTTTTACCCGAATCCCACCCGTTTATACTGAAGCAAGGAACCTTCTTAAGGTCACTCCTATCCATTGAACTACAAACCTTTTATTTATACATAAGCCATTTCCTCTCGCTGGCCTTATCACACATTTTTGGTTTTTCACTCTGGATAGAACGGTCTCTCTTAACGCTCTCTCTCTCTGTTGCTTCTACAGGACTTCACACGAGATGGGTCTTATTCAGGACGACAAGACATCATCATGCAGTCCTCGTCATGGCATGTACGTCTGTGTACAACTTCATGGGGAGGTTTTACCACTGGACTAGCACAAGCAGTCTGGAAGAAAGAATGAGATTTCTAAGAAATACCAAAACTGCTAATTCTTCAAGAGATATTTATGTGAAACGCTGTTAACAAACTGTGCCTGGAATTTGTCAGATACCCTGACATATTTCTGCATAGAAAGATGCTGGACTTTAGTTTCTCGCACGTGTGTTTTAAAAGCATCGGAGTGAACCCGGATTGTACAGACTTTAACAGCTTGCATTCTTCGTCGCTGGAGTGCTAGTTTATTGAATACTATTCATAAATTGTCAACAAAATTGATTTTTGGTTGATCAATAATTGATCATTTGTGAACTTTTGAGTGAGTAGTGTTGAGGGATACCAGAAAATACTGTAATAGCTACAGTATTTACAACGTACGTAGTGCATTGTGCGCATGATACGGACATTTAGGTGTTTTTCTGAAATAGCTCTTGTGAGCTTTGGTTCATTCCAGACTTGATTCAACGTTACCAAAACAATTTAAAGTTTGGATTACCGTTTCTTGATTGCGGATTTCGTGACCGTCAGGCATCATGCAGTGAAAAATAACTGAATGGATGGTTGAACGTCTATCCAGATTGCCTGGAATTCTTTCCACCAGTCTCAAGCTTAGAGTCTCAAGCTTACAAGGATTTACTCTTTGCTAGGCATATAGATGGTTATCTCAAATATTTAATGATTGTCCAGTCACCTGGACAATCTAACTAACATGTTAGAGTGTTGTAAAGGATTGCCAGGATTTCATAAACAAAGCGACATTAGTAAAGGTATAAATCTGACACCATGATAATGACTCCAGAATAATGTTACTTGGCATTACCATTGATATAGTGATATCGTTACCAATGGCGATGACATTGATACGATATGCTGGGTATGATATCCTGTGATACTATTATTGGATTGTACATGGACGTAATGCCCAGTGGGCGTACCTGCAGTGGTCATCGGTCCTGTCACATGCCACATGACTGAAATATCGTGTGAAGATAATTATTGCTCAGTAACTATCGAACATCCACCTTGCAGTGTAGTTGTTGTTGCGAACTATACATTAACTGTGTTCTTGACAGGGAGTTTTGACTGACTGACTGACTGACTTTGGGTTAAACGGAATCTTCAGGAATACATGGTAGATCTTTCATGGGGATACGTGCAAATACATCGACATTAACAGACTGTTTGCTATCCATGGATTGGACGAGTGGTCCGGGCAGTTCTTCGATAATACATATGTATTGGCTGGTGTTTCCATGGTATTATTTTACCCCTGTCACCTGAGACACGTTCATGCGAACAGGTAAATAATGTGACCATGTGATACTTTGAGATTTTCTGCTGTCAAGTGGCGCCTTCATTCTCAGGATAACCATTTGTGTTTACCTGCGAAGGTTCAAAGAAAGGACACAGGTAACTCCCGTTCAGCGATTTGCGGTGAAGGGCGATAGAATCTTGCTACAAGTTTATTGGACACCATGTCTGATATCTCAACATGGTTGAAGCAAAATAACAGGTATTCAGTCGGGTGAAATTCTGGCCGTATGAGCTTAAGTTTCATCATGAACTAACAGAGCACATGTTGTCTTTCAAAGGTGTAACAAGAATTACAAAAGAGATCATATTTTCATGTTAACTACTGCGATAGACCGACCACTGCGATGGACCGACAACTGCGATGGACCGACCACTTCAATGGATACAAGATACCAGGACTTGGATACAGTGCAATTCATGTTAGATTCGAGAACGAAACAAAGAAATGGGACAGGAGAAAACAATACTGAAGCAGGTGTCTGCGTGAAATACTTTGAGGTTCTACCCCACTAAGTATTAGCTATATCCTTATCGGATACCGCACCTTGCGTGACTTGTTTTGCCGCGGTCTGGACAGGTGAAGGTATCAGGGTGCGTTCACTGGCTTAGTCTTATTTCTTATTTAATCATAAAGGGTACTTTACCTCCGAGTCCACAGAACAGCTGGTGGAAGATAGATTGGTTGTCTCGTTCTTAAGGGTTTCACCGTGCTCCTTGGACTATTAGACACATTCTCCGAATGCCAAAACATGGGATAATCCCCATGTCGGGGATTAATGTCGAGCACAGCATCTCAGGGGATACAACACGCTCTGACATGAGTGGGATGCGGGTGTGCGCTTTTGTCGGGATTATACCATCCTTAATTGATACAGAGTGCGGGAGTACCAAGGAAATGTGCTACTAAGTACAGGAGAGATACGAAGAATCCCTCTCCGCCATTTTTGAACCAACAGGTGTTGTGTAAGCAAGTGGTGTTTTGATTCCACCAACAGGTGTGTAAGCTGCGGCGGATCAAAGTAGAGTTTTATGCGGATGACGAAAGAGAAAGTGCGATTCTCATGGCGACGGTTGAAGGTAAAAAAAAAACCTTACTTGTGTGTGTATGTATGAAGACGACTAATAATGTCACAAGATGAAGAATGATTAAATTCAGCATGTGACAACTGTTCATATTCTAACGTGAAAAGTGAAAGTGTAATTACCTGAAGACAACATCCTTATATGACGATTGCTATAATATACTGTTAGTGTTGCAAAGAATACCATTACCATTATCTGACGCGTGCTCATTCCATTGCGTGAAGAACTAGCCTACAGGTTAAAACCAGAAGAACTAAGCCTACAGGTTCAAACCTGAAGAACTAAGCCAACAGGTTAAAAACCCGAAGAACTCAGCCTACAGGTTAAAATCCGCAGAACTCAGCCCACAGGTTAAAACCTGAAGAACTCAGCCTACAGGTTAAAATCTGAAGAACTCAACCTATAGGTTAAGACCTGAAGACCTGTTTCAACAAAGCGATTGTCACGATATAACGTCACTCACCTATATTCATATACCAGTATACTTCTATCGTTTGAAGACTATAACTATCCTGCCATTCATGAACGTATCCGTTTACCAGTGGCAGCATAGGATGGGATGTTTCATTTCGTACACATGTCAAGCAATACATTCTAGCATGCAATTGTTAGTCGATGAAGAACTTTACGGAGCGTCAGTGTCACCACCTGAAGAACAAAGCGGTGCATTACTACCCTCCTTCGTTAAGACATATCAGGAGTTTCTTGTCTTCTTGTGAAGAATGGATTTGTATTATTTAGCCATTGGGAACTGAGACGATAGAATCCTGCATGACTTTGCAGTGACGAACTTACCTATCATTGTTACTACGAAGAACATCTGACGTGGGCATTAATGGCTACGACGACAAAGAACCGTCGCTTATCTGCGAAGCGTGTCTTCTTCTCGTCATTTATGTACCTTGGCGAAAACCAGTCACGTCCAAATTGGACGTTTTGCTGTGGACGTCGTCGGTGGAACGTCGCTTGAGAGGGAATCAGAACCGCCCGGTCCCCGTTGCAGACATTGTGACACGGAGGCATCTAGAAAAGACAAGGTAGGTGATTAAGCTTTCGCTGTTCCTCACATTTTACAATTAGTGACTGTGTCTAGAGGTGCGTGCGAGGGTACGCCTAGATCGGCAAGGGCTATATCCCAGTGCAAACACCGCTAGTTTTGTTTTCCCTGTGAAATGTCTTTGATGTGATACGGCCCTGGACGCTGGGCCTCTTCGGGAAGACGGGCAGGCACCTGGGAGTCTCCAAAAGCCGCCACTGGGGTACGGTTGAACAAGGACTCGCGGTAAAACTGCCCTCCTTCTCGGCCGAGGTGGTGGAAGGGGTATCTAAGCCCCCCTTCTACCCACCCCCCTGGTTGCGATTTGGGGCCCGTAAGGAGGCCTCTGTAGGCTTGCATGTAGAAATACCCTCCACATGTGGTACAAACCTGCAGCCCTGCTAAGAGAGGGACTTGTTAAACACACTGTTTACGGCCAACTGTTTATTTTCCACCCATCATCACTTGTTAATTGACAAAAGCCGCTTTGGCTGAGAGAGGCTTACAAAGGGCTTACGACGCAGGTCGGCCATTACCTCAAGGTTGACCTCTGTCAATATATATAGCAGGAGGGGTGGGGACCAGCAGTCGGAATTTTAGCAACCGCCGAAGCATTTTTAATTAAGTTTTTCACGCCGCAAAACATTTAAAGATGTAAAATTCTTGAAGCTAGGAAAAAAAGACAACATCGCCTAGCTGCCCACAAAGCATTTATTGCGTGATTGAAATTAAACACAAAAGTGGCAATTTAATGAAACAGTTTTGTGTTTTTATTATTTTATCTTGTTTTTGTTAAGTGGCTTGGAAACATTCATTAGAATTGCAGGTGTGGTATTATTTAAATGAGTTTCAGGTTGTCCCGAGTTTTTATTTTGAACAAATTCATTTTGTATACAAATTAGTATTAACTCCATTGTCGAAAAAACAAGACACAATAGGATGTAAGTAGTTCGATTATGAACTCTGGCATGTGCGTTTGCCTTAACACTAATCTTTTAAGTCAGAATGTGTAAATTATTACAGATTTATTTCTAGGTATTACACCTTTTTTTCAACAAATCATAATTATTATAGGTATCCAATCTGGATTTCTCCGAAACGGCCTTTTTATGAGAAAAAAATTCATTTCTTCCAAATATGGTCATGAAACTCTGTTCTGAAGTTCTATTATTACTATATATAGCCAAGCCTGATTTTCGTCTCTGACTCAAGCTTATGTTTGCCTGTTGAAATTGGACCCGCGGAAAACACTGATTTGGGTGATAAACACAGAAGTTTTTCATATTCTGTATAGTTGCTCTGTTTCCTGAAGATAATTTCAAACGGATTCACAACTATACGCTGTAATAATAACAACAATTTCCTGTCCGTCAGAGCATTATGAGCACTTATACCGACATTTCATTTAGTACTTCAAGCTCAAAACCGAAGTCAAAACACGAAGCGCATATTGTTGGCGGGAGGACACAAGGTGTCTGGTAGTGACGAGGCCGAGACTGACGTGATTTAATAATTAGGAATATAATTAAAGACGTACAGCACAGAGAGTAAAACCATAGCAGAGACGACAGTGTGCTAGCTGGTATAATGGTCACACGTATCCCGTGAAATTTACCTTAGTTAATGTTTTTATTCTTTTATTCATGTAAGCTTTTAAATAGTAGCAAATTGCACGCCCCTCAGCACCATGACTTAGGTAAAAAAAAATGCAATGCTGTTGATTGCAATTTATTAGACTTATGAAGACTTATTGATAAGAATAAATTCTATTGAGTCATTTTCAGTGTCAAAGGCATATTCTCATAACACTCATCAGTTAGCTGATATTATTATCGCATATAACACTAAGGTGACACAATTTTCCAAGAAAGTTATGTACCTCATGTCAAAATATATGTCAGTTATCGTCTCATTACATAAGAGAAGTAACGACCTGGTCAGTACACCACTTAAGAATTTACAGACAACGCATTCAAGAATTTCCGGTTATGTGAATAAAAAAAAATAAACAGAAAAAAATGCCAACCCCTTGGAAAATTATTGCCTTTAAGACAAGATTAGCCATCAATTAAGCCGGAGTGTGTTTATATGTAAGATTCTAGTGTCATGTCCGTCAGGGACAGGAAAATATTTCTGGCAGTTAGTTATCGAATTTATGTTCTCCTATCAGAATCTGTACACCAGCCGATTCCCCTCAGCCTAGGTCTGTATCAGCAGCAGCCAAGCTTTTTGTCAGTTTTATTCTCTTTCCCTCTCTAACGGTTCCGTCTGCGTTCTTTAACTTCATAAGAGCTCTCCTCGATCCGGGGCTATTTATACGAGTGTTCGAGTGGCCCTTAGTAAAGCGTTGTTTCCGGATCCACTAGGCGTGGATATAAGACACGTCTCCATGGTAAGAGAATTGCAGCCTTGGCTATCTTCATTCGGCAGTTACTGACGAAGCCAGCCTGCTCCACAGTGTCACCTTGGGGCCCTTGGGATGGTAGCGCAGTCTGTCAAAAACCGACTGACACACTGATATTGCTATCACTGAGGGAAATTGGTGCACACGTTATCGTGCAATTACATAGGCCGGTTCCCTTTCTAAAATTAGTTAGCTTGTATAGCTTGTTCGCGCTTGTACCATACTCAGTCGCATGATTCCAACTTGTCCACATCTCATTCCGATCTAAGTCTTCAAAACATCTGGACAAGAAGAACATTAATTTGTTTGTATGGTTTATTAGACTATAATGCGTAAGTTTCTAATAATGACAGACAAGTACTATTTAGGAAATAAAACTATCACGATGAATGGAGTTGTCCAGCATTTAAAATACTTTGAAAACGCATATATTTTTGTTCTTAGAAGGCAACTTGTTTGTCTAGGGCAAATTCCACAAAGCGATTTTGGACAAAAAATTAAAATTTTAAATTCAGTGTAATGCTGAGTTTATGACCAAAAAAGTTGAAATTGTAACTTAAACATCTTGCTATGCCTTACATCCAATTTCTACTCCGATAAAGTCCACAAATAAGAAAACACAAATAAAAACAGAGTTAAAACAAAGTTCAAAGATTCAAGTGAAAACTGGCTTTATGGAATAGGCTCCTGTTCCTGTTGCAGCCGAATAATTCTTTTTTGAAATATAAAAATGCTCTTATCAATAGTTTTGGCGAAAGTATAAGCAATAGATTTCCTATATGTTTGGAAGTAAGATAATGGCTAACATACACAGCATGACACCACCCGAAAAGGTCGAACATTGGAGTAATAATAGGCTAATATACAGCAGAGGGGTACGGGGAAACTTAGGCGAACTAGGGTGGGTATCAGATCAGCAGGAAGTCCATCTTACTTTTATGACCCAAGGGGAAGATCAGTTTGCTGGCACAATTCACCAGTGTTCCCTTCTCTCTTCCACTTGACAGAAACGTCATTGAGATAACGGTATAAGTGCCTGTGTACCACTTAAGACTAATAGCCAGGGACATAACCCTACGGAATTGCCCAAACCATGGCGTCAACCATTTCAACACCCAAACTCCAACCCTGTTTATTTATTTATTTATGTAATTGTTGTTAAATATAATTAAAGACGTACAGCATGGAGAATGAAAGACCAGTGCAGCGACGACCAGTGTGATAGCTGGCAAATGGTAATACTTAACGGTGAAATACGGCCTCTTGTCGGTTTACCTCTGTCACGGTTTTATTCTAACTGTTCATGTAAATGCATAAAAATTTACACGCCCCATAGCAACATGGCTTAGTCAGAACTAGGTAAAAATAATATGCAGTGAATGCCATTCTCTGGAATTTGATGTCAGTTTTATGTGTAAGGAAATCAGAGTGGCCTATACCTGTATGTACTGTATAGTTAAAAGAATATATTTAACAGACTGTATTGTGGTTTGTTAATTAAGACAGAAGACCATTTGAACTATTCTTCTGAGATGAAAATGGTGAATCTGTTCTGTTGAGATGAAAATTTCTATTCTGTTGAGATGAAATACTTTAAATGTAGCAGAGTATTAGAAGACTATATTATATTATTTTTCGGGTGTGTTGTAGGCAGCACAACATGTACCAGAGTATTCTGTTCTGTTTAGATACAATGTATAGTATGCTTTATTCTGTTCTGTTGAGATGAAAATGCTTTATATGTGGCAGAGTAGTTATTTATTGGATGTCTTGCAGGTAGGACAATATGTACAAGACCACCCTGTTTTGTTTAGACATGTTATAGTTGGAGGGATCCACGTTAACAAAACTTACTTTTATTAATTACTAAATTACTTAAATTACTTTTCGTATATGATATCGTCTCGGCTAACAACGGTTATTTTAAGAGATAGAAAGATACTAAATAAACTTTGATATAAATACGAAGTTTTGTTAAAATTCGATCCAGCTACTTTTTACCCTCCAAAATAACACAACCTTTAGTTATTTTTCAACAAGAATGATTGACAAACATGTAAAAATAGCTTTCGGTTCTCGTCCTGAAAAAAAAATATCTGACAACTATATGTGAACATCATAAGAGCATAATTTCTTTTTTTACTAAATTTTAACATAATTGTTCTTCAGTCTGACAGATTTAAGATAGGTGGAATGAGAGAGTTGTTCGCCAATGTTCGTCATACTACCTCCATCGCCTACATAGTGACGCCACTTCCTTCCTAAATAGAATCTAAGAATTCTTCCGCCCGAAGGCATTCCTCGCTTTTTAATGCTCTTGTTCTATATTCTGCCCTTGAAGTGGGGACAATCACGTTAGCGACGTAAGACATCCTGTCACTCCAGGCAATATTTAATGAGTGAGTCCATTCATGCCCCAATGCGACCAAATTAGGGAATAAAGAAGAAAAAAAGACATTCTCTCGCGTTTGGAGGTATAAAGAGAATAACAATTGGCTGATGAAGTGTGAAAGAGACAAGCGGTACAAAAAACTGTCAATTGTTACAATGTAAACACGTGTATCATTGGTTTAGCTTAAATCTGTGGCCCCCTAAAGGAATACCGTCCAATGCACATTACCTTTGTCTTTAAGGATAAAATAAAAACGCTGTAGAGTTTACTGGTAGCATGCACATTGTGACCGAAGAGGCACACAGTTCAAATCCAACTCTTGGCGTTGAGTAGACTAAAATTTGTTCTTGGATCGAACAAAGATGCTAAAACAATTTGTGATTTTAAAAGTCCGTCTAAAATGTCTTTGTCGATTCGTGTGACTATTTAACATAACGCAGTTTTATTAAATTGATTACTTTATGGTTGACCTACTGTAGTGTACGAAGTGAACGTTTAAATTTCTTTGTAGATTTCCACAACTGTTGAACATAACTTTCTGTGTTTTAACCACTATGTGATGAGTTGCTCTTGTAATGAGTTGTGGCACGTGATCATGGTTTTCTGAGGTTGTGTAGTCTTGCTTTGTTCATCTGTTCCACCCTACACTTTCAGTTCTAGAAGCCAGTTCAAAATATTTGTATGTATCTATGGGTGCTTTGGTTTTAACGTCGTAGTTAGCACGTTTTCAGTTATATGACGATATATAATATCAATACATAATATAACTGAAAAGATGAAAGTTTCTACAGGAGGGAAAAAACATTATTTAAAATCTAGCAGCTGTACAAGGTGACAACATAAGCTTCTCGAAGCTTTCGTCTTGCATTAAATAAAAAGAAACCCTAAACTAACGGAAGATTCACGAAACACTTGGGCATGAATGGACTCACCACCTGCTCAAAATAGTTAACCTGCCTGAAGACTGACTGTCAGATTTGACCTTTAACCTCGCCCAGGTACGTGGCTTAATGTGGTAGGGAAAGTGCCAGGTACCCGATGAGGCTGTCAATTTACAGACGACTGGGCATGCGTGACAGTTGAATTGAAAACAAACCGTAGAAAAAATGCGAAAACCTGATAACAGTGACTGTGTATGTCAGCAATGAATATAACATCACCTAAATCAATTAGACCCACAATATTAGAGATAATGGGATAAGGTTTTTGAGAAAACATACTAATTTTGTATCTCATAGGTAAATATATTAAGCCGGAGTTATTTAATACTTCTTTAATACTGTCTTCGAATGTTTCTGTATTTGAATAAATAGAACGTAATTGTTCGAGAGTTAGAGGCAGTAAAATATTAATTTTATATTCTGATAGTTAACTATATTTGTTAAGTTTAAAACAAACCTTAACGGCAGGTGAAAATGGTCATATATTAAAAGACTTACATCATAGAGCGTAAAAGCAGAGCAGCGACGGCAGTGTGATGATTGGCAAATGTTGACACGCAACCAGTGAAATACGACCTCTTGTCAATTTACCTCAGTTAGGTTAGCTATGTTATGTCACAAGCAATAAGAACAGCTTTGCAACAAACTTAATCTGCGTATATACAGGGTGCGGTTTTTCGTCACGACCCCGTGGAATTCACCTTGAATCAGAGATTGTGCTAAGACAATTGTGTCTCGCATTCATCAACTACAAATAGTCCAGTTTGAACACATCTTAACAAACCTTATGAAATCAGACACGAAGCTTAAATGTTGTTATCTGATGCGTGTATGATAGAGAGCCCTTTCATGGTTTTAGGTTGTTTTGGAAAAGGTGTCTTGCAGTTATTGACTTGGAACATCTCTTCATGGTTTAGGTTGTTTTGGAAAAGGCGCCATGCGATTAATGTCATGGAACGCCTCTTCGTGGTTTATGAGTGATATAGGAATGTTGAACTTGAACGCAATATTAAATTTTAAAGTTTTACCACAACTTAAAAGCCGGTGAATTGCGGCATATATACTACCTTTGTGTGCGAATCCTATAATCTGTATACGCTCATCTGAATTATACATAAGTAAAGAAGTACTGTTAATGTGTACCGGATGCTGTGCCTGCGTTCTATTACAATGCTCCCACTACACTGGAGCATATTCCTCATAAGTAGAGCGATATAGACAAGGGAGGTATTTACCAGAGCTATAGGATTACCACTGTTGAGCGGGGTGCTAGCCGGGAATGCTCTCGGGGACCATCTGGCGAGGATAAGGTACCGTTGGGGTATAACACACACGGACTGATGGTCCCGAAGTCATGTTAGTCCATTTGGAAAACACGTTTGTTTCACCTGTACAGACATGTAGAAATACGCAGTGGAAACATCAGTGTTGGTGGCTGCGGTGTAGTCCCCCATGCTTCTGTAGGCAGGCTAGCCGCGAGAGGGAAAAAACACGGGGAAATAAACAGTGGCAAAAAGGGATTATCAGAAAAACATGGCGGCGAGCAGCGCAGAATGCACACCTGTGCGCGGAAGCTGGATTTAATGAAACCCTGAGCCTATACTAGAGTTTGGCATGTGCTTCTCGCCGCAGCTCTCCAAGTAGAAAAATAAACCTTACAAGTCTGTATATTTATGTCGAGTTAGGTGGTCCCCTATGCACGGCTTGGCCAAACATTGCGGGCAGTTTGGTGGGACGCTAGCGCTGACCGAGAACGCGGCTAGCTTCATTAGAAAATCGTCCTCATTCGCGGCGAGACGTCATTAGCGTGTGTGTGAGCGCGATTCACAGGTGTGTGAAAAACGTGGACATAGCAAGACCGAAATCGGACCGTCGAAAACTAGGTAAATTAAGAATGTTGTGACATGTGGCGAAGGTTCTAATCCGACTAAGAAACATATCGTGCCGTCCGTTGATCTTAACACTAACCAGGTCTATCTGCTACACAGGTTTAGACACACTAAGAAAAGTTTGCCAACGTTCCGTAAAAAAAAAAAAAACCAAACCTCTCTCTCAGAGTAATTTCGGACACTGAAACACCCGGAGGACGTTTCAAGAGTGAACAAATTGCGATGGTTGTCACCAGCGCTCGCTAATCGGTCCGATTTCTGGATATAATTGTACGGTCCCTGAGGACCGGAAATCAATTTAACCTGCCCTCCATTACAACATGGCGTGAGAAATCGCGGAGTGTCGCGGACAGAGCATGCGCGAATTTATAACGCCATGCAAGAAGTAGGCTAAGCGAATTCCAGAGCCAATTACTGGCTAGGTTCAAACGCACGGCGGCTGAGACTCTGCGGTGGTTCGAGATTGTGGAAAATGAGAAAAAAATACCCCGTGTTTAAGTCACACATGATTTCAGTATTGTCTAAACAAGACAGCCCAGTGTTGGGGTATATTTTGGCGGTTTAGGCATGGCTTTGTTTACTCAGCGATACAGTATACCAGCCTCGCAGTCCAGGTCCTGATTCGTTCAGCCTTACTCACATTTACAGTCTGGTGCTACTATATATTCTCACATCTTGTTAGAGTTTTCACCGTTTCTAAAGTCCGCTTAGCTAATTCCATTTCTAGGTTTTTTCTTCACTATGCCAAAGATTTTTTCGCTATCTCTCACAAGATATTCCGAATGCCGTGAAAACATTTTTAGAATGGTCCGGATAACGCATACAGCATGTGAAGGGAATTTTCGCAGCCTCCCCGCGTCAGACATGTTATGGCTGTCCCCCTAGCGGCGGCCAAAGAAAACAATCTGAGCTGCCTTCTGCCCAGGAGAAACAGCAACTCTCCACGACTCGGACATGCCGGGAAGAGGAACCGGGTCGGAAGGAGAAAGACGCGATGCTCACAGATAGCCTTCTTAACGTCTGCGGAAAACCCTGGGGGTGCGCATCGCGTCGGCGAATAAACTGTTTTCCCATGGAAAACAATATACTGCGGCTAATTTATATCGCAGATGTTTTCAAAAAATCAAAAAGAAGCATCAATGAGAATTAACCCCAAGATCAGACATCAGTCGTTGTCTAATCGCAGTACCCCAAGGTGTTAGCATATCTTTGGTTTATCTCTGGCAATTCGGGCTACCAAGCCCGCCTGCGGGTAAAAAATTGAAGAAACCAAAAAAACATACTCTGTATCCCCCAAAAACATGATGGACTGCAGAGTTTTGTACTTAAGTCGTGCGGGATCAGGAAACCAGGAAGCCTATACAACATTTAACAAGTAAAATATACCATTCTGAGAGTATATGTATATATACATATGTATATGAGAAAAGAGTTAAAGAATTTTATAGGCAACGGTGGAAGCTAGTTTTCTTTTGGCAGATTTAGTTCCATATTTAAACTTTTCCAGTGTACATTTTGCATCCTTATTACAAAAGTTTATTCCATAGTAGCCGGATTCATTGCGTCGCCTGATGGTATCGTCTAATATTCTACAGATCCACAGTAAACATTTTTGGAGCGTTCTTTTGTGTGAAGCGTTTGCGGCCTTTGTTTTAGTCATGGTTGCAGAGTTTACCGCAATTGTTGTTTGAAAATAGTCTTTGCAAATAGCCAGAGAGTAAATGTGAGAGAAAAGTGCTAAAGAATTCTTAGGACAAATGAAGCTGGCGGATTTGGTTCCAGATTTGGATCTTTGCTATGTAGGTTTTGCGCCTTTGTTTCGAAAGTTTAAACCATGGTAACATAAATTCAGTGCCTTCTTTAATACGGTTGATGGACGGCCCGAAACTTTTGAGGGCACACTTTTCCGTGAACCGTTTCAGTTATGGTTACCTAGTCTACCGCTATTGTGGCTACACAATAGTTTTTCAGTATTAACGGACACGGGTCTGTGTCTGACAGCTTGTTTTTCCGTGGTAGCCTGGTGTGAACAGAGATTTTGCCAGACAAAACTAATCCATATGCCAAGACCACCTGTCCTCAGTCTGATCTACCGCCATGGTTTCTGTCTCATGTCTAAATTTAATCCACATTTTTTCGTGGAGAACTTCAGTCCTTGGTGTGTCATTAACCGTTTTAGACAAGTTTACAGCAATGGTCTGGAGTTAAGCATGTTAGCCAGAATAATGTACGCAAACCGTGGAATGGAAAGAAATGTTTCCGACAACTGTGGTCTCCCCTGTATACTGCTGGTAAACCATGAAATAGCGTTTCAAGTTGATAATTGCTGGATCCATTTCCAAAATAACTTACAATACCAGATTCCAAGGAATATGTAAGAAGTGATGTATAAATAACAAATAAGGCCGGTATACCATGTAACAGAGAAGCAGTAACCAGTCTCCAGTGATGCAGAAAAGAGAGTCGATATTTTAAATCTACCTCGTGGGCGCCATGTTCAAATACTGAGACGAGTTGTCCAAATGTTTAGTTGGGAAAAGCAAATGAACCTTTCGACAATGTTAACCTAATTTGAGGTATTACTCGTTAGCACGTGAGATTACTTTACTCGTTCATAACTTGTATTCAGTATTTAATTTTGTTTTCTAAAACTCTAAAACTGGCCCCAGATCAGAGGTCAGTCCAGGCTGCTGCTAAATAACCCTCTACTCCCATTCCTACACGTTTCTACTCCATCAGTTGGGAAACTTCGTTGGGAAAAAGTCATGGGAATTGGAGTAACTGTCACGTCATCACCGCCATATCAATCTGTTCTGGGGATATATCACTATTATACTGTGTTGAAGTAGCGGAAAGTTCATTACCAATCGCAGAACTTGGCAAAGCGGTAAATTGATAAGTGAACCTGTTCAGTGACAATTTGTCATGTATCTAGTTCTTATCACTATGTACGTCGTCAAATTAAAAGGTGTATTTCCCAATTTCCCAAAAATATCTAACTGACTGCTGGTCCCAACGTGTACGTGGACAAATTAAAGAGTGCCTTTCCCAAGTTCTTGACTGCATGTATTTAAATTAGAATAAAAAATGTAACCGTGGCTGCTCTTCCTAACTATTTCTTGTTATATTCAGTTTTCCCTGTTGTTGCTGACTGGAAGGTTCTCAATTCCAAAAGCTTAAAAAATATCAGCTTGCTGCTTTGCCAAGTTCTGCGATTGGTAATGAGCTTTCCGCTATTTCAACACAAGTATACAAGTCATATTCTCCAGAAAAGATCGTTATAGCGGTGACAAAGAGACAGTTACTCCGATTTCCAGGAGTTTTTCCCAACTGGTGGAGTAGAATCGTGTGTAATAGGAATGGGGGTCGTGGGTTCTTTAGGAGCGGCCTGGATTGACCTCTGATCTGGGGGCAGCCAGCCCGCATCTGGCTACACGCACCCGCAGATCATACGGAAATCATGGCACAGCTTTGTAACAACGTTTTGTTAGTATCGGGTATCCGTGTCCTACGAGAGCAAGGTCCTTAGCAGACAAACAGTGGCAATGAGGCTAGAATGTTGGCGACACTAGGGCTCATGGTCGCGCCAATTACCTCCTAATCGAGGACAGTCCCACACGGTGACCGGCCCTGGAGTGGACCGACGGCTGGTAACCATCACCTGAGCCAACAGGCCCGACGGTGAAACAGTCACAGCTGTTCTTTGACAGCCGTCCTGAACTGGGAATGGGTGGGTGGAATGGTTAACATGAATGAGATTTGGGCCCACGGGATGGGTATGATGAGTAACACGAACTGAGGGTCTGGGCACCCCAAAGAATTGTGTAAATGTTAGACATGTAAGATAGGCTACACTATACAAAACCATACCCACAACGACTTTTCTCATTCTAGAACAATAGATAAAATACAAGGAAAACAGGCGCCATCTCGCGCGTGATGAATTTTTCGAAAATGTATCACATCAAAAACAATACAAAATTTTCGATATCCCGATGAATTTATTTATTTATTTGATTGGTGTTTTACGCCGTACTCAAGAATATTTCACTTATACGATGGCGGCCAGCATTATGGTGGGAGGAAACCGTTCAGAGCCCGGGGGGGGGGGGGGGAACCCACGACCATCTGCAGGTTGCTGCCATACCTTCCCACTTGAAGGGCGGAGAGGAAGCCAGCATGCGCTGGACTTGAACTCACAGCGACCGCACTGGTGAGAGGCTTCTGGGTCATTACGCTGCGCTAGCGCACTAACCAACTGAGCCACGATCTACGGATGAAGGCGATCATTATGTCGTACTGGAGTAAGCATATAATCCGTATCCAACTTTCAGATAGGACAGTATACTGGCGTGTATGTTTGTTTATTTATTTATGTAACTGACTACGTGTCACGCGCAATTTTTCTTATTTTTTCTTAAATATGACTTTTGAGTACGATTGAGAAACCCGACAAAGCCATAAGTTTAATCAGCACGTTTCGCCATGGACTACTCATATAAGTTTGACGAACGTTACTTGTAACTTCAGAAAACATCATGGTGATGTCATGAACAAGAAAGCCTGATGCAACAAACGGCGTCAGGGGAAGGTATCGGTGTTCTTCAAATCTTGGCGTCGAAACGGACATACGTATATTAGGCGTCAGTTTGTTTTAACAAATCGAATTAAACGCCTTGGCCATGTACAGTAGACGAAATTGTGCATCTCCAGCGCGTTTGGAATGTATCATCTATCTGTACCTGAATCACTATGATGTACTTCAACGGGATATATTCACTGGACTCTTCCGCTGGACAAAACCAAGTGGGCATGTTTTAGTATATATGATGAAGCTAGCGGCGACGACAGCGTCTTTTGTAATTGGAGAACTCGTGTTTTCCATCACAAAACCAAGACACCTGCTGTATTTAAGACATTCTTCATTCACTGGGATTTAACAGATTCCCGTCGTGTTGCCAAGGAAGCGCGTGACTGGCATGGGAACCATAATGCTTCATGACGTAAATACAAACATTATGGGTCATATTGTTTTCAGTGTCTTGTTGTCGTTTTTTTTTTTATCAAGAAATACAAGTAACTACGTGATTCTGAAGTAGCCATGTAATTAAAGCTCAGTTGATTTTTTTATGGACGCCGTCTTGGGCAATAAATATACGCCCAGATGTTAGTGATAACTGTGTGTGAAGTCTTCGGTGTACAAACAACTGGTGTTATCAATGGAACTGGACGCATTAATTATACAGGACTAAGTATTTTATTGTCTGCGATGTGGGCCATAAATCTTCTCCTAAATGCCAGGATAAATAATACGTATCAACTGAAAAAACACATATCGGACGCAAGAGCAGAAAAACACTGTATTCCAGCTGAGAAGAAAAAAAACTCCAATTTTTGGTTTCAGTATCGAATATTTTAACTTTAATGAATTCTTGATAATGGAAAGGAATTATATTTAGGATGCTTATACATTATTTAGTAAGGTATTAATTCACTGAAAAAGGTCACGAAACAGTCCTGGGTTTCAACTAGAACATCATGGAAAGAATGGCCGTGTTCAATCCCTTTATAATTTCACTCCAGCAATGTAATTATTTTATCTATGTTAAACCTGATTAGCTCTGATTAGGAGTAAGAAATCGACCACCATATTTAAATTCCCTAAAATGAAGGTTTCCATTTTATTGTTATGCCCTGGATCGTTTTAATTTGCATTCCCTCGTTTGCAAGCGTTGAACTATCTCCAATTCACTCCATCATTTTTTCAGCCCTGTTTCCCATTTACTCTGTTTGACATCAGGCTTGATACAGCACATATTAAAGAGGTTAGTGTGGAGTTTTGAAGTGGCTGGAATCTTGCTGGAAACTTGGTGTAGATTACTGGTCAATGAAGGACCATTGAGAGCCATACTGGGGCGCTGGGAAGCGTTCCAAGCTGCGTCAGATAGCAGCTCTCGTCCTAACCCTGTTTGAACTTCGTGATAAGCTATTGTTTTTCTGGCGATAGAGTGTCGATGAATCTCAGCAAATGGTAGCGATCAGCCTCTTTGACAGCCGCCACTGACGCCTGCCCAATCAGTCCGAGATGGATATCAACCCTGCGACTGCTCCCAGTCCAACGAACATCGTCCGACATGCCGATGACTGCAAAGAATCTCGATTTCTCGCTGCAAGCTACGCCGTTTTATCGTCAACATTTCTCTCGCGCATTTATACGCGCTTAACACCGTCGATTCTCAATTATCGGCTCTTTGAGGGTACGGATATCGCACCAGCCATTGTATTCTTGATAGCTAGAACGCATACCGCGCTGCCATCGACGATTGTTCCTCTTATGAGGGCAAAGCGAGTTTCTCGGTCTGAGCTCGGGAAGAATCCAGTGCGCAATTAATCTGTGCTTCAAAAACTCCTGAGTCCTCGTTCTCCCTAAGACCTTCTCGCTGGAAGTTGCCTACTATGATCACAGACTAACTCTCGACTTTTCACGAGCCTGTGGCTTCCCTTGAGACATGCGGGAGATATTAAAATCATCTAGCGCCCGGGTTTCACCAAAGAAAATGGCGTCAGTAGTTTGTCGACGTTGTTTGCTTTGGATCCTGAAAAGTTGAGTTTTTTGGGGGGGACCGTGTTTAAAGCGATGTCCGGGTTATTCACTCGTATTGTGGTTTGATTTGATGACCAGTGCTGATAACCCACACACGTATGTTTCTAATTCCCACCTCCTGGTTAATGACGGTATCTTGTTCTCAGTACGTGAAAGCTGCGCCAAGATCAACTCAACGTCTCCGGACGCAGTTTCTTCCGCCAGGGTATTAGTTTTGCAGACAATGCGGTATTTACACAAGGAAGGTACAAGAGGGCTGTCATAAGTTACCAAGTTTTCCACTCTTTGTGTTCAAAGTACATGTACTGAAGTGAACAGTACTAAATCAGTCTAGAGAGTTATTTAACTGATCAATCAGTTAGCCATCATAGGCCTCCGTGCCCTAGGTGGTTAGCGTGCTTCTCCGGTGATACGTGGGAAGGTCTGACGGCAACCTGCGGATGGTCGTGCGTTACCGCTGGGCTCTGCTCACTTTCCTTCTACCATAATGCATGCCGCTGTTGTATAAGTGAAATGTACGAGTGCGGCGTGAAACACCAGTTAAATAAATGAATAAGTTAGCCATCAATTTCTCGGCTAATAGACAGGCATTTTAGCGGGGGTACATTATCCCACGCAATGGCGACTCGGGTTCAAGCTGGAATGACCATTGTTTATGAGTGCTGTGTAACCTGTTTACTCGCAAATCATCATCGTAAAGGCAGGGAATGGACACCTTTGACCTGTATTACTTTAGGCGGGAAAGGGTTCCCATTCTGTTAGTCTCTCTGCACATGCAATTGAGCTCAGCTGGTTAGCGCGCTAGCGCAGCGTAATCACCCAGGAGTCTCTCACCAATGCGGTCGATGTGAGTTCAAGCCCAGCTCATGCTGGCTTTCTCTTCGGCCGTACGTGGGAAGGTTTTCCAGCAACCTGCGGATGATCGTGGTTTTCCACCGGGCTGTGCCCGGTTTCCACCCACCATAATGCTGGCCTCCGTCGTATAAGTGAAATATTCTTGAGTGCGGCGTAAAAACACCAATGAAATAAATAAATAAATAAGTAAATCATGCAAGTGGGAAAATATGGATTCTTTACAACTGGAGCACCAAATCGACTTTTAAACTTGACTTATAAACCTCTGTATTTAAATCATCTTATTGCGTCTGTGTCATTGAGGATGATACCTTAATCGCCATCCGAACATTTGAGTAATTAGCTTGAGCTTGTTTACTCACCCCTGTTTGTACATCCTAGTTCCCCCAATCAGTATGCTTCCCATGACATGACAGCAGCAGTCCTCATTTGCATATGGCGTTGATCACAAAACAGTTCACATACATACAGTAAAACCCCTGACGAACAACAGTGTTTGCATACATTACTGGTTCTGTACATTACAGTATTTGCAAGCAGTATATGTGTCACACAAATGTATTAATCACATTATACTGTATCTACCGTACTGATATAGTATTTTTCTAAACCTTACTGGAGTCACATCATATTCGCATACTGTATATGTGACGCACGTACAATATAATTAGATAATATATTTAACTTGTAATTCTAGACCAGTGAAGTTCAATAAATTGCAATTAACATCACTACAATTTTTTTTACCTAATTCAGCTTACGCAATGGTGTTTAGCGGCGTAAGAGTTGCTACCGTGTAACAGTTTTCGTGATCAGTTAGAAAGAAAAAACCTAACTGGGGTAAATTGATATATAAGGCCGGGTTTCATCGGTAATATGTGTGACCATTGGCCAGTCATCGCAATACCGTCACTGCTCTGCTTTTTACTCTCTGTGATGTAGCCTTTTTGTACACAAATAACAGTACTTTCATACATTATGTATTTCACAAAAAAACTGTAACTTCATATACCATTGATGCATGGTTCACCAATGCAGCTTTTGCATACGTTACTAGAAACGGCAAATAAGTAAGATAATCATCTGGTATGTATGCATATAGCTGGGTGTTACAATTGCGTACTGCTGAAGAACCAATTTGTGATTAGTAGAATTACAAGCAATACAAGTCAACGTTCGTTTTATTTATTTTTCAATTATCCGATTTTTCATCAGGTACAAATATTCCATCTTACATTTAACCCCTAATTTAGACTTATACCTTATAAAAATTACTAAACATCTGTAAAATAAAGATATTTTCGGTTTCCAATTGTCTGAATGAATAGGCTATTATTTTATAATGTACACTAAAAGTTTCGTTATAACCTGATCACTCGCAAATTCACTCACCACCCTTAGGTCAAACACCTGTACTAGTAAACATAGCGTACAGGTAAGTTTTCTGAATGAGGGGAAAGGCGCACCTGTGCATTTGAGGCTCTCATTGATCAGGTGATATCTAAGCCCGGGTAAACATTGACACAGCGCGGCAGCCTGAGAATCAGGGGACGTGCCAGTTGATTCCTTCTCACCTGAGATACCTGGTCTCTTTGTTGATATAACACCTGTAATTAATCTGGAGCGGAACATGACTAATACCAGCATTTACCTGCTTGGTCTGCTTTCTTCATCCAGAATGTTCCGCGATTGGGAGAGGAAGAGAATGCAGGGCCCAGCGAGCTTTTCCTACCGCTGTTTCCTCACACTCCCTGAACTAAGCTTTTCCGCATAGAAAAAGTAGAAACACACATTTTGCTGCTGACTGGTTACTACATTATAGGGTGCGGCTGCTCAGTTTTAGACATTGCCACATTTCACGCCAAGAAACGTTTGCAGCTTTCCTCTCTCCACTGCAGAGATGTTGTCAGATTTTCAATTCCATAGTTTTTTATGAAAATCTTTTGTGGTGGGAGTCAACTCTTTTGATGTATATTTATTATCTTTTAATAAGCTCCTCTATTTTATACATCAATGGCCAACGTCATGGGAGAACGCGGGGCCACCTTAGCACCCTCATTATTTGGCTCCCCCTCCCCCCCTCCTATCCGAATTGATTTCACACGTATCACTGTTGAACGATACTTAATTTTTTGAATGACCTCTGAGGCCTCAGAAAAACGTATTTTAAGGCCATTTTGCTCAAAACATCCCAAAATGCATGTTAAGAATTAAAACCCAAGCATTTCATGTTTCGCTTAAATCGGCAGAGTTAGTCACGGTAACTAGATTCCAGCATGTCAGGCTGACAAGCTGCAGCAAAACCCATGTTTATGGTGAATACTCGACAACGAGGGAGCTGCGAATGTAGATGAAACGTATACTAAAAGTGCTTACACTGTTTTCATTTGGAAAGGTGCAAATTTGCCATTTCATCAAAATGACAGCGGCAGAAAGATTTCAGTTGCTGATGAACCCAAAAGAAACAAAAATGCTGTCTATCGTCTTCCGTCACTAGACGGATGTAGTTGAATGGTTAAAGTCGCATTACTTTCGGCATCTGAGACCAACTCCGTACGACCAGTTGAGCCAAGATGAGTCGTGCTTTAAGCTCCCCTATATTCGTCTAGCTTAACAAACTGAGTATGCGATTTTACTCGGCTGCGAACGGGTGCAGTCTTGGATAGTCCTCTTTCATCTGACCAATGATTCACTCCAAACAGTATGGACTTACACTGTGCATTTAAAACTCACGGTATCGTACATTTCAAATTCCATTTCATTGATCTTGAAATGTTTTGGAGACGATTCTTGGTTTAATGTTATTGTATGTTAAATGTGATGACAACACAGCATTTGGATTAATTGTAGACCATTAACATCACTGCAACGATAACCATGGTGCTAGCGAGTGTGTAATCGCTATACTGTTAAAGCATTTTCATGAACAGTTAGAATAAAACCCTAAATGAGGTAAACTGACAAGAGGTCGTATTTCACTGGTTAGGTGTGACAACGTGTCAGCTACCACTCTGTCGTCGCTGTTCTCGTTTTACTCTCTATGCTGTACGTTTATCATAAATTATAGTTATTGTGGTGGCCAGTAATATATCGTGTATACTCCCTATTTAATTGTCGTAGTCGGGAGATCCGGGATCGAATCAGGATCTGGTCATACCAACGACTTGAAAGAGGTTAGAACAAGGAAACATGAGTGGTTAGCCCCGGGTGTCAGTATAATGTGGCTGGGTGAGGAATCATGTCTGGCATCTGTACATTCGTTATGATACTTCAGTGGCGGCAGCACTTCAGCGGCATGGACTCGTCCTGCCACAGGAAGACACCCTAATGACCCCGTCGTCATACTACTGAAAAATTGTTAAATATGATGTTAAACCCCAAGCATTCATTCATGCATTCCTTGTTTTATTGCATATTTTCATATGTATGTTATGATGGGATCTGTCTAAGCGGTTAAGACGTTTGTCCCCCAAAGGTTAGGACTCAAAAGATGTAGATTCAGTGTTGAGCGCTAAAATAAATGGTAAAATAAAAAAAAAAGAATGAATGAAAAATTCGTGAACAGAGCGTTAAACATATATGAAAACATATAATCAATAGCTGCGCTCTGGCTGCTGAACTGATTATTGCGTAGACCATGTTTCTGCGTGTCCTACGTCAGAATGTGGCTCGCGCGCTGCGCATGTGCAGTGATGCCGACAACCTTGTCCTAACTACGATAGAGATCGGCTCAGTTGTTGAAGCAGTCGCTAATTTCCCTGCGGATTGACATCTTATAGCTCTGAGTATTCGACACATCTCCGCACGAGACCGCTCTCCCAAACAGATGGTCTGTTAACAAAACACGGCGGTCCATGACAGCTCTGATAGGAGAATCAGCATCGGCTTGATATGTACAAAACCCCGTGAGCGGGCGGCTGACCGCTCGCACGGGCAACGGCATTGCGTCAACCCTGAGGGCTAAACCTCATCCAGCTTGAGGTGGTTAAACACCCATTCAAGTTTCTCTCTGTGGTAGACGGTTTCAAGCCATGATAATAGACTCTGGTCTGATAAAAATAAAGATTTGTCTTTTCCCACCCCCATGACTTTGATTATTCCTCTTCGTTATTCGATACATCTATTTTGAAAGTGATATTGTTGTAACAGTGAAACTGGTATACTACAACCAGCAGTGGCTATTCTATCTCCACGCGGTTTGGGTAGATAAGGATACGTTTGTTGAAACTGAATTAAAGACAAAAAAAAACTTCAAGCGGCTGCGGCTTTAAGAGCGACAACCGTCTAGAGTTTGAAAAGTTTTGGAAAGTCAGTGACAACAAAGATCACTCACAGTCTCCTCTTAAAGTGTAAAACTACAACACAAGGCGACTTCACACAAATTTATAAATCAGCACACATCATAATTATTCACGTGTATCATAACACAAGGTTTTTCTAACAATACATTAACGTGTTGTTTATATTCATTTCATTTGTATTTGACCCCCATGCTCAAGAATTGTCCGGGGACCGAGGTGGTTAGCATGCCAGCACGGAGCAATGATCCAGAAGCCTCTCACCAATGCGGTCGCTCTGAGTTCAACTCCACTTGATACTGGCTTCCGCTCCGGCTGAACGTGGCAAGGTCTTTCAGCAACCTGCGGATGGCCGGGGGTTTCCCGGTGATCTGGACGGTTTCCTCCCACAATAATGCTGGCCGCTGTCGTATAAGTGAAATATTCTTGAGTACGGCGTAAAACACAAATCAAATAAACAAAATATAGCAAGAATTTTCTACATGTATCACAGCGGTTAGGTTTATGAGTTGAGGCCTCCAGAGTAAAACATAGCAATTTCCTCGGTTACCTCTTAAGTCTGAGGCCGACCCAGCGACAGCTGGAATCGAAGGTGCGACTTCATTGTCAAGGGCCGGTCGGGTGTGGAGATAGGGGTATAGTTTACTTGAATAAACCAGTGATGGCCATTGTACGTGAAAGAAATTAAAGGTATAAAGACACCCCGGAGCGCACAGTTGGACTAGGACACGTCTGTTCCAGTAGCAATTAACAGATGTTTTGTTCTAAACTTGGATTCGTGGAGCCAAGCTGGGGACTTTTGTGTGATGAGTGGTTTTGGAAATCGGTTAAATACAGTTATTCACCTGGTTGCACCAAACCTGGATGTGGAGGAAACCAAACAAAAACGGTGTGGCGAACTTGAGTAGGATTTCTCCAGGAGCAATGGTTTGTTTCTTCTGGACATAGATTCGCGCAGTTAGAAGGCGTGGGGGGCTTACGTTTTGGACCTGGTTTACATCTGTATGTATAAAGGCAACACCGAAACACTGGGATAATATGAGCTGGACGATATAATAGAGATAACAGCAACGGCGGTTGTCTTCTGGGCATGAACTCGTGCAGGCAAAGGACTTGGGGGTTTTACTGCTATGCCTTCTGGTAACCGTATAAATACTAACCTGGAGTGTCTAGTTAATGGTGGATAAACGGTGCACGAATACAGGCTTCAAAATAGACCAAAATGGACGGACCATGTCTATAATCGCAAGGCCAATTCCCAACGCAGCGTTCAACATCAACTACCTAAGAACTAGGAAAGTATATACAGTACGAAATTCGGGCGGATTCATACAGAGAAGCAAGTATGAACAGTATTCAATGCAGTGACGAGATCTACATAGAACGCTTCCAGTATCACAGCGCCAGATTGTTGATGGCACGAAGTTGGTTAGATGTATCTGTGCAGAGGGCATACAACGCAGGCGATCACGGCTGCTGGAGGTAGCTCGGCCTCCAAATCATCGATCCGTCAGTGTATATAAGCCACTGTTTACGTCACGAGTGCGTGCTGTGATCAATGGTAGAACCGGTACTCTATAGATTATATCACCGGCTAGCCTCGCTATACACCATCAGCGCGTGATGCATCGTAATACCAGTGGCTTGCAATGACCTACTATATATGCTACCCTCCCAATGGTTTTATGACAAATACTTGCTATGCTTCGCTTTACCCTAATTCCAAAGTAAGAGACTGTAATAAAACGTGTTGTGTCTATAAGAGATCCATGGTTCGGACAACTGTATACATTAAACACAGTATGCGTTGTTAACAGTTCTTTATAAATGTTGGCATTGGGAACGATCTACTACAAGGATCATCACCGTGAAATGACCGAGGTAATGTTGAAAGCGAATCTCAATCTCGAAGGAAGAAAATTGCTAAGGATTTGGGGACTTTACAGAGAACATAGGTATGGCTGTTTATGTACGGTTCGCCCAGCTGTTGATTTGTTCTCACAGATAGTACCTGAATAGCACCGTCGTCATATGACTGAAAAATTGTCAAGTACGACCTTAAACCCCAAACATTCATTCCCTCATTCTAAGAGTACATAGTAATCTAACAGTCAAATCAAAGATTTCCGCGCTATATCCTTATTAAAGATGTAAGAAATTGGCCGTTGTGTTTATAATTTTTAGATAAATGACACACAATCATATGTCTTAGACACTGTATTACGAATATACACGTGATGTGAAAATGCTTAGCTGTTGTAAAAAAAAAACTAATGACTGAGAAAGGAATTCAGTACAGACACACGAATTATATATAGTCTGGATTTAAAACCAAACAAAAGTGACCCACCAGTTTCATCAAAAACGCAGGGAAATATATGATTTCACACATCTGGGTATCAAACGCGAACTCTTGAAGGACACGACACACAGATAATAGCAAAATACACTTCTAAAGCAACGACTACGAAATTTAGTAAGGTAAGAAAGAGATACACAAAAGAAAAGCTACTTTGGTCACTTATGAAATAAGCCATCAGTTTTCAGGGTGACATTATTGATATTTCAATAAGACCATCCAGATCCATGTTGAGATTTTTCAACATTATTATCGGCTGCATGCCTGGTGTAAAGGTCCAATGTTGATAGCAAATGCTAACAGGTTTATATCTATACGTATGATGACAACGTGAAAACATTGATGCTAACACATCCTCCAGAAGGGTTAATCTTTAATGCAGGAGCTAAAGCAGGAGCTCCACAAGAGTAACACTACTAACCAGACTGGTCACATGCAACAAAAACCTTCAGAAGTAGACGCCAGTTCAATGGACACACTGTTATTACTCTGTAAATGGAAGAAACAAGCCTTATTAATCAATAATGTGGACAGCGATCCCATTATGATGGGTATGAAAATATCTCCGAAAACTGCAGTCGCTGCAACGTTGACAGAAGAAAATGATAAGACAAAAAAAGTAGATAATAACAACGAATGCCGGCTAGTATTAGAGTCACAGGTGAAATAAGTAAATGAACTGGATGGTACCTTACCATTCTCTGGTTTTGTATACAATCAAGCAGAAATGTGTCCAGATCTTGCGGAAAACTGTAAAAGGAAAACAGAGAAAGATAAGAAAAAAAGTAGACAGATGGTACACGATCAGGCTACAATAGTAAAAAATGCCACCAGTGGTCATTGAGTACTCGTGTGGGAAAATGAAGGGGTTTTTGTCAACTACAATGACAAACATTTATTACTTCGGAACTGGTCAGCTGTAGCCAAGCCAACTTTTTCAAACAGCAACTGTTTTTATTTTTCTCTCAAAATATTTTGATTCTCTGATAAACAATTAACATGGGAAAGCAATTCACTGCAAAGGTACATAGCGAAGTTACCAGTCAGTATTGATGTCTCTTAAATGGCGAAGTCCGATTTCGTATCCGAAGAGAAATGATTTGGGCTTATATTCGAAGCAAACGCCTACATTGGTAAATGTTATCAAATGTCACCCACACATTCCATCAATCAGACTGTCTAAGATCGTCGGCGTGTCCCCGAGGCCAGATGTCCTTGTCCTGCCCACACCTCCCTCACGTTGACCCACTTACCCACTGGCACCGTATCGGAAATAGCGCAGTTGTACACCAGAGAGCTTGGGTAATGTGTCAACTGGGCAGCTTAATGGGAGTTAGGTGCTCGGTTGTGCGTTGGACTCTGGGTCAGTACAGGCGGTGACGTGAGAACCCCGCCGCGCTCTCTAACTCTGTTTTATATCGCGAGCATGACGTCAGAGCCACAAAGGCCCGCTTGTCTTGGAGGACTACGTCAGTCGCCAGTGTATTTTAAATAATGGATAGATTGCTCTTCGTTCGCCATCGATCGATCGAGGCACCGAGTTTTCTAGGTTAGGCCTGGCACACTGAGCCGAGGTAAGGGTTTTGCCGGCTGCTATAACCATTCCAGCCAGCCTGTCGCATGCCGCTCTGCAGACGCCCTAGTCTTGGCCCCGACACCAGCTAGCTCCTCGTGACCTACTTCTCGAACCGATCGATACCGAGGGGATGGCGCGTGCGAAGGCCTGTGACGTCATTGGTTTTGTGGCGTCCCAAACTTCTAATTGAAGACTAGCGACTGGATTCGCCCACGGCAAGGAACTGGGAAGCCGGGGATCACGTGACCCACTGACGACATTGGCTCGTTCACAGAATTTTCACCCAGGTTAATTATTAATCGATAGTACAGTAGAGTGACGTCGATGGCCTTATAAGGGCGACCCAAAAATAGTGTCGCGCGGCGATTTGTGTTAGGTTCAGTGAGGTAGTGCATACGTATATGCTGACATCCATTTGATGCTGTAAATAAAGTAATACTCGGCTATAAATGACCGAACTCTGCCTATTTATTTCTTCTTCAACGTATCTCTCCGGTGACTATCACCCTCGCCTTGAAATCGTTTGGATGTTTTAGATGTAGTCTCGCTGCATTCTTGGATTTATTTGTTCACTTTACGCATTGGGATGTACGTGTGGCACCATCACGAGGTAAGGATTTATTAATTAATAGGTATTATTAATTTTTCTTTTAATTGATTTTCACCTTTCTTGTACCTTTATAATGTACGTTGGCAAACATTCCAAAAAGCTTTTATATGAAGGTTTCTTTAAAGAAAGCTCGATATCCGAATTTCTGCTTGGAGTTGTTTTATTAGACCTATTCTGTTTTAGGTCAAATCTTCTTGAAAACATACTTCTCTTTCTCGCAAGGTAGCATTCATATTTATGAATGTTTAATGACCATTACAAAATCCATAAGTCAACAGGAATTAAAAGGTTCAAAGGTTTCAGCCCTTTAAATCGCCGAAAGACGTCGTTTCCTTAGCGAAACTCACTTTGGTTTTTCTGGTTAACAAAGAAGCTTTTGGTTTATGAGGAACTTGTACAATGACCAACAGCATGATAGAAGTGCTTTTCATGATAATACAGATGTGGTTGACTTTTTGACCGGGGCTCATCCACATGGATATACGAATATGTACTTTGAGGTTTACTGCTGGATTGCGATGCTTTATAACACGTGGCATATAAAAAATTAAACCACTTCTCGAAGCCACATCATATATCTCTGTCGGATGCCTTCGTTGTTTTACCTGCCGCACCTTCATAATGGATGTGTTAAACACACATGTTCCGAACATACCGTACAAGTGTAATACAAAACATTATGTCAACTTTATAGGTGAACTTTAGCATTTTGAGAGGTGAAGTCCACAGGAAGGAGGCATATAGTGTTGTTGATAGCTTTCTGAAACAGTCATGTGAGCATGCGTGTACCTATATGGTGTCCAGCCTTATATTATACTCCATTGCTGTCAGTGGTTGTGATATTAATTCTCTTAATCCCTTCATACCTGACTTTGGCGAGAAAGCTTTCGTATCCCACACTGCGCTGTTAACCATTCTCCATATATTTTATGAAAACCATTGACACCTTGCTTTATTCGTATAGCTTCCTGTTGATGCTCACACCCTCCTGTTGCTAAAGACTTATCTAGGCTTACTATAATCCTGGCATTTTTTTATTGTAGCTTTTTTCTCTCTCATATTAATGTTTACCATATCCCATATTATGTCCCGTACATCTGTATACCAATTGGTAATAAAAGGGTTTACACGGGCTGTGTCTTTCCGGCAGCGCAGCATCTATAATGACAATGTCTAGTGTTAATCAGCTTTGCCCGTTTATGACACTCTGTGAACAGATGGCTGAGATTAGCTTCCATACTTTGCATATTATTGGTGTGCGTTTTCATTTCCTTGTACATATCGCAGGAATAAATCGTGAATATATTATAAGTGCTTGTAGAGTTTTATACGAACTCTTGTTATCTTATATCGTTCAGAATGTTTTTCTGAGTGGTGCTCGGTTTACGTTTCGAAAATGGCGCGTGTGTTTTAAGACTTCGAAAGTGATATGGTATCGATTGGTTGATCTTTTATGAATCTACATGTGTATGTATAATGCTTATATACTATCACTCTCCAGTGTTTAAATACAGTATACGCGCATCTAAAATCGGGTCACTAACAGATCATGGCTTGTCATATGATATGTTTTCACATGAATCATTAAGGTAAATACACCTAGGAAAACAAACCTCATAGATACTAACTAGAGATACTAGAATCAATTGTAGGATTATAAGACTATTATAGATGCTCTCCTATTAACCGGTTAAGAAATGCTTGGATTTTTTCTCTTTCTTCTGCCGTTTGGCAACCTGTTTTAAATTATATTTCACCGCGTACAAGAGTATTTTCATGGTATTAAATTATTAATACTGAAACGGTCCTACTTTTGGGAGAAAAAAAAAAAACAAGTTGGTCATTCGACCAAAATAGCTTTGCCTCTAGCATCAAATAATGAAAGTGTGTGTTGCCTTTGACGTTGTCACTACTTCAAAGTTGATTTAAGATATGTACGTCGAAATATTCAATATTTATTTCAATACATGTAAATTTTCATTTTTACCTCAATGAGCCATTCTGCATAATGCAGTTCCAACCCAAGGTGTTCCTCCTACATCTCTATCTTTTAATATCTTCTATAGGCCTATATCTAAAATGTTACTTTCCTGGATTTAAAACAAAAAGAAGACATTTTCACCTATTTCAGGAAAGCTTTTGGAATGTGCTCAACAGGTAACTTTCGTCCTTGAATCGAATTGTCTAGGCCACCGCGACTAAATGTTCAGGATTATAATTAAATTGAAATACTTGTTGGCGAAGTCGACTGTGACCTACCTGAACGTTGTTTACTTAGTGCACCTTTGTTTAATGCTAAAGTAAACACCTGAGTTAATTCAGGTTGAATATAGGCCCTATGTGTTAGGCGGTTAGGATGAGGGCTTACGGTAGGAACGATCGTTCTGTACGTTGACACTCCGCCTTGGGAAAGGGCTCTGCCAGGGCGGGCGTTGATCTGTGGTTGACCGTAGAGATGTACAGCGATAGCCTTGTCCACCTCCGCGAAGAGGCGAATCGATCTGCCTTATCATACAGAAAACACAAGGCATGAGTAAGACGATGTAGTGCATGCCGAACGATCGGGTATATACACAGTATATCCATAATACCTGAGTTTGTAACGGTGAAAATTAAGAGATTTTAAAATTGACCAACGGTTTTTCGTTTTGAATTTTGCACATCATCATGGTTAATTTGCTACAGCATCAAGTCCTATGATGATTGTGCCAGAGATGCAGCACTGAGGACACGACGGCGTGTTCCCATGTATGCTATTTGTGTAATAATCAATGCTCTTGCTCTCATATGTGATCAAGAACAAACCTTTGTGTTCGCGCATGTACGTATGTATTTCGCCAAGAAGCAATGCGCTGTCAAAATGCATCGGTATAGGCTTATAGGATGAAGTACATGCATATTGTGCAAAGCTGTAATACCTTTTATATTGAGAATGCATCTTATTCAGTGCATTTATACGAAGATATTTCTATGAAATTTTGTTTTTCCAATAAAATACGGCTCTGAGTTGTAAGCATATGGTACACGAGAACAAACTAACGGGAAGAAAGGTGGGGACTGTTCATGCCTTGGTTTTTATTTATCCGTCTTTTATTTCAACAAAACACAGCGTGAACCTTTGCAATTGTTTCCCAGTAGCAAGTGTCCAAATAGCTCTATAATACACTAGCAAAATGGTAGGTGGTGTTAAGACAGAACTGACACGGCTAAAAATGGCACAAGTCGCTAATTGCTAGGTATCTTACCTCTTATATAGTTTCCCTGGGTAAATTTAGTCTTATTTGCATATTCTTTCTTACACCCGCATCTTTGCCTTCAAAAGACGATGCCAAATGGAGACAGTAATGACAGACCTGGGCTAAATTTAGCAGCCTGGATTGCGACAGCAGAATGCTCCAGATACGCAGTATATCGCCCTTGACAACAATGGCGGGCCGATCACAAAGACTGATGCTGATCGAATTGCGGGCTCTGTGGCCAGGCCACGGATAGGCGACAGAAAGCGAGGATGGCCGAGTCGTCTATTCTGAGAGGGAGAAATCTGCATGAGTGCGTCAGTGAGAGCGGTGACGTGCCCGCTTGGAGACGGCTCTGGCTGACGATAGGAAACATTAACCAACCATCGCGCAAATTAAGCGGCGACCAATCGGAGGCGCCGTTACATCGGAGGAAATTATCTGGAATGTGCATTGAAATGTAGTGACGTCAGAACTGATGTTGCCGTGACGTCACTGGCTGTTCCCGAAGACCTGAGTTACGATGGTAGTGAAATATATACTTTACGATGGTACTGGCGACCGAGTTACATCGTCGGAGTAGCTCGCTGTGTACCGGTAGTGCCCGCTTGCTTCTCAACTCCATGTGAGCTGGCCGTTGGCAGGCAAACCACGCTGGATCCACAGAGGGGACCTACCAAAAACCCGGAATTGCCAGACGAATCTTTTAAAAAACCGGACTCTAGAGTATCAGTTGAAGGTAAATATCTACAACTTATTTGCAAGCTACGTATACAGTGCAAGATAGTCAATTATATACTGGTCTAGCTAGGGCTGTAGTTTATGTTGCTACAATATTTTACTTGCATTGCAGGCGAATTATTGTATAGGCATATGTGAGATGTATACACGGAATATCTCTTCCTTTACTTTTTGCTGTGACAGTCATCATCAGTTATTGATCTGTATTGATTAGTTGCGGTATATCGGGGATCTCTGAGAGTGGCACTTCCTTTTGCTCGTTTGTATATTGGCATTGTTGCGATATACCCTATTACTGTTTCTTCCTTCAACACGTGCTCGACATCACCCCACGGGCACTTGTCTCTCTACTGTCCTTTACCCCACATCTGTCCTCATACCCTGGGGGAGGGGGGGGGGGGGGGGCTTCACGTGGATGCCCTACCTAGCCCTTGTACCCGGATTATCCTATCTGATGCCGTATCCCCCTCCCCTTGTCCCTATTCTTCGATCCTCGCCCTGTTGCATTCTCATCCTGTTGCATGTAGCCTACGTTACATTAATCCACGTTTGCTACCTGGTTCACTTTACTCGTTACCGGGTGCTTTACATTTGATGAATGTGCACGTGTGTAGTCCCACACACATGCCGGCCTGCGCGGCTTAACTTTTAACGTAAGTCGCACCATATTTACTTGGGTATATCTGTATAGATAAATATATAAAGTGACACTAGCAGGCCGTGTTTTTACAGCACGTTGTACACTGTTTCATGCATTGACGGTGCGATATAATTTTTTGGGGTGCATTTGAACTATTTATATTTTGCTGTTAATCCAACTTTGTCAGGTCAACAGTTACTGTTGGTATTTTAGTCCGCGGTGATATTTGCCTAGTATATTATAAACCCTTATATGCATCCGTATCTAATCTCAAAGCAATTCAAGTTGAGATTTTTGAATTATTAAGTTACACTGACTACAAATGCAGGTGTTGTGAAAATAATGTTTGTGATGTAGTTCACGCTAGTATATAGTATATTGAAGCTAGTATATAGTTTGTTCATTGACCGTTCGGACTATTTTAATATATTTATATACATCTACGACAAATCTACAAGTCCATTAATCTTATACTCATTTATTAAATATTTCATTTTGTAAAGTTACAAATTTGAAAAAGACATTAAAGAACATTGCCTAATTTGGCTATATGAACGGACAGGCCTATATGTTATTCAGCCTGGAGATGCTGTGTCGGCCATAGAATTTGCCTTCATGTTTTAAATATTTCCTGTGTATTCAGAAACTGTATAGCTGTTTAGGTGTGTCCGATGAATTCTCCATGTAGTTAATACTCAGGTCAGATGTGGTCATGTATATGGTTGACCTCGGTACTTTGCGGTTGACCCGACAGGCTGACTGCGCTGCCTGGACAAAGCGACGTGGTTTCGCCGATATTCGGCCCACGTTCCGCCCGAAGATGTCCTCGAGGCCGGGCGAGTTACCAATACCGCGCACAAGGTACCGTGCCCTCAACGGCCGTCAGGCGTACAACAACAACGTGTACACTGCTAAAGCTCAGTCCATAGGGTCTAGGTACCGATATTCAGCGACAAGGGAGAACAAAATCAGAATATTTGATACATATTCTCTCTTCAACTTCTCCGATAAACCAACCATCCTCAAGTAATCCGCCAGTCGTCATTCGTAACATGTACTAATTTTATACACATATACAATAAGGCTGACGTATGAACTATTTACTTTAAGTCTGCTTTAGTTTCTGTCTAACTGAATTTGTCGTTAATGCAGAATTTTCTCTTATTCTACTATACCATTAGCAGTGTCTTGTACCCGTAGTTACATATTTATTCTAGTAAGTTGCCTTTAAATAATGTAACGGCGACAAAGCATATGTCTGACTGTCATAGACGCTTCCTACACTATGCACGATTTCTCTCAGTCTTTCATTAGGGAACTGTTTCATTATGTTTTGCATCATTTCATTAATGCCGATTTGAATCAACATGGATACGTTGTGTGGAATACTTCGTGGATTATAACGTTTAATTATGGAACATTTGTGAAGGGACTATCACTGAGCCTTATAAAAACAATTTATGTAGTGTGGAAAAGAAAAATTCTGTAGAATGTGGCGAACGGAACATCATTTAATGTGAACAACAATGCGACGAAAGAATGGTGAACAATGTTGGAAAATTTGCCAAAGTAACAATTGTGTGAACAAAAAAATACTTCTGTTACGTTGTTCAAGGGTTCAATTTCAAGGATGTGTGAGGAAAAAACGAATACCATGGGATCTCGAACAATGTATGACTCTCTTATCAAGGATCTTTTGTGATGGACGATGCGACCTGTGGGATTGTCGCGTGCTGCGCAACATGGATTCATTTTTTCAGTTGCTGGAAAGATTCACAAAACAATTCAATCTGTTGTTTTATCAATCGGATGACTTTATAAATGATTCATTTTATTCCTCTTCCACCTTGAGGATGGATCTGGGTACGTTTTTCACGAAAATACAAGTGCTTAAGGAATACCTACAGCCCCATCTCCTTGTTTATGGATATACTTTCGTGAACAGTGGTGTTTGTCGCGCACACAGTTGTGGCTGGAAAATCTCGGGTTTGTTAAAAACTTGTCAAAGTGGAGATTTACGGAATGGGACAATGTCGTTACACTATAACAACTCGGTATGGGAGAAAGAATTAAGCGGTCCCATGGCGTACTAGTTGCCGCCGCAACCCTCCCGCCATCAATCCGGCCAACTCTAACCAGTCACGTCTACGGCAAATATGTGCTTTTGTGATTCCGTTGGCTTCTGCACTGGTGTCACAAGTGCTAGGAAATGAAACTATGTCGCGCGCGGTGTCTGTCGGCCGGCGGACGGGTCCCGCCGTAAGCGGACCTCTCGCGGGGCTTGGTGACTGGTTACAAGGGGAAGCCCCGCCGTCCGAACTCGCTCAACACCCTTTCGCTAATTACCATGGATAGCTACGCCATTTTTCACTCGTTCGACGAAATCCCCTGACAAATGAACTCAGTTAAAAAAAAAGAAAAGTTCGTGGAAACAAAGTCAGTTTTGATGACTTGAAAGTTTCCCACCCACCGATCCCGATTTTGGAAGCTGTATAGCTTTTATTGAATTGCTGAAAGAAATTTAATTTCATTATGCCCAACTAGGCAAACATATCAAAACCGAACTGTAAATATATATTTTGAGCGATTTTTTTCTTATCTTTGGACATTTGTGTTTGTGTACTCACAAGTCTTGAATAGGCCTACTGGATATCATATATGTATATTTGCAAGTATATTTTATTCTTTGCCAATGTCAAATTACAGAAAGACACACACACACACACACACACACACACACACACACACACACACACACACACACACACACACACACACACACACACAGAGAGAGAGAGAGAGAGAGAGAGAGAGAGAGAGAGAGAGAGAGAGAGAGAGAGAAAATGTACAAAGTCTGGAAACTTTTAGTGGCTCGTAGATGGTTGGCATGAAGAGACTTATGTGAACAACAATGTAGATCGTTGGATATTCTGACTGGACCAGTATTCACTTTCGTGGTTCATTTGTCGTAGAACATCCTGAATAGGCAATTTATGTAGCAGTTTGTGAATGGGGAAAACTTCGATATTTCATTCACGATTAGAAATGGTATCTTAGAAATAATAATAATAAACCACTGAAATATATAATATACATTGTTATGAGTTCATCAGCCAGCGTACTTAAATTACAAGATGGAAAATGTCTCACATACTGTCTCTTGTACTGTTTCACAAAGAAAGTAAAGCATATCTGAAACATCCGTCAGATGTGTACCTCTAAAACATTTGTTGTTCAACCTGAAAAAAAGTTTTATAATTACTAAACTAGTCACCAAATGAGTTTTATAAGGTTGGCCATGTGCATATTATTTTCTCAAATTACCTATATAATATACACCTGTGTATCATTTACTTTTTGATGTGATACCATATATGTATACATACAGTATGCCTCCTTGATATCTATATCATACCACCTACACTAGAATAAGGATAATAATCAATATTCTGGCCCCATACCGTGATCAAATTTCTTTTTTCCCAAATATTATATTGTGCAAAATTAGTACTGAGGAAACATTTAAAATCATTATAGCTTGGTCCATAGACACCTGTTGTAGAAATCTTTAAGAAAACCCTTAAACTATCTTACTGTTATGTAGAACAAAAAACGTTTGATTTCGCACTTTTAGGGCATATGAAAGGAACGGGGTTTGATGTCATGAAAATATCTTTTGTTAGCACCTCACATTTTTAGAGGCAAAAATTTGGTCTTGGAACTCTCTTTGTTCTAGTGAGATACAGTTATACCACATAATAGACCTTTGTCCTAATTCGTCAACTTTTTCGCACATGAAAGATCAACTTTCAATGCAGTTTATGCACATTTTAAATTTTATTTTGGACACAAAACTACACTCTTGGTTGGTCAGTTTCAGGGCTTCTGAAAACGTATAATTTTATCAGTCAAACACAAAAAAATGCCTTCAGAATACGGTTGAATAAACACTTTGCAAACGTGCGAAAATGAGTAATCTAGTGACGCATGTTCCCAGTTTTAACCCAAAAACTGTGTTCCCGATTATATGCATAAGCTGTCAGTGGAGTAGTGTTTTTTTTTTTTAGCCCAGAATAAAGGCTATTATACGAAGTGAATGCATGCCTGATTGGTATACTTGGCGCACATTTTGTGTTTATATATTTACTCATGCATCATTTTTTCTCAAGACGTTTTGTGTATTATCTTTGTTGGGCCCGATGGCTGTGCCCAAACTGTCGCTTGGAACAAAAACAAACCGTCGCAAACTTGTGCAAACTGGATCGTACTTCGTCTGTACTTTCGTATATAAAAGCCAATTTTCTTTTACATTTTATTGGTTAGGTTTCATAATGGTGATAAAATATATTTAAATATCTTATTAGATTTCCATAAGTTGATAATATTAAGAACTGTCTTAATTAGGGCACACTCCGTCATACTATGAGAACCGGAAGTCTGTTGTTGTTGTTTCTTAGCACAAGACAATTTAGTCAGCTGGAAACGACATGGTTAGACGGTGGAATTTTTGCCATGCTCTCTTTTTTTCTTTTTCCACGTTAATGGTTTGTTTCGTCGCCCGGGGGTGACTGTAAACTATTTAGGAGAACACGGGCCTGAGAGTTGATATGGCAATGTAAACCGATTAAGTGCAGGGAATTCGGGGAGAGCCGACACGGCGAAAGGGATCTTTGCTGAGGCGAATACATGGCGGACACACAATATGGAGACTTGAGTCACGTGACCATACATATTGAAAAAGGGTTTTCCCTGCATTGCATACACGTAGTATATAAAAAAAAGTAGTGTATGAGGAATGTCAATTCATCCGAATGAAATACTATCAAACCCGATAAGCGTAAATGAATCCAACTGAAAACCGTAATTATTTTGCTAAGAAACATTTATATCACCCATCGTTAAATGTCAGGGCTTTGATACCGTAATTTCACATTTTTTGTGGAGTGATAAATTAAATTTGACATATGAGTACTGTTTCACAGGGTAGTTATTTTGCTAACTGGTAGACTTGTTCATCTGAGTTCGTATCCTCGGGTTCCATGGAATACCATTTCATGGAATTATTTATTAGACAGGGTGCTGATCGCAATATGTTACATCAGATTTTAGGGAAACCTTTGTGGTTTAAAGTGCACCAGGTTGTTCTAATGTATCCGCTGTGTAAGTTCGTAGACAGCTTGAATGCTTCTAACCCTATAATATATGCTGAACAAAGTGTGGTTGTACGGGACATTATGCAGTGTTTAATCGACACAAACTTTGAGAAATCGGGACGTTGTGGTGAATGAAGCAGCCGTAGTTAGACGCAGTCCCCTCCCCCCTCCCCCTTCATCCCTACCGCTCACCTTTATTGGCAGCATTCTCCTCTGTGGCTGCGCAACTCCATCGTGTTTATTTCAATACCGCCTCCGCACTATCGTATATGACAATCTGTATTTCTATCGACAGCTTCTAAAAAATAGAGACAAGAACTTTTTATCTATAGTTGTTAACACGTTTTAGGAGATTTTGATGGAAAATTGAAAAAAAATGGGAAACGATGTTTTGGTGAACAGAAGACATACGGAAATGCTTAGAGGCGCTGGATTGCTGGGGTTGTACTATTCTGTCTGTTAGCAGAAATACGAAGAAATGACGAAAGGATTACATATGGGTAAATAAACACGCACCCTAACCCAGGCAGATAGAACCATTGTTAAGAGGGATAGGGTGTCCCCCATAGCACCGCGCACACGTGCTTCTTCCCAACCTAAACCGTGTTCAATGGACTTCCATGTAAACATACAAACTCGTGCCTCGTAAGACTCCATATCGTATATGCTCCCTGGTTAATTCGGCTCTCTATATACACATGTGTTTCTATACGGAGGATACCACCTAAGTCAACTCCGGAGCGTCTGATGAGGTTATTGCTGAGAGTAAATATCTAGATATGCGCTGTATTTCAGCAGTGATTGCCAACAGGTTTCTGATGGGTAGGACGGAATCGAAGGCTGAGCGGAAAAGCTCATCCGATGGTATGAGTGCTTTTATAACTCGGTCCGCGACATAAATCACGAATAAATTCCACTCAGTCATTCATTACATCATTCATTCAATCAATTTGCCTTATTGTCTACGATTATCTGTCTACAACTCCACGACATATCTTAATGAAAGTTCAATAAGCTCCTGGAAATACTGATGTTTTCCAACTCAAATAAATGTTTTTGTGGTAGGCTGAACAAAACGCACCGAAAGATGTCATGTGAAAGTTGTTCGTTCATTTGAAAACGTGTATCATGTAGATGAATTAACCAGGCCCAGAGGTGACGAAGTGATTTTAGACTTAGCTCAACATCTCTTATATGTTTAAAATTGTTATTTCTCACGTGACAAGGTCAAACTATTGCTTGACAACGTAAATTCTGGGTAAGATATTCTAAAACAAATTTCAGCTAAAATAACGGAAAGTAACATACAAAAGTTAATGATTGAAATTTTTACTTAAGCCAAAGATCGCTTTGTGTTCCCGGGGCCAGGACTTACTTTCACATCCATGAAGAAATAAGTATAAAAAGGTAGACTTTCTTCATATTTTAAAATCTCATTTGAAGTGAAATAGTACATAGATTTTTTTCTTGTCTTTCTCGTCAAAACAACTTCGTATTTTACTTTCATCATTTTGCTCTCTCTACATATCCGGTTATCTGAGCCCCAAACCCGACATTCTGATACCTGTCCTAAACCAAATAAAAGTATGACGTCCAGAATAGCTTATTGTTAGGCCCATTTCCAATGCAACGTTCAACACTATTCATGTAATACTCTTACACATACGGGTATAACAAAACACTACACGTATATATTAAGACTTGAAAGTTTCAAAAGAAACACAGCCAGCTTGCCTCTAATGAGCTCAGCTTAGTATCGTCTATTTTATGTAATGATGGGTGCAATCCTGTCACATACCGCAGCAAAGAGGTGCATCACTTCGGAAACCTGGCGGAAGGTTTTATCTATATTGCTCGGTAAATGGCCGGATCCTGTTTACGTTCGCCCAGTGATATACACCTGATACGTGCACCCGGCTGTGAGCTTCTCGCATGCGGAGCTAGGCGAGTTTAGACGGACGCAAAGATAACAGGAGATAGATACTGGTCTGAATTAGCCTATCATGTACTAGATAAGATCGCTCCACAAGAAGTTGCCATGAGAGGAAAACCTGCCAAAGGAAAACAAGTGAAGCCCAGCGTTTATTTCGATATCTCCGTAGAGCAGGGGAAAATCAGGCTGTGTCTGGGATCTCCCAGGGCGATTCGAAGTTGGTCTGGGTAGACAAGAGTCTTTTTTATCCCCATATTTTGTCTGTTGTTAACTCTGGATATTCTATTTGCTTCCTTTAAAAATGCCGCAAGGACAAGCCCCATGCGCAGGAGAATGACATGCACGTGCTCTCGTGGTGACGGCGGCACGAGGCACGTATTCTCCAGGGAACGAGATCAGAGAGGGTGTCAGTTTCACATAAAATAGGTTCTAAAGTTGTGATCTGTTTATTAAAACCCCACTTTGTTAAAACCGAAAACTCTTCCTTCATTTTTACTGATTGCATCACTTTTGCTTTGCCTTAACAGCATCAGATAGAGTCTATGCGCAGCTACGGGGCGCTGCTAGGCATGTTTTTTTCTTAGTGGCCATGTTAGCGAAACATTCCGCATGATTTTTGTGTGTCTTTTTTTCAAGTCTACAAACCTGCACATGTGGATTTCCTCTGATCTCTCCAAATCCATAAGCACTTCCTTATAGCATGCTGTAATAAAGACATCAAATGTAGCAATAGAAAACAGAGCATTCAATGATTGGTTGCCTTTTTCTTCAGATCTGACCAATCAAAAGTAGGATGGCGCGAATCAAATTTGTGATTATAGAGCTTAATGGGAACTACTTTTATGGGGAAACAATATGTCCGTAACAAAGATTAAGGTCGCAGCCTCCACACAAGCAGTAGGGTTGATCTTTTTTTAGGAGGCTTCCACCATCCGGCAATTATTAAAATCGGCCCGGTGCCTTCGACAGATTTACAGCCGTGTGGGCGTGTCATTGAAACTACATAATATACTCCGTTATTGATTACTAACGCCATCGTAGAACTTCCCACTTCGCTACTAATAAAGCTTGCAGAGATTAGCGATGATCTAAACAGGATATAAAATAAAATATTAACCGTTGCCGGAAAATTGGGGGAAAATTCTTTTTATTGAGTATACTGCCAACCAGTGTTACTTATATCTGTGGTTGTTTTGACGCTCAGTATAGTGTAGGGCGGTCTTTGTCAATCTCCATCATCTCAGTTTTGAGGATTTTTTAATGGTGAATTTATCCTTAGGAAGTAAAACGTGAACATGGTGCCCTTTCGCTCTCCTATTTCCCCCGGCAGGACACTCCATCGATTTAACATAACGGACCCGTGTTATTAAAGAAAAAAAAATCCCGCGGAAAATAATGGTAGCGTGGTTAGTAAAGTGCCTTTGAAGTGTAATAACAAATCGGAAGTCCTTTGGTCTGTTGTTGAACAACAGAACACTCATCTGTTAAGATACATTGTAAGAGAAATTGATTTTGAGTGAGGTTTTGCATATACATAAAGATATAAAGTACATTTTGTCTGTCTAATTCCCAGGTTGTCTCCATAAAGATATTTCAGAATAAAAAATGATATAGTACTGTTGGTTTCCTTTGTTTGCACTGGCCCATTTATGTGGACGACGTCAACGAACCACTGTTACGAAGCTTTAAAGAACAACATCCTCAGGCTATTGTTTCTGCTTCGTCTACATCCCATTCACCCCTCCCAGCCTCATCTAGTCAGAGGCCTAACCCTAAACATATGGCATCTAACAGAGCTCTGGAAGGCTCTTTTCCCCATATCAGTCTTCCTGATCCGTCCAGGGTCGACCGCAGACGATCGCGATCGCTCTTATGTTTGGAAGGACGTCTCACTTGTCCTTCACGCTACGGAATCTCAGGGGTATAGTGTGATTAGCTCGATAACTAGCCAAAGTAAATTAGGAAATTGGAAGAAAGACACCGGCAAAAAAAAAATCAGAAGACGAAAAAAAAATTGACTATGTACTCCACTTCCAAGTTTGATGGTACAGATAGAATTGTATTGGTTCAGAAAGGAAAAGACCGCACAAAAGTGAAGAGAGCATCAGGAGAAAGGCCGCTGGAAACATTAAAACTGTCCTAGAATATCGTATTTCACCTAAAGTATGTTTCTTTATTTGCTTGTTTTTGTTTTGCTTTCACTAATAAACTTACCTACTATCTAACTTACGAATAGTGGAGTAGGGTTTATGGGCAATGATATCATTTAACTCTTTCAAAAAGTCTGAAAATTAAAAGAAAGTAATTTCACGCGTAGTTTTCAGCTGTCATTTTTTTTTTTAGTTTAATACTGATACTGAAACAGCATGCTTGAAGAGTGATGTGTTCAAAAGTCGTGACAGCAATTAAAGGTTGCACTTCACACGCGGACTCGAGATTTTCCCTTATAGCAGAGCACGTGGTGTTGTCTTGAGATCGTACAATTTCCCGTATTTCCCTATTATCACCACACATTGTCGGCCCCGCGGTATATTGTCAAAACCGGAAAGCGGTTACGTCATCGAGCTGCGGCTAAGCGTAACACGAGATTTGATTGGCTCAAAATTGATCCCTGTATTATATGCTAATGACAGATACTCAAGAATTTTAGGTATTATAAGTTTGGAGAAAAACAAAAATTTGTGTGCTACTTGGCAGAGGAAGTTGCTCCGGACATCCGATTGATAATTGCCGTGAAATTCTGCAGGCGAATTAACTTGTTCTGCCAAACAGGTCCTTGTGATGCTCACAGCCTGTTGAGCCAGTGAACAAACGGCACTGCTAGGGTGCGTACCGTACCCACATCGCTCGTGCACTTCGCTATCTGTTTCGCGTATATGCAACTGTCCTTGAAGCTCGTACTTAATTTGCAGTTTTATATCATTTGTTTTAGGCTCTAAAGCCTTGGCGTTAATATTGGAAGTACGTTTACAGTACTACATGTGGCTTACAAAAAATTATTTGAATAGTTAATCACAGACAAATCAAAGAAGAAATTCTGTTGAAGTCAATTTGCTTTTGACGAATTGCAATTAGGAAATATCGGATCGCTGTGTGAACAGTGACTACCTTTTCACAACTGGATCGGAACGTTCTTAAAGAGTCAGACACGGAAGGTAGGTAACTGTACATTAACCAATTTTAAAAATATCAGAATTTTTTACTATTCTGTGATAGAGCTCAAATGCACTGTGATATTTGCTATTTAAAACTATTATTAGGTGTAGGTAAACAAAGTTTCACCAGATATCACACCCGTGGTATTTAAAACATGGCTGTGGCGTGTGTGCTGTATTTTGAATGTACATAGCCATTCGCTCTCTCCGCATCTAAATGCATTCGAGAGTTTGCATAATATTGCGTGAAACAGTTTTAAAAAATTAAAGAAAAGTTACGCAATATTTTTACTTTTTGCTGGAAATTCTCAATTTCATTTTCTTGAAAACGGACTCAGCGAGCTAAGTGCAGATTCCATCTCTTTTTTTTATTCTTGGTATAATAGACATATATGATATTTGGCATCTAAGGAAAAGACTCTAAGGACTCCTTTGTCGTCTGAAACTGAAAAATTGTTAAGTACGCCGTTAAACCACAAGCAATAACTCACTCTAAGGAAAAGAAAACACTGCATGCATGGTACTGGGTGATATACCTTCTCATATAAGTAAGTGATGGTGGTTCAGTGTTTATTATCTATAGATATAGTATACATGCTCAGAGAGACATATGCATTGACACACAAAAGCATATAGTTGATACAGGCACTAACTTATACATGTATGCGGTTGGTGTGAAGTTGAATATCCACTGTCAACTCAATAAACAATTGAAATTTAACTTTTAACTCTGCGTATACTACCTCATTTGAAAAGTAAATTTACCACTGCGATTAAACAATAAATTTATCCACCCCCCCCCCCCCCTCTTAAAGACTGATTATAATAATGATTTAGACATTGCAGAATAATGTATGTTTTGCCTTGCAGTGGCGCACATCAGTCATAGGAATGAAGCCTCTAACACAACCCAACTCATGTGTTTAATATTTGGTTTGGACATGTTCTCACCTTATTTTGTATGCTAATCGCAATTCAAAGCCGTTTTGTTTAAATTTTCACAGACGGTGTTTCAAACTGTAGCACACGAACGCTGTCTTTTTTCTTCTTCTTCTTCGTCATGAGTTCATTCTCTCGCTCATGCACGTCAGCTTCAGACATAACATAGTGGCTTGAGAGAATTGTTCGTCGAGGCCACACATGCAGGCAATAGCCCGTAACGCCGCGCGCGCGCGGAGATGGTGCCTTTGTTGTTTTTTGTTTAACGAGTACCTGTCAACCAGCCGTTACAGTTTGCAAAAGGACAGCTTCTGGGTTGAATGAAAAGAAAAAAATTATCGGGATATATCGATACTCTTTCGTTGGTCAGGTTTTCGATTTTTGTTTCCTCGATTTTTCTTTTTTTTTCTTTTTTTTTTGTCGTTTCAACGAGTTTGCCACGTGTTGTCCACCTCTTAACGCACTTCTTATTTGACTTTGTGTTAGCAAAATCATAGACTATTTGTAACCTGATACTAGCTTCCTTTGATCCCGAAATAAATCTACAGGTGTGCAATAATTGAATGTAAGTCATTATGGCTTTAGTTTTTAGGAAATGAATAAACAAAAGAATAGACAAAAATTTGTAAAGAAATTATTTTTCCATTCTTTAAAATATATGTTCTACAGGAATAGAACATGTTAACGTGCATACGTTCGTGACGGTCTTAATACAAAATTTTTTTATTCTTTAAATATTATGTCTTCTAATCGGCCACATAATGCAGATGGGATGTTTTTATGCACCAGTTTTGATTAACTCCGGTAGCTTTTGATGGAAGATATGTAACTGCTTAACACATTACAATGCGCCACTATTGGAGTGTCCAACAATGTTCACAATAGTCCACCGTATACAATGAACCCCACCGTATACGTGTGCACACTGAGCCTCTAACTGATACCCGTTTTCCTATACTGGACACTTCTGCTGGTCAAGCCCCGAGGGTGAGTGACCACTCACGAGCGGCACGTGCCCGTTATACCCCGTCCTCCACTCTTCCCGACCCTCCACCCCCTGGGGCAAGCCCGTTTACAAACAACGTCTGTCTGCCACTGAAGAGGCATATATGGGGGCTTTGGGATTTAAGTATGGGATGACGCTGACCCTCCCATTTACCATTGTATAGAATAATTACACCAAGAATATTTCTTACACCCAAGGTTTTCGTATCTTATCATGGTGCATGTTTTTAGACGGAGTGTAATTCTTGTCCAGACTGAGTTAAGTTATAGTTTTTGCGAAACCCTTTGATCGGGAGTAAATGATTAAGGTTTAACGCCACGTTGGCTGTCCTTGTGCATCAACGATGTTATGGCAACCCTTTGATCGCGAAATTATTTGCGTTATGTCCAAAATGAACGTCATTACAGCACGTCTTTGAAACCGACGAGACTGAGTGGCGTTACATTGCTAAAATTAAGATTACTATCCCTCGGTAACTGGGGTAGGGTGTTCGAATCCGGCGCTCGCAGCTTCGCCTGCGGTTTTACCCAGGGTCCCGATGTTTGTATGGTGAAATTTGCTGGTTTCCCCAGGGGTAGGGCAAGGTTTTTTCGGCATCTGCAGACTGCTCAGTCCACGGAGTTGGTGTCCATTGTCCAGTGCCCTGTAAAACACAGATAAATGTATAAATAAATACACGTGGAGAGGTGGATGGATTGGCCATTATTTCTGACATGGACGAAAACGGCATTAACTCTGCTATTGCAAATATCTTTCTTCTTCTTGTGTACATATAGCCTAGGCGTGACTTAATGAAATCAGCATGATTCAAGGTATACATATATATTCTCTATTTGTGCCAAACAAATGTCCATTTCTTTTGAGTACTGACATGAATTAGCCAAGACAAATTACCCCCCCCCCCCCTCCTTGTCCTTTCCCTCGTTATGCTCATATTTCCACCAACGAATCCTAGATGATAACAGGAATGCAGCATATCATGACGAGAGTTTTGTCCACGAGCCTTTATACACCTCCACCTGGACTCAAACCCACCTGCGACGTCAGCTATAAATGTTATTTGTTTTCCGCTTCCATAAAAAGACATTTATCTCTATATATACACACAAACATTTATGTATATATATTTATATATATACTTTTAAATATACGATGGAAGTAAATCGATTGTGGTCATAGGCGTAGCCTTCCAAGAATAGAAGACGCGGACCTATTCTCGATTGTTTTATTATACACCGGTTAAAAATAGCGGAAATATCGATGAACTGTTGCTTATATGAAAAATAAAAATAACCGGAAAAACGATCGTCGCACCAGAGTTCGATTGTTATCAGGCTGGTCATGTGACTTTGTGACGCCACAGGATGACGTGCAATAAATCAGCCAATGTAACCAGGTGTTAATTTCTGCTTGAATGTTTTGATGAGTATCGGCTCTTAACTGTAGGTATATGGCGTTATATTTTAGAGAATGATTGCGTGTATGTATCTGTGAACATTTGTGGATTGTCGCTTGCGCTTGGTGCATCACCATGCTGCGATATTATAGCGTATGTTATACTTGGCGTTTATAGACCAATTAAATATCAATTAAACAGTGCGGATGTTTTTCTCTAAAAAAAAACAAACAAAGAAAACATATGTAACCATTTTGTTGTCACAGAAGACGTCATCTAACAATTACCACACCTGTATTGATTTTATCGCTCACGATTCGAGCATAAAAAGTCCTTGCCTTTTCTGAATTTAGAGTAATGCGCAGACACCTGTTTGAATGAATGCGTTTTCCACGCATGTACAGTGTACCCACTATACACGCTTTGGTCGAATACTAGCATTTATCTGCCTTATGTACACGTATACTCTAAAGGTATTCTGCTCAATAGACAGAAAACGATGGCATAATAGGTTACGTTATTCCTATAAACTATAATGTTATTAAAGACAGACTTGTCATTCCGACAGGATTCATATGCTTTTTTATTTTGGTGTATCTGGCTATTGCTAATATCGTGTCCCTCTGGCATTATACAGTATAATAATATGATGTCAACTGTAAAATTATGTTAAATTTAACACTACAGTTTAGAGAGTGTATTTTTGCAGTTGTATACAGTATATGTGTATATACTTATATATGCAGGCCCTCCGTGGCCGAGGTGCATTCAACAATGCGGTCGTTGTGAGTTCAAGTCCAGCTCATGTTGGCTTCGCCTCCGCCCATACGTGGGAAGGTCTGCAGCAACCTGCGGATGGTCATTGTTTTCCCTGGGTTCCGCTGGGTTTACTGCTGATCGCCGTCGTATAAGTGAAATATTCTTGAGTACGGCGAAAAACACTAATCAAATAATTGTTTTTTAAGTAAATGCATGAAATGAAAACAATAATATGTCATGAGCATAAAATACTTATTAAACTATCTTTTAAAAATTACTGTAAATAGATGAAGCTGAAAGAGAGAAACAATTGGCTGTTTGGAAGAAAATTAATTCCACCGCATTTGTCGTAAAAAAAATATTACTGTATTTTGAAAGTTCATGTTTGCTCTCATCTTAATGGACAAAAAGGTTGAAAAGAGAACCTTTCCTGTTTCATCAAGAAGCACATGCGTGGAGAAACAAATATTGCTGTCAGTCGGATATGTATGCTTCACAATTTTTTTCTTTGTGTGTGTGTGGGGGGGGGGGAGGGGGTGTTGTTGTTGCTTTTAGTGATGAATCAAACAATTATTAAAGAAACGAACAATTATATCCATCAGTGAATTATGTGCTATTTGCTGGTAGCTGTAGATAATTGATGTGCTAAATTAAAGCTCTTGCCATAGTTATTCTTTTTAATTAATATAAAATGCATGCAAAAGCCAGCCATTCAATTCATTCGGCGCATTCTATTTTTTGTTTCACCCAGTCTCCGTCGGATTCACTTTCTATTTCTCTATTCTTAAATTATATTAAATAACCTGGGGTTTTTTTGTTTCTCTTATAAACTTGAACCAAAAACTAAAAAATAAAAAATCCATTCAAGCCAGAAACTGTATACATTTATTTTTTTATAATTAACAACACTGTAGTATAAAAATTTTTTACACATTGTCACGTGTTACCAGTGAAATCCGGCCAATCATCAATCTAGCTCACACAGGGCTTCACTCAAACTTTTCATGCATATACTGAAGAAGTAACATACACGCCCCGTAGCACCATGGCTTAAGCAGAATTAGGTAAAAAAAAATCCATTGATCATAGTTGCAAATTTTCAGGTGTTCCTGGACTTGAATTACAGAAAATAAGACAGATAACTGTTTAAGCGCTACAGAATTTTCTGGCACAAGAACAAAGGGTATACAGCAAACTTAGGCTGCTTTATGAGAGAGGTTCCGCTCTGACAGTGGCGAGGGTCTTACAAGGGTTGACATACCAACACGCCACGGCTGGGCCCGGCACGGTGGCACTGGCAGCCTGGACCAACGTTTACTCGGGGTCTTTCTAATTTCTACAACTTTCTCGGGAATGTGGGATGGTACGTTATGAGTCAGACTCCAGTGGACGAAGATCACCCAAGCCAACAAGCTGTGTACTCGCCCCAAGTCCGTCGTCAGTTGCAGATCGGAAATCAGTGAAGCAACTTGTCACGTTCGGCATTATCACTGCGTTATGTTAATTTGAATTTCAAAGCTTTAACAAAGTGAAAACCATAACGTTTGACAGTAATATAAATGTAACACTGAAAAAATGTTTACAATTTAGTTTTCATTTTTTATTTACTGAGAGAATAAGTCTTCAGACAAAATGACAAATGAATCCACTGTTTCGTATCGTTGTTATGGCAGTTTGCTGAATGAGTCTAATTTTTATTCTGAAACATGTCTGTATATTTGAGAAAAAGCTAAATAATTTTCTTGACAACTTTTGATCAGCGTCAACAATGATATTAAACAATTAAGGCGCGACGCTCTCTACATTTCAGTCTCGTTGTCTGCCAGTCTATATGGCCATATAGGACAATATGAGAAAGGAAAATTTTCCCCTTTTGGGGGGTAAATGGTGGGTGGTACCTTGAAGGCTTGGGGTCAATTACCCGCCACTTTTGGTACCATTCTCTGACTGCCCGTGTGTTGAATCGGAATGTGGACAGTCTGACAAGGATCGTTTGAGCTTCACTCTAAGAAATTCCCCATATAATCCTCTCCCTTTTTCCCAAAGTACCACTTTTTTACGCAAAACAGTTGTGCGTCTGTCAAGTTGTAACTCGAGTTTTTTAAGCCAATCTGGAATTTTCCAACATATGTACAACAACTGACAATGGTACATTTTTCCCGTTAACTTTTTACACAGTGTTTATTCTTTTGAATCTAATTCAACACGCAGTAGAATGTGTTTGTTGTGGAAAACATGAAATACATAATATTTGAACTGGGTATAAAAAAAGGAAATTTACGACAGTATGCATAAGCACGATAGTAAATCCTAAGTGGGAAATTTGAATGATTAAAATATATAACATACATATATAGAACCAAATATACTAAACATGTAGGGTGTATATAAACATATAATGTTTTACTTATCCTTTGTATAGTTGTAAAAAGGGAAAGAATTATTTTTTCTCATTTATTAAACAGAACAAACAAAACAATTTAGCGTCATCAGCACCATCCTGGGTAGTTCACGCGGACGATAATAAATTTAATCGCACAATTATGTCAATTCAATAAATGCAGCCATTGTAATTTATCAATTGCCACTTAATTTACGACACCCGTTGTTTTGTTCAGATTTGGACTGAGTCGGTTGGTGCCTACATGCCTATCGAGAGCTTATAATCAAGCATCTGACACTGTACATTTACTTACAGTATATCGTGATGACGTTACTGTGACGCTACACGGTATATACTGTGAGAAATACAGTTTTAAATCACATGTATACGTACTTGTGAAAATGGGCCTCGTATGAATGTCTTGCATCATTTGCAAAAAACCAATTCTCCCATGCAATATCATCTTTATGCGTAATTTCGTTTGTTGTAAAGACTATTCTTGGTCAGTAATATATATTATATGTAAATATACATTAATATGCTAACATTATCAGATCCAACAGTTCAGATGAGGAAAATCAGACCATGTTGTTTATTAAGGGATGTGTTTAACATCGATAGATCTATGAAAACCCAGACCTGCTGTGAATCCGGATCTGTCCATTTTCCAGAGTAGGAACCTTCGTTAATGTGCGGAACAAGAGCCATGGAGCAAAACACACAAGTTGTGCAATCGTTGTATTTGTATAAAGATGTAGAATGCATATCAGGTAGACACCAGTCCTTTGACGGACACGTTTAATCGGGGGAAACCAGCAAATTTTACAATATTTCTCCAGAAGAGGACGCCAACGATTACCGTTTGGTATAGGGACGCCATGCCGGATGATCCCCATGCTTATCGAGTTACACTGTTTACACCGAGTTTCCCAGTGCGAGTCCGTTTTCGTTAACATTGCACTGTTGTTCTTTTTATAACAAATCAATGGCGGCATTAAATTTTAATAAGCTGCTAAGGTTGGTTGAAATTATATGAAGGTGAGGTTTGTGAACGCATAACAAAGAGATTCATATGTGTGCAAACTTTTGGATATTGATTTGAACCGATTTTTCTCTGGAAAAATTTCATTGTTTAATTTGAACCTTTGTCGGCCGAGTTTTGCCGAAGGAAGTTCGTAACCCATTTTGACCTGCGCCTGTTAAAATGGCGATGACCGTATAGACTGATAAATATTTTACTGGAGTGATTAACCTAGTCAAACAATTTCCCTCCAGAGGCTCTGACAAAAGGCAAATAAACTTAAAAATTTCGCTTTTTGTTTTGTCCACTGCTCAAGTGAAGCTAAATGTCATCCCGTGACTGCCGAAAGTTTGCGATCCCCTCCTCCGATACCGGAATCGCTCGCTGTAGCCACAACCTGACAATACTCTCTAATTACTCTTAATTGCGCACGTGCGCTTAAAGAAAACCTTATCACCTCTGTACAAATTGATCGTAATAATATCATCTCTAAGATTTACTTGCTGGTTCCGTCGATGCCCGATCGAATATCTAGCAATTTAATTATTTACAAACCATGCCGAAACATAGACCCGTCGTACAGAAGTTTATTTCAGAGTAAATAAAAGGTGTAATTTACATTGCTAATTAATACATCTGGAGCTTTATGATATGTTAACGTTACTATGAATAGTTAAACCTTTGAACTTAAGTTTTGTCTTAAATGAGAATATAAAGATAGATTCTGAGCGTTTGTAAATTTGTAACGGACCATTTGTGGCGTACTATATATAGTCGGTCCATGCAGGTGACGTTCCTGGTAGTGATCTATAAATATTCGGCTGCCAGATCACAAATCTGTTTTAGTCTTAAATCAGATTTAGTCTTAGTTTGAAAACAGTGACTTGCATTAAAAGTTTTTAGAGTTGTCTTAGAGTTTCATGACAGAATATAAAAGAAGTTAGAATGTATGTTCAAATATAACTCCAGGTATTATACCACGAATTAAGATTATAAGTCTGACTGAAGTCCAAGACATCTTACTGATATACATAGACTCGAGGGAGCAAAGAGTAAATACAATTTCTTTGAAATCAATGAATTTATGGAACAACAATTATACACAATTGTAAGAAATTAATTTTCTGACGTATTTATGCTTACCATGTCGATTCTGTCCCTGATTTGGCACTGGAATTATCATCTGAGAGACGTGGACCAAATCATTGGTAGTCTGTACCTCGAGGCACCAATCTGAACCTGCAGCCTGACCGAAGTTCCATGTTTTGGCGTGGAACACCTTGGCTTTAAGGTAATGGATATCATCCACGAGGTCTGTTGTTATCTAGAATCTTCGGAAAGAATCCATGTTGTGAAGAGTCTATTGATTACAGCTTTCGTCGCGTATTTCCCTCTGATTTTTGAAGGTGGTTGTATGTACTGCACTTCTGAGGGGGACATCAGCGTACATGCCGAAAACTGTGATGTCTTCTTTCACTGGAAATCTGTCAGAATTTGAGGGTTTCTGATTCAACTCTGTGGTTGATCTCGCTCCACCTCTACTGAAATACTGTTCATCTCTTATAATTTCCGTACAATTTTTGAGAAAATCTGAAAAAATACTTTCTCGTTTCAAATTCTTCCAGTCACGGTGTTTTGACAGAGCGAATAGGCAACAGACTTAGTGGTAGAAGCTTGGCTTCTGACTTTTGGTGGCTTCTGTGGAAAGGAAAACAAAACAAGGAAATATATAGATATGATGGACTTGTTTATCTCGATTTCTGCGGCGGGGGAGGGGAGCTGAGAGACAGACGACTGTTGGGAAGGGGGAGATGGGGAAAGAGAAACTCACCGCTGGTCAGGTTTAGATGAAACCAACGCAGCGCCGTATATATGACCGTACAGATCGATAAAGCGAAAAATAGCTCATTGAGCTTGAAAGTTCCCTTCATTGACGTCACCCCGCGCAAGGCTGACGTCACGCGCTCCAAATATAGCCGTTTTTCCAATCGATCGCATCGCGGGAAGGCGGTCCGCGCAATTGGCCTCGGTAACCATGGAATCCACGGATAGAAATGTTGCATACGCCATGCCCTGAAAACAATGAACTCTACCGGCGGGTGAACGTCGTCATTGCACTAATATCTGTGATGTCGTCAGAGGAGCCGCCTGTAGGTCACGGTCATCCCGAGCTAAATCTGTTCGATGATGATCACTCATTGCCTATTTCTAGATCTTCTATATCTGACATGAACACAAGATGAAAATAGTAGGCATAAATCTATTCAGGCTTATTATATAAATAGATTGTTTATTTGAGACCTGCAATTAATTATCGAATAGCAATTTCAGACGTAAATCTAAGACAAACATTTTTGTAAAGATGAAGTGAATTCACATTGTGGAACAAGACCTGTGACAAATTTCGACGGAAACGCACCGGTGGGGCGACGCATATTAGAAAAACCTGTTAATACAAAATATTTCAGTGTGCATTGTATATAAATATAACTTTTGTGGGAATTCGCGTTATAGTTTTCCAGCAGTTTCAGAGGGATACAGAATCGTCACTGATTGGTTGGTGTGAGAGAAAGACAAGTTCAGGGCTAACATGGATTCTAGGTACTACATTATTCAAGCGTGACCACGGCTGGAGGCTTTAACCTAAGAATCCTATCTCCATAGTTGGCCAATCAATGTCGATTCCTTATCCTTCTATCCTCACTTTGTCCTCCCTTAATATTCACTTTAAATTAAGGCAACATATTTTACATGTTTCGGGTTTAAGTTACAGGCCTCAGAATCACGAAGCGATCTTAGACTTAAGTAAAGATTTCAACCATTAAACTTGGTATGTCCCTTTCCGTCTTTTAGGGGAAATTTGTTTTACAACAACTTACCCAGAACATATTTTGTCAAACACTATTTTGACCTTGTTACATAAGAAATAACAATCACTAAGTGATTTGAAATCTTAACATAAGTCTAAGATCGCTTCGTGTTCTCGGCGCCTGAGAGTTATCAGAGCCTAAGTGGATTGTAAACTACCACGGTAACATATGTCTTTCACTTGTATTGCAATGAACTAAGCGTGAGATACAGCCTACAACTCAAAACTCAAAAGTGTTTTATTGTCAGTCACATTTTAAAGTTGTTCACAGAAATTCTAGAACAATGTGAGTTTAACTTTGCTTACAGTGTCTTAAATTTTCGGGATTTACACACCTCCTATTTTATAAATTACTACTTCGCCCAACACATCGCGTTCTTGTTTTGCTGCAGTATTAATTGATTTTTGTATACAACTTATGTTGTCTTAATATCTATAATAATAATTGTTTTTATTCGTAAGAAACTGTACAACCAGTTTTGTCCTGAATTACTAGTTTGGGTGAAACCACGTTACAGTTCTGACATTCATTCATATGACTTGTCCACACATGCAGTCGAACTTAACGTTATGCTGGGGATTAGTTCAAATCCAATCAAATTTTTGCTGTTATTTTACAATAGCCCAAATAATTACCTTCACAAAATGTCAGCCTCGTCAGTCTGCACCTCGCCGGTATAGCGTCTTTAACACAATAGCCAATCTACAGCCCTTACCTGCTTAATACATATAAAATATTAAATTCTAAATGTCTCCCGCGTGCATGAGGCGCAGTAGCTGTGTCGCCTATACAATTGCGTGAAATTACTATATTTTGAAATATTCATGTTGTAATTTTGCTGAATTTCTGGTGCCCTATTCCTGCCTTAATTGTTTACCAATTCACAGGTATAAATTAGTACCGGTATTGCTTGCGGTGCGTACTTTGTAGTACATGTAAACAATGTGATTATCTAATCGCCTTTGATCTGGCCGCTGTGTGAGATATTACGGGACATATGACTGGACAAGCCCTCGGGGGATCTGGTCTTGTGCTGTGAGAGGAGAGAGATTATTATCCGTTAACGTAACATTTAACAACTCAACTCCTTTTCATCCAGCCCTATACATGTATTATTAGGTTTACATTGTCAGAGTTATCACCGCCGTATCGTAAACAAAGATGAACTACCATGAGGCATCAACCTCTAGAAATTGTACACGTTAATTAATAAAAGAGAACCATTTTATATTGACTTTATACACAGAATTACAAAACAACATCAACAATTGAAATTAACGCCAAGAATGTAACGCCTTCATGCATTTCCGCCTTCGTTTACACGTTAGTTGTATTAAGATCACTGTGTCTTCCAAAAATATGGTGTGCAAATATGTGTAGGTCACAGGTGGTGAAGCTCATCAGTAACTTGCCAAGGTTTGCTATGGTTTATCCCATGCCCTCTGCTTTCCTACAACCATAAAACCGCCATTTCATCAGTTAAAAAATCTTGAATATGGGGTAAAACAACAACGAAATAAATAAATAACTCATCTTGGGCATGGCGTTAAACAACAACCTAACAAATAAATAAATAACTCATGCCGGCTTTAGCTTTCAACACTAGGCTGATTCTACCCTAACAAATTTTACAGTTGAATATTGAACAGAAGTTAATTTGTGATGCCGTTGTCCCAGTGGCAGACAATACTTTTAGAATACAAGTAAGTCAGTTCGCTATTGGTATCAGCATATCGAACATAACTTCATGCATATTTGCAAGCCGCTGATGATGGCTTGCTGTATAGAGAATGTCAGTTTGGTCCCCTTCGTTATATAACATTAGTAACAGTGCTAACAAGATGTAAAAGATTTATATTTAACTTTATTGTGAATAGTAGTTAGTAAATATCTTTTTTTTTTAACTGCAGCACTTGGATCGGGCAATGTCAAGTATTCTTTGTTTCTACATTGGCATTAGAATCAGTTATACATTTCACTGTTTTTTTGTCACTGGAGCCTCAAATATGGAAAAGTTATCTTCCGCGCGCATTGATATTTGGTAATAGTCCGAATTCATTCTGTAATTTACCAACGACCCACAAGGGATGGAAACATGGGGAGCGGTTATTAATTTACTAATTACCAGAAGGGAACGAAGTGTGGAAATGCCAAAGGTGGGCAGTGTCAGCGAAAACGGCCGATTTGGGGAAACAATTACGAGTATTGAGATATTAAGGGGCTTTTTAGCCCACTTAAAGGGAACTGAGAGGCGGGAGTATTAGCATGCCGGGCAATGATTCAGTGACTCCTGACAGACCTGTTAACAATGCAGCCTGGTAGACGGTTTGGAGGGCAGGGGGTTGGTTATGACGGGGTGGGAGGGGGGCAACAGGAAAACCCAATTTACTAGATGACCAAATTTATCGAATAGCAGGCCACGGAGTAACCGTATACCATAGAAGCATGCATTGAATTCCTTGGAGTGATATTGTACTCTATTGTATAGATTATTAACTATCACCTGTAGTGTTTATATTGTTGTGTGTCCTTTTTTCTAATTTTGCAGTTAAGCTGTAGGGCTGCTTATTTCCGATATCAATATGTGATGGACGTATGGCATTTTGTAATGATTATCTGTCCCAGTGCTCTCTCTTGGTTGGAAACAGTTGTGTCATTGAGGGTGCCTTTGGGTTAGAGGTTCTGTTGACAGTCCATATTGGTGTTACTAGCCGCATCCTATAGACTCAGTCCCGCTCGGTACCACACGGGCTCGCTGGGTTCCGCTCGGTCTAATTCGGTACCACTTTTTGTCTCTCTCGTGAGATGTGTACACTGCGTGATTGCTTAGTTGCAGTGCTACAGATTCAAGCTACGGACAACATTTACTAGCAAAACTATTTTGAATTTGCAGTGGTACTTGATTTCAAGTTACGGACAACATTTACTAGCAAAACTATTTTGAATTTGCTGTGGCGCTTGATTCAAGTTACGGACAACATTTACTAGCAAAACTATTTTGAATTTGCGGTGGTACTTGATTTCAAGTTACGGACCACATTTACTAGCAAAACTATTTTGAATTTGCAGTGGCGCTTGATTCAAGTTACGGACCACATTTACTAGCAAAACTATTTTGAATTTGCAGTGGCGCTTGATTCAAGTTACGGACCACATTTACTAGCAAAATTATTTTGAATTCACCAGATACATCGTAACCATGTTTACCCACATACATGATAGACCTAATAAATCATTAAATCTGAATTGTTTGGCACACTATATCTGTATAATAATACATTGCTAACACTTTATTGATGTTAGTTCTCATTACCAGCAATTAGCATTTTTTTCTTATCATAGATTGCTAGCGCCTCTAAGTAAGCATGTTATTATGTATTTATTATATGTATTTACTATGTATCCCCATTAACTGACGTATTTAATGGGATAAAGATAACGTCGATAAGGATATAAAACAGGTCTAAGCGGTAGACCCAGCCGGATACCTCTTACGATATTAACAAAAGTTTGTGCTAAGCGTTTAAATCGGCCCGGAACAACAGTTTTGTGGACTGCTTTCACATGATTCTGTGCGAATATTTTCAGAGTTTGTTTGGTGCTTATGACACTCACTGTAAACTACATTTTTACGGTCGGTTCCTGAGGAAAAAACATTCAAACAAAGCCATTCTCTTTGTTTAGTCGTCTCTGAAAGTCGATTACACAAGAGGGATTTCGGATTCTGCATCTTTCAGCTGTTGGATTTTTTCGAATAACCACGTTGAATATTCTGTCCGGATTCGTTAATGCGTACTCACGGAAAAATACTTGTGTGATAAGCTGGATGGCACAAAATTATTTCTTGTACGGAGGTAGAATATAAATAGTCTGACGGAATTTTTCTCATGTTAAGTATACATATAGTCTTTGGAGTAGAAACCTTTCTGGGATTTTACCGTAACACTATATGGATTGTCTTCACGTATTCACACGCGGTAATGCCTTTCTGGGATTTTACCGTAACACTATATGGATTGTCTTCACGTATTCGCACGCGGTAATGCCTTTCTGGGATTTTACCGTAACACTATATGGATTGTCTTCACGTATTCGCACGCGGTAATGCCTTGTAACAAAAAAATATTATTTTTCACTGAGCTAAATGAGATTATAAAGGTTACTTCAGTAGCACTTGCTGTGGCCCATTATATTATTATATATAATTTTGATTTATTGGTAAAACGTATATATAACTGTAGAAATTGAGAGAAGTCTTCCGTCGACCTTGTCACTGTTAGAAGAAATTAAAACTGAACGAAAGTTCATTTTTAAAGTTAGAACAGACTTGACAGACAGAATTAACAGACAAATATTCATTCGTATTATTATGTAAACTTACTCTGAATGCGTACTAAAAGCCTCACATCATTCCTGAGAGACCTGAATTTGTTAAAAATTTAATCCTTTGCAGTATATGTTAACACATAATATTGCCCTGTACCTACTCCATTTACGTTTGACTGCGTTTTAGATGTTGTTGTTAGCACCTATACCCTTGAAAAATTCAACCACAGACGCAGTATCTCCCCGGCCGATTCAAAATTGTCACGTGATACGTGGTCGATTGTTCATTGATCGTTTTGATTGACAAGAGGCAGATGTTCTGCTTACAAATCCTATTGGATTACTCGTGAGGATGAATATTTATCATCACGACCCTTTTGCCGAAATGAAAATGTGTCTTTAGCGTTGATGTAACGCGACGAACCCCTGTTTATCTGACGCTGCTCCGCCGGGGATTTACTTGATTCGTAGTAAAAAGAAGTCCCTTAATTTATTTGCACGGATCGTAGCACTATTTCTGTGCGCTATACCCATCAGCTTAGCATTTTGCCTGTCGACAGCAGACGACCACAGCGTGTATGTATGTATGTATTCTATGCAATGTATTTCAGCCACGCAACATTTTAAACTCATCCGAAAATACTATAACTGTGGAAACTTTTACATATTTCGTTAATTTATTTTCATTTTTTTTGTCGTACTTTTGATTAATTTCCCCTTCAATTAACTATCAGTCACTGATAGTGTATTGATTAACGATACACCGTGGATTGAACATTTCACAGATTTCCTAACCTGGCAAAATGTTTTCCTAACAAAATTTATAGAATGCGAATGTAGTGCTTCTGTTTTTTATGCAGCACGATAAAGAATTCGCTGTTAGGAAATATTAGATTTTAAATCGTTTGTGACTTAAAGCTGTTACGTATACAATGTGCTAATTGACATTTGACATCTTAAAACAGGTCTAAGCGTATACTTCAAACATTATTCTTGGTTTTTAATTTTCAGATCAAGAATCTTCTCTTAATATGTTAAATCGCTCATTTTTTTTATCCCATTGTGAATTCGGAGGTTTGAATTTTTGCAGTGACACCGAATTTACACAAATTTGCTATACCTGAACTGTTTTTCTTTCAGAAGATCAATTCAACCACACGTTTTAATGTACGCAGAGCCACTGATAATTGAATTTGTCCCATCTTCTTTCATAATATAACATTACATTTTCTCATAAGTCTGTGTTAACTTGCTTTTCAATTCAGAAAATGTTACTTTGTTTATGAAAATGCTCTCATATTTTCAATACTGTGGATTTTTTCCAGCCATTGATACCCGCGAACAACAACAACATCTCAAACGCAGACAGACGTAGGCCTGTATGCTTTAGGTACAGGGCAGTATGTAGTTTCCTGCGTTAACATAAATAAACAGAAGGTTTATTTATTTGATTGATGTTTAAGGCGGAATATTTCGAGTAGGCTTATAATGACGGCGGTCTAGTGTTTTTGGGGTTGACGTTCCAGAGAAAACCACGTTCCCTTCTAGATCTTCCATACAAGGAGTAAATATTTATGTGAAGATAAATATTTTAAAAATCGGTGTATCAATATATTGTTATCTAAATTCATTTTTAGAAAGCGTTAAGCCATAGACATTCATTCATTTATGTTTAGAAGTGATTTTTCATGTTTTTTTTTCTTTCTTCGAACTGTGTCAGGTTTAGCCGGTGAAGCCTCGTCTGCCGAGACTTTAACGACGAGCGAACTCGGTGTTTACCGACAAGGGGTTAACAGCCGCCCAGATTTAGCACGGCCCTTCTCTCCTGCCGAGGGCCCGTCCCGAGCCCGTGCCCCGGTCGAGCCAACCCTGTCACCGTCAGACAACAACAACACACCGTCAATGTTGCTGTTACATTCTCAGGTGGGTAAGGGAGCTTATTGGGATTTTTCACCGTTGTGGTTTGTTTGGTGTTGTTTGGGGTTTATTTGTGGTATAGAGCAAAACCTGGATATCCAAACTTTCATATGTTCTACATAGTCAAGGCTACAGAGCAGAGAGAGACTGGGACATTTGATAGGTCGCTCCCCTAACAATTCTTAATGATCAATTTCCATCAGCCATTTTATGGATGTACCATTTTTGTAATAATCATTTACTACAGAGTTGATGCTTTTTTCGTGCGTTTTTCTTGCTCATCGTCTTTTTTTCATCTTTGTGTTGGTGGTTCGTATCTTTCATCTTTGATATAAGTCTGTAGAGCAATTTTGCTTGTTCTTGTACTTTCTCAAACACCTTCACATAGTCCGGCCGCGGTATTAAGTCAAGAAATTTGACAGTACCTGGTGAAGCTCTGTGGCTGCTAGGCAACAAAAACATTTATATTATACCTAGGAAAGCTGTAATGTTAAACAACGTATTTAGGGGAAAAGTTACTTAAATGTAATAAATGTCGTGCACAGTTGCTCTATAGCATGAATGTTATGTAGACGTACATTATGTGTAATGAAAACGTTTGAGGTCTAATAATAATAAAAAAAAATGAAGTATATGTTATTTTTGCTAGCTGTTTAAAGAAAGTCTTTTTTTCTTTTCGCGAGAAATGTACACTTCATACAATATTTTATTCAAGAGCTTGGTCTTTCGAAAGAAAGAAAAATACTTCGAACTTGTCCATGATATGGTTTATGTTTCATTTTATATTTCCGTTTTGTAATGATAACTACATTTTATTAATTAAGTGGTCAATGGTCCCATGAATTTTAACAAGGACCAAATGCTGAAGCCAATGCTCTGTGGACATATGTTAGATTTATGGAGAGAACGTGGCTGGAATTTGCAAAGATAAACCCGTGTCCCCAGCGCCGACGAGAGACACTACGGCGTATTAAATAATGACCAATACGATAAAGTCGTAACGCACACAGCGGGTCAAAGGTCACTCCACAAATCCTCGCCGATGCGCGTGTCGAGTTCACGGTCACGTGCTTAGCGAACGTGAACTGTCGGGACGATCAAATAAGTGAAGCACTATTCCAGCTCCCTCGACAGATCGGAGAATTTTTCTTTGACCGCAGACGTAACCAGTGCATGACAGTTGTTGATCCTCAGGCTTTGGTGGCGTCGCGTGACTTGGCGGACAACGCGCTTCATTCATCGTGGTTCAAGTATGACCTTGCGTGAACTGAGCGTGCGCCACCTAGCGGGGAACACTGCACCAACCTCAGTTTGGCAAGCGATATGTTCTGCTGTGTTTGTGCCGATTTAATTGAACAGATTGCACAAGACGTTCGTCACAATTGCCCCAGTGTTACAACAATCAGGTACAGATTGTGCCACGCACTTCATCGGATGAAACCATACAATGTACACAAAAAACGCTGAAATAAAACACGATTTAAAAAGTGTCGAATTAATTGGGCTTTAAATTTCACGCTTGTGAGTTGTCGGTTCATAAAGAAGAAAACAATATAATGTGTATAACAAAGAAATGCATTGATCATTGAACATTATGTGGTTTGCAAATGTAAAAAGTGCGATGGGAATTAATGCGAGAGTCAAAAATCACGAAAGAAGTTACCAGGCAGTTGGACATTCGGAACTGAATACAATCGGCATCAATTCCAGGCCTAACGGTATATAAGTAGATAGAAATATGCATTCAGAAAAGGCCAGAGCGGACATTTTAATTCTGTATTTATACAGAATATAGCCCTGTTGTTTCCAGCTAAATGCTTAGACATTAAATCGTAAGTATCCATCTGTGCTTTGAACTGAGCGAATATGGGTAATATATCACAGATGAAGTTGATTGGTTGATTGGTCAGTACCTGTACATACAGCGTTCCAGGCAACGATATAGCATGATGTGTGATAAGTCAAACGGAGAGAACTGAAACAATTTTGCTAACGTACTGTCCGGATTTGTTTTACAGACGACATTTTCCACCGGGACGTCACCGGTGGTGGACCAGTTTTCGTCAGCAGCCTACAGCATGAACACCGCTAACCCCGTTCCCGCGGACATCAGTGTCTACCCTTACTCTGCGGTCACCCTTCCTTCGTACACACTGGAGAGCAGCTTAGCCGCAGCAGACGTCCCCGTCGACGCCTACGCCGGATATGACAACAGTCAGGTCACCGCTCATGGGTACCAGCAGCCTGTATCACAGACTACGCCCCAGACTTATCCGGATGCTACCTTCGGATACGAAGCTGGTATTCTCTTTGAAAAAGATTCCGCCAGTAAACAGGGCTTTTCTGGACTCTTCACCGATCACTGCGCTACAGTGACTCAAGAACAAGCCGAGAAATTCGGTGAAACCACCCACTATCAGGGACATTTTCAAAACTTTCCGGCTGATACGGATCCTTCATCGTACTATCATCACCATCCCCATCAAACAGGTTTCCATGACAACCAAAAATATTTCTCCAAATCTCACGGTTATCACCAAACGCAGCCATTGTTCAGTCATTCAGAGGTGCAGGGCTTCACGGATCTGGATCAAAAACAAGCCGTGTTTTCACATGGTTACCATGACAACACGGGACTCTATCAGACAAGAGACGAAAGTGGTTACCCTGGTTACCACCAGTCGGGTTACTATGAGAGTCAGCGGCTTCCCAGCCCAGATGCTAATTTCAATTTTCCCGCCACTGGCGCTCTTTATCGGGGTGAAATGAACATTCATCTGTCCAGGCAAGCTTTTCAGCGGCGGCCTTCGCTGACCATTTCCACTCCGAGAACTCCCGACGGGTGAGTAGGAATATAAAAACCATGTTAATGACCCGAAATGAAACTTGCATATATAATAAATATTAAATAATGATATATTAACCAACCGAACACAGAATAAGAAATCCAATTTTGCACATTGGATTTCATACATATCCCTAGATACAGCAACTGAATCAAAGGATCCGAAAAAACTTAGAAAAATGGGAGTAGAATACAGAATTTCGTACTCATGTGAATAATATACATGTTTAGATTGCTCCGTTAAAGAATAGGAGAAAACTTGAGTCTCCAAAACTATTACACATTTATTACACAGCCACGTGTCTAAGAAAAACGAAATTTTGGAAATGTTTCATGAGGCAAAAAAAGAAAAACCCTAAAAGACTGTCGATTTTTCATATGGATTTTATTACATCTACAGGATGGAGGTTCAAAAATTCCAGATGCAGTCTCCGACTACTCCCTCCACGCCTTCGTCGAGTCGTTCATCGCCGTGCCAGGAAACGCCGCAGAAAGAGTGCCAGATGTGCGCCGTGTGCGGTGACAACGCTGCCTGTCAGCATTACGGCGTCAGAACCTGCGAGGGCTGCAAAGGCTTTTTCAAGGTAACTGACCAATATTAAAAGCGAAATTGGATACAATGAAAACGAAAGCGAAAGAAAACTGATTAAAATGCATGAAACAATAAGAATAAGAAAAAAGTGACTGAGAGCAGAGGAGAAAAGAAAAGTTTAGCACAGCTTATAACATGGGAACTTTTGTCAAAGAAAACATATATTAGTTGTTTAATCATGAGATGTAAACTATTTTCTTTCTCGTTACAGAGAACTGTTCAGAAGGGCGCCAAATACGTCTGTCTCGCGGACAAGAATTGTCCCGTGGATAAAAGACGGAGAAATAGGTGTCAGTTCTGTCGTTTTCAAAAATGCTTGGCAGTCGGAATGGTGAAAGAAGGTACGGAAATATTATTGCCACCCCAATTATTTTCCTTTCTGTTTTGTTTCGTTAAACTTTACATTTTCTTTCTAAGGGGATAGTTTATCTGCACTGCTGATATGAAGGGAATTGAAGAAGAATACACACTGAATTCTATTTCTAGGTTTAAAAATTTCGTAAAAAACTAAAATATCGAAGAAAAGAATGAAGTAAGCAGTCCATGCAGGGAATGGAACCCTCAGTGTGGCTTCTCCTGACGAAGTGACTGTCACACAGCATGGAATCTCGGTTGATCCGATTCTTCCGCCGCTGGCAGTGTTGATCCAGCTGTTACTGGGTGCTAATATGTTTTAGTATCAGCTGGAAAGAAGACTTGGATTTGTGTAGACATCTGAGATATTTAGATAGCTAACTCGCTGATCTCGCCACTGGCAATAAAAATAGTATCCGGCCGTCCCTAAAACTCGAATCTTGAGTCACTGAAAAAGAAGGGTTTATTGAAGTTGGGTGGGAGAAACGGCTAACTAAAGGAGTTTTGGGTCAAGGGAACCTCAGGAATACCGAGGATGTATTTGCATGGACGGGAGCCATGTTGTATATATAAAGAAGCATATTTACAGAGATTGTCAGAAACATTTCTTTAAGAAACAAAACTTATCATCTAAAGCCTTTAATATATACGAGTCCACCACATTCTTCAAAGATGTAATACGACAGTAAAATTGTTTTCCGGTAAATCTACTCTAATCGTTTCACCAAGCAGCGATTTTCAGTGCCATGACAGAGGACCAACTGTCTCCTGTCCATACTTATCCAGTGTGATGGAGCCGATGTGAATCACCTGATCAGTCATTCAAACAGTCCTTTTTGATTTTTCTTCCCACAGTGGTGCGGACTGACAGCCTAAAAGGACGACGGGGACGGTTACCCTCAAAGCCCAAGAGTCCCCAGGAGTCTCCACCTTCCCCACCCGTCAGCCTCATTACCGCCCTGGTCAGGGCACACGTTGACACTTCACCGGACATTCCCAACCTAGATTACCAAAAGGTGAGGATTGAAGGCGCTCTCACAACAACAACAATAATGACAAAACAACAACAACACTTGGTTACGGCAAAAAAGGATGTTTTTAGGATATAAGCAAAAATGAACAAAAAGTTCAAGAAAACCCATTTTTACTAGTAAAGAAGAGAAACTGTAAATCAAATTGTTCTTTTTGTGTAATACGTCACTGTTCTCGTAAAGCTAAGAGTTAGTTCACAAGTACTGCAGCGTATAACAGCAGAGAATGCTATGTTTTTACACTGTCTGGAACCGACTTTTCTAGGCGAGAAATGCTGTGAGATCTCGCCCAGTTAGTTCAGTTATATAGTTATGTTAGCAAGTCCAAGCACGGGCTGGTGCATGCGAACTGAGTTTCAGCGATGATCACTGTGAATATTTTGATACATCATCTTGTTTAGCTAGAGGTTGTCTTATTAATTGAACTATCAAACTGCAAATGGTCGTTGATTCCCCGGGTCTCTGCCCAGCTTCCTCCCACCATAATGTTGGCTGCGGTCGTATAAGTGAAATATTCTTGAGTACCGCGTAAAATACCAATGAAATAAATAAATAAATAAATAAATTGAACTATTAATTCAGACTTTGGCATATTGTTATTTGCAGTTCAAACTTCCCACCGGTGAGGATAGCCCAACAACTGACGAAGACTACATCAAGTTATTTTACGACATTCTCGTCAGCTCCATTGACGTCATCAAAACGTGGGCAGAAAAGATCCCGGGTTTCCAAGATCTGTGTAAAGAAGATCAAGATCTTTTATTCCAGTCGGCCTCATTAGAACTCTTCGCACTAAGGACTGCATACAGGTGGGTTAGAGCCACAATGGGATGGAAAAAAACTATAATAAGCCTGAATCTGAATTTTAAAATTACTTGTGAATTAGCGGGCCCAAGAAAAAAGAATTTGTAAAACTTAAATGGATAGGTTAAATACAAAATAGATGTGCGGTATATTGGCTAATCTATTTCATCTGAAGTTTGGTATGTAAAAGTGCACTTTTTGAAGGACGTAAAAGTCTTAAAGCATACTTTTGATGTTTTTTTATTTCCTTTTCTGGAAAGGAAATTAATCAAACTTCACAAAAACCTTAACTGACGCTGTAAGGTGATGGAAAGTGGCTCAATGTCCCCACACATAAAATACAAACGGACGTGGTAACGATTTGGGAGTATGCCATTATGACATCATCTGACAGTGTGCAGAAACAATACAAAACTTGGCAGTAGACATAGTTGTAAATAGCACATGTTATAAACCCTGCGGCTAATGGTGGTATGGCGTTGATGTGTAGGCGTATTTCGTGAGTCGACTATAAGATTATATGCCATCAGCATAACGGTAACCGTTTAATTCGAAGTTGCTTAGTACGAAAAGAGCGAAACATTGTTCTTAAATGATTGTACAATTTACAATTTTCGATATTACAACGTATCGGACCAGTTAAATGATATATATGGTGATACAATGACTAAACATACCTGTTTGCAAAAGATGTATGCATGGAAAAAGGTACATACGCATTAAGTTACAGACTTGACAGTTTTGGGCTTTTTACATTGACTTTACCAGGGTTTACGATGGCGCAATGTTCAATCTTGACTCGTGTTCACTGCTAAGACCCAGACAATGATTCTTGAGGATCTCACAGCTAGTGTGATATCCGGTTAAAAAAAATTACATCCCTTGGGCCAAAACTTCCCACCTTCCAGCGTAAGCATCAACTGAGATCAACCAAAATCCGAAACCGTGCCTTCACCTCTCTTGCTACAGCTTTTGTGTTTTCTCGCGTGCTTCTAAAAAATCCGAAGCGGCGGCTGGTTGCCAGATGCTTAATGACGAGTGATCCCTAAAGGGGGTTGAGAACCGGGAAGGCTGCTTGAAATACAAGCCTCAAACTACAGTCGTATCAATAAATACAGAATTCACCAGGCCCCAAGGTTAACTGGCACGAAAATGATATTTCCTTTCTAGCCGATAGGATTATATTGAAGTCATATGTTAATAATTATGGGAAAGGGATTCAGTTACCCAGCAGAAAGTAAGAAAGAAAGAAAACCCAACAAAACACGGACCTACAAAACGGGAAGACAGCGTAGCCATGTTTGGCAGATAAATCTTACCTTCTGTAGAGTTTGTGCTAAAATGTTTCTTGAACATCTAAAGCAAGATAATGCATCTCATTTGGTAGGGTTACATTTTGAAATTTTAGGAGAAATATCTATGCAGAATTTAGGACCTATAGGCCCCTCTGCAACGTATGAGTTGCAAACTGTGATCTCCAAGCACGTAAAAAGTGCCATAAACAGTGATAAGCTTCTTGTTTTGCTAAAATAAAGCTTTTGTTATTTGTGTCTCGCGCAAAATATTAACTTTTCGTTTCGTTGTTGTTGTTCATCTGTTTCAGAATGCAGTCAGATGATGAGAAGGTAGTGTTTTGTAATGGAATGGTCATGCATAGGCTGCAGTGTCTACAAATGTTTGGCGATTGGATAGCGTCTGTACTAGAGTTTGGCAAATCCTTACAGAGGATGGGATTGGACATTTCCTCTTTGGCATGTATGGCAGCTCTGGCCATGGTAACATGTAAGTATCCATAGCAACATGCTTAATATGCTTATAATTTGGAAATAAAATTGATTCAAAATATGTATCTAACCTTCTGCTGTTCATAAGGAGAAAAAGTTTTAAAAATTTCTTCTGGTTGACTTCAGTAATGTAATGTCAGTGCTGTTTTTAATAGTGAGCACAGCTGGTTGTTTTACGATGTAGGCCTAATGGCAAATACGGTGTCGCGGTATATGCTTTGATTTTTTTTTTGTTGGCTCCACTAAATCAAATATATGTAAACCAAAATGTTTGCTGTGCAAAAGCCAGGTCATTACCAGATTCAGTGCTCACCATCTGTAGAGAGTATAAGTAAAGGGAGGCAAATCTTGTAAATGACGGGAGAATAACAGCGATACAGTATATATTTATTTTTTTACATGTCTTTTATGTCATTTTTAATAGGAATAATTTCCTTACTATATATGGCATAGTGGCATAGCTATATTATGAACAACATCAGTCCTTTGTCAAACTTCGTAGAAACTCAGTCTTAATGCTGCTGTCTTTTATATTGAGAGTACCACACTTATGTCATTTTCAAAATTTGCCTAACCTTACAGAGAACTGGTGATCGAGCCTGACTTTCTCCATTTAAATACTATTTCATATTATACATGCATACCTTATACTATAAAGGTCTTTTCCATTTCAGTACGCCATGGTCTGAAGGAACCGAAAAAGATGGAGGACTTACAGCTAAAGATCTTAGACACTTTGCGCGATCATTGCACATACAACAGTGAAGCCCAGAGAAAACCTCATTTCTTCTCCACCATTCTGGGAAAAATTGCAGAACTCAGGTCACTGAGTCGTGAAGGGCTCCAGAGACTCTTTTATCTCAAACTGGAAGACATGGTTCAAGCGCCACCAATAATAGAAAGTCTGTTTTTAACCAGTAAGCTCCCATTTTAAGCCGAGTTACCCCCCTCTTGCGTTAAATAGGTAGTTTAGGACCACGTGTGGAATTTCGCACTGTTTTTTGCATAATCTACGCCAAAGACGATCGTTTTTGTATTTGGCAGCATTCATTTACGTTATTATGTCGGAGTTTTGTATTTAGCCTACATTGTTTTCCGTCATCACTGAGCTAACACATCGCCGGACTTCCCCCGCCCTTTCCACCACCCACACGTCCACCACCCACTGACACTTTTACATCTTTTTACCGAAATGTTGGTTTTTAAAGCGTAAGTATAAACATGTACTGCATTGAAAACACCATTTATTGAGATTATTGTGTTTTGTTTTTACTTGTTCAATCCTTTTTATCGCATTTTTAATTTATTTCTGTGTTTCCCCATACAGCAATTGCTTGATGTTTATGATTTTGTTACTTTAGTTCTCTCTATATATATATAAATATACATATATATGTGTGTGTGCGTGTGCGTATGTAACAGCATTATTCGTGAAATAAGGCATAATGTTTTGTTTGTCAGAGTGTTTAGGTGTTCTTGTTTTGTGATGTCATCTCTAATGGGTAATTTGAAAATCCATCGTCAGCTTCCACCTTCTCATTATACATGTATGTAAATTTGGAATTATTGGCATCGTATATTTGGGCTCGGAATTTTTTTAGCGGGCCCAGAAGTTTTATTGGCCATGTTTGGGGCTTTTTTATGCAATGTCGCTTCGCATTAGTTGCTATTAGTCTGTTTTTTCTACATGCAAAATATTGCCCCTTTAATTTATCAACTTAGCATTGAACTGGCGACACAAGTTTTTCAAATCTAGTCGCGCCATTTAGATTACTAATACAGTGCATGGCGTTTTTCTTTTCGCTGGAAATCGTAGAAAACCATTTGAGTAATGAGTTATTTTTATTTTTTGCAGATCAATACCGTTAAACTATATTGCAAGAAGTATATTGCATTTCTCTTCCACTCCCATAATGCCGCATTCAAAATGGCGTTCACGCGCGAGCCTCTGGTTCCGGCAAACCATTACACCATCTTCTGATTCTTCATCACATTCCGAACTGTTAAGATCTCACAGCATCCTAACATTTCCAAAACTCCTCGGCCCAGTATTTTTCTTCATCTCATCCCGGGGTAGCCAAATGACTTGATTTTTCCCGCAAGAAATCATATCTGAAACTTTTGTTTGTTGTTGATGTCGATGGAACAGATGACTCAGCAGAATTCTCTCAGATTGAATCCGAACCTACACTTTCACCCCCCACAACCACAAAGCAGGGTATTCAATTTATTCCCTTTTTATTTTAATCTTGCCCTTTGTCGTCATAATATTCAATCTGTGTAAAATGGTGCTAGCTCTCCGATGACATCCCATCTGGGTGCCATGACGACCCTCTTTGCCTGAAGCTTGAATTCGCCATGTTTCTGGGCTAATAGACCTTGATTAAAGGTTTCAGTCCTTTTTGCAGAATGCGGCAAATCTAGGCTTGATCAGTATGCCTACTAATTAAGATTTGAATTTCGTACGAAAGAAAATGTCAGTTTTGATAAACAAATTAACTAGCTTTGAAATCAAAATTTTCAGGTTATAAAATATGATTCACTTTTGAAAAAAAGACCAGTTATGTGGAAAGCATTTCATAAAATTTAAAAGCAAAATACTTTTTTTAAAGACAGTTCAGAAGGATCATTTCAGAACTGGTCAATGTTTTTTTCAAAGGGATTTTAGTGTTAAAAATCGGTATTTTTTTTAATGGCCTCTATTGGTTCGTATGATCATTGAAGGCATCTAAATAACTGGAGCTATATTAAGGTGGTTTGCTAAGTATGCCGTGATCAATACTCACAACAGTCTAAGATGTAATAATGAACTGATACGCACAAACTGCATTCGTTTGATGTCGCTTTCATGCTTATGTTATTATTTCAAACATACATTTCCGTGAATTTCTTGTCATGTGCAGGCTTTGTTCTTGGAAAATTTCCGAGGCCTTGATAAATGACGTCCCGCTGTATACTTGTTTAAGCCTTTGCTGTTCATGTGACGTCATGTTATGCCTGTTTGACGTCGTGTCACGTCATGGGCTTTACATTTAAAGTTCCACACTGAAGTTTAAATGGCGTAATTTGATGTTGTAGGATATACGTGACGTTTGAATTTTAATGTGATGCACTCTTATATTTTCTTTTCTTTCTTTGTTTTTTTTTTTTTTTTTTTTTTGGTCGCCGTTAGTGGATATTGTGGGTTTTGCAGCTAGTTTTGTTTATTCAAGCTGTTAGATTTTTTTTCAGCAAACTCTTTCAGATAGCCGATAGTCCTACCACGTGCTTGACACCTTTACCCCATTTTTGCTGTTGTCTGACTTAAGGTTTGGCGTACCAGTGCTTTTCTATGAGACTGACTATTTTTGCTGTTGATCTAAAAAGCCGCGATACAGGCGAATCAGATGCCAATATGACCCTATGTTGTAAAATGAAAGGGTTGAGCTGGTGATGTAGTTACCGGACCTGATATGGCATGCTGTAGTCTGTTCGATCCCATTTCATGAGTGGTTGCCAAATGGACCCCATTTCACGAATGGTTGCCAAATGAACCCCATTTCATTTCTTGGTCGTAAGTCTCATTACATTACATTCTCCGAACCATCAATCCATAACTGTATATAAATGGCGGTGCAATCTTCTGTTTTTTTTTGTCATCTCGCCCCACCCCCCAAGCCTATAGTATTTGCATTTTGTTAATCCGTATTAAGATGTGATAGCTGGTAAACATACAGTCAGTCGGTGTATTTTTGTATATTTCTGTACGTATATACTGCGCAGGTCCTGCACATGGGCGTATCTTCCGGGGCGCGCGCTCTGCATTCGTGACGTCATTTCCGGAAAGACTCTTGTTTGTAAATAGCCACAGACTATATTTGAGCAATGTTCTGAGTCGTTCACAATATCTAGTCATATTGGACCAAGAACAGATGGTATTCTTGCATTATTTAATAACGCTATAGTAACAATTATTATTATAATTATTATTGCTGGTAACATTAGATGGTGTAACATTTTTGTGGTATTGTAGAACACGATCAATTATTTCAATTTTTTTTCTTCGAGTTTGATGTCTGCATCGATATTTTTGTCTAGTGACGATGTAAGGTGGTGTTGTGACGTCACTTACAGTGTCGCGTGATTTATGCCTCAATGAATCGAATGAAGTGAAATTTTTGTCTATAGAGTATGTATCCCAGAATTCCCGGCCATGTCCGCTGTATAGAAAGTTCTGTCTACAGATATTTTTTTCTCATATCCATTCTGACCCCCTGGTTACCTTTTCGAGACATAAACGCTGAAGTTACCAAAGTTTGTCTTGGAAATATTGCTTTGGCGTGACGTAGAGAGATATAGTTGGTCCAGAACGGACACTGTTTCGTGTCCACGGAGTGTGATGTAAGTTCAGTGAGGTTACGCTATACCCTTTAAGCCTTGTATATTTACGAGAAACTCCATAAGTGGTATCAAACTACCGGTGTCATGTTACCGCGTGGAGCGGGAAATATACACATCAGTGATAACTGAAGACATTTCTTACCTTATTGTGAAAACAAGAAATCCTCATAAACAATACTAAAAGTTTGTACTTGACCTCTTGGTGTTTATTACATTTTTACCATGTACTTCCTAAACGTGTATGCCCTAAATATATATATTTGTACTGGCTACGAAAAGAGAGAGAGTAAAGACTAAACTATTTGTTGATCTATTTGCTTGTTAGATCGTATTGTAAAAAAAAAAGGAAAGAGCATTTCCTTCCAAGGTGACTTATCCAATGGAATCCGTTGTTACATGGCTTTGGTTCTGACTCATTCAATGGGAAGAGTTGTTACGTAGGTTTTTGGTTGCGATTTACATCCAATGAAAACGGTTGTTATACAGATAGAATTCCGAAACATTATCGAACGTTTTCTACTCTGTGTTATATTTCGATGAGTATTTCCTGAAAAGCTCCGTCAAAAGCAGTTATATTAATTACCAAATCAAGCCGTTTTGACTGAATACAGTCCTGTATATTCTGTCTTTTTAAGTTTTACACCTGTGGAAAAACATTTGTGTTCGTTAATTTATTTACTTATTTATTTTCATCTGGATTGGATGGTAGTGCTCGTGGATATTTTTTTTGCTCGTTGGTTCATTTATTACCACTTTTACAAGCCCCTTTGTACGCCTATTCCCAAGGACTCAATAGGCGGACTGAAGCTATAGATTGCTAAGTATCATATTGTCAACAGTCACTGTGTATCTCCATATGCGGGACTGAAAATAAAGATCAAACAAAAATATACAACTGTCTTCGTTATTTTATGTAGAAATAGAATACATATATTGTTGAATGGGACTTCGAATCATAGGGTTTTACCATGTAGATAGCTATCGAAGGGCGGTGGTTTGATCGGGGCACTCTGGTTTCCTCTGCCGATAAAGCTGACCATGCACCAAGCTCTTATGCCCGGTATATATAAATATACAATTGGTTCAACAGTTACACGAGTATAATTGAACGCTTTCTATAATCTTATTTCTGGCAACATGTTTTGCCTTCACTGCACATGTGCATAGCTTCGTTTGCCAGGTACTTTGGTCGATAATATAGGATAGTTTACCATTTATTTGGCGCACATTAATAACGTCCGATATTTTTTCCGGCACTTAACACACACTTCACGATCATGTCGCATAGTTCGTCCGGCACTTGACGCACACCTAATGGTAATGTTGCATAGTTTGTTAGGAACTTGATGCACATTTAATGATAATGTCGCATAGTTTCTCACGAACTTGACGCACATTAGATGGTAATGTCGCATAGTTTGTTAGCAACTTGACGCACAGTTAATGGTAATGTCGCATAGTTTCTCACGAACTTGACGCACACTTAATGGTAATGTCGCATAGTTTGTCAGGAACTTGACGCACGCTCAATGATAATGTTGCATGGTTTGTGGGGCATTTGACGCACACTTAATGCTAGTGTCGCATAGTTTGTCTCGAACTTCACGCACACTTAATGGTAATGTCGCATAGTTCGTCTGGAACTTGATGCACATTTAATGATAATGTTGCATAGTTTGTCAGGAACTTGACGCACACTTAATGAAAATGTCGCATAGTTTGTCCGACACTTGACGCACTCTTAATGATAATGTCGCATAGTTTGTCAGGAACCTGACGCACACTTTATGGTAATGTCGCATACGAACATGACACACATGGGTTACTAATGCTGGATAGTTTACCAAGAACTTGAAGCGCATCGGTTAATAATGTCAGATAGATTATCAGGTGCTTGAGGCATACTGTTTGATAATGTTGGATAGTTTGTCTGGCATATTGAATGATAATTTGTTAGGTGCTTGGCGCACATTGGTTTGTAATGTGACCCGTGCAAACTGCATGTGGAAGTGCAAGCTGCATGTGGAGGCCCCAATGCACATCAGCTGTGGACTTCTATCCATTTCTCAAGTAAAGTAAGGCGAAGAAGACAAAGAAAATGTGCTGGGTCTTTGTGAAGTACATATGCTCCGTTTATTTATTTCATTTATTTATTTGATTTCTGTTTTACTCAAGAATATTTCTCTTATACCACGGCGGCCAGCATTATGGTGGGAGAAAAACGGGCACACCTCGGGGGAAACGCACGACCATCCCCATATTGCTGACAGACATTCTCACGTACGGCCGGAGAGGAAGCCAGCATGAGCCGGACTTGAACTCACAGCGACCACATTGGTGAGAGGCTTCTGGGCCATTACCCTGCGCGGTAACAAACTGAGCCCCGTTTATGTGAAAAGCACAGAAAACAGCTTCTTACAGGTTATTTCCACAGCGAGGAGGATGTGTACATCAAATCTGGAAGTTTTATATCAAATGCTATTAGTGAAATCCTGTCCTCATGATAAAACATGTTCTGAATTAAAATTGTCAAAAATTTGCAAAATGAAGAAATCAAAAAAATTAAAAAAACTGATAGGCCTAATCTGGGTCCAATTGTTTAAACCTTTCTTGAGATTCAATACCAGATTTAACTTTAAGCCAAGTCTTCAATTTTGTACTTTTCTAATAATTGCGTAACAATATAACCAATAAAACTAAATCTTCTGCTGTTACACTTTGGCTTTGGACAACTGAAATGGTTGCTATGTTTCATTAAAATTATAAATAATAGGACTTAATACCTGTATTAGCTAATACACTTTCCAACATTCGGGCCCATTTTTTGAATGATGGGAATGTGTGTACCAAATTTGGAAGCTTTGTCCTAAGTAGTTTATCCTGAGAAACCGTATCCTCATTCCACATATACACGGATGAACCCAAATACGTACTCGGGATCAAACCAGGGCGGGGGTCATACCAAGGACGTACCCGGGATCAAACTAGGGTGGGGTCATACCAAGGACGTACCCGGGATCAAACCAGGGTGGGGTCATACCAAGGACGTACCCAAGATCAAACCAGGGCGGGGTCATACCAAGGACGTACCCGGGATCAAACCAGGGCGGGGTCATACCAAGGACTACCCGGGATCAAAACAGGGTGGGGTGGGGTTTAACGTCGTACTGAACAATTTTTCAGTCTTATGACGACGAGGGAATCCTTAGAGTGCATGTAATGTGCCTCCTTGTTGTAGGAGGGAATTCCACCGCTCTTTTATCTAGTGCTGCTTCACTGAGACGCCTTACTGAAGGCAAGTAAGCTGCTCCGCCCGAGCCATTATACAACCAGTCGTTGCACTATACCCTTCATGCTGAACGCCAAGCTACAACTTCCTGTTTTAAGGTCTTATGTGTGACTCGACCCAGGATTAATCCTGGATCTACCGCTCCTGAAGAGGATGCTCTAACAACTGTGCCATCGAGACCGGTCGGAGTACTAGGATCAAACCACGTGCCTTTGGCCAGTAACTCTTGAGCTTACCCACAGGTGGCGCATACACGGCCGGATGTGTAGACTCAAATGCACACTAAATATGTTCAGCTGTCGAATTACATCCATCTGACAAGCAAATCAAGGCGATGTGAACTTCATCTAACAGAAAACGAAGAAGCTCCGCTGAATATTTGTAAAACCACATGCCCCCATTTTTTGGTGAAAATTACAGAAAACGGCTATATATTATAGGGTTCGGCCCACAACAAGAAGGATATGTGTACCAAATTTGGAAGTTCTATATTAAATTATTATTGAGAAATCGTGTTCTAATGATAACATGTTATGAATTTAAAAAGTCAAGAATTTGTCAGCTGAAGAAATTAAAGAAACAACACAAGATTCACACATAGCATGCGCATGCGTATGAAAGTTTTCGTCAGTTTAAATATCACCAAATACCACACTCACGATTACCGTTCCCTGTTTTTGTTTTCTTCTTTTTAGTAAATTTATTCGTTTAATAATTTATTTGATTGTTTTCAACGCCAAGAACATTTGTCTTATACGAAAGCGGTCAGGTTTTAAACCTTGGCAATTTACTGCAGACTGCCACATACACGTCACCATGCTGGCAGACAAGCTATCTCCATTAAAGGATAGATTGCGCACGTGGTCAGGCGAGGTTAGACCGCTTAGTGTTACCAAATCCTTTGCACAAACAGTAAAAGTGGGTGGGGTGGGGGAGGGGGGGAACTATAGTGGTTCAGAGGGAAGGGCTTTTATTCACATCATACCTGGGCCCGATTCTATATTTTGTAAATAGAAGAGTCATATGTTTGTGTCAATGACCTGATAGCGATTTTACGAAATTTTAAGTCATTTACCTTAAATAAGGGTATTATTCGATAGCGTTTTCAGTGGGACTTCCAATAAAACACAGAAGGCTACTTATTTGTATTCTGACTTCAATAAATAACGCCGTAAGTCACAATTACCTATAAACAGCAATTTTATTTATTCGTACACTGTACCTTGAATTCTACATTTCAGCACCGTACAAAAAACTATACATTCACAAAGTCAGCCGAGAAGCTTGAGTGATGACCGTTTTTTTTGTCTTTATTGTTATTTTTGCTTGCAAACACAATACAAAGGAGTGCTCTCTGGGATAAAATTTTGATTTGAAAATTTAACTCGCTGTATTTCACAAGGCAAGAAAATGTTTCACGCTTTTTGCATATCTAGCATTATAGATAACAAAAATTTTGATATTATCATGGCTGAGGGTCAACCGGGTTTTCATTCATAAATCTGATTGGAGTTTTACTCAAGAATGTAAAACTTATACGTCGGCGGCCACCATTATGGTAGGAGGGAACCAGGCATTACACGTAATTACATCTACTACTTGTCACCATCTAGACTGCTCGTCCAATGGGATTCTATACTTCTCATACGATTTTCAGTACCAGCAACTGTGGCGTACCAAAAAGCACAATAAAACATGCACAATAGCTGCAAAAAAAAAAAATCGATGTCGTCTTACACTTAGGCCCCTTGTTAAGTGAACGGGCCATTTTAAAAATTTTATTGGCGGCCAACCAGACAGACAGTACTGCTACCAGAGCTTTTTGTCGCAGCTAATAATTCAGAAATAAAAACAATAATTCAAAACGACGTAGCCCTGACGTGGTAAAAAATAAATATGGATTTTGGACGACAAATTTCCATGCTGTAAAGCGGCTTCCCTTTCATTAAGTCTTCCCTTATCAGAATCGGTATGAACATATTGACAGAACTAATCATGTGGTAACTTCAGTGACTTCGCCATTAAGGGGGGTATATTATACAGCTAAATTTTTTATTAAATAAATGTTATTATTTCTACTAACTGCAGACTGACTTACCGCTATCGTGATTGACTGATTTACTGACAGGAGATATACGCTGTGCTCAAGAAAAATACCTATTCTGACTTTGGATGCCGCTGAACCCCCCCTAAATACACGCTACTTATAAAATAATATATAACATGGTTGACAAAAATCAAATGGCAAGAAAAACACAGGGTGAAAAAGCAATGTAAAAGTCATAAAGGGTCATAAAGGGACTGCCTCTTATAACTGCTTAACCTTGACGAACTCACTAACAGGTCAGCCTCCCTTGTTATGACATACACGTTTATAACCTGCCTACGCCGAGGATATGAGAAATATGGTGACGAGAAATGTGGTGACTAGATCTGGTCCATCTAGGGATTCAATTAAATCTCCCAAAATATTCATCAATATAACATCTTGTGGGTCAATGCAAGTTATAATTTATAACTTCCACAAGTAATGTAAAGCACTAAAATAACACCGATGTCCATGTCTTAAAATTAGGAGACTTAAAAAATTAATACTTTTCTTATAACAACACTAAAGTGCACTGGAAAAGAAAAAGGTTGTATTTTTATGACACTGAAGTCATATTGAGGAATACCTCTTCCGTTTTCCCCAAGAAAATATAAATGTCAAATAAAAAAATAAATAGCTCAGCATCTGCAACAAAACTGGGCCTTTTTTAATTCGCTTTAACGCTTACAACATTAAGCCCAATATATGTACACATAGCATTGATAGTATAAACAAACTTTGGTACATGAAAGATGTCATGGTTGGGAGTGATTAAATACCTTACAGATTTGATTTCAAGTTGGAAATTATTCCTTCAAATTGCTCCCTTACAATATGTGAAAAAAATATGTACCCTTTCAATATTTAATTTTTTTTTCTTTTTTTTTTGTTTTAACACTTAATATTTTGTCACCGGGGCACACTTTAGTCATTTCAACAGGTCCGTTTACAGGGCAAACAAATATGTAACACGTTACACAAAACTTGATTGAAATGAGTTATTAATTATAACTCATGAAAATAACACTGCGATAGTCACCTGGTTTGCAGTGCAGTTTAGCCAAATAAATAGGCCTAACTGTGAGAGCGAACAAATCATTAATATCGTATCAGCTCTTCAGTACATGCTTATTTTACCCGCATGCATTTGAACTGATAAATTTGATATCCATCCAAAATGTTTATTTATTTCACAGTTGTTAAACGCCATACTCATGATCGTTCTTATGATACAAGATCAGTCATTTTTGTGGGCAGAGAAAACCGAAGAGTATATCAAAGACGTTTAGAAAATAATTTTCCCACGTGTGACACACGTCATACTTGTGATAGAACGCTAGGGGTCAACTCAGAACTTCATGCAAGACCGCACAGGGCCTCACCACCAAGGTCACCGGAGAATAATTGGAGCAGGACAATTTCCTGTTCTACAAAGACAAAACATAAAAGATAGTGCGCATGCTTGGTGTTACCTAGCAACTGAAAAGCGAGGACCTTGATCAGCACGACCCTAAAAATCTGATATATAATTAACACATTAATTAATGTGCTTTTAGGGCATTCACACAAACTTGGATGGTTTTCTATGTCCTGAAATTTGTGAAGACAATCCAAAATCAGTCCACAACTGATGGTTCCCATTTCTACTTATTAAATATGTTTGGATTCGATAGTAAGAAGGTAAATTTTCCCGAATTAACACAAATAAAATCAAAGACGCTGGAATTAATGTATCTATAAAAAAATTCCAATAGGCTTGACCTTTAGAAAGGAGGGACAATTCATTTCCGATAAATACCCAAAATAAACATCAAATTCAGGAGAGGAGGGGGCAGTTGTTCTTTGTTGGCGAATATGCAGTCAATTATCCCCACAGGGAATGTAAAAAAAAAAGTACAAAAAAATCTCCTTGGGAGGATCGTCAATAAACATATTTGCATGATGCGGTCAATTCTGACACCACACATAAATTCCTACGTTTACAGTAATGCCCTAAACAAGATGTTAGTGACAATCAATGTCCAAAATGGAGTGCAACTGATTCACTTCTAGGTTTACTAGCACGCATTTAACGGGCCTCTAGCCTTCCAGTACTATTCCTTCAGTCTTCTCATGAAGGTGTTAGGTTAGATCAGTGGTAAACTACTGGCATGTCGGTGGTAAAGTACTGGTAAACTACTGGCATGTGGGTGGTAAACTACTGGTATGCTGGTGGTAAACTACTGCCAGGCTAGTGGTAAACTACTGGTATACTGGTGGTGAACTACTGCCAGGCTAGTGGTAAACAAATGGTATGCTTGTGGTGGTAAACTACTGGCATGCTGGTGGTAAACTACTGGTATACTGGTGGTAAACTACTGCCAGGCTAGTGGTAAACTACTGGTATACTGGTGGTGAACTACTCCCAGGCTAGTGGTAAACAACTGGTATGCTTGTGGTGGTAAACTACTGGCATGCTGGTGGTAAACTACTGGTATACTGGTGGTAAACTACTGCCAGGCTAGTGGTAAACTACTGGCATGCTGGTGGTAAACTACTGGTATACTGGTGGTAAACTACTGGTATGCTGGTGGTAGTAACTACTGCCATGCTAACTATTGCTATCCAATTGTCTAAGTAATAGCAACACAATAGTTCAATTTAACCAAAAGACTGTAATATGTATACATGTACACACTGAAAATAAACTATGCTATTTGTATTTTGTATACATAAAAACACTTTAGTTCATGAAATGTTAAGATAAAAAAAAGCAAACACAATAAAAAAATTCCTTTGTTTTCACATAAATTAGCACTATAAAGATCACAATATATGTACAAAGTCAAATTTTACTTCATTGGATAATGAGTTAAAAACAACATTTGTAAAGCTTGATTCTTGGCAAAATGTAATTATGATGGCAGTCAAATGAAAGCAATTCAGCACCCACTTTTAAAACCTGAAGTCAGGGTGAATTTGTGTTTTATACTCAAATTACAAGGAAACTTGCCCACAATCTCCTTTTAGTCTACAGGTAAAATATCGCTTCAATATTTAGTTACAATCAAATAAACAGTAACAATTCACCGGAGAAAAGTGGTTATGAAACAAGTACAATAATTAACAAAAATATTGCAGTGAACCCAAGTTGGATCTGATGCTGTGCATCAAGATGTACATATGCATCACATATGCATCACAAAATACATGAATGTGAAAATTAATAGGAAACTAACCTGAGGCTAAAGCTTTTCTGTGATATATAGAAGGTTGGATGAATTACATGTACTGCGGGTAGCCATATTGGAGTACTGTGGCTATAGCAGCTCAGGTTAACAGGCCTCCAACATGGCTAACCTGGCTATTGCTCTGCCAAGGTGATGATGTCACATGCAACCTCTCCATGCCCAACCAAGCTCACCCTTATCACACTTGTAGCAGGCTTTAAGTGTTCTACTACTGCCTCCCCTGGAATGCTGAGAGTGCATATCTAATGTAATTTACATGTGTTTATGTATTTGAGTCCAGGTTAACACCTTGCTGACCCCTACACCCATCTACTGGGCAGATCGAGGTACAAGCGGGGCTAGACTTTTCATGTGGCCATCTTAGCAAGATTTTCCATACATTTTTGTTGAACACAGGTAGATTTCCTTTTAATGGTAGCCCGCAGATAAAGAGAAATTGGCTAAAATGAAAAAAGCAGAGCATCTACTTCATTGGACATGTTGGATAAACAGTCTTGGCTTCCAGAAAAACTACTGACTATGGGACACAACTCTCCCATGGAAATTTCCTATATGAGGAAACAAGATAGTCATTTAAAGTTAACAATGCCGTCTCACCAAAACAGTGTCATACTCAACCAAGGCAATGTCCTACTCAACCAAGCAATGTCCTACTCAACCAAGGCAGTGTCCTACTCAACCAAGGCAGTGTCCTATTTCAGGACATCCTTATTGCTATTGCCTGTATGTATGATGAAGACAAACCAAACGGGATATTTGGTCTTTACTGCTCATTCCACACCATGGGCAAACTCCTGGCAGACTAGTGGCTAACTCCTAGGCTGTCTGTGGTGGTTTTAGCCTAGCTTGTAGAATAGGTCTACATTATTAATGTCTTCTTAAATCTTTCATCACTGCATCCTAGATCACACAACATTCATGCTCACTGAAGAAATGTAAGTAGTATACACTTGTACATCCAACATGTTAGGGACAGCTTCAGAATTAAAACTGAATCAATAAAAATTGGCAGATCCAGTGTGACTGTAAACAATAGCTTTGTGATCTCATCCAGATTCGTGTCAACTCACGGATGTTCGTGACCATGGCGTAAAAATCAGTCAAAAGCTTTCTATTTCAATGCAAACACAAATTCCAATAAAAATCTTGAACAATTTATAATAATTAAATTTTTTGTTTCTCTATGGTCAGCTCACATGTGATATGCCTCATACCACAACTCTCCCGATTCCTTCAGAGATCTGCAAATCGAAAGTAAATACATATTAACTCTCCCACTTATCTCTTTACAGGTACAGGCAGTTAGTTAATGCGATATCAGTGTCATTTGTTAATTTTTGTGAGGATTTTCAATACAATGCACATTTATTCAAAAGCGGTTGTCTATTTCAATTAAAAATGAGAGCTGGCCAATCAACAGGGAAGATGGTATGCAAAATGAAAGGCTTTCATTCTCATTGTTCAAAACTGCATGCAGCCGGACCCTTAATTCACTCGCATGGTGCAGCAGCAACCCGACATTGAGGTGAAAGATAATGGGAAGGTTTCGGGACATTACAGGAACAACTTTGGAAGAACTACAGGTGATAATAACCCGAAATTATAGTCTGTTAAACAACAGAACAATATGAACACAATACGCAAATTGTGAACGTCCACAAAATATTGCTGGTCACCGTTAATGGATGCCAATCCTTTGAGAATAACACTAGATATGCAAGTCAGCTAAAAGGCAACAACTTCCTGAATGAAAGCATGAAGCTGTACAGTGTTAATGTCAAACTTACAGCATAAGGTGTACGATGCTGATGTCAAACTTACAGCATTTAGGTGTACAATGTTAATGTCAAACTTACAGCATTAAGGCGTTCAATGTTTAAGCTGAACTACAGCATAAGGTTTACAATGTTAATGTCAAACTTACAGTATAAGGTGTACAATGTTAATGTCAAACTTACAGCATTAAGGCCTTCAATGTTTAAGCTGAACTACAGCATAAGGTTTACAATGTTAATGTCAAACTTACAGTATAAGGTGTACAATGTTAATGTCAAACTTACAGCATTAAGTTGTAATGGTTGTGGGTTTCCCCCGGGCTCTGCCCGGTTTCCTCCCACCATAATGCTGGCCGCCGTAATATAAGTGAAATATTCTTGAGTATGACGTAAAACACCAATCAAATAAATAAATAAATAAATCAAACTTACAGCATTAAGGCATACAATGTTAATGTCAAACTTACAGCACTAAGGCATGCAATGTTTACCCTATTTCTTCTAAAATTTGCAACGCCTAGTCTGCTCATTTCAGCCAATATATATGTAATTCTAGCAGGGATAGCAGGAGTTTCTTTTTTCTCACATGGTTAGACCATCTAATGAACAACATACTCATACATTTACTGTTCCAAAAGGCTGGTAAAGAAATGTAATATTCTACTTTCAACACTACCAATATCTGTTCCAAATTTTTGAAGAAATAGTGTAACAGGTGAACATTTTTAGAAGTCAAACTTACACAACAATGTCCTTGAAAGCCTCAAATAGCCCCTTTGACTGGTAATTCAGACCATGTTTTCGGCACAGAGACTGTACAAGTGGCGCCACCTTGTGGTAGTTGTGCCGCGGCATTGTGGGAAATAAACTGCAAAAACAGAATGACAACAAGTTAATAATAAAAATTAACTCTCTCTTTTAAACCTCCTGCAAAATGTGACTGAAGGCTGAGATGGTTTGAACTATACAGCTTCCATGGCAACATACATGTATGTTTCTCACATATATCACATATATCACCACGGTAGTTACAATCAATTAAGCCTACGATCACTTTGAGTGGCCCCTGGCCCCTGCTACACAAAGCAATCGTTGTGTGGCAGTTGATTGTAACTACCATGATGACATATGTTGAAGACGCAAATGTTGCCATGTTAGCTACAATCAACACAGCACTGAGTAGAGAGGCAAACAAAGTAAGCGTAGGTCTACACTATATAAGTTGATTGCAGGTACAGCAGGTAAGGTCAGCATGTCTAACATAGTAGCCTACTACTGCTTTCCAGTCACAGATGTTGATGTGTGTTTCAGTTTACAGAATGATTTATTTATTTATTTGATTGGTGTTTTAGGCCATACTCAAGAATATTTCACTTATACGACGGCGGCCAGCATTATGGTGGGTGGAAACCGGGCATAGCCTGGGGAAAACCCATGACCATCCGCAGGTTGCTGGCAGACCTTCCCACGTACAACAGGAGAAGAAGCCATCATGAGCTGGACTTGAACTTACAGCTATCGCATTGGTGAGAGACTCCTGGGTCATTACGCTGCGCTAGCGCGCTAACCAACTGAGCCGAGGAGGCCCCCCAGTTTACAGAGAAATGATCTTCAAATAATGTACAAAAATCAAAAGAGTCGTATATACTACCAGATGAAAAATACTTAAATAAGGAAGTAAATATATATGTATTTATTTCATTATTGTTTAACGAGTTGATGAAAATGTTTCAATTATATGAAGACGGCCAGTGTTTTAGGTGGAGGAAACCACAGTGCCTTGGAAAACCCCAGTCCTTCTGCAAGATACTGACAAACTTTCCCACATCTGAAGTACACATATTCACACCATTATTGTGGTAAATAAGTGATCTTCAACAAACCTTAGATTACACAAGTGTTGACAAAAGGGTTGTTGACTGTTTACTGTCACCAAGGTCCCACAGGCAGTGAGATCATAGTCTCAAAAAAGCTGGTATTTAACTCATACCTCATGTGTCAGAGCGATTAAAAAGTGCAAGTACCCCTTTAACCAATACCATTTAACCACAAAGCTGCATCTAACTTCGAAAATAAATAAAAACCACTATTTAAAACAAAAACAACCAAACTTTGATTTCAATACTCACTGGTGTTCAATCTGGAAATTAAGATGTCCGCTGAACCAGTCATTGAACCAGGACTGTTTGACGTTACATGTGGCCTTGAGTTGCATGGTCACCCAGTCGAGTCTCTGTTCACGCTCCACAGCCATGGGAATGTGGTTCATCTGAGTTGTCCAGACGAACCAATGGCTTTCCAGGAATCTGAGCAATATCGCACGTAACGAGATTATGACAGGACACTACTGTAGTACTTGATTATATGCAAACATTAATTTTGTGTAGGCGGCCTTCGTGGAAGAGAGGGTTAGCAGGCCAGCGTGGCGCAATGACCCAGAAGCCTTCCACCTAAGCTGTCGCTATGAGTTCAAGTCCATCTCATGCTGGCTTTCTCTCCATCCATAAATGGGCTATGCCCAGTTTCCTCCTATCATAAAGCTGGTTGCCGTCATATAAGTGAAATATTCTTGAGTACGGCGTAGAACACCAATCAAATAATAAACAAATAATAAATTTGAGAAAATGTACAATGGCCTACTGCGCAAAAGCAGGGCGTACACAGCTTGGTCTAGGGGAGGCTACTCAACCAAAAGCACTAAATTCACAAATATTCAGGAGTTATACCCCTTTCTATCAGATCCCCTTTTTTGTTATTCCCAACAAACCTTGAAGATAAGTGATTTTGTGAGACACTGTTACTCTATTTGTCATTTATCAGCAATTTCTATCTCACTTTAAGGTAATTTATTTGTCATTTAGAAGAAATTTATTTATCATTATAGTCTATAATCATTCAATGGAAATTCATTTACATTGACCAAACTGCCAATTTGAGCTCCTTACCTGACAAACAGATACAAGCCTAGAGTTCCCCAAACTCCCAGAAAACAGCCAAATAACAAACAATAATGTAGGAAAAACGATAACATCCATGCCAATTCCTGTAAAAAAAAAAACAGAACAAAAAATAATGACCTTTCTTGTAAATTCTATTTCTATTCTATTCTATTAGTTGGTGTGTTAAGACTCAATTTACTCAAGAATATACAAGATGTACATGTTTGTAGAAGGAGGACACAAGACTGGGTGGTATTTTACTACAACTATCAGCCCATGACCAATCAGGTCGCAGGTTCAAATCCAGCTTTGGTTGTGTCTGTTAAGGCTTTAAGTGCAGAGGTTTGTTCGCTACCTGGCAAAGATCAGTGATTTATTGACCATCGTCATATAGGTGCAAAAACATCAACAAATTAATCAATCAGATAACAGGTTGGATTAAATCCTGGTTATTTTGATAACTGTAACCTTTTTCTTTTTCGCCAGTCTCCTATATTCAGCTGTCTGTAAAATCAGTCATAGCCGTTACCAAAATAGCCTTTTCCTAGTGACATGTAACAACACAAGCTGTACACATTAATATTTTGTATGTCTATACAAGGAAAATGCAGTTGTAATACTTTTTCTAATTCATAGTGTTAAACTCCATAAACCTGGTTTCCACACCAAGACCATCAAATATGGCACTGTCAGAAACAGGGTTTAAATTAAAGTCTATAGCGGTTTTGGTAACTGGCGTCATCCTTCATACAAACATATTAAGCTCCGCCCAACATTCAGCATGCCACTGACTTCTGAACAATGATGACATCAGCCGACTTTTAGGTGCCGAAAACAAGGCTCATGGAGTTTAACATTATAAACTTCAGAAAAGTATTCTAACTTCATTTATCTTTGCAAGAATAGGGATTTCCAAAATATCGACGTGCGAAGCTTTTGTTGTTACAAGTCACAAAAGGAAAGGCGATTTTGGTTGCGACTATGACTGATTTTACAGACAGATGAATATAGGCAACTCGCTAAAAAGAAGTAAACTATAGACACAAATTAAAATGACAACCATCATTCCATCTGAAATCCACCTGCTTTGGTCAATTGGTCCATAGTCTCATTATAAGATGCTAAGGGCAACTTACCCCCCATTTCCTGCGGCTTATCAAAAAGTACGGAATTTCATAGTTGAAGTATAATGGTAGCAGCAGAGGAGGAAGAACTGAGAAAAAACAGAGAAAAGTTGATTAATAAAGATGATGAAAATATTATCAACATGTAGCAAGTTCATAAATTGATAGTAGTATTCTTAATTAGAGGGTTCACAGACATCATGGTCATGTTATTACCTTCATTAGTGAGTGAGTGAGAGAGTGAGTGAGTGAAAGAGAATCATACTTAACAATTTTTTAATCATAAGAGGAATCCTTAGAGTGCATGTAATGTGCCTTCTTGTAACAGGGCGGATTTCTACCGATCTTATCTAGTGCTGCATTGACTGAAATGACCTACCGAGGGCACGTAAGGCCCCCTGGCAAAGCCATTATACTGATACAGGTCAACCAGTCGTTGCACAATACCCTTAATGCTGAAAGCCAAGCTTTGAGTCTTAAATGTGACCCGACACTGGACTGACTCATTAATGTAATTCATGGTAGCACTATACTACATGTATATAAATACACTGTACTATATTTAAATACTTCTAATGCAAGGCCGAAAAACTACATAAAATCCAAAGCATTGCAAATTTAACATCAACTTCCTTTTCAAATGTTCATTTCAATAATCAAATAATGGTACATACATCTACAGTTTATACGGGTTTGAAAGTCACGTGGCAAAATCTATCGTCCGCGATTTATTAATCAGATTTGGGTCAGTACATTAATTGCTAAAATGCTTATTAAGACTGGATACTAGATATTTATAACATCTTCACATTTTAGCAATTTATTACAGAAATTTAGAGATGGAAATCAAATGTGACTATGCCTATCCACGTTGTAATATTTACAGGTAGAAATTTGAGTTGCAGATCAAATGTCAATTAAGAGGTTGTAAAAAAACATCTTTGCCACATTCAGTACTTACATGTAGAAATTTGTGCATCAAACGTCATTTGTGCATATTAATACTTATTTAAGGTATATGGACCAGGTGTGATTTATTTCTTTGATTGGCATTTTACGCCGTACTCAAGAATATTTCACTTATACGATGGCGGCCAGCATTATGGTGGGTGGAAACCGGGCATAGCCCAGGGGAAACCCACGACCATCCGCAGGTTGCTGGCAGACCTTCCCACATACGGCTGGAGAGGAAGCCAGCACGAGCTGGACTTGAACTCACAGCGACCGCATTAGTGAGAGACTCCTGGGTCATAACGCTGCGCTAGCGCGCTAACCAACTGCGCCACGGAGGCCCCCGACCAGGTGTGATAACTGAGAACTCAATCAGGTGCCAATCAGCCCTTCATGCATACCTGTACTCACCTAGGTAGAAATAATTGTGCTGGTAATTATAGGGCATGAATCCTTTCTTTTTCTTCCCAAACTGAAGAAATAGAAAGAACAATATTTTAAGATATACATGTGTGGAATTGTCAATGACTTTAATTTTTGCAGTTTCTAAAATTATGGAGCATTTATATCAAAGATATCAACCACTTTATAAAGTCTTGAAGTCATAATTGACAGAACACAGGTAAACAAATTATTGTCTTTCTCTTGATGGTCATGCATTTCCCCCCCGAGCATCTGCCCAGTCTCCTACCATCATAATGCTGGTCACTGTCCCAGGTGTCATAAATCACCAGTCAAATAAGTAAATAAACAAAATGCTACCAATATCATGTAACACTCACTGAAGAAAACAGAAAAAGTATTTTTCCCAACAGAAACAGCATCTGCATCCTTCACACTCATCCACTCACCTCCACAGGTTCCTGTTTTCTCAACAGAAACAGCATCTGCAGCCTTCACACTCATCCATTCACCTTTACAGGTTGCTGTTTTCCCAACAAAAATAGCATCTGCATCCTTAACACTCATCCATTCACCTCTACAGGTAGCTGTTTTCCCAGCAGAAACAGCATCTGCATCCTTCACACTTATCCACTCACCTCTACAGGTTGCTGTTCTCCCAAAAGAAAAAGCATCTGCATCCTTCACACTCATCCACTCACCTCTACAGGTTGCTGTTTTCCCAACAGAAACAGTATCTGCATCCTTCACACTCATCCACTCACCTTTACACATTGCTGTTTTCCCAACAGAAACAGCATCTGCATCCTTCACACTCATCCATTCACCTCTACAGGTTGCTGTTTTCCCAACAGAAACAGCATCTGCATCCTTCACACTCATCCACTCACCTGCACAGGTTGCTGTTCTATCAGCAGAAACAGCATCTGCATCCTTCACACTCATCTCCACAGGTTGCTGTTCTCCCAGCAGAAACAGCATCTGCATCCTTCACACTCATCCCCCCACCTACACAGGTTGGCATATTCCCAGGAAAAACAGCATCTGCATCCTTCACACTCATCCCCCCACCTACACAGGTTGGCATATTCCCAGGAAAAACAGCATCTGCATCCTTCACACTCATCCACTCGCCTTTACACATTGTTGTTTTCCCAACAGAAACAGCATCTGCATCCTTCACACTCATCCACTCACCTCTACAGGTTGCTGTTTTCCCAAAAGAAACAGCATCTGCATCCTTCACACTCATCCACTCACCTCCACAGGTTGCTGTTCTCCCAGCAGAAACAGCATCTGCATCCTTCACACTCATCCACTCGCCTTTACATATTGTTGTTTTCCCAACAGAAACAGCATCTGCATCCTTCACACTCACCCACTCACCTCTACAGGTTGCTGTTTTCCCAACAGAAACAGCATCTGCATCCTTAACACTCATCCACTCACCTCCACAGGTTGCTGTTTTCCCAACAGAAACAGCATCTGCATCCTTCACACTCATCCACCCACCTACACAGGTTGGCATATTTCCAGGAGAAACAGCATCTGCATCCTTCACACTCATCCACTCGCCTTTGCAGGTTGCTGTTTTCCATGCAAAAACAGCATCTGCATCCTTCACACTCATTCACTCACCTGCACAGGTTTCCATTTTCCCAACAGAAACAGCATCTACATCCTTCACACTCATCCACTCACCTCCACAGGTTTCCATTTTCCCAACAGAAACAGCATCTCCATCCTTCACACTCATCCACTCACCTCCACAGGTTTCCATTTTCCCAACAGAAACAGCATCTGCATCCTTCACACTCATCCACTCACCTCCACAGGTTTCCATTTTCCCAACAGAAACAGCATCTACATCCTTCACACTCATCCACTCACCTCCACAGGTTTCCATTTTCCCAACAGAAACAGCATCTGCATCCTTCACACTCATCCACTCACCTCCACAGGTTTCCATTTTCCCAACAGAAACAGCATCTACATCCTTCACACTCATCCACTCACCTCCACAGGTTTCTATTTTCCCAACAGAAACAGCATCTGCATCCTTAACACTCATCCACTCACCTCTACAGGTTGCTGTTTTCCCAGCAGAAACAGCATCTCCATCCTGATATCTGGGTCTTTACGGATGATGTTAGGCTTGGCATGATGCTGGTAGTGCCGATAATTCCACCAGTCAGCAGAGGCCCCCTGCAGATCAATTCAAAACCGACTGATCAATGGACTGATCAATTCCTAATAAAATGTACCCGATGTAATAAGTGGTTATTTCTTGGATTGGTGTTAAACAGCGTGAGCGATCAGGTTTATAAGTGACAAACCTCAAAACTTAAATCCACACTAAAATTGGCAAGAGCTGGATTCGAACTTGTGACCTCTTCAGCCATGGGCCCGAGAGTCGCAGCACATTAACCATCTCACCAAGATACCGTAATTGTGCGAGTGTTACGTTCAATGACTGATGACGATTATCAATTTCAACATAGATTTGGTAGCTATTAAGCCACATATAAATGCCAAACCTGAGCTCTGCACATGAAACAACCTATATGCAAAACCTGAGCTCTGCACATGAAACAACCTATATGCAAAACCTGAGCTCAGTACATGAAACAACTTGTATGCAAAACCTGAGCTCAGTACATGAAACAACTTGTATGCAAAACCTGAGCTCACTACATGAATCAACTTGTATGCAAAACCTGAGCTCAGTACATGAAACAACTTGTATGCAAAACCTGAGCTCAGTACATGAAACAACTTGTATGCAAAACCTGAGCTCACTACATGAATCAACTTGTATGCAAAACCTGAGCTCAGTACATGAAACAACTTGTATGCAAAACCTGAGCTCAGTACATGAAGCAGCCTGTATGCAAAACCTGAGCTCACTACATGAAACAACTTCTATGCAAAACCTGAGCTCTGCACATGAAACAACCTATATGCAAAACATGAGCTCAGTACATGAAACAACTTGTATGCAAAACCTGAGCTCACTACATGAAACAACTTGTATGCAAAACCTGAGCTCAGTACATGAAACAACTTGTATGCAAAACCTGAGCTCACTACATGAAACAACTTGTATGCAAAACCTGCACTTAATACATGAAACTACTTGTATGCAAAACCTGCACTCAATACATGAAACTACTTGTATGCAAAACCTGAGCTCAATACATGAAACAACTTGTATGCAAACCCTGAGCTCAATATATTAAACAATTGTTATGCAAAACCTGCGCTCAATACATGAAACAACTTGTATGCAAGACCTGAGCTCAGTACATGAAACAACTTGTATGCAAAACCTGAGCTCACTACATGAAACAACTTGTATGCAAAACCTGAGCTCAGTACATGAAGCAGCTTGTATGCAAAACCTGAGCTCCCTACATGAAACAACTTCTATGCAAAAGCTGAGCTCTGCACATGAAACAACCTATATGCAAAACCTGAGCTCAGTACATGAAACAACTTGTATGCAAAACCTGAGCTCAGTACATGAAACAACTTGTATGCAAAACCTGAGCTCAGTACATGAAACAACTTGTATGCAAAACCTGAGCTCACTACATGAAACAACTTGTATGCAAAACCTGCACTCAATACATAAAACTACTTGTATGCAAAACCTGCACTCAATACATGAAACTACTTGTATGCAAAACCTGAGCTCAATACATGAAACAACTTGTATGCAAACCCTGAGCTCAATATATTAAACAATTGTTATGCAAAACCTGCGCTCAATACTTGAAACTACTTGTATGCAAGACCTGAGCTCATTACATGAAACAACTAGTACGCAAAACCTGAGCTCAATACATGAAACAACTTGTATGCAAAACCTCAGCTCAGTACATGCAGTACTTGTATTGAAATAACACCCCTATCATTTACTTTTACACTGATTCCACAGCGTAATTTACTGTTATTTAATATGCATTGTTATTTAATAGCTCACTGTTCTTTACACGAATGTACATTAATGATTACTGAGCTCAAGCTTATTTCTGGATGGAATACGTACAGGTTTTAGGACATTCACAAATCTAAGATGGTGACTTCAGATAATCAGTCCAAATGCATCATTATTTCTTCAGGGCACAATATAATTCAGCTACCAGCTCAGACCTACGTATACTCGCCTTCAAAAAGTTGATGATGAAAATGTGCACAATGTGGTTCCATTTTGACTTGCGGAAGACGGACAAGTGACCAAAATCATGTTGGGACCAGCCAGCCTGAGCCTATGTGGAAATGTAGAGGTAAGGAGTTTCTGATAAGTCATACATGTTGAGTCTGACATATCATTCTCAAGAATTTAGCAGTTGACATGGTTGAGTAAGATGTGCAGAACATGTTATGATAATTATTCAACTTTCCCTTTCTGTTATGATATGGAGACGTCAAGTTAACAGGTACATGAATTGGATTTTGTGATTTATGGCCAAGCAACAATTCAAAAATCAAATAAACATTGAAAAAAAGTTTAATGTTTTTACAGTTTTCTTATTTTTCAGGGTTTCCCAACAAAGCAAGTACCAGTATGTCGTCAACATTACTAAAAAAAAAAGCTGACTGAACTGTCCACATTTTCAAGAAAATAGACGATTTTTCAGTTTTGTTTTTATTTTATACCCTCTACCGATTTTGAAAAAGGATTTATTCAACCTGTAAAGCAAAACTAAAATGTAGCAATATAATTAAAGCAACATGACGTAAAGAAGGCAACATGAAGTAAAGAAGGCAACATAGTAAAGAAGGCAACATAGTATAGTAAAGAAGGCAACATGAAGTAAAGAAGGCAACATGAAGTAAAGAAGGCAACATAGTATAGTAAAGAAGGCAACATACATGTACATGTAACATATCAACAGTTTCTCAAACTTAATCGCAGTTCTCACTCACTGACTTAAGGATACCCGAAAAAGAATTAACTCTAAAACCAGTTACCAGCTTAACACCCAGGACCCTGTCCAATGAGCGATTGTGAGAAATGTCACTGCTGACATCACCATTTCAAGCTTCTTAATTTACTCAGTTTCTCAATTTCTGGTCTGAAAGCTGAAGGTCTTAATACAAACACTGCCATTGCATTAAAGAAATTTTTGCATCCCAAGAAGAAAGGTTAGACGCTTTTGTGTCTTTTTCCTTTATTCTGTAATAAGCTAGACCAGTGAAATTATGAACACTGCCAAAACAAATAATGAGTGAAAGAGCTTAAGGAGCTTGTGCTTCTGTGCATTCAAGTGATTCATACTTGAAGAATCATCTGACAAATATGCTTCATAAGCCCTTTAAGGCAACATAATACGGAGGCTGGCAACGAACATAATTGAGACAGGCAACATAATTATTGTCTCTGCACACCTGTAGGGTCATTATCAACCTCACCTGAGCCGTTACCAGGGAGAGAGGGACATTCTCTTCATAATAAATACCCTACTGAACATCGAAAATCTCAGATACCTTTTATAAACCAATTCAAGCCTCATAATTGAGGTATGCAACGTAACTATTCCCTCTCTGCATTCCCAGTGAATTAATTATCAGTCTCACCTGAGCTGTTACAAGGAAGAGGGAAGCCAGGAGGAAGGGTACCCAGCCTGTACCCATGCAGTAGAAAATCACCCAAGCGATGAGCTCAAATAGGAGTATCTGCCCCACTGTCAGCAGGAAGAAAATTCTGTCTGCTTTAAACAGGTTCATGTCTTCCAGTTTCTTCCGCAAGTCCCTGAAGTCTTTCATAAGTGGTGTCTGTAAAACGGAATGAAAGTGAAAAATTTGCTCACAAAAAAAGTCATGGTTTTAAATTTCAACATAAGTCATGTAAGCAATGAGGGACATTAAATGAAGACCCTGTTTAAAGAGGTCATTACTCATTATAGCCCAAGGTAATTATTGATTCATTTGGTGTTACTTATATCATGAGAGGAATCAAACTTATTGGCATTAGTTCTCATACAATACACTCTGAGTAACCCTCTCAATTCTACCACTGTGTCCAGGAAGACTCATGGAGTTATCTCCCCCTGGTTCACTGCCCAATGTCTTACAGTCACTAATATGCTGCCACAGCGTAATGACCCAGGAGCCTCTTACCAATGCGGTCGCTGTGAGTTCAAGACCAGCTCATGCTGGCTTCCTCTCCGGCCGTATGTGGGAAGGTCTGGCAGCAACCTGCGGATGGTCATGGGTTCCCCCAGGCTCTGCCCGGTTTCCACCCACTATAATGCTGGCTGCTGTCATATAGGTGAAATATTCTTGAGTATGGCATAAAGCACCAATCAAATAAATAAATAAATAAATAAATAAATAAACAAATAAATAAATACAGTCACTAATCATCTTTCAAGTAATGTTAATACTGTTGGTTTTGTTTGATTGGTGTTTTATGCCATACACAAAAATATTCCACTTATACTGAGGTTGCCAGAATTACAGTGGGATGATACGGGGCAGAGCCCAGGGGAAACCCACAACCACCCGCAATTTGTTGGCAGACTTTCCCACTTACGACCAGAAAGGAAGTCAGCATGAACTGGAATTGAACTCACAGCGACTGCGTTGGTAAGAGGCTCCTGGGTCATTACGTTATGGCAGCATATTAGTGACTGTAAGACATTGGGCAGTGAATCAGGGGGAGATAACTCCATGAGTCTTCCTGGACACAGTGGTAGAATTCAGGCGGTTACTCAGAGTGTATTGGTGAGAACCTCCTAAGTGATTGTGCCTCGCTGGCACGCTATGTTACTGTTGACTGTTATATGTGATGCAGGCTAAAAGGATAACATTATGCATTTTCATTTTTTGTTTCAATCTGTCTGGATGTGAAAAAAATGTTTTTCTTTTATCACAAACCAGACAGAAAAACATTGACGAGAGATAGATACACATATATAAATGGCTAGAACAAACCAGCAGCTGAAACACATTTGAGTTAATTCAGTAAAACCATCCACTGTGTAAACTCCTTGAAAAAAAAAACAAAAAAAAGAAACAAAGAAAATTCTTACTTCCGTGATTTCATTTGGGGCCAGTTGTCCAATCAGCAGAGGTTTCAGAAACTTGGACACCAACTGTTTGTCATTGTGAAAACCAACCCAAGCATCCTGAATATGTAAATACATCAGTGTAATACAGATCGAAAATGAACAAAAAATATCCAGTCTTTTTCAGATCATTTCTTCCCTGGTTTTATTGCAGCTATTTAAGTTAGAATCGACGTCCAATATTCAAAATAACATACTGCCATTGAATAGAAAATGCCATAACAATGAATGTGCACAAAAATGCATGTATGCCATGTTAATTAGGACATTGGGGTTTTGTGTCCTCGGGGTTTTATGTCCTAATTAACTTGGGGTTTTAAGTCCTAATTAACTTGGGGTTTTAAGCCCTAATTAACAGTTTTTCAGCCATACGATGACTAGGAGTAATTAAATGTATACAGATATGAGGTGTCTTCTTGTGGCAGGGCAAGTACACCAAAGTACTGCCACCACTGAAGCACATGACATTCCACTTAAATTGTAACATAAGGCCATGCCTAAATATTACTTGTTTGTCATAACCCAACCTTGCCATCCGTATCAGAAAAAAATAGAGTCTGTCAGTAACATGTATGAATTTTTCTTCTTTTATTCTGGCTAAAGCCACACCAGTTTATCTTTATGTTTTAAGGCACAATGATTTATTTCAGTGCTTGAGGAGGGTATAAATTAACATAAAAATAAATGAGACAAATCCTCAAAATTATAAAAATGTCTGACGAAACAAAAGGTAGATTTTCAATTTTATTTTATTCACTTTTCGATTACAAAGCGTCAGCTTGCCCGTAAAACACAAAATGAGACTCAGGTTACCTAATGAAAATGATAGGCAGATAATCTTTTTAAAAAAAGGGCCCATTTTTGATAGGTCAGTTTGTCAGTTGGGTTATCCCCAACAAAAATGCTTGCAATGATGGCCTTATTTCAGTCTTATCATGACATCACAATGTTTTACTGTAGAGCAACGGATCCCTTGCTAACAGATTTATAGTGCTGCTTAAATGGAATGCCATGCTGAAGACACCAGACAAGACACCCGGAAATTACTGTTGTAGTGTGATGTTATGGGCTTACTAACATCTGGCCAATTAGTACTTGACCCATCAATTTACATGTGTTGTGGGCTCCAAGTAATGAAGCACAAAAATCATAGGTGTGACCTGACTCAGATTTGAACCACTAATGTTATGATTACAAATCAAGATGTAGGCTCTTAAACCACGTGGCCATCATGTAAATGAAATTTCACTGCATTTAATTATGATGTACCATAGCTTATCCCTGGCAATTTAGTAAAGAAAAAAAAACAGAATAAACAAGCCTTTAACCTGTGAATGTGAAAATGTGAACTGCTCTATAATTTACATACAATTAAAGGGAAAAAAATAGAAAACTACCGGATTTACACTACACCCAATACCTTGTATAAATTATTCCTAATTCAATTGCACTCATCCATTCTTTCCCAGGTCAATACATTTCGTCTCTCCTCATTTAAGAGCATTACATTAAATTTAAATCTGATTAACACATACCAATAAGATTAACATGTTCGGCTGTGCATATCAGCTTGCTAATCCCAGCTGTGTCTACAGGTAGGCCTATAAACAGGGCTAAGTAGTTCGCGCTGCCTACGTCCATGTCATAAGTATTCCATTATTAACTCAAAAACGTCCTTTTATTCAAACAAAAAATGATAACTACTTACCGTCGCGTCTTCCCCAGCATAGTGCCCTAAAAGTCTGCCCCCACCGGGGTGTTTCCGGGCCCAGTTTGTGACATTGTATACCTTGCTGTCTATTACAAGCCAGCTGTCATTTCTCGCTGTGTGTTTTCTGACTTCTTCCCACGTGTACATTGGCAGGCTCACAGGGCTGCTTTCGTCGTCCCGCTGACACATGTTCTCAGCAAAACAATGTCGGTGTCTTAGACAAATTTAGACAAAAATGACCTGATCTCCTTCGGCCTTCGAAAAGTAAATCCAGTTACCCTTTTCAGCAATCGCTGACTATCGCCGGTTTGTTTTTCTTGATTCTGTCTCGCGCCATCATCGGATGATGCCGAGCGACCCCTGACCTCAAAAGGCCTTGACCGAGCTTTGTCCTTAAGTGGCTCAGTGACCTAGTAAATGGCGACCTGCCAGCTAAAAAAAGAAAAGGTTGGTTTAGTTTCAACATCTGCACGTGGTGCACCGACACATACCTTATGTCATTGTGAACTTCACCGTTAACTATATGGGGCTTCATTTCCTCAGGAAAATATGTTAGATTATATCTGTTTGTTTGGTAATGCAATGATTAAACACATTTCTGTATTAGGCAAAAGATTTCAGTTTTCAAAAGATTATGTAATTTTTATGTTAACATACACCCGTTGTCTGCGTTTTTTATGTTTTTTTTATGTTTTTGTTTTTTTTTTTTTTTCATTTTTTTTACCCTTCACAAAATATCAGCCTCGTCTGTGTACGTGTTACCGTTCAAAATATGTGATCGTGTTCATACTGACGTCGCTTTATAACGTCTTAAAAACTTCAGGATCATTTTCTCTATAATTTGTACAGGTACGATTCGGATATTTTCTGAAAGAGGAAATAGTAAATATGGCTTTTTGGGGCCAAAAATATCCGGTGTAAATGTACCGTAGCTCTTTAAGGCGTAGCTCTAACTCACATGATTTATGGAAATTATGTTTCCAGATTATAACTTACTAATTTCTAATTCATTCTTAATTTCAACAATTTGGTAAAAAAAATTATATTAAAGCCTACACATTGTATAAATATTTAACTAATCTTCATACTAACAAAATATACGGTGATCTGATACAAGATTTGACCTTCGATTCAGATCAGATGTTCTAGACACATGTTTGTTTTTTATGCACTTTGTCCTGTACTGGTACTTTCCACTCGATAACTCTCAAGCAGATTATCTGGCGTCAGTGAAGCACTCTCGACTGATAAATAACTCGTCTCCTGTCTATAGCCGAAATTCTTCTCACCCAATCAGGACAGAGATAGGGATTTTTTTTTTTTTGTCTTCGGGCCAATAAGCGCTGTTTAAACTCGACTCTTTTCTCCAGGCACAGACGTACGTGTGTACATGTTTCACAGCGCTGGAATCGTCACAGCCCAATCATCGTATGCCATGTGCACCGTCTCGTGTTCAATGTTTCTACATATACAGCCTGTTTTGGAGTGTGTCAACATTCTAAACACATAAGTCAGTGAGTGTGTCAAGGGCTTGGTTGATTAACTGTGTACAGGCATTCACACACTGACCTATACAAACCAATGCACAAAGCTTTCAACACCTTATCTTATATATAAAGAATGTTCTGTAATTTTGGAAGAAAGATAAACGAAGAGGCAAATTCTGTTTATTTGTTTTTTATTTAATTAACTGGTGTAAGCTGCACGCGGTCAAAAGTAATAGGTGAACTAAAATGTTATATGCATTATATCGACCGTAAGACCCTTTCTCTTTCGCACGAAGCGTTAGTCTAGTTGCGGAGTTGGGTATTTCTTATACATCGAGCAACGCAGTTGCGAGAGTTGCGGAGAGAAACAGACCCAGTGTGTAGCATTGACGGCAAGGAACATTTACTGCTGTTAACATAAATCGACATAAATCTGCATCAGCTACATGTTTCTACAAATAAACTACCCCATTCCTATGTAGGCCTGACCAAAAATTGAATATGACATGAACACAAATTGATAAAAAAGGACAATTTCAGGGTCTGCTGTACTGTGGCGCCCAGCTCGATAACTCACGAAATGCTCGGAAAATGTGATGTTTTTTTTTTCAGGAATAGACTTGGTTTGGATTGGACCTTTTTGGTTGGGCGAGTCTCACACCTGCCTAGTTAAGTACAGAGATCACACGGTTGGCGTCGATTTATGTTGGGGTTTTAATGCGCCTGTGAACAGACATTAAGGCTGCTTCTCTCCTCAACTCTCGTAACTGCGTTCCTCGATAAAAGTTATCTCACTCCCGATCCGCAAGTAGCGTGAGTCCAGAGGCTGCTGACATGCCTTATGTTCTGCGGTGAATATTCCCAGCTTTTTATGACCAGTGAGGTTACAAAGCCTAGCGATACTAAGGAACTGGTCCTGTTAGATTTATTTATTTATTTGATTGGTGTTTTACGCCGTACTCAGAAATGTTTCACTTACAAGACGGCGGGGTCCAACTGGACAAAGCCGGCTTACGCGTAGAAGTTACAAGTTGTAATTTATAACTTCATTCTGCACTTAGCTTACCTACTTTAGTTTGAAGTCACAAGCTGACCTTGTAACCTCTAGCTAAAGGTCTCTAGTGTTTAAAACAAAAGTTTGAGAAAACCTTGCGACGATGAGCATCTAGCGATGTCTGACTACATTCAGTTTTAACAACGCTAAGGTCATTAGGGTCATTAGGGTGATGAGGCAGGAAGTGATGTCAGAAAACGCAAACGCTTGACATGAAGTGAGGATAGGGATCTGCACATGCGCCATAATAAGTATGTCGTGCTTGTAGAAATTTGCCAGTGCCACCGGGATACCAATATTCGCAGATTATAACATAATCCTAGGTTACAAGATTTTAACCATTTAGAATGCTGAACATAAGACATAAAGGCGTTAATTTAACAAATGATATAAAAACAATTTAGAAAGTGTTAACCTAATATTATAAATGCTTCCCCTCTCCTGCCACTGCCAAATGTTGGATTTAGGGGCCTAATATTGTTAAAGTTATAACATTTCAGTTTTAAGAAAGTAAATAATTATATGACGAAAGTAGTATAGCCCTGACTAATGTCACGGGTTCGAAACCAGTTTCAGCTGCCTTGGCAGAAGTCATAATATGAAAGTCTGTTTTCTAGAGTTATTTTAGAATGTATTCTGTTATATTAACGTTATATTTTGTCACATTCAGATTAGTGGAATAATCTGCTACAGTAACAAAATATATTCTATCATCATTCAGACAACTGATTTTCTATTAAATTTAGCACATTATGCTTTTGAGAGTACCCATATTAGTTTGAGCTCGGTTGTGCCGCGGTTTTTTCTGAGTATAACACTTGTTTGAGTGACATTTCAAGAAACTTAGTTTGCTTTTCATTTGGTAAATCTATATATCTCGATCTACATTTATGTCATCGTCAAGAAATACAGGGCAGATTTCAGATAAGAAGCAATTTATAACAAGTTGAATAAAGTTTACATCAGCTAAAACAGTTTACAGTCACAAAGACAAATGAAACAAAGAAAAACAGTGAAAGGAGCTGTCTGAACTAAGGTAATTCTTTCCCGGCTTTCGCAAAGTTTTTGGTCTGGATAGATAGATATTCAGCCACAAAATTTGTAAACAAATGTCCACAGGGGGCCAGAGACCCTGTTATTCTCAAACTTATTTTAATTTACCGTATGCTGGAAATCAAGGCGACTACATTGCGTAGAAAACCGCAAACAAAATCACTGTATTACACTGTCTCAGCCTATCCACCTTTGTGAAACCTGGAAGTGTGAAAACTTGCATTTTTGTAAACAACAAAGACAAAACTAGCATTGCATACAAACGTTTTATTGCTTATCAGCTGTAACGCTAGGTATGTAGGAAAACCAGAAGGTTGGTTGAACGACTTGAAGGCTTCTATACAAACATCAGCTTCAATCTTTGACATAAAATAATGCGACTTCAAGGCTTTACTATCGTACACTTCCATTTCTTAAATTTGCCAAACTCAGCTAGCGGCCAAATAAAAATAGCACAGTTTTAATGTGTGTTTATATACAGGTATACAGTGACAACAAAAGCGTACCTGTAGCACCTTTATACTTTTTCTAAATTCGTAACATAGCAGTGGTAAAACTACAGATATGCACCTTTAAAATGTTTTAAACATAAAGCATCGTCCAGCGTGATCTGACTATTGTTGTCCTACAATGAATGAGTAACACCATGAAATTTGTGCACAAAACCTCACTGCAAAGGCAGACATGGACGTATTAGTAAAAACTACATAGCTTACACGTGATAAAGTTACCCATAACCACCCACACCGGTACATTGTGCCTTTCCCTTTCTTTCTAGCAAAGTTTTCAACAGCAGAGTTTCGAAAATGCCATAGTTTATTGGTGTACACTCTTAAAGTGCAAAGTTTTTTTTAGTGTTAAAATGATACAATACGTTAAATGTTATAAAATGTCTATATACGATGTAACGTCAATTTAAATATTATAGATCTCGATATTTGTACATAGTGCTGCCTCACTGGAACGCCATGCCGAAGACACCAGGAATGACATGTCATTTTACATTTACATTTGAATAAGGAAGTGCTTAATAAATCGAATGTCTGAGCATCTCCACGAATTTTTGTTTACTTTGACCGGCTTTCAGTCCTCACTCGGGAAAGAAGGCCTCGAGTGGCACGAAAACTAAAAGCGTTGCAAATTTTTTACTAGTCCAGAGTTCGTGTTCAGTTTTTTACAGATAACCCTTGAAAAATGTGCTAAATGCATTTTAACAGTGTGTACTGAAGTTTTCTCTACAAAAGAGGGAATTTTTATCGATAAACATAAACCGATTATTGATATAAATGATATGAAGTTTTACATTCACAGTAAAAGTTATATGAATAAAAAATCTGAATGTGAAGAATATATATTAAAAAATATATTATTATGCATACAGCATCGATTTTGCTTCAACACAGTCATGTGTTCAACTTGATTATGCGCACAACACTGCATGTTATGCGTACAACATTGTTGCGAATACAACACGATTATACGTACAATGTGATTATGCGTCCAATATTGTTATGCGTCCAACACTGTTATGCGTTCAACATCGTCATGCGTACAACATTCTTGTGCGTCCAACAAAGATAGCCTCTCCAACATCACCACCTTTTTCAAGGTAGTGAACACCTCATATTCCAAAGGTTCGCTTAGGTCCTTTGCTCGTGCGGAGCGGGAGGCAGTGGGCACGAAGGTGGGTTATCCATCTCGTCCTGGGTGATACTTTGCTCACTTACGCCAGTGGGCACTGGGTTGATACTTTGCCCGCTAGGGTGTTGTGGAGGGTATGGTTCTGTCGGTCTGTCATTGATGGTGGAGTAGAGCTCCAGAGCATGAATGTAGTCCTCAGGGTCAGATCTACACATGTCTGGGTAGAGGTCGTCTTTACCTTTACCTGGAAAGAACACGACTAGCATGTAATAAGGAAGTTGTGCAGTATATGGACTAAGCCACGACTTGTTGTACGAATTCGTCTAATTCGACAAGTGAAACAAAAACCGCTCCAAAAATGTTTTACAACGTTTTCTTACTCTTAAAAATAATCCGTTAAATTTAACAGAAATTTTGTTGTCTGAGCGATACTAGAATGTATTCTGTTGTATCGCGGGTGATTATTCTGTTAAATATAGGAGAAGTATTCATTAAATCAGCAAAAAGATTGTATTAGACTAAAAGACATTACGCTGAATGTGACAAAGTATTATGTTATGATAACAGAATGCATTCTAGCATCACCCAGACAACAAACGTTCTGTTAAAATCAACAGATTTTTTGTGTGTATTAGGTGTAACATTTTGTAAAACGTTAGCTTATAATTCTGAATGAAGTGCTAATCTAAGATTATCTTTCCCCCTTAATTCCCACCTGATACATTTCAAAAGTTTAGCTACATTTAAATTCAGCTAGTAAAAAATTCTAAACTAAGAGGTAAAGGCACATCCGGGAAAAGTTTTCTGTGGTCTTTGTGCTGATGTTGACATTAACCTTTTGTTTATTTCCGCGTTCATTACTTGTACAAAAAAGCAATACACGAATTGGACATTTTTATATTTCTTTCCCAGTTTCAGCATTTTTAATATAGAACGATGTAAGTGATTTACGACATATATTCAAGAACTGTCGACCTGTAACGGCTGTACGGTTTTTGGACAGAGGAATGCTCACAGTAAAGCACCTCCCTTATCCATGCAGATGACTCATGGGAATGCCTTCCGTTCAACAGTAGTGAATATTGTGTCGATGGAGTCATTCCGTTCCAGTCAGACGCTACAAGTCCCCATTCACTTTGAAGATATGGCTACAGAGTTATGTCCCTTGTCATCGTAATGCTGTCGCTTTTCAGAATCACATTTAATATAGGCTAGCACAAACATGAAAGGGAAATGTTTCTACACGATGGTACCGGTATTAACCCTTCAAGTACTGAAATTACAGGCTCATAGTAATTTTGACCGCGTGCAGCTTACACCAGTTAATATATACCACAGAGACGTAATGTCTTTTATATTACACGTAACGACCACAGACACGTACGTTCCTAATGTCTTTTGAGAGCCCGAAATTTGAAACACGATTTACCTATTTAAGTTTTAACCACCTCATAAATGTTTATGACTTCTCACTAACTTTTGTAACCGAAAACTATGCTTTTTGAAGAAAACTTAAAATTTTGATTTATAAAATCAGACATGGACTTTTGGAATCAACAATTGCTATCCATTTTCGTAACTGATGGTTTAAATGACCCACCTCTGGGTGGTGTGGTGAACTGCCGGTAGACGAGGACGATGATGATGACGATGCAAATAACGACCACAACACCAAGGACGCCACCCACGGTCGGTATCAGCGGTGCAGCACTGTGTAACGAAATGAAACATTTCTGACATTATAACGATGAAATTGTTAATGTGAAGTATGAAACACCACTAAGCAGTACCCACCAAACCCATTATTCCGATATATTTTTTCAGAATTTTCAACCGAGTTAAATGCTTTTAAAAGATGGAATTCTGCAAAGGTCTGGAAGTGTTCGTTTAATTGCATAAAGAATTTATCTAGAAGAACCACCCCGGCTTAACTGAAGACCAGGAAATTCTGTATTAGCCAGTGATTTATATTTGTGTGTCCGACTGCCTGTCCTTTTTTCTGTCTGTTTGTCTGTCTTTGCGGACATATTAGAGGATTTGGATGAAATTCTGCGCTCTGCTTGGCCTTGGGCTTAACACCAATTCATTCAAATTTTTGCGACGGCCTGAATCTGATTTCGGATACAGGAATTTATTTTAAATCGATGGTAGACCACTGCTAGACAGGACAGAAAAGCAGAGTATTGCCCCTTTGTTGCGGAGGCCTTTGTACATTTATAGCCTTGATGGAGGTTTGCCCCTTCTGTCTGTGAAGTTTTGTTAGTAAATAAGATATATGAACTTTGCGTATACCTGTAATTCTGCGCTGATGGCGGACCACTGTTGCAGAGGTTACATTCGCGTTCATTCGGACACACCGAGGACGGAAATTCCATACCATTGGGAAACTTCAACTTGTCTTTTTCCAGGGAGAGTCCTTTGTCTTTACTCCAAAATCCAACCTATATACGAACAAAAAACAATAATTTAGCATCTCAGAGGCCTCAGACATTGTCTTTACAATCGCCAATTTCTATATTTGTGGAAATATGAACATGACAGAATGAATGACGTTTTATGCGTGGCACTATATTTGAACTCATGAGTGAAAGAAACCTGAAAGAATGTGAACGAAACCACAGCAACACGCCGATACCCGAAAAACGTGACTTAATTTATTTATTTGATTGGTGAATGTTCACTTATACGACGGCGGCCCGCATTATGGTGGGAGGAAACCGGGCACAGCCCGGGGGAAACCCACGACCATCCGCAGGTTGCAGCCAGGCCTTCCAACATACGGCCGTGAAGGAATCTAGCATGGGCTGGACTTGAACTCACAGTGACCGCATTGGTGAGAGGCTCCTGGGTCATTGCGCTGCCCTAGCGCGCTAACCAACTGAGCCATGGAGGCCTCCAAAAACATGACTTAAAATCGCAGTCAACCTAGCGGAGCTAGATTTGAACGCACGACCTCATTTGTCTTCCGGAAGAAGTAATCCTTACAAACGTATGGGTTTGGCAAGCTTCCAAATTACTAATAGTGTGTACCTTTTATATGACCAAAACACACAAAACTATGACGTCCGAACTATGACAAAACTATGACGCAATCGTGGTAAAAGCTACGCGAGATACCTCACTATACTCACTATATTTTTGTTTTTCAAAGGATTACAAGGAAGTAATGTGCTGTATGGCCCTTCAGCTAATCCACACCTCAATGTACCTCTACTTGAACATATAACTACTGCATTCAACAGACCTTGTCTGCATAAGAAACACATCGGTATCCACAAAGATATATAACGTTAAACTAAATAACTTTGAAACGGAAATGAGTTATAAATCAGGCAACTCAAATCTTAAGTCAGATTTTGATTTAGCCCTCGTTACGGCGGGTAATTATAGATTAAGTCACACAATAGGAACAGCACACAGTCGGTAGGCCTAATGCATGGATTTGGCTATGCTTTGCAGGCTTTGCAATACATAATTCACGGCACGGCGTCACCCGGCCAGGGTTCAACAAGCTAGTCAAAAGGTCCAATTTTAATTGTTGTTTTTAAATGTGATAGTTTAACATAATAGTTTATTAAATGCAGCTTACAGACTAACACCGTACGTGGGAAGGTCTGCCAGCGGATGGTCGTGGGTTTCCACCGGGCTCCGTCCAGTTTCCTCCCACCACAATGCTGACCGCCATCGTTTAAGTGAAATATTCTTGAGTACGGTGTAAAACACCAATCAAATAAATAAATAAATAAATAAATAAATACAGCCTAACATAACATCAATATTGTGTTAAGGGAACATTTAGTGGAAAATAAAGTCGTCTGAGTTCTCCTTTAAGACATACAGACTACCAGAGTATATCATTCAAAACGTATAGGTATGAACATGAAGATCTATGAATGCATTCTCCAAAAGTATCTTGAAACGAAGTGTTTCAAGCAAAAAATATGCATGTCTTCTTCACTTCAGACTACCGTACAATGTGATGTTTTGAAACCATTTTACTCGCTTGGAAAAGACTTCTAAAAACGTTTATCGACCTATTTTCCTGGACAGTGCTTAGTGGTGTTTCACCTGATGCATACTTCATTTCAGTATTTTCTTTACTTTTAACAAAATCACGTGATGCCCACAGATCTCGATTCCAACAACAGAGGGCGCTTGCGTGAATAGCAGACGGAATTGCTGTCTGACCTGTATCTTCAATAACATTGCACTTAAGATTCCATTCAGATAATGAAGGTAATCAATTAAGATCTTATAATTAAGAGAAAATATCTCGTAATTAACGGGAAAATCCGTAAGGGCTTCCGTACTGACTCCGTATTTTTTCTCTCAAATATTTTAGTTCCTCTTTAACTTTTTGTGTGTTACCAAACTAAGAAACTAAGGAAACTAACAAAGGAAGTCTCTGATCCTGCATATCAAATTCTCATCTAATACAAAAGGAACCTACGCAAAAGATCATGACAATGAGATACGCGTTTTCGACACATACATGTAACTGTATACAGGGCAATGTAGACGTGGGTTGACCCCGCAAGCATAACACAAATTGTCAAAAATCAGCCAACGGCTCAAATAACGACAGCTGAAAAGGACGGTATAGTGTAAAGGAGCAGATATCCGCCCTCATAAAAACGTAATCGCAGAACTACTTTTCATTGTGCTAGTATTGTCCGTGTCGGTAAATTCCGTGGATTCCCCTAACGTTTCCAGCGGCAAAACCTACGTCTAAGCTCTAAACGTGATAGAAATCCGATTCTTGTTTTTGCAAGAGAGCTATTCAGTAGTTGAGGGGTTAAACAAGTGTATGCAGGCTGATTTTACACAACATCTCAATTATGGTGTCAATTTTGGGACAAGTCTTGGCATCCAAGATTTATGTTTCACAATTGTCACATGTAGCTCTATCTGAAACCGTGGATACGGGGTGTATAAGCATCTTTGTTTCTTATGCCAATTATGTAAAAAAAGTCAGTGATGTTAATGACAATTTATTAGATGTGACTGTTACTCAGTGATGTCTAATAAATTGCCATTAACGTCACTGATTTTTTTTACCTAATTCTATTTAAGCTAGTGCGTTGTAAGTTGTTATTTTAAATGTGGAGAAATCATAATAAAACATGCAGTTGAGATGAAAGAGTGCGAAAAGTTAGTCGTAAATGTGGTCTTCAATATTTTTTTTTTCAATTTTTCTTTCACGAGAAGAAAACAGTTAAAAATGATTTTTGTATGGTGGATAATTGGGACCACCATTTGGTACATATAGTCTTTGTGTAATAATGGTATCAGAGAGGATGTAACACATGTTTAATAAATATATTCGCGCTAGAATTGGGTCCTTTTAGCTAAGAAATGCGTTCAACATGGATTTTCATGATATTTTTAATATATTCATAAATATCATCACAATTCAGATTACATGCCTCGGTCTTGATATAAACGATAAACTTGCACTGAAATAAATTTATTAGGCATGCATCACGCCGTTAATTAGGACATTATTAAGCAAAGACGATAAATACCGAAACATGGTCCCAAATACCCACCATACAAAAATACTTTCAGCCATCCTTTTTCCCATGAGACCACATTTGCAATTAAATTTGACGCCCTTTCATCTGACATTTGCATCATTGTTATGTTTTCTTCTCATTAAGTATTAACAGCCTGACTGTGGTAAGTAGACAAGAGGTCGGGTTTCACCGTTTGTATGTGACCATTTGACAACTATCACACTGTCGTGGCTGCTCTGGTTTTGCTCTCCAAGGTATATACAAGCTTTACGAACAGTTGCAATCAAAGGGCGACCTATAAGCCTCTATACTATTTTGTATTTGAGCTGGATATTATGCACGGATAACAGGTTTAAGATTGTAATAGGGTGATATGCCTAGAATGTCAACAGTCCAGCTTCCTTAAACTGTGGAGTTCTTCTCTCTTCCATCTTACCAGCTTTATTTGCAGTTTATATAATTATGTTTTACACATTCCTTTGGGAACCGGTGTTTTAAGCTGTGTTTGAAATGGATTTTGCGAAAATCAACTCAACTGGAACACTCCTTCATGGCTCACGCGTATAATAGGACTACCTGACGGCATCATTAGAAACTGTTCACTCTCAGGTAACTGTATTTTTCTTCAAAATTATGTAGATTTATAAGAGATTGTGATGCTAATTTTATTCATGCAGCTGGTCTTTGAATACATTGTTTTAACCATTTGCGGTCTGAAATTTGACTTGAATATACTTCATTTATTATATGACGCTTTGATTGGGACTTTTTGATTGGGTGCAACTTTTTAAGTATTTATATATACATGAACAGTTGGGAAAAAAACACATTTTCTTAGATACATTTAAGGTAGGCCGCTTACTTTTGATTCTTTTGCAGAATATTACATTGTTGTCGCAGATCTGGTTTTAATCTTTATGCTGTATAGTTTTTTGTATTTTTGGACATGGGACTATATAAACAATCCTGCAACAAACATAACTTGAGAAACCTCAGGTGCTACCTGTGTTAAGACACGAACAGTAAATAAGAATTTGAGTTTGAAATGTAACTGAAAAGAGACTCCAGGATGTGCTAGTGCATCACGTGCTATAGACACCCTATTGTTCAAACAAAGATATTATAATACCTTACATTTATAGTCGTAGGTCTGTTCTGTAATAATACTAAATAAATCGAGAGAAATCGTAAAAAGTTTCGCAAGCTTTCAACCCTCGTGCCGGAATCTTTGTCAAGGAGTGTCGAATGTTGTCAAGCCTTTTACAGTTCCTTGTCTCTATTTCATTATTAACTTTGCATGTTGTTTTATTGGTTGACCTGTTGGACTGTGATTTGGATATCCCGCTTAATATTTTAGGTATTTGTAGAATTATACAGGTATGTAGGCTACTGCATAAAAAAAAACAAAAACAGAAACGTCAACAGGGAAGTGTCGAGTTGAGATCATCTCAATTCTAACTTCTTTATAAACAGTCATGCACAGTCTTTTATTGTCGGGAAAGACTCTCAAATTTATTCAGATTCTATTTGCTGACAGATTTTTTTTTAAATTTTAAATTTGCCCATGGGAATATGTTTCCGACAAAGAGGTTATCTTTTTACTACCGTTTATTCGTCTGTCTGCCTGTCAGCAACTTTGCGGAAAAGGGCTAAGAGTATATGTTCCCTCTTGCGCCGCGGCGAGGTGAGGCAAAATATCACAACGGGGATTCTTGTGCGAAGTACTGTTTACACTGGCATGGGGTTTAACGTCGTACTTAAGAATTTTTCAGACATATGACGACGAAGGACTCCTTAGAGTGCATGCAATGTGCCTCCCTCTTGCCGCACGGATTTCCACCGCTCTTTTATCTAGTGCTGCTTTACTGAGACGACAGACCGAAGGCCATTAAGCGGTCCCGCCCCGAGCCATTATACTGATACGGGTCAACCAATCGTTGCACTATCGCTTTCATGATGAAGTTACAGCTTCCTCTTTTAAGGTCTTAGATGTAACACGACCCAGGATTGATCCTGGATCTACCGCCCCCGAAGCGGACGCTCTACCAACTGTGCTATTGGGGCCGGTTTTACTGAATGAAGTTTAATGGTTTTGCTGTAGCTCTTGGGAGAAATTTGGGCACCATTAGATCAGCATAAGATCTGTTCCATTCTTCCAAGCTTGAGCTTTCAGAAATACAGATCTGTGCTTTTCCATTACCTAACCTGGTACTCCATTTTTTCGAGTATGCTGCTCGAAAGCTGTACGCTACATAAACATGTTTACTTTAGTCCTACACTGGAAATATTGCGTTGTTAAATTTTGACAGAGTTTACTTTGTTGACGATTTTTTAACAAACTTTTTGTTAAAACTAAAAAAACTACTCTGTTAATGACCGTATTCTGGGAATTGGTAACAAAGTCAATAAATGAATTAACAAAGTAAGGTGTTAATTTACAAATTACTATGTAAGCTTAACGAACTAGTTTGTCAGATTAGTAAACTGCTTGGTATAGCAATTATACAAAGTAATTTGTTAATTCAAACAAAACTACTTATTACTACAGCAAAGAAACGTGCTAAATTCAACATAGTAACTTTTTAGCTAATTTAACTACCAAGAATTGAACAATTAGCGTAATTTGTGAATGAATCCTACTAATGTGTCAACTGGATTTGTTTACCATTATCGTAAGCACCAGTAACATTCTCGTCCTTAAGCAGTAATGCACTAGCCCCTAATCATACCGCACTATAACCGGTACTGCATTGCTTCACAATCAGTACCATAGTGCTCCGTAACCAGTTGCCCAAATAACCAGTAACAGAATGCTCCGTAACCAGGGACACACTGCTCTGTAAGCACTGTCACGCAAAGCTGTGTAACTAATATCTCTTAACCAATTGTCAAATAAATGAGTATATATTGTGCAGCATAAAACCAATTAGAGAAAAACTCTGAATTACACATGAATTACACATGGCTGCAAAATAACATGGCTAAAAAATTATTGATTCAGTTATATACTCATACATTTTATAAGGAAATTATTTTAAAAAAATACATGCATTGTAGACCCCCCTACCACCAAATAATGGTGCTTACAGCTAACTATATATGAATAAACGGATGTTTTTCCCTGATGCAATGAAAGATGGTGCAAGCAACCTAGGCAAAAATTAAAAAGTTTTTAATTTGGGTAAAAGCCTCAGTTCAATTTGTTTAATCTGTTATTTTGCTTTATTTTCACGAAGAAGGGATTTTATAGTAATTATATGCAACAATTCTAGAATTACAGAATACCCGTTTGAATACTTGATTTAGTTTTCTAATTAATTTTTAGCTGCAATAGTAGAGAGTTCACAATTCACATTTATTTAATAATATCCTAACTGCAGCAAGCTTTATCTTAAACATTCCCCCCACCCCACCCATATCAAAAGTTAAACTGCTGATTTAACCCCCCAAAAATAAAAATAAAAAAATAAAAAAACAAAGGGTAGCATTGAAATCATTAAGCTTACAGATATGAAAGCAGGCCAACATTTACCATTCCAGTTACGTTACCCGTAGAGACTGCGTAGTGATGTTTTGGAAACTATAACTGAAGAGCAACAATATTTTACAGCAACTGGAAATCTGGGAAAATCTGTAAAACACTAAAGAAAATTGAGAGACAGAACAGCTCAGTGGATACAAGTATGTTGGAAGATAGAAGGAGGAGAATTTATCTGAGCCTAAGGCTGTACATTTGAACGTTCAGTACAGTCCCGGTTCATATCAATTTTCGGTAAACCCAGCTGTTACCCGTATAACGTAATTTAACTGAACTAAATGAATTGATCACTATAGTTTCCGACCATCGTCCAGTTAACATTCATAACAGTGCACCGAAATTTTGAGCAGTTCTGGATGCTGGCAAATTCATTTACACAAGCAGGCTTAGTTGATCCTATAAGTCTAATGTACTGTGTTGCCTCGATGCATACCCCTTACAGCGCATGATCCGCTCTCTAGGCTAACTTTACATGACTTCAACCTTTAGCCAAGCTTGGCCTTTGGAGAATTATCGACTCACGTAGGCTTGTTTAGACTTTTAGTTTTCTAATTAATTTTTAGCTGCACCACTGGTGTCTTCGCGCGGAACTATTTAATCATCATTCAGCGATAAACTTGTTTCAGTTTTTGGTTAGAACCATGTTGTACGCACTTTACATATAGAGAATGCATGTGTATAAAATAATATTAGAAACAAGGGTTGAGACAGCGGTTTTGTGGTTTCTGACACCACTGCCTACCTCACCAGCGTGACCCCAGTGACCGGCGTGTTGTAAGATTTCTGTATAAATGTGGCAGTGGTTAAATCGATCGTAGAGAGCAGCGCATGCGCTGTAAGGAGTATGGCCTGTACGGAAGCCACGCTGATGATACTGCCCATCACACATGTAGTATGCACTGCACTGATAAATGGCGTATGTTGGTAGGCAGCTGGCTGCAGCGCATTTTGCTGCACATGAACTGTTCAGACTGTAAATTTACGGAACCCGAAGTATTTCGGCTCAAAGCTGTGTAATCTTTGACGTTTTCAGCGGAAATTGGTGACACATCGTCAGATGTGTGAAGTGCAGGTAGACTAAGCAGTCATAAAAGGACAAAAGGAATGTGAAATGGCTTCGCTGCCACTGGTTGGGTTGGTGATTACAAACACGTTGAGCGGAGCTCCGTTGTTATTCTCTATAGTGGATACAGAACCCATAGTCTCTACTGAAGCATTTCTCAACTTATATTTCAAATATTTCGATTTCAAGCTGAGTTTGGACGTCACAGACTTTAAAATCATTAAGTGTGTGTTGTTCTTCGTTAAAGTGTTGAACTATTGGTTTGTGTAAGTTTTTGCTTCTAATGTCCAATTTATGTCCATTAAAGCGTTTCAAGTCAAACTGTTAAGTTTCGGTTTACGCCCGAGTAGCCATTGCCCAGAAAAAGTACACCAGTGCGTAGTCAGACCGCATTTGGCCTTATGGTCAGAGTGTCTGTCTCGAAGTCGGGAGACCCAGTCATCAAACCCTGGTCGGGTCATACGAAAAACGTTTTAAAATGGTAGTTGTTGCTACCTCACTTGGCGTTCAGCACTGAGAGATTAGAGGAAGGGAAAGGAATTGGTTGGACCGGTGTTAGCATAATGTGATTGAGCGGAGTGTCATGTCTATTGTCTTCGGCATGATACTTCATCAGTGAAGGTAACACTTTGGCGGCATGGACTCGCCCTGTCACAAGAAGACACAATGTATGTACACACACACCCAATGACTCGTCGTCGTCAAATGACTGAAAAATTGCTAAGCAACACGTTAAACCCAAAGCACACATACATGCAGAAATACATCGATGCGTATTTACACACAGGCATGACTGAGCACAATTCATAAAGTGCTGTAAACGTATTAAAAAAAAACACACCAACATCATGTAAAATTACAGCCCACAAGCTGTATCTGTACAGCGAATGTTTGTGGATCTACTCCATTTGTCTGTGTAAAGGATTTACAGCATTATTCTTCCCTATTTATCACTACAGCAAATACACATCAAAAATATTTTGTTCATATATATGTCTGTAGAAATATTAAACAATGTATGACACGGGACAGACGGTTTTTGCACTTTGTCATAAAAACATTACTCTTTGATTGTGTCAGAAAAATACTAAATAAACATTTAAAGCATTGCTGAGGCAATGTATTGCACAAAATCCATAATCGCTATTCAAATCAAATATTCCATGTTAGCCCCGAATTAGCTGAAATTACTGCCTTCAAGAAAATATCGTACTTCGTGCCGATTTGTTTTAGCGTTAAATTTATTCTAAAAATTGAAAATTTATAAAGCGACAAACTTTATCATCGATTTTGAGCGGTAACACGTGCACAGACGAGGCTGATATTTTGTCCCAGAAAAGCTTTGGGCAATTCTAAAATAATGGCAAAGTTTATTTGTTTATCTGTTTGACATTTTTTGGCAAAAATCTGTAGTTTACTTTATTAGATTAACGGCCGAGTATAGCTTACCGGGGCGTAGATTCGATTTCCCGATGGATCAGTCTGGACGTTGAAAACGGCAAAACCCACCGTGCCATCACCGTTATCATCAAATGCCGAAATTTGTGCTCCTGTTGCGAATAAATCCAGTCGGGTTTTTAAAATTTTATCTCGAACTTTAGATGGATTATTGCGGTACTGGGAGCATAGCTCTCCACTGGAGTCGCAGAGTTCGCGGACCGCTTCGTGGGCTCCGAGTACCATGCTAAACACAGCGTTGATGGCAAATGGAGCCCAGGGATCTTGCTGGTATCCAGCGTCCGTTAGAGACGCATCAGAATCACATGGTTTTGCCGTGGATTTATCATAACTGGTGGGCCTGTAACAACGGAAGTAGGGTTCCCAGTACTCTTCCAACCAGACTCTTTCGGGAAGATCAGGCGTGACTTTCCTCTGGGAAAGAAAATCCTTGAACTCGTTATTAGGCGGAAGCTCTTGAAGCAGCGAAATAGAGCCCAGCGCGGCAGGAGCGTTGGAAATAACAGACTCTCGGTTTCCGACCGACTCCGTTAAGATGAAAGTAAACTCTCCCGGCTTATAGTCATCCTTAACCGAAATCGCTTCCAGCATCGCCTTTGCGGACGTCGATCTCAAAAACAGAATCACGACCTTACTTGATGGCGTCCGTCGCAAGCTTTCGAGTACTGAAAAATAATTTGTGGTATAATCCACCTTGATGACCTGCGCAATGCAGATGCCTTGCCTTGGCGCCATAGTCTGAATGATGTCGAGTCCATTTTGACCGTAACTGTCATCTACGTAAACCATACTGACGTACATCCAGTCCATGGCCTTCAGTACCATGACCATTATCTCGCCTTGTAGTTTGTCCGAAGCGCAGTTCCGCATGAAATACGGGTAGGTTACGTTATCACTCAGCGTGACCGACGTGGAAGCGTAGGATATCTGCACATGTTTCGTTTGTGTCAACAGACTGGCCACTTTTTCAGAGACGTCACTTCTGACGGCACCAACGAATCCCAACACTTTGGACGCGATCTTGTCCACGCTGGACACCGAATATGGTTCATCTTCAAAGAAAACAGACATAGCCGATCGTAGAGACACTGATTCGCTGTAGCACGTGTTCAAGATAAGCGTTCCTATGCTCTTTCCAGGAAACACTTCTCCAAAAATACCTTCCTTCTCGTTCACCTTTTTTACGGCAAACAAAATGGATTGGGCGAGTTGCAGTCCTTTGTCCAGTCTTATTCCGGAACATGTGAAAGGCTCATTTCCACTGTCAAACACAGGTGCCAACGCAACGATGACAAGATCTCCAGGTACGTACACTGTGCGTTTAGCAGCGTCAAGTACCAGACAAGCCTCACAGACGGAACCCACGGGGCACTGGGCTGGTATCCTGTCTATCTCTTCCCCACCAGAGTTGTAGTTCTTAACGTCAGCCACGTTCAGGCTGAGCGCCAGACCGTCGAAACTGCCGACCTGAGAATGTGTAACGATTGGAATGGTGGGTAATGCGCAAAACGCGGAGGTTGTATAATATACATAGCAATACAGAAAAATGACACAAGCGCAAGCGTGGCGCTGCAAGTAAAGAATAATTGATGTTGGAAATATGAACACATACGAGGCACTCTAGACCAGTAACGCCTAACAAACTGCAATTAACATCACTGCATTTGTATTACCTAATTTTGCGTAAGCCATGATGCTATGGGGCCATTTTTTTCTGCTATGTAAGCATATACATGAACAGTTATAATAATTCTAATTGTCACAGCTGGAATAAAACCCTAACTGAGATAAAGTGACAAGAATTTGGATTTCACCGGATACGTGTGACCTTTTGCAGAATATCACACTGTCGTCGCTGTTCTGGTTTAACTCTCTATGCTGTAGTATTTTGTATTCAGTGAGATGTACTTGGAATTTATTTTTTGCAAATCTCAATAGTTTTATAAAATTGTGAAAAGTTTACTTTTGAAACTTACCTTTTTAAAGCAATACTTGTCATTTGCGGGACAGTTCTTCAGTTGCAAGTTTTTCACTTCGTACACCACGCTGGATTCAGTCAATGGCACTCGGGAACCGTTGACGTGAAACACCAAAGCATCATCGACTATTTCCCGCACAATTGCTTGTCCGAACTCTCCCGAAAATGACAGTGACAGTCCGGACAGCTTGTTTGCGATGGTTTCTCTGGAGAAATTATCCAGCTGTGAACATGGCAGGCGTGCGCACCTCTCCTCGTAGACATCTTTTATAAGCTTGCCGTACAAGAAAGCTAATTTTGTCATGTAATACGTAAACAACGAAGTCGTATACAAATGCGTTGCGTTAGATAACCTTTCACAGCTCGTCAGTGTCGTGGAAACGTTGCATGTGGTTGCTTTCCGGAATGCTTCCTCTAGCCATGGATTAGTCTCCGACCTCTTTGATAGCTTGGTCAGATCACTATAAATATTTTCCAAATGATCTTCCAGGCTTCGAATCTTACGAAACACTGGCTCGACGACCAATGCTCCCGAGGCGTATAAGTAGTGGTGCATGAACAAATCAGGTTTGAACTGTACCGAATCTGTGAAAATAAACTGCAATTTGTGATCATCGAACGTCTTCGCTTGTTTCAGAACTTCAAACGCAATGTCAGCCGAACCGAAGAACACCACACCGGAAGTTTTGACTCGGGACTTTCCACCGTACATCAGGATTCTGTATAACGACATCTGCACCTGTGCTGTGTCCCTGATCGCTGACAGTTTCTCGACGAAGGCCAAACAGATGCCGCTGGCATTCGCCAACTTCTTGATGTCAGCCGCACCGTTCACACCGTACGTATCATCCGTATGCATCAGTGCCACGTAATTCCATTCCAGCTGCTTTAATAATTCTATGACAGCCTGCAGATGACAAAAGATTTACAACTGATAAACTAATTTTCTCCACCCCAATCCCCTCACCCCAAAAATGCACGTCATAAAAGAGACATTTTATTATATTATTTATTAATTTGGTAGTTTTACGCCACACTCAAACATATTTACTTATTCGACGGCGGCCGACATTTTAGTGGAAAGAAACACTTCAGACCTCTCCACACGAGGGGAGAGATCGTCAACATTACCTGGAATGCATTCGTGATTCCTCGGTAATTGTTCTACTTTTATCCCGCTAACCTCAACGCCATTGAGATCCGTTCAGAATATTACAAGTTATGGAATTCCATTTCTGCCTAAACATGAACAGGAACAAATTTACCCTGTTCTTGTTTCGATTGGAATTTCATAAACCTAGACCTAACCAAAAACATGTTTCCTGTAATCCTTCAGTAATTCTTACTTCATATCATCTAGTTATTCGTGAATAATAAAGACCACAACGTCACAATTAAAACAAATTTACCCCTTCCATCGGCGGCAAGCCAAACCTCGCTAATCGTCATTTTCAATTTGAATCGGCAATGCTAAACATCATCCGAAAAAAAGATAAATCCGTGGAATGATTTGATTGAAACTAATGAGATGTACACCCTCTAAAGAGCGATTGACTAATTGTTTATCAGTCTTAACTTTAATCTGTTTATTAATGAACAGAAAGGAACTATAATCAACTATTTTGAAAAAAGGAAATGATCTTAATTTTGGGAAGCGCAGTCGAGTCCAGCAAGCAACGGTGTCACGTGATTCGAGAAAGGCTGTTGGCAAAGTTTTGAAGCTGTCCGAATGTGTACGTCGGTTACATTTGTGTTATTTGCAATGTTATAGTCCTTATTATTCCAGCATAATGAGGTGAAATGAATTCAAAATTACTCTAAGATCATGTGAAACCTCTTTTGTGGCCCACATCGTTGGGACTTTGAGGACAGGGCAGGCAACAGGGCCGAGTTCCAGGTTAGTTAAGGTAAGGATTCAGAGCGGTTAATGTGGAAGGCAAGCTGGGAATATGGCTAACCGATCTCAGAGCAAGATGTTACCCTTATGTACATGACAACTACATTTACATCAACTAAACAGACCGCTTCGGTGGCCTAATGGTGAAAGCGTTCGCCTCGTGGAGTTTTAATTGGTGATCTGGGATCAACCTAGGGTAGGTTGATGTCAAAGGCTAAAGTGGTACTTATTACTGCCTCGCTTGGCGCTCAGCACTGAGAGGTTAGAGCAAGGAAACTTGACTGGTTCGCCCGGTGTCAGTATAATGTGACTGGGTGGGGTGTCATGTCTGGTCTCTTCGGCATGATACTTCAGTGGCACCAGAACTTTGGCGGTATGGACTCGCCCTGTCACAAGAAGACACGGAATACATACACACACCTAATGACTCATCATATGTGACTGGAAAATTGTTGAGTACAACGTTAAAACCTAAGCATGCATACCAACTGAACATTATAACACTGTAAATCACAACATGTAAAACATTACAACACTGTAAATCACAACATTTACAGTAAAACATTACAACGCTGTAAATCACAACATGTAAAACATTACAACACTGTAAATCACAGCAAGTAAAACATTATTACACTGTAAATCACAACATGTAAAACATTACAACCCTGTGAATCACAACATGTAAAACATTACAACACTGTAAATCACAACATGTAAAACATTATTACACTGTAAATCACAACATGTAAAACATTACAACCCTGTGAATCACAACATGTAAAACATTACAACACTGTAAATCACAACATGTAAAACATTACAACACTGTACATCACAACATGTAAAACATTACAACACTGTGAATCACAACATGTAAAACATTACAACACTGTAAATCACAACATGTAAAACATTACAACACTGTAAATCACAGCAAGTAAAACATTATTACACTGTAAATCACAACAAGTAAAACATTATTACACTGTAAATCACAACATGTAAAACATTACAACACTGACTCACGGATAACGACACTGATTGTCGTAATCAAATGGTGAGTCGCCTACAGGGTGAAATTGGACAACTGCAGATATTACATGTCTATCCTGCAAATTATTCACCGACTACACTCTAGATTTAGTATTAATGTTTTTATATTTTCTCAGTAAGTGTAAACTTATAGATTAAAAAAAAACTATTACTAATACAAGTTTGAAATTTAAACTGGTTATCAGACAGTAAAATATCCAGTGTCTTTCCTGCATCATTCAAAAATCTTGAGTGCTACTCTTTCACATGTTACCATCTTTTATATATCATTTCTTACATATTCAATTGGAAACAACGCCCCTTTACGGTTTACAAGTGGTACACAAATGCTGGACATGACGTTTGATTTTCTCATACATTTGTAGGTGTATTAGGTACGTATACACTCAAAAAACTAATCTGTTAATTTAACAGAAAACCTGTTGTCTGAGTGATGGTAGAACGTATTCTGTCATTATAACATAATATTGTGTCAAATTCAATATAATACCATTTCAGTACATTAAAAATACATTCTTTATGTTGAATTAATAGAAGATGTGTGCTATATTTAACAGCATAATTGGTTGCTATAGCAGGATACACTATAGCATAACTCAGACAACAGATTTATTTTTTTTGGATTGTACACTTGGAAACTATAAATTTCCTCTATACTGCAAAGTTCTTCAAACGTCTTCCAGACATCAGACTTCGACCAGTTCTCATTTTTTGGACAATAGAACAATGAAACTGTAATCTTTAACATCATTGCTATAATAATCGCAATGTTACCTACTGTCCGCTAGGAGGCGCTGAACAAAAAAGATGCGATTATTTGGTAGGATGGCACCAGCACAAGAATAGCAAAACGAAGAAACCAGCGACGAAACTTGGAATGACAATTTTGTTTTCTTGCACAGAAAAATTTCTTGTACAGAAAAAACTACACAGTTCTGAGAGGTGAAAGAAGGGTCTTCTGCGAAGGGTCACCAGCCCTTGAAATGCTTAATCTCTTCACGCCCGGTTCTTTCTACCATGCCTGGCGCTAACAGCCATCTTGTAAATTAAATTTTCTTAAGTTCGATGTTTAACTCAAATGAAGCAGTCAAGATATGAAGCCATATTAACACTGACCTTGGCCTGAAGGTCGTCGGGCGGCACGAGACTGTAGGTATTGCTGAAGCTGTCGCTAGAGGTCATCACTGTCGCCGAGGCAGAGTGTGAGATCTGCACCAGGCGGTTATGCGTGTTTTCTGCTGCGAGAATCCTGGACATTGCGATGGCGTCGTCGCTAGTCGATGGGCCCGCAATACCTAAAAGGAGGTTGATGATAATGATTGACAGGCGTTGTTCATATTTTCACCAAGCTCATTGTTCATTTTTTTTTCAGTAAAACAAATCTAGCACGCAAAATCACGAAGGTCACATTATACCGTTTATCTCCAGTTACGTTTTTTTCTGTTACCAATCAATCAGACTATACAAACAAACGATGATAAAATCTGGGTGCTATGGCATAACAACGGGCAAGTAGCATTACTTGTGCAAGTCTTCGGGAAGATGAGCAAATACCTTGGACAAGGCTTAACATTGGTCATTTCTGGATAGTTTGCTCAAGTGGACACTAGAAAAATGCAGGCAACTCACCAAAAATCAGCTCGGATGTGTTACTACATGAGGAGTTTACGTAGCGGTCGTCTACCCTTGACAATAAGTGACGTAGACTTTCAGCCGCCATGTGAGGTTTAGAGCACGTGTCGTACGCAACGAAACCTGTAAATACGATAACAGGATGTCAAATACCGCTATTCCAGGGATATTCATAAAGATTACAATTTAACTTTATACATTTCTGGGTTCGTTTTAAAATTAGACTGATACGTATAACTTAATGTAGTATCTTTGACGGCTAAAGTAATTCGTATATTGTTTGTGGAGGCTTTAGTGATGGCTTTGCGTGGGCTTACTGGTGACGTAATGCTTAGAAACTGCATAAGAACAATAGTGAACCTAACTTGAACCCGAGTCAGGTTCGCACGGACAAAAGTATACTCCTGTAAGTCTCTAAGACTGTGACATCACCCCTAGCTTACAATCAACACCCTCTAGCAGGATTGTACATTATACGTATTAAATGACTGAACGTGTGTTGTTATAAATGTTTACAAATTCTAAAAGAAAATTATGTTAATAAGGTGTAAAACTACTATAATGTAAAAGACTTACAGCATAAAGAGTCAAATTGGAGCAACGACGACGGTGTGATGGTTGGGGAATGGTCACACGTAACCTTTGACCTTTTGTCAGTTCACCTCAGTTATGCATTTATTCTAACTGTTCATATAAATGCTATTGTTTTAAAAAGAAGGGTCTTCTACATGAATCACATCGGTCCTAAATGCTAAAATAGAAGAGATGCACACGCTCCTAGCACCTTGGCTTAGATAAAATTAGGTTAAAAAATGCAGTGATGTTAATTGCAACATACTAAACGTCAAGAATTATTAACAATGTTGTATTTCCTATGTAGCCTTAAAACAGGTCAGATTGTCAATCAGTGTAACTGTAAACATTCCATTAGGGGAGTTTCTAGTGAGAACTCTTCTATCACTCAAGGCAAAAAAAAGTCCTTTTGTACCATGAGACATGGCAGAAATGCCCGGCAAATAATGTTGTTTAGATATACTATAAAATGGACATCTGCACAAAGTTACACAAAAGTTATTTAGCGTAGACGACGGGTGTCATTTGCCCATCCGGAAGACGACCACGCAGGTGAACGGTAAAATAATGTGAACAAAACACACCCAGCATTTTTGACGAGTCATATGATACAGTAGGATATTTGCACCTTCAGCGACAACTGCAGTTAGGTAGCACTTTTAATAATACTTGACAAAAAATTGCCCCAATAAGGAAGAAATGTGCACGTCTTTGAACACGACTAAATCCTGCCCAAAATGAGACTGAAGCTGTTAATTATTCAGTCAACCTTCGCCATCCACCTTACCACCTTCATACGCACATCCACATTCACATACGCAGACACGCACCTGAACATACTCCAGCGTCGCACTTACCAAGCTTTACACCGGGTATATAATTCGCCTCGTTCAGACGTTCAAACACAAAGGAGACAGCCTCGAGTTCTTGGACAGCTGCCGTGTTTATCTGCCCACAGCCGGTACTGGTGGGTTGATGTATGTCGAGGAACACGGCAATGTTTATGTCCTCAGCGTTGAGGGCGTAGCGCTGAGGGTCCGGCCCACAGGAAGGATCACTCGCCCAAGTTTGGAGACAGATGAGAATTATCCCAAACAGGATTTGAGCCAGTACTTCTAGGAACATGGCCATACCTGCCAAGACAGAAAAAAGTTAAAACGAAATGATACTAAACATGTTTTGACTGGCTCCTTTACACCGTTCTCGTAAGGAAATATATACGGGATTTTGCGTGACATGGCAGAGTGACGTCGCGGCCACCGGACGCTACATGTAAGACTAACCAGTTAAATTTCATAGGGACTATAATGATGGTTATACAGAAAAACATTAATCATCTGAATTATGATCTAAAGTGCGGCTGGGTATTGCAAAGATTTTTAAAAAGTCCGACCTTGGATTAAGTCCATTTATCTTAATCCACATCCAACCTAGCCCTGGCTGTGACCACAAGAAGAGAACCCCTGTGTTGTTTCCGCGGAAAATTTGCTGGTCGCTGCAGTGATGTAAAGTTTGGTGGTGTCAAAAAGTTCATGAAAACGACAACAACAAACCACATGACGTCAGTGACTTCATACTCCTTAGCGCGCTTGTGCCGCACTCTAATCTCGCTTTACATCATTGCCAACATTAGACAAACTTGACCTCTGCAGCCTACTCGACGCACATAGGCGTGACCTCAGCGTGGCCCTGGTGACCCTGGCATTGGTTTCTGTACAAAATTTGCGAGCGGTAGCCTGATATAAAGCGAAGGTAAAGAGCCGTTCAGTGATCTCTGATTGGTTTTCCTCAGTAAATATCTACATACCTATGCTGTTTACAGAAAGATTTTGAATAAGCCTTGGCACGATTTAAGGAACTGAGGCTCAATCAGTTCAGTGGGAAGGTCTGTCAGTAGCCTGTGGATGGCTCTGCTGGGTTTCTCTCCACCATAATGCTGACGGCCGTCGTGAAATAAGTGAAATAATCCTCTGTTAGTACGGTGAAAAAAACTAATCAAATAAATAAATACTTTCAATGAGTTTAGTAATCTGAGGTTAATGTGTATGTGTTATTCAGACTTTTGGACTGTTCTGTTACGCCAGATAACAGTACGAGGTTTTCCGAATTAGTCCAGTTCACGACAAACAGGCTGAGCAATTCCTAACTGCAGAATCAAAGGGATAAGTAAAACCCGACGCTCAAAGTCAAATATTTCACGCTAAATAAAAAAAAATCATTTATGCAAAAACTTATGTTTTAAGTCACCTGAACGATAAAAGTTAAACTGTTAACCATAAACGGAAACCAAAAAGTTTCAGAACATATAAGAGTGTCATTTTTTAGCAGCGCATGAGCAAAGGCTTATGTAAGCCCATGTAGGAATTATCACATGGAAAGTATTTTTGTGCGCATGCACTCAACGCGCATTTATGTATGTATGTATTCTTGGGGATTTACGTCATTTAAGTTGTTTACGTCGTAAACAATATTTCAGTCATATGGCGAGGAGGAGTCTTAAGGTGTGTGTGTGTGTATATGTACTGTAATGTTGGCCTCCGTGGTACAAGTGAAATATTGTTGAGTACGGCGTAAAACACCAATCAAATAAATAAATAAATAAATAAAAAGGCAAGCTGTTGGCCACTGAGCCTCGCATTTCGAACGAAACAAAAGTACTTCAGAAATACCCGGGGTCATCGATCGTCCACAAGTCAACCATAAACAGCCCCCATGCTCAAAGCTCATCAGTATAGAGACAATGTTATATCGATTATAGATAATCACGTGACAGCTTCGTTCTTTCACATTATGCTAATTAACCATCTGTATTATATGTGCGATCTTTTTTAGCAGAGGTTTTAGGCAGCTACAGCCCTCTACATGATGAGGAGAGTTGATGCCATCAAGCCCAAATGCCCAATTATTGGTAAGCTGGACAAATTCGTTACAGGTGAGCAGTTGCTTGTCCAGTTCAAACACATTGGAGAAAAAACTGTAACAAAATTCGCTGATCTAATAGACCTACAAGAATCGAAGATGTTCTCTCTTTAAAAAGATAACTAAACTCGTAGATATGACAGGCGTGAGACGAGCCCACAACACGGAAAAGACCAACACGAAATCTTACGTTTAAATCGTGAAATAAACAGTAGAAAACAAAACAAAGGACCTAAAACAACATGCTCGATTGTCCAGTATTCGCGTTGATGGTGTTTAAGGTGACAACAGAGCTGAAACGATCGGCGAATGCACGGAAGGAGTGGTTGATATGCTTACTACATCAGGTCTAACAACGGTAAACATTTTTTTCTAAAAATTATGCTGAACACGTGCGGCAAATTAATCCTAACTGTATTGTAACAGTATTGTAACTGTACTGACGAACTGACCCTCATCGGCAGCCCAAGTTCTTCTTCCCAGCGCAGTCCTGCCGAATCACAGACAACAGTACGCCACAAGTGCAATAGACTCCCCTCTTAGAGCCTCAATCAGCCTGTGTCATTAAATGTTAAGTATAAATAATTCTTTTATACTCTGACCAATAGTCAACAACGAGGAAATTTTATGACTTCGCTTCTAATGTATTCCACTATGGTTTGTTTGTTGTTCTGTCGTTTAGTCAGATGACTAATCAATATGTATTAGCACCAAATGTTAAATTCAGCATTTACTTGTAACATTCTGTTACTTCTACCTGCTTCCCAGGTATCTTATGGGGTGACCCGATTTTTCGCCCTCTGCCAAATTATTAGACGGCAAGGAATTTATTTTATTATTTTGTATTTATTTATTTATTTACTTATTTATTTATTTTTTGTGTGGCATGAAATGTCTGTATATACTATTTGTATATACTTCTAATTTAAGATATATTTGTTCCTTGGAAGTCATGATTCCACTTTATTTGAGGTTATCTTGTGCAAAATTATCTGCTTACCATCGTCCTGACGTCATACATGCTGTCCTTTATTACCATATGTATTGTCAATAATTACATCCTTATGGCTGATCAACTCCTGATCCAAGATCCATTCTCGAATGCAATTACCTCCCCTTCTTTCCACAGCCCTGATTATAAATGTCATCATAATACGAGGAACGAGAATCCCTCTATCACTACTAGTAGCGTCACATTACAAATGATAGACAGTGCTTGCTTTAATCCTGTTAAACTTAACGAAACTAATCAAAACAAAACTCCAACGGACGACATTGAATATGATACTGATCCCTGGTCCAGCACAACTAGTCCGCAGTCCAATTATCTTGTAAAATCTACCTTTAATCAATAGATAGTCTCTCTTGACCAGTCCCAAAACGAACAATTTGTTACTTTTTATTTAAATGCCTGAAGTCTAAAAAAGAATTGCGATGATATAACTACAGATATAAATAACATGAGTTGGAATTTCTCTCTACTCGGGTTTACCGAGAGCTGGTTTTTTCCCGGTATAGAGGGTTACTTTGATATATGCCGGGTATACACCATCCTGGGTCTATAAAGGAAATCACTAAGGAACTTTCAGAAACAAACTTAACAAACTAATATCGAGATCAAGAAAAGAATACCATGAGCGTAAAATTTAATATGGCAAATGACGACGTAAAAGGTACATGAAAAGTTTTGAAGGAACTCTTAAAACGAAATAAAGGTGACATACCAACAAATTTTACTGATGATCAATCCGTAGTAAATAACTTCTACAAATATTTTAGCTCTGTTTCATCAGATCTCTAACAAACTATCCCTGAAATCATGACACCTCCTCCTGATTGTCTGCAAAAAGCACCGAACGCAAATTTTAACCTATCACCAATCATACCGAGTGATGTCACAAGTATAACCCACGAAGTACGATCCTCCGCCCCAGATATTGATGGCGTATGCGTGTCTGTGTTGAAATCAGCCTATATCTCTGTGCCTCTTTCTCATATTAGTTCCTTTAGAACTGACATTATCTCAACACTGTTAAAACAGGCAAAGTAACACCAATCTTTAAATCTGGGGATAAAACCACTGATGCTAACTACAGGCCGATTTCGGTACTACATGCTATCAACGAAAGATTGTAGAGAAATTAGTCGCCCTTCAAATAGTTGATTTTCCAGACAAAAATGCCATAAAACAAATACTTCATACGGTTTTCGATCGAACAATTCCACTGTACACGTCGTCACTGTCCTATACGAAAAATTAGTTTTGGCCAAAGAACAGCCCAAATTCAGCTTAGTTACTTTGACTGATCTGCCCAAAGTGTTCGACACAGTATACCATAATACACTGCTACAAAAACTATGACACTAAGGTTGTCAGGATATAACAAATGACTGGTTCAAGAGCTATCTGTCCAACAAGTCACAATGTATTTCTTATAAAAGGGCCATCTCCCCTATGTCATAAATTGACTGTGGCTTCATATTAGAACTGTTTTTAGTCTATATAAATGACATCAACTCCTCGTCTCCTCTCAATTTCATTCTTTTTGCCGATGACCCCAGCCTTCATCTTTCTGGTTATAATATTCAGGAAATTATTGATACTTTGACAGGTGAGTTGGAGTCAGTTCAACGCTGGTTCCATGCCAATAAGCTTTTACTAAATATTAACAAAACTAAACGCATGCCATTAAACCATACAAGAAATTACTCCCTTCAGATATCCAGAAAATAAAAATAGGCACCTATAGAATAGAATTTGTTGAAGATTTCAGGTTTCTTGGCGTTGTTTTCTGAGTAAACCTCTCATGGACATTACACATTACATATATCTGCAATAAAAATTTCACGCAATATAAGGAATTATGAAACATGAAAAAGACAGTAATGAACAAAAAAAAAACACTTCTGATGCTGTATTCCCCCCTCATTCTACCCTTCCTTTCCTAGGCAAATACACTTTGGGGTAAATATTAAGCGTCATGTCCAACATTCGTATACCAGTAGTAGTCCGTAAAGGGCGTTTCAAGTCGATAATCACAAGACCCATTTCCAAAACAACGTTTAACACTAGCTACCAAAGACAACGGTATGCAAGAAATTATACAAATAGGAAATAAAGCCGGTAACGCACAAGAGAGAAGCGGTCAACAGTTTTCAATGATGCCCGACAGACAGTGGATATTCTAGGCATGAACTCCATATCAAGGTTCAAAATTTGTAGCCCATGAATGAGTTCCAGGTTAAATATCACCTACAGAACCGATCTAAATCCGTTGTATATTTTGCAGAAGCGGACAATCCGCATTATAACTTCATCACACTGACTTGCATTCACCCCACCCTTATTCCATCAATTACAAATCCTTGATATATTTCAACTCAACGCCTTCTCTTGCCTCCAAATTGTCCATGAGTTTAAATATAGTTCCTTTAACCTTCCAACAGCATTTCAAACCATTTTCAAAATGTAGTCTGATGTACCCTACACGAAATCAATGACTAAATGTCCATAGACCTTTTTCGAGAACTCCATATATCCCATTCATTCGGAAGGCTATAGAGAATGGAACAAATTTACCCAATATCTCAAACTTATCAACTCTTTCTATGAAAGACGTACTTATCTTCTGGCTAACAATGAACAGATTAAGGAAAACAACTATCTCTTAATTATGGATAGATTTAGAAACATACATGCCCTCTTGCCAGTGTTATGTGCACGACTGCCGTTTCTAAATTTAGCTTGCCACTGTTTACATACGCTGAGTTCAGCGCCTGCTGTCTGCCTCTACCTTAGAATATTCCAGAATGCGCAGTTCGGTGCCTGTTTGTTTACATCAAGTGTTCAGGAATTTTCTTATTCTAGACAATTCCACCAGGCTTTATAAGACCTATGAAAGCAGGTCAAACGGAGAGAACAGAGAACGGAGAACGGAGATTTATTGAGAGTTTTGGATGCTTTCGCTGTGTATTACTTTAGTAGGCCTTTTGTGCTGAATTTTGGTGTCTATAGCCTCTGACTTTGTTATATCTCCACCGAGCACTTGTTCAGTCTGAACTTGTATGTTTAATTTGTGCTCTTGTATACACAGTGCCTATTAGTACACGGACCCTGTCTGTGGAATTTTGTGTATATTTCGTCATACACTCAGTTATACTGTGGATTTTCCCTCTTTTGAATTTGCCTCTGAGCATTTATGCCTGTGTGGTATATATATAGTGGAATATATGCGTCCGTTTGGACTTGACACCGTAAGTACTTTAGTATTTGTATAGATACTGCTATCCTTTCTTGTTAAACTTAAGTACTTTAGTATTGGTATAAGTCTTATTATCTGTTCTTCTTAAGCTAATAAATTGTTGTAAAATAAAATCTGCTGGTTTTGGTTACTTTTTTGTGCGGCTAAACTGTCGTGTATTTCGAACAAGCCGTCTCTTTATAATACAGACAGTTTGGGTCGTAACACCAGTTATGAAGACATAAAAAATTACCCCTCAGTTTACTATTTATGAACAGATAAAGAAACATACCTGTCTGCTTGCTAATTATGAACAGATTAAGAAGCATACCTGTCTGCTAGGGTAATAACTGGTCTTTCTTCGGCTCTGTGCTTTACAGTCTTGAGCAGAGACCTACGTTTCACACAGTGTACTTTCCGAGCTACACGTAACTTTCCTTCTGTGTGTACTTTATAGCTAGTGTCCACAGCTTAACTGCACAAGTCTTAAATGTATCTGATGGTGGTTACCCATACTACCTGACTTACCTTTTCACAACAGGACAAATATGGTGTCGTTTTACTTCTGTCGTACCCATTAACTTCCCTGTGTACTGTTGATGTGCAACGAGGCATGGGTACGTGCCTGCAATACATTTACTGTGATAACCGATCATCGGATATCTTTCAAAAACATTTCGTAGACGTTATACCTCAGCAAACATTTGGCAAAGGAAGGCCTACTCAGTAGCAAAGCGTGTTTAACGTCAATCCGTGCCAACCGGCCCGGATGATCTAGCGGCTTGTCACCAATGCGGTTGATACAAGTTCAAGTCCAGCTCATGCTGTCTTCCTCTCCGGCTATACGTGAGGAGATCTGGCAACAACTTGTGGATGGTAGTGGATTCCCCCTGTTTCCCTCCATCATGACGGCTGTCGTATAAGTGATATAATCTTCGCTTATACGACAGCGGTCAGCATTATGATGGGAGGAAACCGGGCAGAACGCGGGGGAACCTCACGGCCATCCACAGGTTCCTGTCGGGCCTTCCCACGTACGGTCGGGAAGGAAGTCAGCATGAGCTGGACTTGAACTCACATATTCTTGGACAAGGCTTAAAACATTAATTGAACAAATAAAGACTAAGATAACAAGATTAAAATAACATCTCCAAATCCCAAATACCACTTCCCATAGGAATATGCAAGACAATGTAGTAAATATAAATGGTAAATAAAGCTGATAACAGGTAAGACGGAAGCAGTCATCAGTTTTCAAAGATGTAGGGAAGACAGTAAATAGTCTAAGGATTGTGATTATAGGACTGTCGACTTGTGGTCAAGTAGCGGTGCTTGCCTTTCAAGGTCTGGGTTCAAAACCGGCCTTGAACAGAGAATTTGTAGATTCCTGCGTTCTCACTGCACGTGTCGATCACAAGCGGTCGGGGACATTCGTGTGGCCGTTTGCGCAGTATATAACTCGTTGAACGCAACTGATTTTACACGTTTCTGTACGTCACGCCTGGAGAAGCTCGTCAGTATCTTGCCCAAGGTCGTTGGTTTACTCCGGGCATTCCTCCATTCATAAAAATCCCTGCTACCATACCTTAAGGCGGGTGACAATTGACTTTAGGGGTTCGTTTCACAAAAAGTCTGAAGGCTAAGCTTATACCGGTAACTCAGTCAGCCGACTAGCAATTTAGTCTAGCCCGCTTCACAAGAAATATTTGACTATCGGCTAGAGCGTTTTATCTTACATTTTTACAGTTGGCCCCAAATCACTGGCTTTTTATATCTTTACTCACACAAAAGCATGTTTCCACAGAAAAAAAAACACATAAAAATCACAAAGATTCCAATTCTTTCTCGATGTGCAACATGTTCCCCAGAGTGACTTCGTTAGTTCACTGTAGCATGAAGGGTGCCCGAATGGGTGTGGCTGAAATACGTCAATTAACGACCGAAAGAAACTTCACAAAGAGTTCAAATCACTTTATTTTGCTAAAGCAAAAAACAGGATGACTGAAGTTTAATATATTGAAAAGACCAATGACTTTAGAAGACAAACGTTAACCAAAACAAAACATTGACAACACATAGAAAAACACACGTGAATGTTTCGTTAAAGGAAGTTTCTGGTTAATGATAGTCTCCATAATTGCAATTAAAAACACAGTGCCTCGTTTGAACGAAAAATTGGGGTTTTTGATTCAGAGTGCATTTTGGGCGGGTTATTACTAAACATCTCTTTCATGGCCATATAACTTTTATGAGTACTTCGACCAAGTTTTGTACTTCTGATTTTAAAATTTACAGAATTGTGCTGGCATTTTGATTTTTGCACTTTCTTATCGTACCTCTCTGGGGCCGATTTTACGCCTTACCGTACCAGGTCCTTTAAAAGGTTTTGTTATCTTCGTGCAGAGATTTTGTACGTTTGTTTTATATTTTTGAAAAATTAGAGGACAGGAGGTTTATAAGGAGGCCGACAAGGAGCAATAGCCAGTTTACTCGAGCGCTCGGGATTTTGGCCAGATGTAAAACTGATCGTCGTGGCTTCAGCGAAGAATTCTTACGCAAATCGTTAAACACCATGTGAATAGATTAATTTTGTAAGACATATTCTTTATTCGATGATTTGATCGATGCGTCGAAACGCCTTTGGATAGGTCAGGAGTACGTCTGTTAGCAGCTATAGATTCCAGGCTGCTAGTCTCGCAAAATCAGATCTTGCCTACCGTCTTGTTTATTTATTTATTTATTTATTTGATTGGTGTTTTATGCCGTACTAAAGAATATTTCACTTATACGACGGTGGCCAGCATTATGGTGGGAGGAAACCGGTCAGAGCCCGTGGGAAACCCACGACCATCCGCAGGTTGCTGGAAGACCTTCCCACGTACGACCGGGGAGGAAGCCAGCATGAGCTGGACTTGAACTCACAGCGACCGCATTGGTGAGAGACTTCTGGTTGGTTGGCGCTGGCGCGCTAACCAACTGAGCCACGGAGGCCCCTGCCTACCGTCTTGTGGAGAGTCTGATAACTTTATTGCTCATATGTAATAAAAACAAAAAGAACATTAAAGCTATTACTTCCACTGAATTGGGCGGCAAACAACTACTTTACGCGCTCTTAAGCGTCCTCCTGCTACACACTGTAACCGAGCTCACTCGTGAATACAAATTACAATCCAAATGCACTTTACTGATGGACACTGCCCTGCGTATTACCTCATTTTCAACAATATAATATTAATATTTCGGCCTATTTAATCTTCATTGCAAACAACCAGCTTCACCCAGTGAATGACGTTCCACAAGACAGAGTACTGGATCTGGCTGCTCAAAACTTAATTTAACGCCATATTTAACTTTAAGCTAAGTCTTCAGTTTTTTCTCGGCCCAAAAATAATTGTGTAGAAGTATGAGATATGAACTAAATCTGCTGCTGGTCCATTTGGTCTCTATGTAACTGTATTGTTGCTGGCTTTTGCTAAAATCGTAAATATATAGTAAGACTTAATACCGATATTAGCTAATACAGCTTTGGACAACCTTGTCCTAGAGTCCTCTCCCGCCGTACGTGGGGAGGCCTTCAGCAACCTGCGGATAATCGTGTCTTTCCCCCGGGTCGCCCCGTTTCTTCCCACCATAACGCTGGACGCCGTCATATAAGTTAAACATTCTTGAGTACGGCATAAAACACCAGTTGAATGAATAAATAAATTGAAAGTGCCCTAGAGTCTACACAGCATTGGTGTCACTGTGCTAAAGGCGGAAGATAACAATAACAGTACAAATGTAACGGGAAGTAAGCGTCAGTAGAAAGACTATTAAAGACTGTCTCCAAAAATATCTTCAGTTAAGTGCAGTCAAATTGTAAGGATGGCTTGACGTACCATATTACTTATGTATGCACGGTACACAGGAAGTTTATCTAAAGAGAACGCCTGACACACGATAACTGACACATATATAAAAAAAACACTGTATATCCACAGAAAAAGTGAGACATAACACAACAAATGATCAACGACGGGCCTATAAAAAAACACCGACGAAGTAAAGGTCATCCGCAAACAATGTCAGTGTGCTTGCAATACGTGTTTATTGAGAGAAAGGAGTATCGGAAAAACGCCAGCTGAATTTAGATAAATAGCAGGAATTTATACCGGTATGTATATGTACGCAAAACATAAGACTTGTAGGAACATGTTAAAGGAGAACGTTGAACAGGAAGTCAACATCAGTGAATTATAGCGGTTGGAGGAAGTTGACAAGAACGATCATCGTGATCCACCCCTACTACCACCGTTCCCTCCGACGCCACCAGTATCACCAGTTACTCCTGTCCTTTTATTTACGAAGCAGAAAATGAAATATCAATTAATAAAGGAGCTAGTTATAAAATTAATCTTGTGTGTTCTTAGAACTGGTATTAAACTGAACTTCAAGTCTGCCACTATATATCGGGTGGGCATAAAAATGGGCCGTATTTTGATGCTGCATTGCTCTATTATCCTTTGTTCAGACCCCTTCAAACTTGAGACATTCAAATGGCATGATTTTGTCAATATACTGACCAATTTTCAAGGTCATAGCTTGAGTAGTCTGTACACAGGGTTAAAATGAAAACATAGCTTCAAAAAACCCACTTTCCGGTGACCCACATTTCATCACCTGCCAATTGTCATGAGTAGAACGCGCGCTGCACCTATGTGACATGGGTCAATCAAGTGTCGTCTAGAAAAATTGCCTGGCTCCAGTGTCAGAGAAACCCTTCTGCCACAAGTTTTGCTGAATCAAGATGGTTTTCTCTGCGGCGGACAAAGAACTGATCACCTTTTCAAGTAAAACAAGGCAGAACATCATTTTGAAGTTTCCGGAACATGCGTTTTTGACAATATTTTGATTTTGGTCCCATGAACAAAATCATCAAGGATGAAATTGAAATCTGGTCTGTATACTTAGGACATAATGGCTTTTGAGTGTGTAATTTTTTAGAAGCTTACGTAAGAGGGTTTCGGAGATATTGAGTGTCAAAGTACGGCCCATTTTTTATGCCCACCCGATATACATAGACAAAAGGACATAGGAGACAGTTATTTCAGGAAATGTGTAAAAAAAATTCTACAAAGTTTTGAAAGCCGAGAAGCTGAAACTCGGCATTGGGAATATAGCACTGACGGGAAATTCACTCTGAGTAGCCATGTTGTAGAAGCCCTTATGAACTTGGCCAATCACTAGCGCTGAAAGCGTCACGCCATACTGGTTGTCAGGTCAAAAAACTATTAATTTTCGGTTGTCAGTCTGGTTTCTTATAGTAGATAGACAGATATGGATGCAATAAAATGGGATTTTGCGGTTAGTTGAATTCCCAAAGCAAACATATTTCCAAATGTGGGCATACCAATTGTCTTAAATGTCCATCATTTGATACATCCGCCACTTTTATTTCTTCACTGACTGGTAAATGTTATTCTGTTAATTCCTACATTAATTTAAGGTGTATCGCCTCCAACTGTATTTACTTGGTAACATGCAAGAAGTGTGGTCAGCAGTATGTTGGGAAGACCACCCAGAAACTACATCTACGGGTGAACGGGCACCTTAAGTCCGTGCGCAATAAACAGTTGCTAACAGGAAAGCATTTCTCTGCCTCCAACCACGACTGGGACCATTTCAGCATTCAGACAATAGAATAGGTTTATCCATCACCAAATGAGACAGATGTAGAATTTGAACGTAAAATCCGTGACCCTGAGCTTTTCTGGATGCTAGAGTTTGGTTCAGTCTTCCCATATGGGTTGACTGATAACGTTATGGGAATTGGCAATGTAACATCCAGCCAACCACATGACACAATCACAACAAATTTATTCAAATGCCATAAACACAGACCTCGCAGTCATGGTAGGAGGAAGTTCAATAGAAACATGATTCACAAACACGTTACAGTTAGCTATTTAGTGGGATTGTTGTATGACACCAATAGCATGCATGCTCTACGCACAATATTATATGCACTGCCATTGAATTTGATAAAACAGGTAGTTCAACACGTATCCGATACGTCACAATGTTCCACCTCACCTTGTACGTCTGTGTCAAGAAATATCGAATTTTCGATTGTATCGCCCTGTAACTACAGTTGAAACTCAACACGATCGACTCTTTCTGAAGATAAAGTATTTAAACAGAGGCCTTGATTTAATTAACCTAACACGCATCTTTAATGAACCTCATGTTCGTAGTGCTGTGTCTAATTATTTTAATATCCAAGAGCCCCTTGCATATCCTATAAGTATACAAAGCCTATCGCTTCCAAAATTTTCAATTATTCCCAGGCCATCAAGGAGTTCGATTTGGCGACGTATACTTCTCGCGGCTATAACTGTGATTGTGAATCCTTAGTTTTTACCTACGACAAATGTAAACATGTCCTAACTGGTGACCTTAATATTATTAAGAATCACGATCTAAGGAATCTCTTTGTGATGCGTCCTAAGTATAGAGAAAAGAGAAATGTTAACATTAGATCTAACAAAAATATCATCTCGGCACTTGAGGAGTATGTTAAAAAATGTTCAAAACGGGAGAAAGTGGATTCTTCGGCACTTAACGATTGGCTTGAGATTGTCAAAAAGAAAGTCAGTTTAACTATACACCGTATAGACATTGATGCTCTATCTAAAGTTAAACAGGTTCTGAAGGATCCCACTGTTCAAGAAACAATCGCTGACCTTCATAGTAAATTTGGCATCACTGTAGCAGACAAGGTTCCTAATAATGTCCTCTTTATTTGCAAGAATTATTATTATCAAATTCTTGTTCAAGAGCTCTGTACATCTACAACAACATCCACGTATTCTTCCACCACATGTACTCTAGAGGAACTATTATATAAACACAAAACCTTTCTTAAAGAAAGGCGCATAAATATACTTATGCGTCATACAGAAATACCACAACTTTAATGAATTCCTAAAATGCATAAATCTCCATACAAGGCTAGATTTATTGCGGGTTCAACACGATGTACCACCAAACTCGTGTCAACCCTACTTACGAGAGCGTTGCAATAAGTAAAGTCATTTTGGAATAAGTATTCGGGTGTTCAGGTGTCAGCTGCATGTGGATTCTTAACAGCTCCAAATGTCTTACAGAAGAACTTGATGCTCATATGCATATATCGTACAAAGACGTATCCACATGGGATTTCTCTACCCTCTATACTACAATTTCTCGCAAAGATCTTATTGAAAGAATATCGCCGTTAATTGTCTCGGTGTTTACTAAAACAGGTCACCGTTACATTAACGTCAGAAGCAATAAGGCTTTCTTTGGTTCTACTATTTTATAAAGGGTACCACTCATCGGATGTTACATATCCTACATATCTGGCAATGTAGCATTTGTCAGATCTTGCGTAAATTTTGATGACTTTAATCTGCGTCACAAGCTGTTAGTTCAAAAACTAGTTTGTCAAGGATACTCCATCAAACGCCTTCATTCTAAGTATCTCAAATTTTACAATGAGTATAACACTCTCGTTGGTAGGTATGGACAGAGCGTTCAGAATCTCTGGCGATCTGCATTGTGATCAAACATATAGACAGCGCTGTTATCCTCATGTACATATCTGTCGCGTACATGGTGTATAACAACATATTTGACGATGGTTGCCGAGTGTAATCGTCTATCTTGTAGACAGCCTTTATACAGACCAGCATGTCATGTGTAACATCATAGATGGCGCCTCGTGTAGTATGAGATCCTTTCATATTAACGGGAAAGACGTAATCGTTTAAGGTTAAGGTCCGTAATGCTCGTCATTTTCAAACTGTGTTATACCGCTTAACCTGGGGATTTGGGCCGTAAAGGTAGCCATGCTCATTACATCAGCATGATGCCTTTATGAACAGTTGCAATCAAAGCGCGACTGACATACCTTGTTTAATTGTTATTTGACCTGGAACTTATTCATGGACTATGAATTTGAACTTTGATATGGAATTCATGCTTGGATTATCAACTGTCTGCCAAACATCATTGAAAACTGATGACCGCTTCTTTCTTGTGTGTTACCGGCTTGATTTCCTATCTGTATAATTTCTTACCTACCTTTGTCTTTGGGAGCTAATGTTATACGTTGTTTTGGAAATGGATCTTGCGATTATCGACATGGGACGCCCTTTACGGACTTCGAATGGTATACGAATGTCGGACATTGCACTTATATTTAAACTGATACATTTTGGACCACACATTTATGAGCAGGTAGCTGAGAACGCCCGTTCGTGTTGTACAGGAGGCTGTAATAACTTCTCAAGGTAAGTTGGCAAGCAAACCTCCTAGGAAGGGTCATTGCTTGAAGAAAAATATTGTAACGTTGCATTATGTTTTCTTAGCAAAGCTAGACTTCTTACGTACATATCTTCCCAAATTTTCCATGAAATAGCAAATCAGAAAGTCCTACTACGTTCGGTAAATAACCTGATGTCGGTACAGCCAGCTGGGCCTTACCCTTACACCAATGTAGGTCGAAGACGAGGACGCGCGGAGCCACTAAAAGACGGCTGCTGTACTGACGAAGATCGTCCTAACCGAGTGCTGATGCTAAAAGATATATCGGCTCTGAAAAGGAACAGAACTGATACTCTTTGGTTGTTTATCAGGCGTTTTTGTTTGTATTTTCTCATTGTCAGTGATACTCTTTGGTTGCTTATTAAGCCTTTTTGTTTGTATTTTCTCATTATCACAATGTTTAATAACGATGGTACGAGAGAGCCCCTCGTTTTGTGACGTCACTCTAGATAGCTATAACACGGCAAAATGGCGTCACCAAATGAGTGACCAGGTACTGACGATAATTTTCTATTTATTTCGTTAATAAGTGGTGTGAAATTTTAAAAATATTTTTAGAACATTTCTGGAATACTACGTTGTAAATTAATTCAGATTTATTGGCTGACTTTATGTTCACTTTAACTTCCCAGATCATTTTTTTTTTCATTTGAATATTAATACATCTCTCTGGCTCAGTGGTATGAAGGGTCAGTCCCGCGGCAGATCACAGGTTGTTGACCAGTGATTTATCTTGATCGTATCCAGTTATTAGATCTGGTACATTTTACCCATATTCACAGTGAGGATGTTTATACTCCAAGTCCGTTCAGCTTGACTGCAAGGCTATTACAGATTTATTTCTTTTTACTAATTTATCTACTACTTTAAAGTTTTACTCTGTAGTGAAGAATATTTCACTAATACAACGGCGAGCAGGAGCTGGAATGACCATCCGCAGGTTGCTGGAAGACCTTCCCATGTACGGCAGATCCGATTGCATGCTGACGAATGGAATGTATGAATAAATGATTATGGATTAACGCCACATCGGGGGAAAATTGAATTCCTGTCTGAAATAGTTGTACAGCATTGTGCTCAACATAATTTGTGGGAGTGATATAAAGCAAACGACGAGAACGGCGCATGCGCTAAAGCTAGTATGAATCCCAGGTTAATAATTGGCAGCCCAATTCCCAATACAACACTCAACCATGTCAATACAAACGACTAAAGAACTAAAAGTAGATAAATTAAGAACAATGCAAAATACCAATTAAATAAAAAAATGAACTAGTTAGGCCAAATTTAAATCAACAAAATAGGTTTGGTATTTTCCGTGTATATTCATGTAGACCACCTTTACAGCACTGTATACATTTCCGCCCGCAGTACAAACAGTATACCCTTACCCATTATACACCACTTCTTACCGAAAAGTATGACATCGCTTTGGTCTGTATAGGGAACTGCAGGTATAAAGACTTTCTGATGTGGATAAATCATGGAATGAAAAATGCATGAGCCTTTTGTTTTATCCTTTGCATCTTATCAAGGGTGGAACAGTTCGCCATATTTTAGACATAATGGACATAATTTATGGTTCCATAGGGAAACAAATGAAAGTAAGACCTTGCAAAAATGTTGTTAGGACTAACACGTTGCACACATGGAGGGGAGATCAAAAAAGATAATAATACTAATCTTTAACGGAGTAGGAAAAAAATAAACAATAATAGAGTTGATTATGTTGATTACCTATTGCATTCTTAAGTAAGATAAATATATAGCCCCTAAAAACGTATGGCTAATAAGAATGTATGTATACTTAGGGTTTTACGTCATACTTAACAATTTTTCAGTCAGCGTGTACATATACTGTGTGTTGTTTTGGCTTAGCGAGTTCAAGCCGCCAAAGTGCTCCCGTCAATAAAGTCCCATGCCCAAGACACCCCCACACAATTAAATTATACTCATACCGGGCAAATCAGTCCTGTTTCCTTGTTCTAACTTCCCTGCGCTGAGCGCCAAGCCATGCAGCAACAAGAATCACTTATAATGTCTTTGCTTTTGATCCTTGGGTCTCAAGACTTCGAAGCGGAAGTTTGGCTAACGATTTGGCCACCGAATGAATGAATGCTTGGTGTTTGAGCGTATTTGACAATTTGTCAGTCAAATGACGACGAGGAATCATTAGGTGTGTGTACATATAATGTATTTCCTTGTGGCAGGACGAGTACTTGCCTCTAAAATGTTGCCCCCACAGAGGTATCATGCTGAAGACAGCAAGCAAAATACCAATCAAATAAATAAATAAAGTAAACATACACCCTGTATATCTGCCTGTGTGCTTATCTCTATACCGTAGCGTGACGTTGGTTGAAGACCTGGGCCGCGATCGTAGGCGATAAAATTGATTGTAACTACCATGGCGACACATGCCTAGAACATATGTTGTCACCTCAGCCTACGACCGTTTTGTGCCAGAAGTCTGTGCAGTAATCTTTCGCCAATATGGTGTGCATAGCTGTGGAAAAGTTCTTCAGTAACATGCCCAAGGCTGGTGGTTTACCTGAGCCTCTCTTGTTTCCTCCACACATAAAACTGACCGCCGTCGTATGAGTGAAATGTTCTTGAGTATGGTGTTAAGCTACAATCAAATAAATAAATAATTCAATAAATAAATAAAAAAATGTGTATACTACTGTCTGTGATTCCATAGCTACTTGCTCCATTCATAGATCTGACGGTTGCTGTTTAGTGAGATAGTACGATCTACGACGGAAGACACCGATCATATAAACAAAACAGTTTGTGCTAGTCATGTGTGTGTAATACTTAAATGAATGACTAAATTGTGTAACTTGGTGTTGTTGCAATCGTGTGTTATCTACATACGTGTGTCTGTGGTGGCATTTCTCTATGCACATATATCACGTACATCTGTGAGTGTATTCTCTTAGATGAACTGTGTACGTGTTTGTGTATCCACAACGTGACGTGCATGTGTGGTACACAAATTCTGTACACATGCCATGGTGTACGTGATACACAAATCTGTAACATAAATTAAACATTTGTGTACTATTGGCTCACAAAAATATCTGCCAGTGTATTTTCGTCATATCGATGTTGTGTAGCACTGTTATCTAAGGTAGATTTTAGAGATTGCATGCATATCTCCACACTGGCTAACTTACGGGACGGGCTTGGCTTTGGCGAGCGCTCGCTTAATTTAGGTTTGACGGGCTATATGGAAATATGCAGCGACAAGAGTATGGTAAACTTGGTACACAGCTCTACCTCTCTCGCTGACCTTTTCTTGGGTCAGTTTTAGCTGAAGGCTATTTTGTCAGTAGTCTTTCGCCAGCGATGAGGTAATTATCAAACAGCGCTTAATGAAAGCGACTAAATGCCACATGTGTCCTGGGCGATACACAGGTTCGGGATTTATCTCCTCGCAGATCAAGGACAGTAGCGAATTAGTGTATCTCCTCCGGTACCACCAATTATAACCGTCAGTGAAATCCCAAACACGAGTCTTATGATATATACACACTGTATACACCAGCCTGCAGTCGGACCGGTGGTACGGCCTAAATGCTGCAGTGTCTGTTCCCTGTGGATCTGCACTGGATGCATTCAGCATGTTTCAAGACAGTTCATCGGCCCAAAATAGAGACGAACCTGGACCAAAACATGAAGGGTCTGGCTGTTCGCGTTAGTCATAACTCGTCAAGGACGGAAAGGGGTAGAGTACTTAAGGTGTACTGGGAAACCCAGGGATAGAGGCCAGTGATCACAAATGAACCCATTCCACCAGGCAGGTATGTACGGTCGGGAGTAGCTGTGCTATGAACTGTTAAGACTTTTCGACTTTGAAGAGGCCTGCAATTTTCTTTATTGTAAGCCAATGGTAAACCTTGAGATGTCGTAAATGAAGTCGTGTTCAACTGACCAGTTTACTGTAACTGCGAAACGATAATAAGGCTATATCAACACTGAAAGGTTTACCGTGATAGGGCTATATCAACTCTGAAAGTTACCATAACACTAATACAGTCAGACGGATCGAATCTGTACAGTATCACAAATCGAGGTGAGTAGAATGATGTTATGGTGTATTTAAACTACCAGTACAGGTTTGTGACGTTAACTGTATTTATCTGGGCCCAGTTTCACAAAGCGAAGTACGACATGTGTATCTCGTACGTTTGTCGTACGATATCTTGTACGTCTCTAGGTCTATTACCATGCTATTTTCCCATATGTACGATTATCGTACATGTACGACATCTTTGTGAAACGGGGCCCTGACTATGCCTATATATGACGCGTGATAATTAGGTATCACAACGATGCCAAGCCTCGACTCTGCACAGAGCACTGACTTATCTTAATATTACATACTGTAAAGTTAATACAGACACCTTAACAAATATATGGGTTACATAATACGTGGATATATCCAGGGCATATCACCTCCGACAGTGTAAAATATATAAGCCCGCATCTTGTACATACATGTAGTAGGCCTATGTACTCTTACACTTGATCATATGTTTTTCAGTGTTATTTTACTCCTTTATGCTTCCAGTTGATACTTGAATTCAAATGCACAACTGCTTAAGTATGCTGATAATGTGTAGAGAAGTAGACGATGTTCAATATAGGTGTATGTTACCGTTATATATACCTTTATATGCACACGTGAGGCTGGACAGTCAAGCCTGTTGCCTTTTACAATCTAACCCAGGTTGATAACCTCTATCGACACTAGCTTTTGTATTATTATTCCACCAGCTTGTTTCATGTATAATCAATTATCGTTATAATAAAGCCAGGCCCCGCCGGTCCAACACGTGGGACGTAAATGTGAACATCTGTTCGTGTTTATTATAGCGGTGTTACACACTGCGACACGCTCGCCAAGTTTTTCGCTCTCAAATGGAGGCTTTGTACGTGACGTCACAGCTGCGGAATCGGCAGCTCTCGGCTATGTTCGTGCAAGCTGTTAGATTTTCTTGTGGAGCCTTTAAGGCTCGCAGCTTGTTAGTGTATATATGGTTCGAGCATTGCTAAAACCTTCGTCCGTGCATTGGACACAATCCTATCATGTTAAAACACCAGTTCCGTATAACATTTCTTGAAATTTCTGGCGCACCCCTCATCCCTCGTTGGTTTTTATTTTACCCAAATATTAATAGCATTTTGTGACTAACAACCTTGAAGTAAAAAAGTTACTGTAACAAAACAAGAGTCCTCGTCCGCAGCTTTGTCTACGAGTCTCTTTGAAAGAAACCACTAACTCTTGATCATCTGGGTGGTGAATTCTAATCCAGCTGGCTGCGATTTTAAAACAGGAAATTTGGCAGATGTTATGGTTTCCTTCACCTTCAATGTCGTCATCGGTAGAATACCAGTGAAGCTGAGATGGCAGAGACTATAAAGTTAGTTACAAATATGATCTTTCATATTTTTTCTATTTTTTTTTATAATGAGAAAAAGACGTCTGGAAATAATTTTTGTATGGTGTATATTTGGGACAACCTTTTGGTATATAATGTCTCTTCATAATAATGCTCTAAATGAGGATGTAACACATGTTTAATAAATATCTTTGTGCTACAATTTTGTCTTTTCAGCTAACAAATGTGTTTATTTATATTTTTTAAAAAATTCATAAATATTAACATAATTAAGATTAAATACACGTCTTTCGATATAAACAACAGACGATATGTGCGAACAAGTGATCTCAAATACCAATCACAGAAAATATTTTAAATATCTTTTCTCATGAAAGAGAAAATTAATAAAGGCCATATATGTAATAACTTTTCACGCTATTTTATTTACATGTTTTATCGATATGCCTATTTCAGTTACTGATTTTAAATACAATCTTACCATTTTCCCCGGGTGTGTTTGTTCGGAAAAGATTCTACACAATTGACCCCACATACAAATTATTTGACAGCGCGTATGGCATCGATAACGACGTTGTCATATATTATTTAGGGGCTATTGGTCATAAAATATAAGTCTTTAAAGATTATTATATAGACATTTCTGGATTATATACTTTAAAAGTAAAAATAGGTTTTACAGTTTTATTTTACATTTGTGTTTATTTTAGCTAGCCTTACAAATGGGCGTCTATTTTTGTTTACCAAACAGTACGAAAAAAACGTTTTCTGTCCCGTGACTTGAACATGTTCTTTAAGTGATATTACTGCAACAAGGTCGATATGGCGTTAAGCCTTGATCATTTATTCATACATTTAAACTTTTGCTATCGAAATGATAAATCAAAATGGCCGCTTAATACAAACGAGAGTATTGTGAAGGTTTAAAATATCTAGTGTTCCGAGTGACATGCAGATGAGCGCATAGTGTGGAAATAAAATCTCAGCAGGCCGTGCTGATATAACACCATTTTCAGTCAAATGGCGCCAACACGTTGCTTGTAAGAGAGCTAAGATGATGCCTGTTGATGAGTGTCTTCGCCCGTCTAAACTCATATTTCATTTGAGTACTCAGTCGCCAGGTACATTATGCAAACAGCATATTGTGGGTAACAGCGCAAATACGTAACTCTGATCAATAAATTGATCAGTTGTTCGAGCGAAAACATCAATCCTCTTATTACGTAAAGATATACCGTAGAGAATAGATCCAAAGGCATGTGCTGAAAGGAGTACATTATGTACAGAACGAGGCTGGCGAAGTATTTGACTGGTGGGAGCAGGTTCTATCTACATCCAGTTCATATAAAAATGTGATAAATTTATTTGATTGGTGTCGCCGTGCTCAAGAATATTTCATTTATACGACAGTGGCCAGCATTATGGTGGGAGGAAACAGGGCAGAGCCCGGGAAAAACCCACGACCATCCACAGGTTGCTGACAGACCTTCCCACGTACGGCCGGACAGGAAGCCAGCATGAGTCGGAAACATGATAAGAGACGTACAGCTTAGAAAGTAAATCGAGAGCTGCGACGACAGTGTGATAGTTATCAAATGGTCACACGTAATCGTTGAAGTACATCTTGTAAATTCACCTCAGCTGAGGGTTTGATTATAGCTGTTTATGTAATTGGTCAAGTAGTAGCAAATTACACGCTTCCTCAGAACTAGGCCAAGAAAAAAAAATGCAGTGATTCTAATTACATCTTTCGGTTTTCAGTAATCGTGGGGTCTTAATTTATTTATTTATTTATTTGATTGGTGTTTTACGCCTTACTCAAGAATATTTCACTTATATGAGGGCGGCCAGCATTATGGTGGGTGGAAACCGGGCAGATCCCGGCGGAACCCCACGACCATCCCCAGGTTGCTGCAAGACCTTCCGTACGACCGGAGACGAAGCCAGCATGAGCTGGACTTGGTGACCGCGTTGGTGAGAGGCTCCTGGATCATTACGCTGAGCTAGCGCGCTAACCAACGCTAACCAAGCCACGGTGGCCCCGGTGGGAGCCTTGATGACAATAAGCATTCGACAACGTTCATGTGGCAGTTTGCTCGTGGAAAGTTCGTCAGTGACTTGCCACAAGTTCCAGCTCTTTGGTTCCATCCACGCATGAGACTGACCGCCATAGTTTACGTGAAAATCTTTGGTTACACAACAGTAAACATTAAAGCACGGAAATAAATAAATAAAGAAAATACATATTGTACAATCTAGATCATTGAGAACCTGTGCAGTGTAATCCATCTTCAGATGAAACCAGTAAGTGACAAACAGCTGACAAAACAGATAATTCCTGGATTTACATACATATGGACACACATTACGATCTGTATACCCTTAGGGTGGTAAACGATATGGAAAACAATGTCATTTTCAATGTACTTATTCATCAGATACGAATGATACATGAACAATATACGGATTATGTTCGAATATTAAGGGCTTAAAACAGGTTTTTGACTTTTAGTTGTTGTTAAGCCATTATTTTCTACCTTTTCAGGCAGAGCCCCCATAAATTTTGCAACCACAACAAAAGAGTTGATGGGATAATTTTGCAAAAAGAACCAAACCAAATGATATGTAAAGGAATCGAACCTCTCGGTGAAATCTTTCTTGAAACCGTCAGGATTATTTACCATGATTTTGTGCGCCGGCAACAGAGAAAACCGCCAGACCAAATCACCTGAAACTTCACACCCTGCTTGCCTATGGTCTGAAGTAGTGCTTTATGTCACATGACTTGGCAGCCATATTATATATGAATAGCCTTTAAGGATAACCTTTTCTTTTTCTAGAACCATCTGGCCGATTTTCTTCAAATTTGGCACACGTGACTTTTAGTTAGGTGGCAATTGAAATAAATTAATATAAATTCTGTCTGAGCGCAAATTTGTTTTGGGCTGGCCGATGAAAGTACCACAAAATTAGGTCAAATAGTGTATAGTAAAGTATAGTAAATATTCAAATTCCCTGTCTCTCTCTTGCGATTCCCCAAACAACGTAGCCCTTATCCAAGTAGGAATCCACTTCAGTTAACAACACTCTCTTGTAGAACAGAATTGTCCAAAAAGGCCTTTTCCCAGCAACGGTGGTTGCTATGAAATCAATTCAAGATACAAATATCTTTAGTTGTAAGATTAAAAATTACTTTAAGAAATTTCAGCCTCCAAAATGGTACTATGTTGGAGAAAGACGTTTAAATATATTCTTATGTCAACTGCGAAATGGGTGTGGATCATTGAACAGTGATCTGTTTCTTAATCGCATCTCACATTCAGCTGCATGTTTAATGTTGTAATTTTGATTACTCAACTGATCACTTTTTGACGCACTGTCTATTGTTTATTGGTCATTGGGAAGTGATGATGTATACAATAAAAGTGCCTGGGTATGTTGAGGAGATTAACACTTTTTTGTTATTTTATAGGCAACTTTCGTCGTCATATGACTGAAAAATTGTTAAGTACGTCGTCAAACCCCAAGCACTCAGTCACTCATTATATGGACAACAAGATGTTAGTACGAAGATTAACGAAACGATTGTTTTGAGTGTTCGCAAAATGATTAAAGACACTACACGACTTGTGTAATATCTTTACTTGTATATGTACACCTGGTCCTGTAACAAGTCAGTTCAGTGTATAGTTTTCTTTCCATAAGCTAACTGTACGTCCAAACCAGTTGCCTCTGCATACTGTAATGTTATACGGGGGGCCTCCGTGGCTCAGTTGGTTATCGCGTTAGCGCAGCGTAATGACCCAGGAGTCTCTCAGCAATGCCGTCACCGTGAGTTCAAGTCCAGCTCATGCTGGCTTTCTCTCCGGCCGTACGTGGGAAGGAGTGTCAGCAACCTGCGGTTGTCGTGGGTTTCCCTTGGGCTCTGCCCGGTTTCCACCTACCAGAATGCTGGCCGCCGTCGTATAAGTGAAATATTCTTGAGTACGGCGTAAAACACCAATCAAATAAATAAATAAATAATATTATACGTATTGTGCTTATTTTTGTTCCTTGATCCCAAAAAGTATGTTTAAAACAAAGTAGGTCAACTATAAAAACTGCACATTCTGCACAAAAACATTTCTCAGACCTCCTTGAATTTCAGAACATTATTCCTATTCAAGTTGTGGTTTTCCCATAATCACCAAAAAACTTTTCAAAAATAAACACGCAGGCTTTGTGTAAGTCTGCATGAAATTTGTCACTGCAGTGGGAACGGGCATAAAACGTACGCCAGTGTATTCTTACTGTCTTTTGTAGTCGCTGTCAGCAAAAGATCAAAGCCACATAATCTCTATGCTGGCCTATAGTGTTCGCCCCATTGCAGGTAATGGCTGGCAGTCTTGGGCTCAAATCCGGGACATTTCCTTTTCATTTTTTCTCCACGTTATTTCTCGTTTTTTCCCGCAGTTATAATTCCTATTACCAATATAATTTATGCTGAGATCACAGAGCCGATCCCAGAAATTGCTATCCTTGTCAGATGCATTCATTATTACAGTAGTGAAAGTTGAATCCTTGTTTTGTTCCCATGGTTATCAAACGTCCATAGGTTGATGTAGGACAGTTTTTGGTTTTTAACACATTGCTTGTATTCCCTGTGTTCATGACATGTGGGACCATGATGGTTTTTGTTTTTTGTTTTTCTTTAATGCCAAAAATATTTATAGAATCGGTTTTTTTGTTTACCATATATCGATTGATAAATATGGCTTGGTCATTTAGCAGCGTCTGATGTGTTGAGAGACCAGATAAATCTCAAACCACTGCTAAGTGTTAGTTGTCTTTATTACTCTTTTGAATAACAACTAAATCCTGGGGCATCCGTGGCCGAGTGGTCATCGTGCGAGCGAGGTACTATGACTCAGGAACCTGTCACCAATGCCGGCTTCCTTAACGGTGCACGTGGGATAGTCCGCTGATGGTAGTGCGTTTCCCCCGGGATCCGCCCTGTTTTCTCCTACCATAGAGCGTAATTCTAAATTAAAGGCCTGTGGTTTTTTCCGGGTACCCTATTTTCCTCCACCCATAAAACTTGTCGTCAGTGTTTAATTGAAAAATTCGTTTGGATATTAACCAAAAATCAAATAAAATAACTAAATTTTATTTCCTCTTTTCAGGTTCATCTCGAGTGCAAAGACTTAAAAAGGAGCAAGGAGAAATGCGTAAAGCGATCTGATTTGAACAATTCTTCCTGCTGTTATTTTTCTCGACAACTGTTTTTGACCACTTCACGACATGAAGAAGACGGATACTAAACAGGGTGATACGGACTTTGGTAATCCCTGGGAACGTATGTCCGATCAGGAAAACTCTGACGACAGTGAAAACATCTGCACATGCCATTTGTCCCATAACGAACAAGAGCAGGACAACGTGGTAGGGCTTATGTTAGTCCGCGAGCGCGAGGAGGCGTCTCCACCGGAAGTTGTAATTCGGCAACAGCCAGAAGACGTGATCCGGAGGGCGGACGAAAGTATTCCGCTGTCTGAACAACCAAAGTACCTATCAGAGTTATCTCCCTTGGATCCTGATAATTTACCAGATACGCACATAGCTTTGGCCTGGTTGGTCACTTTATGCTTTAATATCCCGCTAGGTGTGTTGGCGATCTGCATGTCTATGAAAGCGGCAAAGATGTACATCGAAGGCAAACGTAAGCAAGGACGCCATTATACAAAACTGTCGTTGTACGCCAGTCTAGCCGGTATCGTATTTACTGTGGTGACCGTGATGAGCGTGGTGCTGTATTTGGCAGTGAAGGAGGCAGCAGACAGAAGGAGGCGGCTTCAGGGTTAAACTCGAGTCTTACACTTAACTCTTCTTACCGTATGTCCCTGACCTTGAGAAATATGGTTACTCGTCTAGGCCAATTCCGTCTGCTGTCACTCGCACATATACCGTATGTCTGCGGAACACCACAACGATTCACAGCCAAGGCGTACATGGATGTTGGCAGAGTCCAGCTCGTTTTCGTTAGGTAATAAATATACAAACCGCCTTCGCTCGTGAATTAAGAGCTGTTGAGACTTTGTCTCAGGTGTCTAGCATTTACCATCTGGAAACCCATATGCGATTTCTCCAACTTCCAGTGTAGGCGCGAGCGCCACCGAACGGAGCGCCCTAGAAGAAAAGTTGTCCACATAAACCATATGAGCTACAGGGCATTAGTGACCTTAACGCAAGTGTTTTTCCGCGTACGGTCAGGTCTAATGGCTGTTCGCAAAAACACGAATTGGAGGCTCCAGTTCTTAAGCCTATATCTGATTCTGCTCATATGGCATCCGAAAGAATGCACATCAGTTTCTCGACTATCTATTTCTGTGGATGATGACGTGTGTGTCATGCAGAGCAAAGGACGTTTGATCTATATTATAGGCTGCTGATTTTTGTTTGTTAGGTAGCTAGCCCAAGGAAGTTCTACTCTTAACCAGCACTAATCCGTACAATATGGGAGCTTGGAGATCGAAGTCCTTTTGTCGTTAAAAGTCCTACTGTATAATTTGACTTATCCATAATGTTAGTCAACTTTTGCTGACATTGAAACACCGATCACCTGTCGTGTCGTCTTCCGGAGGCACAAATGCAACCCCTTTCCTTCAGGGACTTCTAAACAACTGTTCAGCCGCTAACCCTCTTTTTATCACTATTTGTCACAAAATAGCTTTTATTGAAACTTTTTGCAGATGCCCACTGTATGGAATACACAATCAGATATAGTTGTCTATCAGTGCTAATAAGTCACGTGGTACAGTAGGACTTTTCTGCCTTTTGTGAAAAAAAAGAGTTCAAAATTCAAAGCCCCTATTGTGTGTCATGCTCAGCACTAAAGAAATACATTCTCTTGACTAACAAGAATGCCTAGATGATTGTGTAAGTTATTTTGCTCATGCACTATTGTTATTACATATGGGAATATAAAAAGACTTAGAGCATAGGGAGAAAATGTAGAGCAGTGAAGACAGCGAGATAGCTAACAAATGGTCAGACATAACCGGTAAAGTATGGCCTCTTGTCAGTTTAGCTTCAGTCAGGGTTTTATTTTCACTGTTCATGTGAATGCTTAAATAGCAGCCAACTAGACGGCCTCTAGCACCATGTCTTTAGCAGAATTAGGTAAAAAATATGCGAACAGCAAATGATTAGACATAAGTCGCCTAAAATTACTCAAAATTCTACATAGTCATTAGATTTAGTACACAAATACACTGGCCTTCAGAAAACAAGCTTATTTTCAACACAATTTCCTTTTCTTTCCATACACTGGAAATGGTTCTGCGACGTTGGACTTTGCAGTAAAAGGAAGGATTCACACAGAGGTGGGAATGATGCGTTTCTGTCAATTATTTAGGTTATAATGATGATGATAGACGTAAGTGTTTAAGCCATGGTGCTCAGGGCGGGTACGTTGCCACTTTTTAAGCATATGCATGAACAGTCTGGATAAAACCCGGGCAGGTAAATTGACAAGAGGCCGGATTTCACGGGCAGTATGTGTGGCCATTTGTCAATTTTCGTCACTGCTCTGGTATTAATCCCTATGCTGTCATCTTTTATATTGACTACAATCTGTTATCATTTGGCCTACATAAAGCTAGAATTTTTAAAATCTTAATGTCGCTTCAGGAACGAAATGGAAATTAAAACGAACAGTTATATTTAGTGCCTGTGTTATATGGAATAGTGCCATGGAGTTATCTGGTGGACTCTTCGCTGGAATTCGAAGTTTTTCAGTTTTTGGAGTTTTCAGTGACCTTGTTCAGTGGTTAACAAAAAAAGTTGTTAGATGTCAGCTTAATTCTTTTACTGGTGCTATCTAAATATTCTCAGTGTGAAAATGGATACCTTTATCCAGTCACTAACACTATGGCTCATCGGAGGTTCAAGCACGAAAATGAAACTGAAACGGAGAGGAGGAACGTTGTCGACAAACTCTGGCGCCTGTGTGCAAGCCATTTCATCAAAACAGGCCATACAATTATCGTGCACATCGTAATGCAAGTTGAGCAACGCCACATTACTGACCCACGTGCCAAGCACCGATTAACTCTATGCAAATTAAGTCTGTAAAGACTAACATTTGTGCAATGCAAGTGCAAATGGGACCTTATGGAAAGGTGTAGTGAAACGGAGGCCTTTAAATGATTCTATGCAAATTTTATACGGTACGAAGTTACATCCGTAAACATGACTGTCACAAAGGTCTGTTTAAGAACTGGGTGAGCCTGACAAAGTGTCCAGGACTGTACGCATGCGTGCCAAGTTTCGCGGCTCATACTTTAATTGTATAAAACGTATAAATAAATGTCTGACATGGCGGATCACATGTATAGTAATTACTTTTGCCTATTTCGTTAAAGATTTTATTTTACCTTTTGTCTAGGTAGAGCACTGATCGACGTTCTGATGTTTGGTGGATTATGTCCACACTGTGGATATTTTTGACAAACTAGTGCCGACGTGAGACTCTCAGGACACCAGGAAGTACAGATGAGTGCAAACTTAGTGGAGAAAAGCTTTACTTCTCAAATCGGTGAAACTATGTTTCCACCTTGTCTTTCTATATAGTACATATCGTAGTATATGGCCGGGCCTATTGGATCGATACGAGGGCCTATTGGATCGATACGAGGGCTGAAGCGTTAGGTTAAGAGGTTTGTCAGGTATCCATTATAAATAGGACCAAAGTCGCAATATTTCGACAGTGTTAAATAAATAAATAAACAATAAATAGTGATAAATCAATAAATAAATGAATAAATAAATAAATAAACTTACCCGGAGGTGTCGTTCATTTCCCTGGTGTAAAATGTTCCATCAAAAGTCAAGGTTTCCGTCGCGACTTTAAGTAAGGCGATTTCCCTTGAATATGGCGAATGTCGGTGGTTTCCTCCGCCCATTAATATGACGGACGTCAGATATCTGTAAACCTCTTGAACAGCGCGTCAAAAACGAATCCATTAATCAATCGATAAATTAATCAAATCAGGTTCGGATGTTCTTGTACGGCTACTCCGTCGAATAACTTAAATATTCTTGAGTACGGCGTAAAACACCAATCAAATGAATAAAGTAACATAAAGTGAATAAAGTCTGGTTTCGACACCTAGATTCACGATGAATGTCAGAATTTTAAAAAAGCACTCTGAGCCCATTTCCAACTAAGCAAGCACCTTGGCGATGGCGACATAATGTTTAGTGTGTTGCCTGCCATGGTTCATGTTGTTGGGCCCACGTATAGCCATTAAAAATCTCAGAACGAAAATCCTCACTCATTTTTCTCAACTATCAGCCCATGTAAAACTCTCTAGGTTTTCAAACAATTTGCGTTTTATTCAATTATATACAATACAAATGGCATATTGCCACACTGTCGTGCAGACTACTTTGTTTTCACTAAAGTTTGATCATCCTATATCCCAGTGCATTATGCACTCTGAAGTGGAGAATAAAGTAACTAAACTGTGGGCAAGAGGAGTTAACCCGAAATACAAGTGGTTATGACTTAGCTCCCTTGGCTTAGTTCGTTCGCTAACAAGTATAGAACTTTTACAGTGACATTACAAATTTCACAACTGCTTCTCATTCCTACTGCGGCTACTTAATTACTGGAACAACAACTAATATTAGAATCGGGGGAGGTGGGGGGAGTTGATGACCGGTGAAGTCGTATATATATAATATATATTGGCTAAATAGCCGTTTTTTATGATGTTTATACCCCTCAGTTTTGCTGTATATTCGTAGTTTTTCATGCTATCGCGTGATCCTGCGATAACTGTGTATCACGTGTACGTGTTACCGGCTTTCCTATTTGTATTATTTCTTACATACATTTGTCTTTGGGAGCTAGTGTTAAACGTTGTTTTGGAAATGGATCTTGCGATTATCGAATTGGAACGCCCTTTACAGACTACGAATGGTATACGTATGTCGGAACAAAACGCTTATGATCTATGATCTTGTATAAGATGACTATACAAAATGCTGCGACAGTGTATTGTATCTATATTAATATATGTTGATTTTCAAGTGCTATTCTAACCTCTCAACTTCTAATAAACCTTCAAACGCCCTTCGTTATAAGTTTCTTAAATTTCACAATGAGTACACTTCTCTTTTAAATAAATGTGAACGGAATGCCAGGATCTCTGCTTTATGATTGTGTCAAAATTCCGCTCAAACTTGAGGTAGTGGCTGTATCTTCATTCGCGTTCAAATATATCTCTACGAAGGATATGCGGACAGTTGCAATGAAGAACTCAGATATATGATTTGATTATACTCTATATTAGCATGGTACACCTTTTTAATTAATTCACCTGGACTATCAGTGAGTATTTCGTATTTCGTCTTTGAAAACTTTGACTTGCTTATCTTTGGATGAATCCGTTCTAACTTTGTACTTCATATACTTTCTTACTCTTCTGGTGGATTGTGTTATGTGTTGTTCTGGAAACTGGTAATAATATTATTGTTGGTATACGAATGTCTTTTTTGACGCCTTTATTTCAGTAATACAGCTAACGGTCAAGACGAAAACAACATTATTCCCAACAACAAAACTTTTCCCCATAAAACTGCTCGTTCCAGTTAAAGTACACAAGTATGAAATACAAATAAGTCTGGAATTTTGCATCATGTCATACCGCTAGGGAGGGGTAAAATCTTACCGTTCGTCTCTCCACTGTTCTGCGACTCTCATTTATCATGGAATCATCGTACCAAGAATACCTCTGCAGATTTAAAGCAAGGACTTTAGGATCTGTCCGTAAGGAACACAAGACAACGTCATCTGTTATTTGCTTCACATGAATGGTGATAGAAGAGTAAGGGAGATATGCAAGTACAAGTGGAAATACTCTAGGGAACTGAATAAACAGGTCTTCGAGAGTAAATAGGTTCGAGAATATGAAGGGTGACAGCAACTCAAAAAATGTTAGTGCATAAAAAATCGTCTTGGTAATGGGGAATGAAACAACTATCCTGGAAATGTTTGTATATCGAGAGTAAGTGGGCTCGGTTATTGAGATAGGTTAACAACAATTCTGGAAATGTTTGTATATCGAGAGTAAGTGGGCTCGGTTATTGAGATAGGTTAACAACAATTCTGGAAATGTTTTATAGATCATGAGTAAGTGGCCTCGGTTATTGAGACGGTGAGGTTAACAACAATTCTGGAAATGTTTATAGATCATGAGTAAGTGGGCTCGGTTATTGAGATAGTGATGTTAACAACAATTCTGGAAATGTTTTAGATCATGAGTAAGTGGGCTCGGTTATTGAGATAATGAGGTTAACAGCAATTCTGGAAATGTTTATAGAACACGAGTAAGTGGGCTCGATTATTGAGATGGTGACAGTAACAATCCTGGAAATGTTTGCAGGTCATGAGTAAGTGGGCTCGCTTATTGAGATAGTGAGGTAACAACAATTTTGGAAATGTGTGTTGATCATGAGTAAGTGTGCTCGGTTAATGAGATAGTGAGGTTAACAGCAATTCTGGAAATGTGTTTTGATCATGAGTAAGTGGGCTGGGTTATTGAGATAGTGAGGTAAACAACAATTTTGGAAATGTGTGTTGATCATGAGCAAGTGTACTCGGTTAATGAGATAGTGAGGTTAACAGCAATTCTGGAAATGTTTGTAGGTCATGAGTAAGTGGGCTCGGTTATTGAGATAGTGAGGTTAACAGCAATTCTGGAAATGTGTTTTGATCATGAGTAAGTGGGCTGGGTTATTGAGAAAGTGAGGTTAACAGCAATTCTGGAAATGTTTATAGATCATGAGTAAGTGGGCTCGGTTATTGAGATCTTGACAGTAACAATTCTGGAAATGTTTGCAGGTCATGAGTAAGTGGCCTCGGTTATTGAGATAGTGAGGTAAACAACAATTTTGGAAATGTGTGTTGATCATGAGCAAGTGGGCTCGGTTATGGAGATAGTGAGGTTAACAGCAATTCTGGAAATGTGTGTAGATCATGAGTAAGTGGGCTCGGTTATTGAGATGGTGAGGTTAACAACAATTCGGGAAATGTTTATAGATCATGAGTAACTTGGCTCAGTTATTGAGACTGTGAGGTTAACAGCAATTCTGGAAATGTTTATAGATCATGAGTAAGTGGGCTGGGTTATTGAGATAGTGAGGTAAACAACAATTGTGGAAATGTGTGTAGATCATAAGTAAGTGGACTCGGTTATTGAGATAGGTTAACAACAATTCCGGAAATGTTTGTAGATCATGAGTAAGTGTGCTCGGTTAATGAGATGATGAGGTTAACAACAATTCTGGGTCGGTTATCACTCTAGCGCAGAAGCCTCTCACCAATGCAGTCGCTGTGAGGTCAAGTCCAGCTCATGCTGGCTTCCTCTCCGGTCGTAAGTGGGAAGGACTTCAACAACCTGCGGATGGTCGTGGGTTTCCCCCGGTTTCCTCCCGCCATAATGCTGACCGAGCTTGGGTTGTTACATGTCACTAACTAAAGGAAATTTTGGTAGCGAGTATGGCTGATTTTACAGAGAGCTGAATAGACGAGTGGCTAAAAGAAATAGACCATAACAGATATGGTTTGACATGCTTGAGTAGAACGATAGTCTGTTTTACTAATTGTGTACAAGTGATAGTTGTACATAGCTTATTTCCACACAAAGAATGAAAAGTCACAATTTTTAACACAAAGTGAGTGAAGAGATTAATGATTATGATTTAATACAATATGGTGATGACAATATTTCAGGTAAAATAATGAACGAAATAGCAAAGTATGTCAATAATTAATGTAATAATTTATAAACGAATCTCAGCTAAATTGTCATGACTCTCACACAACACAATCAAATCAAATTGTAATTCCGACATAAAACCCCCAAAATACACTTGTACGTTAGTCACCACTTAACATTTGTTAACTTACACTCTAAAACCTGCCTATAGAATGTGTACACTTCAAAAAGTCCATGTAATATATTTTATCTCTGGTTTTAAGATACACAGGCTTCAGAGGTATTTGCAGGAATAAAGCACATTTTATAATTCAGTTATTGCGATTTACATTTGTGTATTAAAGCTATTCCCATTAACGGACATGCGTCATAAAACCACCATCCTTGTTTTCTTAAATCGGGCGTCAACCACAGCAGCTGTAAAGATATGCTTTTCCCTAAGTTTTTCTTACAGTTAATACAAATCTTTATCGATTTGTAAATTCCATACTTTCTCCGCAACACGTTGTTCTTATTAACTAATTGTTATGGATTTTCTGTCAGCGAAGACAAATATTGTGCGATGAATATGCACTTACTCACCAACGATCACAGTACAGCTGACGATAGCAACGACATTTGATACCTGTTTTTGAACAACCGTCATGTCTCGTGATTCCCACTGTCTGTCAGATATACCAAATCCTTACGCCATCTTAGGCGAGACGTATATTAGAGCCTTGACGTGCATATCATCTAAACAACTCTGAAGTTGTCGAAGGAAAGCCACGAAAAGATGGTAAAGGTGAGTGTATGAGGTACAGTTTCTTCACTGGAGTGTTGTACAGCAGCCGAGAAATTGCAATCCCAAATAATCTTCATGCACAGTTAAAATATACCTTTAACTCAGGTCAGTTCACAAGAGGAAGTGTTTCCGGATTGTGGCTGTTCTATTTTACAGTTCAAAATGCAGACAATTTGAGAATGGACCAAAAGATACCACCACAGGTGTACGTGAGGGAGAACCGGCCATTGGTTCTTTTTTCTTGTTAAGCCAAGGTGCTAGAGGGGTGTATATATATAATATATATATATATATATATATATATATATATATATATATATATATATATATTTGAAGAAATAGAGAAAGATCCCCTGGTGAGGAGAATTTACATACGAAAAAAAAATAATAAAACGCCTTCTTAACTTTCTACATTCTGTTATATGCCAACTGCAGTTTCAAACTTCATTTTGTTTCAAGGAATATGAATATGAATGTCCACGGAGATCTTTATATAGGATATGTGTTACCAGTAACTAAGGAACATGTTACGTACATGTCAAAACAGGCAGTGGTTTAGTTACATTGCATAATACATCGATAAATTGTTGCTGGGAACAAGGTCGTACATGTATCAAGCTGTTAAGTAGCGAACAATAGAAAAATCAGTACCTAAGAGTGTCTATCAGAAGGGCGACTAGTGATGATGCGTCTTTATTAGCATCGAACGGAAGACCCTGCGGATAATCTGTGACATAATATTTGTACATATATAATGAGTAATATATACAATGAGCAAAAATGAACTGGTTTGACAAAATTAATCAATATAATTTACACAAGCATGTGGTATATCATGATATTATGAAGTACGATATTAGGGCCGATGACTACCATTGAGGCATGGGTTGTATTTATTTATGAAGAAATTTCTTTTACATCTAAGGTGCTTGATTTCCATCTAATACTTTATAAAATGAAAAGACTTTAAAGGAGGGAGTCAATGACAATGCGCATGAGCGTATGTGCTTACTGACTGGAAGATGACAATAATCTTCGTTGTTGATATGTTGTCGATGCAGCGTCAATCTGGGGCGGAGATCTGAGGTCTGGCCAATATATTGTTTGTCACATCTCATGCAAATAAGTGCATATACAACATTTTTACATTGCAGCACGTCAAATTTTACATCAAACGAAAAATCTTTTCTCTCAGACTTAAAGCTTGATCCTTCTAACATGTGTATGCATGCTCCACATCTAGGTTTATTGCATTTAGAAACCGATGGAGTGACAGATTTTTCTGAAAAGTAAGCGCGAGTTAACATTTTTTTTTGAGGCTTGGAGCCTGTCGTTTGCTATTAATGACCTTAGATTTGGCTAGAACATATTTCATCCTGTCACTGTTTTTTAGACTTGGTAAGGTATCCACAATGATTGGGAAGATGTTGTTGCAATTGGGATTATGTGTTGAAACAAATGGAATTACCTTCTCGTCAGGGTTCCCTCAGTTCAGCCAATGAATGACTCTGAGCGGTCCTAATTCCTTTGTCAAGTAATCCTTCCGGACAACCCCTGCTGTGTAGAGATGATTTAAGTTCTATTAATCTCTCATTTTGTTTCGATTTTACGTTTACTATTGTAGGCCTACAGATTCTTCTGGCAAGGAAAAATGGGATATTTCCCGAGTATGACGCGGGTGATCTAAAATGACGATAGAGTTGTGTGTCCGTCGGTTTTCGATAAATATCAGTTGATATAGAAGTCCCCTCTTTCAAGACAAGTATGTCTAAAAAGGGTATTGACCTAGAATTTACTTCCATTGTGGGGATATTTGGGGATGAAGGTTATTGAGGCCATCAAAAAGATCAATCGGCCAGGCTTTCTTTGGCCTGAAAACAAAACAACCATCCAGGTGTCTTTTTCACTGGCTTTTAAATTCTGTTGCGAAATCATGTCCAACCATGGTTTCCATTTTTTTTTTGTACTGAGATATTTCTAAATAGTCCATTACTAATGTTGCATAAACCGGGGCCATTTTTGTTCAATCTGTTAGAAATTTGTTTTTGAAGCGTTTGTCCAGTGATTCGGAATGTTGATTTAACCAATATTGTATTGCTTCTATTCCTAGCTCGGGCGGAATGTTGCCATATAAACTGTTCACATCAAAAGTGGCCATTTCGACATCATGGTCTACATCCTGTGGACACTTATTTAGGAAGTCGATATCTCTGACGTTACTTTTTACATGAGTAATAAATGGCCTAAGTGAAATGTCATGTATATGGCTAAGCCTTTGTGTAGGAGAGCAAGGACCAGCTATAATTGGTCTAAATTTCAAATCGGAAGGACAGTGCAGTGTAATGAACTCTTATTTCTGGTCTTACCATAATCATGGTAATCTGTTTTGATTTATGTACTTTAGGAAGACCATAGAAATTGCTGGTTTTTGATTCAAATTTGGTTAGATACTCGCGTTCGTTATTAGTAAGGTCTCCCTCATGTTTACGTATGGGTTGTGGAAGATATTCATGTATGAATTTGACGAGCTTTATGGGCTGTGGAGTATATTTATGTATGAATTTGATTAGGCTTTATGGGTTGTGGAGGATATTTATGTATGAATTTGATTAGGCTTTATGCGTTGTGGAGTATATTTATGTATGAATTTGATTAGGCTTTATGCGTTGTGGAGGATATTCATGTATGAATTTGATTAGGCTTTATGGGCTGTGGAGGACATTTATGTATGAATTTGATTAGGCTTTATGGGCTGTGGAGGATATTTATGTATGAATTTGATTAGGCTTTATGCGTTGTGGAGTATATTTATGTATGAATTTGATTAGGCTTTATGCGTTGTGGAGGATATTCATGTATGAATTTGACGAGCTTTATGGGCTGTGGAGGATATTTATGTATGAATTTGATTAGGCTTTATGCGTTGTGGAGTATATTTATGTATGAATTTGATCAGGCTTTATGCGTTGTGGAGGATATTTATGTATGAATTTGATTAGGCTTTATGGGTTGTGGAGGATATTTATGTATGAATTTGATTAGGCTTTATGGGCTGTAGAGGATATTTATGTATGAATTTGATTAGGCTTTATGGGCTGTGGAGGATATTTATGTATGAGTTTGATTAGCCGTTATGGGTTGTGGAGGATATTTATGTATGAATTTGATTAGGCTTTATGGGCTGTAGAGGATATTTATGTATGAGTTTGATTAGCCGTTATGGGTTGTGGAGTATATTTATGTATGAATTTGATTAGGCTTTATGGGCTGTGGAGGATATTTATGTATGAATTTGATTAGGCTTTATGGGCTGTGGAGGATATTTATGTATGAATTTGATTAGGCTTTATGGGCTGTGGAGGATATTTATGTATGAATTTGATTAGGCTTTATGCGTTGTGGAGGATATTTATGTATGAATTTGATTAGGCTTTATGCGTTGTGGAGTATATTTATGTATGAATTTGATTAGGCTTTATGGGTTGTGGAGTATATTTATGTATGAATTTGATTAGGCTTTATGGTTTGTGGAGTATATTTATGTATGAATTTGATTAGGCTTTATGGGCTGTGGAGGACATTTATGTATGAATTTGATTAGGCTTTATGGGTTGTGGAGTATATTTATGTATGAATTTGATTAGGCTTTATGGGCTGTGGAGGACATTTATGTATGAATTTGATTAGGCTTTATGGGTTGTGGAGGATATTTATGTATGAATTTGATTAGGCTTTATGGGCTGTGGAGGATATTTATGTATGAATTTGATTAGGCTTTATGCGTTGTGGAGGATATTTATGTATGAATTTGATTAGGCTTTATGGGTTGTGGAGTATATTTATGTATGAATTTGATTAGGCTTTATGGTTTGTGGAGTATATTTATGTATGAATTTGATTAGGCTTTATGGGCTGTGGAGGACATTTATGTATGAATTTGATTAGGCTTTATGGGTTGTGGAGTATATTTATGTATGAATTTGATTAGGCTTTATGGGCTGTGGAGGACATTTATGTATGAATTTGATTAGGCTTTATGGGTTGTGGAGGATATTTATGTATGAATTTGATTAGGCTTTATGGGCTGTGGAGGATATTTATGTATGAATTTGATTAGGCTTTATGGGTTGTGGAGTATATTTATGTATGAATTTGATTAGGCTTTATGGGCTGTGGAGGATATTTATGTATGAATTTGATTAGGCTTTATGCGTTGTGGAGGATATTTATGTATGAATTTGATTAGGCTTTATGGGCTGTGGAGGACATTTATGTATGAATTTGATTAGGCTTTATGGGTTGTGGAGGATATTTATGTATGAATTTGATTAGGCTTTATGGGCTGTGGAGGACATTTATGTATGAATTTGATTAGGCTTTATGGGTTGTGGAGGATATTTATGTATGAATTTGATTAGGCTTTATGGGCTGTGGAGGACATTTATGTATGAATTTGATTAGGCTTTATGGGCTGTAGAGTATATTTATGTATGAATTTGATTAGGCTTTATGGGTTGTGGAGGATATTTATGTATGAATTTGATTAGGCTTTATGGGCTGTGGAGGATATTTATGTATGAATTTGATTAGGCTTTATGCGTTGTGGAGGATATTTATGTATGAATTTGATTAGGCTTTATGGGCTGTGGAGGATATTTATGTATGAATTTGATTAGGCTTTATGGGTTGTGGAGGATATTTATGTATGAATTTGATTAGGCTTTATGGGCTGTGGAGGACATTTATGTATGAATTTGATTAGGCTTTATGCGTTGTGGAGGATATTTATGTATGAATTTGATTAGGCTTTATGCGTTGTGGAGGATATTTATGTATGAATTTGATTAGGCTTTATGCGTTGTGGAGGATATTTATGTATGTATTTTACAAACCTTATGGGTTGTGGAGGATATTTATGTATGTATTTGACCAGCTTTATTGGCTGAGGAGGATATTTATGTATGTATTTGACCAATTACGACATCACCCACACAACGACGTTACAGTACATAATGTGTTACAGTAACACTTTGTAACATTCTAGATGTTGTGTAACAACTATTTTTGACGACACAATAGATTTCACCGCTTACGTGTGACCGTTTGCCAACTATCACACCGTCGTCGCTGCTATTACACTGTCGTTGCTGCTCTTGTCTTACTCTCTACGCTGTACGTCTAAGTATATTGTATTTCTGTGTACACCAGGATTCTGCTGCTGGACTAAGCATCCCTGATACCAGGTCCCTTTGTATTGTTTTAACGTGATTGTTATGTTAAATGTGATGACAACACAGCATTCTGGATCAGTGACGTCTAATAAATTGCAATAAACATCACTGCATATATTTTTACCTAACTATGAATAATCCATGGTACTAGGTGGCGTGTAATTTGCTACTACCTATGCATTTACAAGAACAGTTGGAATAGGACTAACTGAAGTAACTTGACAAGATTCCGCATTTCACCGGTTACATATGACGGTTTGCCAGCTATCACACTGTCGTCGCTACTCTGGTCTTACTGTCTATGCTGTACGTCTTTAGTTCCTAATGTGATTACAAACCTAAGACAACATTGGAAAATCGAAGACAATAAGTGATTAAACAGGGTTGCATTAGCACGTTGATTTGAAGTTGATACAAGCATCAAAATGTTTAACGGCAGGAATTTTGACACGAGTCAGTAAAAGTTTGGAGTCTTTTAGGCGGCACAATGCATATATATTCGGCGTTTATATTTCTTATCTTTTGAAAACACAGATTCATGTTTAGCGTAGCACAAAGTGTACCAGCAACGTCAAAAAAGTTGTTAAACATTTCTACTCTGTTTCAGGAAATTAGTACAATGGAGCCCTGGCTGGCTTTACTATGCCTTATGACGATGACTCTCGTGGTGGATGGAATGTCACTAACCAGCACACGGCCTCCTACTACTGCTGTGTCCACGACTCATCGAATCACAACTCTTCATGCCGACACTTGGTGGCAACTCTTTGGATACAGTTCTACCCAAGAGCCGACCACAACAATCCCTCCACCAGTAACGTCTCCTTTCCCGACCACAACTCCAGAACTCCCTACAACCACGACGCTTCATGGCGACACTTGGTGGCAACTCTTTGGATACAGTTCTACCCAAGAGCCGACTACAACAATCCCACCACCAGTAACGTCTCCTTTCCCGACCACAACTGCAGAACCCCCTACAACCACGACACTTCATGGCGACACTTGGTGGCAACTCTTTGGATACAGTTCTACCCAAGAGCCGACTACAACAATCCCTCCACCAGTAACGTCTCCTTTCCCGACCACAACTGCAGAACCCCCTACAACCACGACACTTCATGGGGACACTTGGTGGCAACTCTTTGGATACAGTTCTACCCCAGAGCCGACTACAACAATCCCACCACCAGTAGCGTCTCCTTTCCCAACCACAACGCCAGAACTCCCTACTACCACGACGCTTCATGGCGACACTTGGTGGCAACTCTTTGGATACAGTTCTACCCCAGAGCCGACTACAACAATCCCTCCACCAGTAGCGTCTCCTTTCCCGACCACAACTGCAGAACCCCCTACTACCACAATGCTTCACGGTGACACTTGGTGGCAACTCTTTAGATACAGTTCTACCCCAGAGCCGACCACAACAATCCCTCCACCAGTAACATCTCCTTTGCGGACCACAACGCCAGAACCCCCTACTACCACGCCCCCTACTACCACGACACTTCATGGCGATACTTGGTGGCAACTCTTTAGATACAGCTCTACCCCAGAGCCCACTACAACAATCCCTCCACCAGTAGCGTCTCCTTTCCCAACCACAACGCCAGAACTCCCTACTACCACGACGCTTCATGGCGACACTTGGTGGCAATTCTTTGGATACAGTTCTACCCAAGAGCCGACCACAACAATCCCTCCACCAGTAACGTCTCCTTTCCCGACCACAACTGCAGAACCCCCTACAACCACGACACTTCATGGCGACACTTGGTGGCAACTCTTTGGATACAGTTCTACCCCAGAGCCGACTACAACAATCCCACCACCAGTAGCGTCTCCTTTCCCGACCACAACTGCAGAACCCCCTACTACCACAATGCTTCACGGTGACACTTGGTGGCAACTCTTTAGATACAGTTCTACCCCAGAGCCGACCACAACAATCCCTCCACCAGTAACGTCTCCTTTCCGGACCACAACGCCAGAACCCCCTACTACCACCCCTACTACCACGCCCCCTACTACCACGACACTTCATGGCGATACTTGGTGGCAACTCTTTAGATACAGCTCTACCCCAGAGCCCACTCCAACAATCCCTCCACCAGTAGCGTCTCCTTTCCCAACCACAACGCCAGAACTCCCTACTACCACGACGCTTAATGGCGACACTTGGTGGCAACTCTTTGGATACAGTTCTACCCCAGAGCCGACTACAACAATCTCACCACCAGTAGCGTCTCCTTTCCCGACCACAACTCCAGAACCCCCTACTACCACAATGCTTCATGGTGACACTTGGTGGCAACTCTTTAGATACAGTTCTACCCAAGAGCCGACCACAACAATCCCTCCACCAGTAACGTCTCCTTTCCGGACCACAACTCCAGAACTCCCTACAACGCTTCATGGCGACACTTGGTGGCAACTCTTTGGATACAGTTCTACCCCAGAGCCGACTACAACAATCTCACCACCAGTAACGTCTCCTTTCCCGATCACAACTGCAGAACCCCCTACAACGACGACACTTCATAGCGACACCCGGTGACAACTCTTTGGATACAGTTCTACCCCACAGCCGACAACAACAATCCCTCCACCAGTAACGTCTCCTTTCCCGACCACAACTGCAGAACCCCCTACAACGACGACACTTCATAGCGACACCCGGTGACAACTCTTTGGATACAGTTCTACCCCACAGCCGACTACAACAATCCCTCCACCAGTAACATCTCCTTTCCCAACCACAATGCGATACCCATTATAATCACAACACCTTTAGCTGACCCGACACCAGAACCATTTCAACAACGCCGCCTGTTCCAAACACATTGACTATTTATGACTGTTGGTGGTGGCTTGTTCGAAACACCATTTTACCTACTATAACGACAACGCTAGAACCCCTACAATCACAACGCCTTCGGCTGACACAAGGCCGTAACCGTCTTCAACCACGGTGCCTGTTCCAACCACATTAACAATTACTTATGACTTTTGGTGGCGACTTGTTCGAACCACCACTTCACCCACTACAACGACTACGCTATACCCCCCCCCCCCCCCCCCCCCCCCACACACACACACAACCACAACGCTTCATGGTGACAACTCTTTGGAAACGGCTCAATCTCAAAGCCTACAATAACCCCTCCGCCAGTAACGTCTTCTTCCCAACCAGCAATCCTTACAACCAGTCAGTTGACACGACGCCTGAATCTCCTTCAATCATCGCCTGATCCAGCACCAATATTTTACGTCATTAAACATTGTGTTAATATTGTTCAACAGCTTAAAAGTAATGTTTTGGTAACGAAATAAACGTCATAGTGTGTTGCAAGCAAAAGTTTTTTTTGTTTTCTTTCCGTTTTCTTTGTTCTATTTGGTGATAATACAGATTTCTTAAATGTCATACATGTTAGTACGAACAGATTATCATTTCTTTTACCTAATATCTGGCGTGTCCTGGCGTGTCATTTGTTACTGTTTAAGCATTTATATCAACAGTTAGAATAAAACCTTACCTGAAATAAGTCGAAAAGGGCGTTTTTCACTGGTTGCGTATGACCATTTGCCAGAAATCGCACGGTTGTCGCGGCTCTGGTTTTAGTCTCTGCCCTGTAAGTCTTATGATATGTAACTTTCGTCTACTTAATGCACTAGGCTTCATTTACAGGTCCAATCAATGCAATGCAATGTAATGCGAATGTAATGCTCTAATGCTGTACACGGAGTTTCAGTGAATATTTATAAAATATTTACTTACGTAAATCTAAAACAACCCAAAAATTATTTTACTTACCTACAGCTTGATACTTCTTAAAATCATCCAACTCTTTATTCACGACATCTCACATCACACTGCCACCATGTGAACGGCCAGGTTGAGGCTGGGGCATCCAGAAACAAACTATCCACAAATGGGGAAATGTAATGTATGGTGGGTATGTTGGGTCATATACCATACCACAAAATTACTTTATGAATTATTCATTCTTTATTACAGAACCAAAGTTACATGATCTGTAATCACGCCCACCAATGGAAACTATCATAGTAGCATGTGTACGGCCATCCTAAAAATTTGCTCGTTTGGGGTAATAACCTGTCACCCGACCCCTCTTCGCTAAAATGGCTGTACCATACCAGAATATTGCATTTTGTGCTTTTATTTATCTGGTTAGAATAGTATGTATAATTAACGAAGTACAGCATAGAAAGTAAGACCAGAGCAGCGACGACAATGTTACAGTTGGCAAATGGTCACATGTAACCGGTGAAATACGGCTACAGTATAGAGAGTAAGACCAGAGCAGCGACGACAGTTTGAAAGGTGGCAAATGGTCACACGTAACCGGTGAAATACGGCTACAGTATAGAGAGTAAGACCAGAGCAGCGACGACAGTGTGATAGGTGGCAAATGGTTACAGGTAACCGGTGAAATACGGCTACAGTATAGAGACTAAGCCCAGAGCAGCGACGACAGTGTGATAGATGGCAAATGGTCACACGTAACCGGTGAAATATGGCTACAGTATAGAGAGTAAGACCAGAGCAGCGACGACAGTGTGATAGGAGGCAAATGGTCACAAGTAACCGGTGTGACGGTTGAAATCTAAGATGGAATTAGATATTAGGAATGAGAATAACAGTTACTATAAGAGACAATAAGCAGCAAACAGTAGATCCCACCCCATCCCAAAAACGAGAAAACATATCAACAGAAACAAAGAAAAGAATACAGACCAAACGACGATTTAACATGTTTTTATTTAATGTGAATTAGGCAAACAAAATTCATATGTGCCAAAACTTGCTTCTTGGAACACACAAAATGAAAAACAAAGAGCGTCGACCCAGAATCCACAACCTTTGTGCGAGAATCCCACCAATATGTCTTTCTTTGCCCCTCTTCAGTTTATGCACTCCCCCACATCTTCCACACAATGTTGCGTGCTCCCCAACCCATTTCTTCCCTAGCCTTGTTTCCATGGGTAACCCTGTATCTGTTTGCGCACAATGTTTCCTTTTAGCTTGACGGAAGGGAAACTCCATTGAGATTAACGACTGGGGAATTTGGAAGGGGGTCTACCTGAAGGGATGGCTACAATACAGGCTGTAAATTCACTTAAAAACGAACGACCACAAGGTTGCCCAGCACCATGTCGCGATGAAATGTACAATTCTTTCCTCTTTAATTTTGCCTTACCGAGTGTTGTCCCCACCTAAACTGTATGTGGGTTTCTCTACCAGTTAGTGCGTCAAGTTCTTCAATCTGCAACACATATACTGTACAATAATAAAAGTGATAGCTGACAAATGCTCACACATGCTGAAATAAGATAGAAGAAATCATTCCTAAAACGACTCCCACCATTCAGTGCATGGCGTCATTTTAGATCGAGACCTCGGCCGCTTTACGCACAGTAAAGGCCACCTGGAGGCCTTTCTTATTGCGAAAGAGATACGAGCCGCTTGTAAGGACATGCCAAAACACCGTATCAACAATGTGTCCACCAAGCTAAAGAGAAACTGCGGTCATTTGGTATGATTGCGGGTGCATATATGAGTCGTGTAGACATTTGTGTACCAGCCCACAACCAATGAGGACATTCCAGGTCAAAACTCGCAAGGCCATTTCCCAAAAATGACGTATAACGCATACCACCGATCCCCTCCGGCCGTACGAGGGAAGATCTGGCAGTAACCTGCGGATGGTCGTGGGTTTCCCCCGGGCTCTGCACGGTTTCCTTCCACCATAATGTTGGCCGCCGTTGTATGAGTGAAATATTCTTGAGTACGGCGTAAAACACCAATCAAATAAATAAATAGAGCCAGTAAATAAACAAACCACCGAAGAACTAAGAAACTAAGAACTAAGAAAGTATATCAAGTATGAAAATGGGATAGAATCGTACAAAGAGAACAGTTTTCAGTGATGTTGGAAAGACGCATGGTATGTTCTAGGCGACTGAGTGAAATCAGTATTCAAATCGTGTACCGTGCTGAAATATCACAGATCTATTGCAAACCACTTGGCGCACAGAAATTAGAAGTGGCACTAAAGCGTTGTACATCGCCTTTTACAGATAGAGCATTTCCAGGTTGAATGAGGTGCAGCAACCAAGCCTTGAAGGTAAAGTAGCTCAGTATTTCCGTTAATTGTAGTTGAGTATTTGGTGAGTAAATCAGTTTTGGTCAGCACTTGTGTCCTCAAGTGATCACTACTAACCTTTGCTAATTCATCGCAGTTGACGAAATATGCTTGGGTTTCCGGCTGGATTTAACTGCCAACAGACGTGTAACTACATTTCAAATCACATTGTCCTCCGCTTGTGCGGGGTATTAGCGCGAGCCTTGGGGTCAGTAATGAGTTTCACGTCGACAGGGCATGTGTGGTGGTGTTTGTCTCCGCCGAATTGTGGCCTCAGTCAGCAATTCTGTGCGGTTCATATTGGTCATTTATATTATATCAGTGATTTTAAATAAGCAAAAACATAGGTGAACAGACAGGTTTCTTATGGTTTCATGTGTTTATCAGCTGGAGTTGTTATCCATAAGAAACCTGTCTGGAGTTCTTATCCGTAAGAAACCTGTCTGTTCACCTATACAACCCGAGCTCCCATATGCCTCTTAAAGAAGAAAACAAAAACATATTTGGGTTTTCCATATATTTCAAATTCAATGTCCGAGGAGGAGAACTAGATGTAGGTTTCGTTTGGCTTGCAGTAATTATCATCGACCTACGTGATTTTATTTCTCGACCATAGCATGTGTAGGTCTGCAATCTATGCAAAGAAAATACACCCACCTCTCTCTCTCAGCCATAAGGTTCACCGTTTCAGGTTACCACCATATCGTTACTAATGCTCATGTGACAGCCAAGTAAGTTCTGAAGGATCTTACCCTGCGAAAGGTACTTGACGACCTTCAGAGAAAATACGTTATTGTTCCCGCGGACAAAACCCTTAATAATTTAATATTTGTTTGCAAGAATTGTTACTATCAGGTTGTTGTGGAGGAGCTTACTATCACAACAACTGCCACAACATCAAAGTATTCCATAATGACTTATACTCTGGAGGGACTATTTAAAAAACATCAGTGCTTCTTCAGGAGTATATCCGTACCTTCCCGTCACATTGACATACCACAGCTTTACTGGATTCCAAAAATACATAAATCCCCATAGAAAGCGGGGTCAAGAAGGTGTACGACCAAGCTTGTATCAACTATTTTAAGGAAAGCACTACAAAAAGTAGTTATTTTGAAACAAGTACTGTGGCAGTTTAAAAAATTCAGGCATCAATTGTATGTGGATTCTTAAAAACTGTAAACGTCTCACTGTAGAACTAGACGCTCTAATACACATACCGTATAAGGACATATTTACTTCGGATTTCTCCACTCTCTATACTACGATTCCTCACATGGATTTAATAGGTAGAATTTGATCTATAATTGTTTCGATTTTTAATACAATCGGTCACTGACATCTTAACGTCAGAGGCCACAAAGCCTTCTTCAGTTCCACTGCATAGATTGGCAAGGGTTACCATTTATGGAATGCTTCCATGTTCATAAGTTGCTTGAGTTTCTCATAACATCTATGTGAAATTCGGCGAAAACGTATCAAGAGCGTATAGATATTCCGATGGGTACAGATCGTGCCCGCCTTTTGGCTGATCTATACTTGTTCTCATGAATACGACTATATGCAGAAACGATTAAGGAGTAATCCTCACCAGGCCCGATTGTTCTCATTCACTGAGCGGCATATTGATGATCTGCTGGCTTTAAACAATCCACATATAGCAAAAGCTGTGAAACGTATTTACCCACCTTCCCTGGATTTATAGGAAACCACAAACTTTCCACATGATAATCTTATCTGGACCTATATTTGTGTAAAAACGACAACGGTTTCCTCTCTCGGTGAATTTACGACAAAATTCACTCTAAATTTTCCTGACTTTAACAGTAATATACAAAGGGACCAAAAAATTCACTCTAAATTTTCCTGACTTGAACAGTAATATACAAAGGGCCCCCCTTTATGGAGCGTACATATCTCGCCTTGTAGTATTTGTTAGACCCTGCGCGTTATGTGTCGATTATGATCAACGTCGCAGGTTATCACTGCAAAAACTAGTGTGTCAAGATTATTCCATCAAACGCCTTCACTCCAAGGTCCTTAAGTTTTACCATGGGTATAATTCTCTTGTTAGTAAAGATGGACAGAATGTGCACAATCTGTGGCCCTATACTTCATCACTGAGTCAAATTCCGCTTAACTGGCTGGCGCCTGTATATTCATTGTGTTGAGTTAGATCGCCACGTTGGATAGGTGAACAATGGCAATCAAAGCGCATTAGATACATATTTTGTTATCGACAACTGATATTCTAGCATGGTACATGGTTTGAATACTGCTTTCACTCAGTCGCCTTGAACATACCTTGCGTCTTCCAAACTTCACTGAAAGATTTTGAGCGCTTCGGTTTGCATGGTTCCGTTCTATTTTCGCACATTATATGCTTTCTTAGGTTTTTTCGGTGGTTTGTGTTGTACGTCGTTTATTTGAATTGGCCTTGCCAGTATTGACCTGGAACGTCCTTGCTGGTTGGCGGATGTCTGTCTTGGCGAATGTCTATTTTGACATATAGGTCCTAATACTCTTGGAGTTTATAGCGACCGATTGGCTTTCTCTGTGAAAAGTACAGTGATGGATCCAGATTTCATCTCGAGGTGGACTGACGACTTCTCCAGAGTATTTTTTAACTTGCTGGTAAAAGTGTTGGAGACAGTAGCCAGGAAAGGGATTCCAAAGTTAGACTGTGTCCCTACAAACCTTGATGTTGTTACGCTGAAGGAGAGACCATGCTTACCTCCTTTATAGTGACTTATAACTGGGAACAGCTGTTTCCTGACCACAACGAATCAAGTGATGTGTTTCCCGAGCATTGTGTGACGCTATTTGCAAAGATAAGGGGCTTTCCTTTGTAAAGTTACAGAAACGCCAATTTTCGATGGAACAAAACAATGCCCTCTCAAAGGTCTTGAAAGACAAATCCAATTTAAAGCTTTCCAGCAGAAATAGATTGGCAATAAGAACACGCTTATCAACCCCGTTGACCAGTAATTTATAAATCATAGTATGTTTTAAAGAAACTATGGAAATGTACTAGCAGAAAGAGATCGGCAGATATATTGTTAATTAAAACTGTTAAGTTTCTTACAGCGATACCTGTTGCCAAGCACCAAGGCCCAATTGAATGTCAAATACGAAAACATCATGAAAGTAATGCAACGAACTAATTTACAATGATCGGAAAAGTTAAGCTTTGAAAAACATCTGTTTACTAACAGACGCTAACACACATAACGACGAATAGCTTTATTCAACTGCTACAACATCAACGGGAAGTACAGACAATGGAAAATTTAACGCATTAGACCCAGTTCAGTTTGGAGAGCGGGCGAAGACAGAGTGCATGTTGGTGACAGGAAATGTTCGGAGACTATGAAGACATGAAATTTTGGTCTGAATAGAGGGAATAAGCGGTGTTGTGTATTGTTTTCTTTACAAAAGATCCCCAGTCCAAAGCCATGGTATACGATTTCGTAGTTACTTGTGCGGCGTCCTAAAGCCTGTCTCTTCCTTACGGAATGTAAGGTCTAGATCTGAAAAGAAATTGGAAACGACGATATTTCCTTAACGGTTGAATTTGGCCCTATAAGAGTTACATTTTTGGGCTCGTGGTTACTCAATGTACGTGTTTGCATAGAAATTTTTCACGTATTTGGCCATTTTTTGGACTTATATTATATTCCTTATAGCACGGGGGAATGGGGTATGCCGACGGGATTGTTGACAATTACCCATGATGTATTGCGAACAGCGCTTACGAGAAAACATGCAGAACATGTTCAGAAATATACAGTTACCTACAAAGTGTATGTTAAATGCACTTGCTTGCATTTCTATTTCTAAGGTAGGGCGGTGTGATTTAAACATTTCTAGCTAGAAAACTATTTATCGTAGCTCAAATTCGTTGCCATATTACCAAGAGGGCATGTCTTAGGACACAATGTGATGCAAGTTTAACATTTCTGGGTACCATAGTCCTCGAGTAACAGGTCATTGAAATTACGTAAATGAAAAAAGTTTTTTGACCATATTTCAAAAAGTTCCAAATATGCAAAATCCGAAAACAGATTCAGAATCAATGTTGCTAAATCCACCAATATACATGAAAACATGATCAAAATTAGACAATTTTTGTGACGTCATAACTTCGACCAATGGCTGGCTTCCAAAGCTTCAAATGAACATCAAAGTACATCAAATGTCAAAAGAATCCGTTCGTTGGTTCTTGAAAAGAAGATTTTAAAACGTTTTGATAAAAAATCCAAGATGGCCGCCATTTCACGTGACCAAAGTTAACCAAACAGCCAAAATTTGTCGCTTAACCTTGTTCCCAGAAATCACTAAATTTCAACGATATCCAATAAAAACCTTTCCTTTTACAGCTCTTAAAGCTTTTCAAAAACGGAAGAGAAATAATACTAACTCCGAACGATTTCAATAGGTGTCACAGAACAGAGTGCTTGGCCACCTGCATATGTATAAGTTTTTCGGGATGACCTGTTGTACATCTGCTTTGGAACGAAAGTGAAATTTGATCTATGTATAAGACTAGTTGCTTTTTACAGCGTTAAAATGAAAAGAAATACACCCGTTTTCAAACAAAGGCGTCAGCTTTTAATTATCTCCGAAACACAAATGGCCACCGTGGGAGGACTGAGGTGTTATTTTTTTTTACTCGGGAACAATATTCCGAAAGATGACGCAATTGGCGAATATATATCTCGTCTTGTAATATTCTTTAGATCTTGTGTGCTCTGTGACGATTCATGTTAACCGCATAAACTCATAGAACTTATTTCATGTTACGTTTTTCTGGCATTGCTGAAACCTGTTGACTTCTCAACTTACACGTCTCAACCCTGATGTCATATACATGTACTTTATTAGTTCCATTGGTGATTAGAAAACTGGTCGTGTGATTATTGCCTAGGCGTTTTTAGCACAAAGGAATTGTAAGTTTATTGTAACTACTATGGAGACACATGTTAAAAGTAATGCTGTCGTGGTAGTTGCTTTGTCTAAGAAGCCCCTGGAGTGTACTTGGTGGTTGATGATAGGAATAACGTCTGTTGCGACATCTACACTGATATGGCAACGCTATTTGTGACATGTTGTTTTTAACTTAACTCACATACTCAGCCACGAAGATTTGCATTACCTGACTCGCAGTAGGTGTTTGACATCCCAAACAGACCGAAAAAGAGCTTGAGATTGAGAGAAACCTTCATTATGGAGAAGAAAAATGTAAACGAACAGCACCTGCCAGTTGTGTATGTATTATGTCTCGGTATGAGGGTTTATTTAATTGGTCATAGTTTGACGACCATATGTTGTAACAGGCTAATACTGATTGAGTGCAATAAAGTCATCTAGAAAACGAGGCCATGTGACAGAATTCAGGTGAGATGCGTGCAGCTTTAGAAATGTGTTTTCCTCACCTGGTTTACGTTTAGTGGGTTGTCAGGTTTCGTTTGGGTGTTTTGCTCGTAACCTCTGGGTTACGTCAGGTGGCTTGTCTGATGTTTATGGTAGCGTTTTCCCTTAACTTGTGGCGTTACATGTACATCAGGTGGCTTGTTTTAGCGGGGCATTTTGTCCTTAGTTCTGCTGGCTTTCCGCTGTTGGTTTCGTTTTCGTGGGTGGTATTTTCTCTTAGTTCTTGGGTTCACAATTTAGGTGGCACACAAACTAAAAGTTCATAATGTTTATCTGAGTCGTAAATGAATAACGGGAGCGATTAAAATTCCTAAGGGTTTGCTATATGCCGTAGCGAAGAAGAATTGTTCTGATATTCCATACACAAGAAAACTTGTGACCAGTTTCAGCACAGGACTCGCACATAGACAATTGTGGCAGAACTCCCCTATATGTACAAATGGGCCTGAATTGCATTTCCACATATGCAATGTATCTATGCGTCGAAACAAGATATTCGCATGCCAGCTGTCATGCAAAATGGACGCATGAAAGGGATAGCGCCACGACTGGTTAACCCGTATCAGTGTAATGGCTCGGGCGGGGCGACTTACTTGCCTTTGGTAAGTCGTCTCAGCGAAGCAGCATTAGATAAAAGAGCAGTGGAAACCCGTCCTGCAACAAGGAGGTACATTACATACACCCTAAGGATTCCTTCGTTGTCATATGACTGAAAAATTGTTGAGCACGACATTAAACCCGAAGCACTCACCCACTCAATCAAAATGGACGTTCCTGGTAAATAATCGCAAGGCCATTTCCCAAAGTGACGTTGAAACTAAAGAAGTAAGGAAAGAAATAAAGAACGAAATTAAAACGCGACCATGCAAGAGAAACAGTCGGCCGGCATGTAGAAATCTGTGTACAACATGCCAGATACTTATTTCTATACGTACAATATTCCAGAGGACAACTCCTACATGTGCGCTGCGCCAGATTAGTACTCCTTCAAGTAAAAGGTGTCAGAAGAGTCTCCCAAAGCAAGAACAATACATTCTACCAGTATTGCATGCACACTATGAAAGAACAATATTCCTAACATTGTGCCTGATGACTTTGACAAGATAGTGTGTGAATTGAGGCAATTTTAGTTCTTTTCAATAGCATTTTACAATATTTTGCCACGTTCCAGTGTTTTTACTTCGCTAGAACGGGGGACATCCACAATGGTTTAATGAATGAATGAATGCTTGGGGTTTAACGTCGTACTTTACAATTTATCAGTTATATGATGACGAGAAGTCATTAAATGTACGTACATATACCGTGTCTTGTAGCAGGGCGAGTCCATGCTCCCAAAATGCTGCTGCTACTGAAGTATCATGCCGAAGACACCAGGTATGACACCCCATCAAGCCACATTAAACTGACACCAGGCCAACCAGTGGTTTCCTTGTTTCAACCTGTCTACTAAAAGTCTTTGGTATTAAACCCGGTCTCCTGAGTTCGAGACGCTGTAACCATTTTCGTTGACCGTTAGTTTACGAATGTTATTGTTTTAAGCAAAGGGGAGTAATCAATCAACAGTTTTTAATGGTTATGGAAAGACGCATTCAATGCCATAGGTAAATGAATTAAATATTCAAACCTTGTATCTTACTAGTTTATAATTCATCGGTAATCAGATATCTCAGTTGCGCTTTTGATTACAACTGTTCATAAGTGGCTCTAGTTTTATATTGTAATGTTTCAGATTGTATTAGTGGTGATCAGATATCCATCAATGATGCTGACAATCTGACGTCCAGCTCTGAATGTGGAACAGAATAACCACACCAGTGCCTTAACAGTCAAGTACCAACCTATAAAATAATAGACTGCTCTAACAATAGGTTGACTTTCATGACTCAGTCGGTGTAAGGCGCTGCATCACAGAAGTGGGCAACAACAACATTGACCGTTTAGAAGCTTTCGCCTTTACTAATCTCTCCCTTACCGAATCGTAACCAAACACGTGAGTGCAAATCCTATCGAGTTTGAGGATGACTTGGCGCTTGAATGATTGCAAGATGTCTCCGTGTCTTTGAATATGGCAAATACGAAATTAAAATCGTGTCCTCGGGCATTGACGTCCTTACGGACGTCCTTATGTTTTTGTACTGCCAGACTTACCAATGGAACCAGACGTATTAACAGAATTGGGGTCGCTGGAGGTTTTGTATATCTCTAGGTCATCCTTCAGTGAATCATGGAAGGGCATATGTAGATCTTACAAGGTCCTCATGCCCAACGCTAAACTTTAGCCCTTACTTGCAGAGAGACGGGACGTCGGATAGGCCCGATCCGATCAATCGGCTTGGTCACAAATTCTTCCATAATACCATTCATGATTCAATACAACAGTGCGTGTCACATGTGTGGTTTTATTTATTGGGTGGGAGACGGAGGAGCTCGTGGTGGGCATTTAGGTTCACATGCTTAGATCATCTTGTCTAGCATACCTCATGTATAATCCTTGGTGTGTCTCCTGCTTAGTGTCCCCGGGTTCACACATCGCCTTTGTTGGAACTCCGTTTTAGGTGGGAAACACATGTCTTCTTTAAATCTTTCTTAAAATGTCTCAAGTTTCCGTGTCAGCCGATGTCAAGTGCTGACAAAAAGAGGAAGTTACAGGTTTGTCAAGCTCAATTGATAATGGACAGGACAGTTGGCCGGCTTTCATCGTTCTCTCAACAAAGTGTGAACAGAAGCCGGCCTCCAAAAATTTATCCTTTTGTATTAAAAAGGGCTCTGCAGGGTGCAGTCGGTACATTAAGAAAACGTTAAAAAAACTTACGATCCTCGTTGAATGTTCCCTGAAACAACAATTAAAATATTTATTAGCTTTAAACAAAATTCCTGATATTCCTGTTCGTACATCCTCTCACAATGGCCTGAACAGCTGTCAGGGAGTTTTTCGTGACAGGAATCAGTATATCATTGATCTATCAGAAAAAGAATATGCACAAAACTGGTAATCACAGAGTGTTACCAGAATTGAACGTTTGACTGCGAAGAAATCTGGTAACATTATTAACCTGAATAATTTTTTTGAATGAATGAATGAATGAATGAATGATTATGGTTTAACGCCACATCGGCAGTATTTCAGCCATATCGTGGCGAGAGCAAGGTCGAATCACGAGGCTTTTGAGGTTTCCGATATGGTGGTGAGAACATTAAAATTGGAAACAAATGTTTGGACATGTTTAAAACCAAATAATTTTTTTTGACCTTCAATACTACCTTCCTTCCGTCGCATATCTACAATGTCCCATATTAGGTTAGCGTGGACTTGTACTTTCCCAATCCAACACGTTGTTTCAATTGCTAAAAATGTGGTCATTGTAAAGGTCAATTTGAAAACAAACTAGTTTGTTTCCGATGCGGCAGTGAAGGTCATGAAGTGTAGCAGCACAGATTGAGATCATATGGCCTAATCTAGGCCTCCTCTGCTGTTAAAGAAAAACAAATAATATAAAAGTCAAAAACAATGTATCTTATCAGGAAGCCCGTAATACTTCTCTGCAGACTTCGTTAGCCAATGTGGTAAAGCGAGTAACATCTGTTGCTAGTCTACTTCTGTGCAGCTAATGGGTTCACAGAGCGTTGTTCCTTCAACATCAGATGTGGATGTGATGGATGCATCTCCCGCGCCAGGGAGATTTCCCTGCCGATCTTTAAGATCAAACAACAAAAAACAGAGCTATTTAATTGTCGCTGTTAATAGACAGAAAGGGATAGTTGTGGTTCTTTGTTAATCGACAGAAGGGATAATTGTGGCCCTTTGTTAATCGACAGAAGGGATAGTTGTGATCCTTTGTTAATCGACAAAAGGGATAGTTGTGGTCCTTTGTTAATCGACAGAAGGGATAGTTGTGGTTCTTTGTTAATTGACAGAAGGACTAGCTGTAGTCTTTTGTTAATCAACAGAAGATATAGTTGTTGTCATTTATCAATCGACAGAAGGGATAGCTGTGGGGCTTTGTTAATCGACAGAAGGGATAGTTGTGGTCCTTTGTAAATCGACAGAAGGCATAGCTGTGGTCTTTTGTTAATCCACAGAAGGTGTAGTTGTGGTAATTTGTCAATTGACAGAAGGGATAGCTGTGGCCCTTTGTTAATCCACACAAAGGATAGCTGTAGTCCTTGAATTCCTACCATGTGAAGTGCTACAATTTGGGCTGAAAGTCAGAAAGGCAGGGCCAAAAAAAAAGAAACTAAGCGCATTGGGGTAAGAGTTAATAAAGTGACATGCACATTTAATAGACGCATCAGTGAAGGTGGTGTCAACTGATTAGATTGATTTATTTTTATGTACACATTACACAGAGCAAACAAGTGATGGTTGTGGAAAGTCAAGAAGCTGAAAGAGCAAGCGCGGTGACAGAACAAACAGGCTGTGACATACAAGGTCACGCTAGCCAGAGTTCCTGTGCATCTGGTATGTGGGGTAGTAATATTATAATAATTATTTGTTTTGGTAAGAGCAGACAGGGACAAATATATGCAAACAAGTGAGGCCACAATCGATAGCAAACGTTAGTGTCCGTCTTCCAGTATTAAAGACAGGCACTGTATCTAAAATGAAGTGTTATCAAGGCAATGTTGCGAAACGTTCGCCAATTGTTAGTATGCTATTAAACTTTGTTTATCAGTGAGAACATCACAAATTATGATATGCTCTAATAGTTTCAGGGCTGATACTTTTGAAAAGTGATAAAGGAGGGATCAATACTTACACTGAATGGAGAGACTTTGGGGATGTCTGAGGTAACAGCGAAGGCTGAAATACAGCAAGTTTTGAAGAATATAAGCGTCATATCCGACATTCGTATACCATTCGTAGTCTTTAAAGGGTGTTCCAAGTCGATAATCGAAAGATCCATTTCCAAAACAACGTTTAACACTAGCTCCCAAAGGTAAAGGTATGTAAGAAATTATACAAGTAGGAAATAAAGCCGGTAACACACAAGAGAGAAGCGGTCATCGGTTTTCAATGATGCCGAGCAGAAATTGGATATTCCAGGCATGTATTCCATATCAAAGTTCAAGTTCGTAGTCCATGAATGAGTTCTAGGTCAAATAACAATTAAACAAGGTATCTCAGTCGCGCTTTGATTGCAAATGTTCAATAAAGGCATCATGCAGATGTAATGAGCATAGCTGCCTTTACGGCTCCTAACCCCAGGTTAAGTGGTATTAGATACAGTTGGAAAATAACAAGCATTACAGGCCTTAACCGAACAGATTGTGATTCAAAAGAAACAGACGATTACGTCTTTCCCGTTAATATGTAAGTATCTCATACTGCACGAGGCGCCATCTGTGATGTTACACATAACATGCTGGTCTGTATAAAAGCTGTCTACAAGATAGACGGCAACCAGCGCCATCTATGTTGTTATATACCATGTACGCCATAGATATGTACATAAGGATAACAGCGTCGTCTATTTGGTTGATCACAATACAGATCGCCAGAGATTTTGAAGGCTCAGTCCATACCTTCCAACGAGAGTGTTATACTCATTGTAAAATTTGAGATACTTAGAATGAAGGCGTTTGATTGAGTACCCTTGACAAACTAGTTTTTGAAGTAACAACTTCGCTGAGTAAAGTTATCACAATTTACGCATGATCTGATAAATGCTACAAGGCCAGATATGTATACACCATATGCAGGATCCGTTGGTATATTGCTATCCAAATAAGGATAATTTACAATATCAAAATTGAAATTATCCCTTTTGTCGTAAAGGCGGCGTGAAAGGAGACCTTGTTGGTCTTTGTATAGATATAGATCCAAACAAAATGTATCATCAGAACTATCTGTTGTCTCCTTCAGAACGTTGGGTTGATGTTAGACAGAGCTGAGGTGTTAGCAGACATTGCTGAGGTGTTAGCAGACATTGCTCTGAAACAGATGTTCGATGTCTCAGCTATTGCTTATGTTTTTAGTTCAGTTTTTGTTATTTCTAAAGTGAATGTATTTTATGCACGTCAGCCCTGTGATTTGGAAGATTTGTGACTTGATACTGCAGTGAAATACTTTTTGAATATAAATCTGATTGCTCGGGCATAGGGAAGTAGAATTTTTATGAAATTTGACGCAGGAGTCCGAAGAGGAATAAAAACAAAAATATTGAACATTTTATCTAATTTTAGAAAACAATATAGTGACAGCTGAAAGTTTGATTTTGACTTGGGTTTAGTAGATGAAACCATTCCTTCAGACGTATCTCTCAGCTGGTAATATGTTAACCTTTACAGTACCAGGGGATGCATACATGGAAGTTGTTTTTAGAGTAATAAATTTAAAGTTTTCACCATCTGTTAAACGTGTTTATGCCTTGTTAATAATGTGTAACAACAACCAATACTTTGAGAAGGGATTACGAGACACGATTATTATTTTTGACCTTAAATGTCTTGGAATAAGTTATTACCAGCTTCGGAAAACGAATTTCTGTATTTGTGAGATCCGCTCGGTAGTTCGATACAGGGAAACGATCCGTTAGGACAGCCTCTTGTTGGTCTTGGGAAATGGGCGTGAGTCCGTTGAAGCACTTTAGATAATAATTTTCGACGAGTTGTATTGTTAAGATGTAAACTGACGCTAAAAGTTGTTTTTCATGACCTGAATTTATATTATTATTTATGCAGATGTTTGATATTTGCAGTGCTTTCATGACTAAATTTTGTTGTTTTAGTGTTTTATAATAGTTTATATTATTTCCTGTTACCGAAATCACAAAGCTCGTGGAAATAGTCCACTGCAACTTGAAATCAAAGATACCGGTGTGCATAAAAACTGTCACATATAAGCCAGAGTTATTCATTTCCATACGAGCTGCTGAAAACAACCTGGGTATGTGCTCTAATACACCCACATACACTGTACATTCAACATAAACGTAGGTTTTGTTATAAGGTCACAGATTTCACTGATAAGATCGTAAAACACGATACGATATTTGAATCAATTCATTACTCTTTGAAATGTTGAATGTGTGAACGCCTTGTACGGTTCTTCACAGGTTATGTGTTTTGTATTTTCAGCCCCAAGTGTTAAGAAAAATCACTGGGAAGCGGGTGTGCGACAAAACCCAGGCCTGTTACTATTGCCTTAAAATGATGAAAAAAACTGGCACGCCATTTATATAAATTACTAGTCAGTAAGTCATGTGTATCGAAGGGGAAAGTTAGGAAATGTCAAAATAAACACTTACGTTTACTGGGAACATCAGCATCAACGTTATAGCTAAAGGTGAAGGAGAACTAATTGTTGTGCGACGGGGAAAGGAGTGTCTGCCTGCGACCGCCTATTTACCCTGTAAGTTTTGTGTTGGACTCTTCACCAGGAAGGAAATGTGGAGGCATGTACGTTCCTGTGACGAGAAAGGAATTGACAGTAAAGAAACGGATGCTGTTGCAGTAAAAAGTGGGAAATGCTTCCTCTCAGGCTCATTGTGTCCACTATACGAGCAAGAACATTTCATACATTTTGTATACAGCACGCTAAGAGATGATCATATTGCTGGCGTTGTAAAGAAGGACAATTTCATTTTACAATTTGCATTAGAAACTGGGAGAAAAGAAAGCTGCTGTCGTAAGAGAGCAGTCGCGACCAGCAGTACGTTGTGTGATAGAGCTTCGCAAACTTACGGGGAAACCAAGTGCATACATGTGTGATGTGTACTGGCTGTACAGAATGTTTGTGTTCAAGCGAGCAGAGGTCTACGACTAGTTCAATCAAATTTGAAAAGCTCGCAATAGCTCTTCAAATGGAACAGTGTTGAAGAAGATGATTTGTCTTAAACGAAGGGAGGACTATCCGAAACAAAAACAGTCATGGAAAGAAAGAGTGAGTGAGTGCTTGGGGTTCATGGAAAGGAAGAGGCGAGTGATTTACAGAAGTTGTATCACCAAGAATGGTGTGATAACCTTCCAAACGCTTCGGGAACGAAATATTACTGAACTATTGCCTCGAACAGAACATTTATTGAAGCCGAAAACTTACCAAATTGCGGAGATGAAATCACTTCTGCAGCTGCTGAAATCGTAACCACCAAGAGACGTTTGGAGAAAGCTGGTATTAACAACACTTGGTCAAATAAGCGTTTTCAATAAACGAAGATAGGCCCGAGTTGGAGAAATGCAGCTATCATTGTACCTCAAGTCTAGAAGTTCAACCAATGTGAACAGTGACCTCTTACAAAGTCTGACAGAGCTTGAGAGAACACTTTGCAACAAATCAGTATTTGCACTACAAAGTGATTGAGCCACTATAAAGAAACGTGCAAGCCCTGTTGCATTTTAAATATTTATTTAATAAAAATATTAAAAATATTTAAAAAAAAAAATAAAGCATTTTATCTTATTGAGTAATAGAAATTAGGTTATTTATGTAATGAGATATTTATACTTCATGATACATCTATGCTAGCATCTTTTAAAGTCAATACCCATATAATGTATGATACAATAATACATGTATAAACCTAATAAAATAGTCTGTATTTAGCTTAATGCTGTAACTCTGCTGGTCGTTGGTTGCTAGTACTAATTAGTACAGGAGAAACAAAATAGTTTTGTTTCGTGCAATGCGAGTTCTCAAGAGCAGTAACCTTTTCTGGGGAGTGATATTAAGATACCTGTATCACATACAAGTTATCACCGCTTGATTGTAACTTTAGTGTTGTAGTTTATTTAATCATTTATCAATAATTCATATTTATATTTCAGAACGCGGCACTTGGAAGTTATTGGGTAACAAAACCGCAAAGTTCCTATCGTCCTGACCGACGACATGGTTGAGGTAGCTCACACTGTCATCAGCTACTGGAAGTGGAAAAAAAGCCTCTGAGGATAATCCTTTCTTGTCTGCCAGTGGCGGGAAGTCCCACCTTAAAACTCCACAACCTATGAAGATGGCAGCACATGATCCTGGTTTGTCACGCCTTGAACAGATTACCAGTACGAAACTAAGAAAGTACATGGAAACAGTGTCATAGGTATACGGCACGAAATTGCTTTTGAGATGGTTTGAGCTTTGACATTCTGCACTGCATACAAGTATGATTGTAAAGCTTGTGCATTAAGGAATTTTTAGTTCTCCGTATTTTGATGCAATATATTGGCCAAATATTCAAATTAAGTCGGGCACAATTGTAACGTTTTAAATACAGTATGTAATTTCTTATATGAAAACATTTATTTTTAAGTCCAAACCACGGAAAAGGTCGTGATTGACTCTATCCATGAAAGTGATTGTCATCGTAGAAGTGGAAAACTTTAACACGATTTATTTGGCTCATTTCAAACCATAAGCCTAACGGAGAACGATTTGGCCAATCACATGGGTCATGATATTAGTGTTCATCGCAACTTCTACCGTCTACAATATTCAACACTTGAGCTCGCTAAAGTAAGCAGACTGTTACTGGCTGCAGAACAAGGGAAACATTGGTTCATGTGCTGGGAAAACTTCGAACGATATAACACTTAGTGGTAAGTAATGCCCATTGTTTAGTTTAAGGAGGTCATTCTTATATAGACTTTAAGGTCACATTAAGTAAAAGTCAAAACTGACTTAATGCTTAAGATAATTTGAAATAAACCTGCAGATTGAGATATAGACCCCTGCAAGGCTATCAAGACTGATTCCTTTCAAACCAACAGCTCTTGATCAAAACGGCAATGTGTTGATAAGAAGCGTCTACTCATTTAACCTCGGCCTTGACCTAGGTTTGTAAGATATCCTTCTTTCATGCATGCTAGGGCTGTTTTCCTCCATTTTAATTTCTGGCTGCTTGGATATAATATAAATGTTTCCAGTTGGATACGAAGCGGTGTAAACAACAATCAACAAATTCAGTAACGATATCACATTATGGCGATATGATTCAGCATAAGTCATAATTATATAAATATATAAAACAATGTAAATTTAGCCACAAATGACGGACAGGTAACATACAATTCAGAACCGGTGTGGTACCTGCAGTTGACACCTGAATTTGTTATGGCACAACAATACTTATTCCAAAATAACTTCACTTCTTGTAACGCTCTCGTAAGTCGGGTTGACAAGAGTTTGGTGGTACAACTTCTTGAACCCGCAATAAATCGAGCCTTGTATGAGGATTTATGCATTTTAGGAATCGAGTAGTATTCTGTATTCCGGGTAGGTATATTTATGCGCCTTTCTTTAAGAAAGAATTTGATAATAATAATTCTTGCAAATAAAGATGACATTATTAGGAGCCTTGTCTGCTACAGTGATGACAAATTTACTATGAAGGTCAGCGAGTGTTTCTTGAGCAGTGGGATCCTTCTGAACATGTTTAACTTTGGGTAGAGCATCAATGTCTAGACGGCTTATAGCTAAACTTACCTTCTTTTTGACCATCTCAAGCCAAAGATGAAGTACCGACGAATCCACTTTCTCCCGTTTTGACCATTTTTTAACATATTCCTCAAGCCCCGAGATGATATTTTTTTTTAGTTAGATCGAATGTTGACATTCCTCTTTTCTCTAAAACCGTAGCCAAGGCTAAGTGGGATGGAGACAAGCCTTTCTACTATCTTTATACTCTTATTAAACATTTATCATTCTGGTTTTACTCACATACAGATTCATCCGGAGAAGTTCAGGCTGCAGAGGTGGAGAAGTTAAGCAGCCAGCTGACGCCAAATACTATCCCCCCCCCAATCTGTGACAGATGAAATGACAGATGAAAAGTCTGATGCTGCACCTACATCTGTGGCAGATGAAACGATTGGTATGTTAATAATTTGTTTTGTTTGGAATCTCGGTCATATCAGTTGAAAGAACGGATTTTCGTCGTGTAGGATATCTTAGCCTCTCTGCTTCACGGCTGTGATTCAATTGTCAACATTTACATGTAAATTAACTTGGGTGTAACCTTGGTGATGTGATAGATGTCAGCAGAACGATCTTAAGAATATCGCTGGCAAACAAATACTAATGTAGAAATGATACCTCTGACTACAAATTTTGTGAAGTGAGTTTTTCCAGTAATGATTCTAAAAGTTCCGATTAAAAGTTTCCAAAACTGTGTGATCTACAAAGTATCACAGTAGTAAACCTTGAGTGTGAGTTTCTCCCAAGCACTAAAACCACAATAGTTTTTCTGTACGATATGAACAGGATAATAATATGATAATGAAATAAATTCAGTTCAATCTTTTTAGTTCAAACGCAGTTGCCTATTTTATGAGGTTTCACGGACAGATGTGATTATCATTGATTTCTTGTTCCGAAGCTAACACGTACTTATATCTATCATATGCATTCCATGTGCTTTCATTGATTCTCTAGACAGTGGTGATATCAGTGACATTGCCATGGCATCGAACAGATAAATGTACAAAGGTAAAAGAAACACTTTTAGTGTAATGTTTAGCCAGATGATCAAGTTATATCATTTTGTTCCCTAAGTAAAACACAGGCAGCGGAACTGCCGATATGTTACATGCTCAGCAAGTTATAACAGTTTCCTGTTTGATTTGTGCAATTTCATCCACTAGTATATTTTAAACTTGACCGGCGTAGAATACATGCATTCTGCAATAGGTGTAAAATGACCGTAACAAAAAAATAAATGTTCGAACGTGAGATGACATTGATAAGTAAGTTATCTCACAGTTGCGTGTTGTGTTTTCAGAAAGGCTGTTCAACGCACAGAATTGGGAAGTGGTGAAATGAAGGCCGTTTCAGACTTGATTGATCAGTCAGTACAGTCGAGGAAACCTGCCAGAATGGCTGACGTCATTAGCTGCCTGAGTTCTTTTCCGCAGCTTAAGGCACGCAAGTGGATTTAGGTTAAATTTCGTGTTTGAACAAAGGCACAGAAAATAATGAAAAAAACAAAATGTCTGTTAAAGCCTCTTTTTGGAGTACTGATCAAAATGTTGCCACGTTGAATAAATGTATTCCTCTGACAGATTTTGGTATGTTTTGCATATTCAGCTGTCTCACATGAACAGCAGCTTATCCCGTTTCAGTCAACTCTTGTCATACATGTACTTTCCAAGCTGGCCTTAACGTGGAAATCAAATTTATGCAGTCTTGTTTACTATATATCATGGCTTAATTACAATAATGGTGTTAGCTTGGTATTGTAGGTAGCATGGTAAAGTAAAAATATAGAATATGAAATACACTTTAAGGTATGAATGTGTAACATTTCTGGAAAAAATCGGTTTACAAATTTTAATTTGACTTTCTACACATTAATTTCACATTTGAGAAGAGTTACAAAACTATTACGTATGTGTAAAGTATTAGGAAAATCCACAAAAGTGTTTGTTAAAATGATAAATTTTAATGTTTCAAAACTACTTTCGAAATACTTTGCACAGTATATATGTGTGCCTTTCCTTGGCCCATAAATTCTACTCTCTTTTTATGTAGGCCTACTCCTAAAAAATCTTTCTCTAAAGGTCCATAAACTCATTTCTCATCTTGAGTTTATCTTATTTGGATCTATATTTGTACAAAGACGAACAAGGTCTCCTTTCAAGCCGCCTTTACGACAAAAGGGATAATTTCAATCTTGATATTGTAAATTATCCTAATTCAGATAGCAATATACCAAAGAGTCCTGCATATGGCATACACATATCTCGCCTTGTAGCACTTGTTAGATCTTGCGTTAATTGTGATGACTTTAATCGGCGTCACAAGTTGCTAGTTCAAAACTAGTTTGTCAAGGATACTCCATCAAACGCCTTCGTTCTAAGTTTCTCAAATTTTACAATGAGTATAACACTCTCGTTGGCAGGTATGGACAGAACGTTCAGAATCTCTGGCGATCTGCATTGTAATCAACCACATAGACGGCGCTGTTATCCCTATGTACATATCTATGGCGTACATGGTATATAACAACATAGATGGCGCTGGTTGCCAAGTGTAACCGTTTATCTCGTATGGCATGTGTAACATTATAGATGGCGCCTCTTGTAGCATGAGAACTTTACATATTAACGGGAAAGACGTAATCGTCCGTTACTTTGGAATCGCAGTCTGATCGGTTATGGTCTGTAACGCTCGTCATTTTCAAACTGTATCTAATACCGCTTAACTGGGAGCTAGGGGCCGTAAAGGTAGCCATGCTCATTACATCAGCATGATGCTTTTATGAACAGTTGCAATTAAAGCGCGGCTGAGATACTTGTTTAATTGTTATTTGACCTGGAACTTATTCACGGACTACGAATTTGAACTTTGATATGGAATTCATGCCTGGAATATTCATTGTCTGCCCGGCATCATTGAAAACTGATGACCGCTTCTCTCTTGTGTGTTACCGGCTTTATTTCTTATTTGTATAATTTCTTACATACCTTTGTCTTTGGGAGTATTTAGTAAACGACAAACTGAAAACAATGCAAAGGGACCAGGGCTCAGGAATGCTTAATCCAAGGTCGGGACTGAGCCCTGACCTCCCGGCCGTTGAAAACCAAATGTCATTATAACTCATTCACTGCCCGCTCCAGTGTGTGGCTTAAACCATCTGCTGCCATTGGTATTATCTTATCTTTTCTATATCAGCCTGTGTAATTTCGAAATTTAGATTAGACTTTTACATTTCTGACAGGATATTTCAAAACAGCGTGACATTGATAACGTTTGACATAACGCATACAGTAGCACGGTGTAACAAAATGATGGTTTTTTTAAACATTTTTATAATAAACAAATGGTGACAAAACCCTGTAGCTGGTCAATGTCCATGTCAGAGTATATAAAGTCACATGATTTGACAAGGTGAAAAGGAAAGTATGTAGAACATTTGTCTCACTCACATTACTGCCTTCAACATTCTTTTAGTTCTTGCTGATAAACTAGGTTTTAATTTGATTCCAAGGTAACTGCGGTCATCGAAGTTTTCACTACAATGTGGATTTTATGTTTAAAAATATTGACTTTGCCTTGTTTGAATTGAAATTAACTCACTTCCTCTCTCTGTCATTACTATCGAGACTGATTTGCAGCACGATAACCAGCGCCCACAGTTCCGTAGAATCAATGTTTGCATCATCCCAGTAGGCCAGACTTGTTGAATTTATTTTTTATTTGACCGTTGTTTTCTATTTTTTTTTTTCTTTTTCATATGTACGCCGGCAGAATTACGCATAAAGAGCAGACAGGGAAAGGTACTGACGAACTTTCCTAGGTGTGGGAAATGCATACCAATGAATAAAGTTCTCAGTACACGTGGACTGGGTGACACTTTTTTCGGCTTAATCATGCCACTTGACTCATGTTACAGGTATTGAAGCAGAAGCGATATTGTATTCATACATAAGCAACTGCCGGTTCATCACCGTAGGAGGTGTTCTTGCCACAGAAATGCACCTCGTATAGCGGGCAGTATCCTCCTCGTATGTAAAAAGGGCGGCAGTGTAAAATCTAGAAATTAGGGAAATAATTAGAGTTTCTGCAGAAATTATTGTACTGGGTATATGATTCAAGGCCTTCATGCATTACTGTGTAGTTTCACAATTGGCAGCACATTGCTGTTGCACAAAGACACAAAAGTTGCTTGGCGAGTGTTTACAGACGATTGCAGTTTCTGGTCATCACTTCAGTTGCGGATCTGAAATCGAGCAATGCAGTTGCGGAAGTTACCGACAGAAACAGCACCAAATGTGTTCCGAATGACAGTAAGGAATATTTACCACTACTTTTACTGCCATCTTGAAAATTCACCAGATGCAATGAACGAATGATTATGACTTAACGGCAAATCGGCTTATTTCAGCCATATCGTGGAGAGAACAAGGTGAAAACAAAAATGTTCGGACATGTTTAAAATCAAATAAGAAAAAAACAAAATAGTTAAAACTCCAAAACCAGCATATTTTAAAAATAGTATATTTAGAAATCTATATGTATATATCATTTTTTCTATAAATATTTATTGATGACAATTTATATTCTATGATATAGGCCAATAACTCTCAAATATTTTATGACAGCATCGCCAGCAATAAATCATATATAGCGTTGACTGAGTAGAATCTCCGCCGAACATGGGCAAAGTCTACACAGTCAACTAAGATATGTTTGATGCCATATTGAACACCACCTCCAACACACTCTGGCACAGAGATCCCATCAAGAACAAAATTGTGAATTACACGAGAATGCCCAATACGACACCTCGTTAAAAGTACTTGATCTCTACGAGAGATACCGAGATTATACAAATTAAAACCAATGACAGGGCGAACACTATGGAATTTATTATGGACCTGAAGGGCCCATTCACCCTACCAAAGGTAACGAATACATTTAAGAATGTTTGATCGAAAATCAGTATACGGGAGTTTAACATTTGATATGGATTTATTGAGGGCAGCCTTTGCTTCCCTGTCAGCGACTGGGTTTCCATGGATACCAATATGACTTGGTATCCGACAGAATATAATATCTTTACCTCTTTCAATTAGTTTTCTCTGCAACGCTAATATTTCAAGTATCAATAAATGTTTAAAATTTGTTATTCTGTATTGCCAAAAGGCGGGAGGGCGAGTCACTACATATCATTGCCTTCTGGGCGTGCCCAGTAGAAACATAAGATAAGTTCAGGAGCATAGGTCTGGCCCGAACAGAGGAGATTAAAGAAGATGGAAGACGGAGAGAACAGACTCGCTGTTCTGAGATAACCGCAGACACAACCCTGTCCCCATCCTTTGACCCATCAGTATATATAAATTCAATAATTAGCCTTAATTTCAACGAAACCTTGCTAAATTATAAGAGGATTTGTATTGGATTTATTGTATTTACGTAGATCAAATATCATTCTAGGTTGTGGAAGAAGCCAGGAAATGAATGAATGATTACGGTTTAACGCCACATCGGCAATATTTCAGCCATATCGTGGCGAGAGCAAGGTGAAAACACGAGGCGGTTGAGGTTTCCGATGTGGTGGTAAGAACAAAAATGAAACATAAATGTTTGGACACGTTTAAAAACAGATAAGAACAACCATAACAGTTAAAACTCGAAAACCCGCATTTTTGATACATAGTATATCAAGAAATGTATCTCAGAGCAACAGGACAGTGAATAATATTGTTAATGATGAAGATCGAGGAGCGCTCTTCTTCATTTAGATAAGTACTATATATTGAATAATTTTTAAGAGTTATTTTATCTTTGTCAGACGTCTTCCGGTGAGTTTCCTGACGACAAAAAGCAGTAAGATATAAAGATTGGACTAGTTGTGTTATTTCAGCAAAATTAACCTGAAGACCTCGACAATTCCACAGTATAATTTTGTCTAAAGAAGACATTATAGAGGAAGGCGTATGGGGGATTTATCTTTATGTTTGGACCGCGGACGACCCTTGGATATCGACTGGAAGATCTCCCAGGTGCGGGTGATGTATCCATCACATCCGCATCTGATGTTGAAGGACCAACGTCCTCCAACGATCGAAACTTATTAAAAGTTTGGATCGGGTCCCTAGTGGACTTAGAGGGACGCTCCTAGGTTTATTATTTTGGTTATGAGATTTATTTTCAGATTTAGTTCTGGCAGTTTTGTTTTTGGTTTGATCAGGTTCAGTTTTATCAGTTTGTTGTGTATTATTTACTGGGTTTTTTTTTTATTTACTGTAGTAGTCTGGGTTGAACAGGAATTCCGGGCAGGCGGAACAGCGGGCTGTAAAGGTATCGAAGTAGGTTTGTCGTTTCCAATGGGCCAAGTCATTGAAGTTTGAGTAACAACAGATGCTACTCTGTTGACCACATTGGCAAACGAAGATTGCAGTGACGTATTAGACAGGGAGGCCAATTTGCGGGCCTCCTGATAAGAGATATTGTTTTTTGTTTTCAAATTTATTATTTCTTTTTCCTTAAGGAAAAGCGGACAGTCCCTAGAGGAGGCCATGTGACCCCCACTGCTGTTGCAAACTTAAGTGTGTTGCTGCAGTTGAAAGCTTGCCTAGAGGGCTGAGGTCCTATTCTTATCACCCCGGAAACCCCACGTGGGTAATCGAGAAGATGTGAGCCCATTATATTCACCGGACAAACCTGCCTAGGGGTTGGGGTCATATTGTTTTCACCCCAGAGACCCCACGGAGGTATTTTTCAGGAACAGACGTGATTCCCAAAAACCTTTTGGTTTGGTGATCGCACAACAGGCTGGTTAATTACACAGACCGCACAGTTGACGACATTTTGTGCTTTTGTTAAACATTTAATGCGCGTGGGAAGGGTGTTAAAAGTTCCTTACTATCAATCTGATACATGTGGGGTTGTTTCGCTCCGTAACTCTCGCAACTGCTTTTTGCTCGATTTCACAGTTACATTCCACAATTAATCATCAGTTCTAAACCTTGCACATAGGGACAGTGAAGTTCACAGAGGTATGCGTTGTGAACATGTGGTGTTCCTTGTGCTTATCTGATTCGACCTGACGAAATCTACTCGTTGCGGGCTAGATATTTTATGTAACCTATATATTTCTCTATATACACTCGGCATATTTGTCACACAACACTTTCGCTGGTTTTTGTGAGACTCTGGACAACTTCGCCATGGAGAGGCAAACGGTAAGATCTATCTTGTGACACTTCATATCATACCACTTATACACCTAAACGGCACGTATGGCAACTTTCATTTTACATATCCATACACATATATTTTCAAGCCAAGATGATATATATATGTCAGAACCTGTGTCAGTTCAACATTCCCTCACAAGTGTTGTCAAGTTGTTTCGCCAAAGTTACACAAAACTATGACCGTTTTAGTCTAAATTTTTTACTAATGCAGGTTTCAGGATTTTTAATTCAATGTCTTGTATTAAATTTTCACTCCGTGCATTGATTTATGTATTTATTTGTTGTTTACATCGTCGGACATGACGCTGTTATTTTCCGTTAACCCAAATATTGACCTCTTTCCTCCCCTCCGACGTTGTTCACAACATGGACAATTTTAATTCCTTGTCGTCAAAGTAAAATTATATTTCACAAAATATCGGCCCTTTACGCGCACGTGTTACCATTCAAAATTTGTAATAAAGTTCCTATATTTTTTTCATCGTTTAGAATAATTTTAACACTGCAAATATGACAGACACGAGTCAGATATTTACTGAAAGACAACAATTTGATTTATTTCTGTTAAATTGAGAAAATTTGATTTGATTAGCGATTATGTTATTGTTTTTTTGTTGTTTTTTGGGGGGCTAAAAATCTGGCGCATAGCCTCTTTAACTATACCCTCCAGGGTGAAAGAAAAATGGTAACAAAATAGTACACATATTTTAGATGACGCTTCCGTTAACTTCCCAGTGACGCTCGTTTCATTTTGTTCTATTTTGAAAACAAGGTGTTCTTCAGTGAGTATAGGGCAACTGGCAAATGTTTCCAAATTTAATTTATTACTTGTATCGTTTCAGATTTCAATCATTTTAGTGTGTCTCATGACTCTTCGCACAGCAGACAGCTACAAAACCAGGTTTAACTGCCAGACAGAGCCTCTTTGTCGGTGCTATTCTCCTGCAGACAATACGAAGTACGGGACAATAAACTGCTCTTACATGAACTTGACGTCGGTGCCTCGATTTGTTCCATCAACTGTCTACATTACCCAAGTGGATTTAAGAAACAATAACATTCGACGTGTGGACGCTTTGGCCTTTGTTAATCTATCCTTGGCGTCGACAGTGGACATTTACCTGGATGAAAATCCCATAGAGGTTATGGATGACATGGCCTTTGGTGGCTTGCACAATAACTCGGTGAATCTGCATCTGCGATCCACACAACTGAAAGTGTCACCCAAGGCGCTTACTGGCTTCAATAATCTTTATTCCTTAACCACAGACCTACCCCTGGACTCTGGTATCTCTGCAGATCTTGGTTCCGTTAAACTGTTAAATCTCTACAACGGATCATTCGGCCATGCCCTAAATGGCACTTGTCATTTTCCGAACCTTGAGTTCTTGATGATGACGTACGTCTCTTTCCCGATTTACGTTTCGCCGTTTTCACAATGCACGAAACCTATGACTAGTTTACGTTACGTCTCTTTATACTTTACGGCTTTGCCAGTGGTACCAAATTTAGGTAAACTCTTCCCTTACTTGACAGGGCTGTCTTTACGCTATGATGACGTCTACGCGCTTTCTACAGACATCAATCTACCGAACCTCACCCGCCTGGCTTTGTCAGATAATAAATTAACGTCCGTTCCATGGCTTTCAAGCAATTTCGAGCGTCTTCAAAAACTGGATCTGAGTAACAATCGAATATCTGTAATCTTGTCAGGTTCGTTTTCAGGGCTGAGTCACCTAACGAACCTGGATTTGTCCGGCAATCCGATTTCTGTTATCGCGGAAGATGCATTTAAGGCGACACCTAAACTGAACCATTTTAATTTGTTTCAAGGCGAAATGACGACTGTACCTAGAGCTATCCGCCATCTGACACAACTTTACATCAACGTTGCATCTAACCCTATCCAGTGCACGTGTGATCTCGCGTGGCTTCACCATGCTGTGACATCGTGGGATATTCGCATTTCTGGATTTTGTCAAAACGCACAACATACTATCAATGACTATATTTCCTTGATTGTTGCGTATTGCCAGGTTCAGCCCATTGGATAATAACTTAATAGAGATATGCTGTGGGAAGTTTTCTCTTGACTTCTCTTCGTTCTTGCATGCCTTCTGTGGGAATAAAAACAAAAAATTGATTCAGAAATAAAAACTGAAAATCAGAGAAACAGTTTATGAAATTTCATATTTTCTTTCCACAATGTCAATCATACGCGTTTAAAATACTGTTCAACGATTCTTGAAAACTTATTTCATTAAATTACGCCGTGATGAAGACTTGTTAAATCTTATGTTGGTTGACAGTTTTACGGGTGGGGAATCCCCGAAAGTCCGTAGGAAACAACCAACCTCTGGCGAGTTTCTGGCGCACTCTTCCACGTTTGATTAATGCCATTAGTGGAAAACAAGTTTTCAAGCGAACGTTATAAAAATCCACAGAGGAGAGCACCGTTCGCCATAAATTCAAGGATGAACGCAGGGGAATGTAGAAAATCTCCCAATCGAGAACGACTGAATGATTGACTAATTGGTGTTTTGCGCCGTACTCCAGAATATTTCACTTATACGACGGCGACCAGCATTATGGTGGGAGGAAACCGGGCAGAGCCCGGGGGATGACAATGGATAAATCACCACACTGTTTTGCCAGTGTGAGCAAAACAGCGCATTACCTGGCTAAATCAGTGTGAGCAAAACAACCCATTATCGGGTTAAATCAGTGTGAGCAAAAGAGAGCATTAGCTGGCTAAATCAGTGTGAGCAAGGACGATGTTTGACGTAGGACGTAGTGGATATGTGCAGATAATGAGAACATCCAAAATCAAATAGATGTTTAAAACCAGTGGAAAGAACAAACTGTCGTTTACATTTGAAAACTACCTATTTTATAACATATAATCTGGAAAATTTACATATATATATATGTCATAAAGATCTCCACTTTATGATAGAGGCCGAGGGCTTTCATTCGTCGCAGAATCAGAATGAACGAAATAAAAATGTATTTATTTATTTGATTGGTGTTTTACTCTGACCCAGAAGCCTCTCGCCAGTGTGGCTCTGAGTTCGTACTTTCCAACGTGTGACGCACGGATTTGGTCGTCATATTTTTACACGACAATGGGCCTTCAACGAACATTAATCCGCCGACTATGCCACATTAGCGTCGTCGACCGCTTGTTGTCAGCAAGCCTCAGCGACTAGTGACATTTGAAGAAAACACAAATTTTTCTAAACAGGACCGGGATGGTACCTAATGGTTAATGTGCTAGCTGTGACTCTCACCAATGCGCGCACTGTGATCTCAAGACCAGCTCACGCCTGCTTTCTCTTCGATCCCATGTGTTAAGGTCTTGCAGCAACCTACGGCTGGTCGTAAAGTCCCTCGGGGCACTCTCCTTCCCCAAGGATGCGGGGCGCCGTTGTACAAGTAAAGTATTCTTGATCACGACGTAGAACACCAATTGAGTAAATGAAATAACTAAATGTCTTTTTCTACACAGGATGAATGACTGGATTACAGCCGCTTCAACAACATATTGCGATGGCAGCAAACGGTTTTCGATGCGACATTTCTAGACACACGACTTTGACAGTAATTCATTGCTGCAGTAAACAACCCATTTCTGACCTTTCGGTTATTATCTGATCTAACCTACATATCTGACTATCTACTTACACATTGGACATTCGGAGATTATGATCGTTGAAAGTTAACCTGTCCATACAGATCTCACAATGGAACACGAGAAGGTAACGCAAAATTCTTATTTCAAAAGGTATTTCACAAAGCCCAGCAAAATGAAGATGATACGACTCTCTTAGGATTATATATTTGTTGCTTGGTTTTCACGGACTGTATTTATGTATCTATTTCATAGTTTCCTGAACGACATACTGAAAAATTGTTCATCATTACGGTTACGTTCAGTTTTATTAGGGAAGAAACACAGTGTCCGAGTAACTACCTACCCGTCGGAAGATACCGAAAAACGTTCTCAAATGCGGCAAAGAGAAATGCGCCACCGTTTCGGAATACAAATAAATTTAAGGAAGGTTCAGTTGTGGTAAAGGTCATACGTGGGTTGTAGACCGCTTCTCACCAAGGACGCACAAACTGTTCGAGTGGTGAAAACTACGATTTCTTATCCAAGGTCTTCCTTTTGTACTTTTACACTCACAGTCACGCGCACATCCTTCGCAAAAAGGCAGAAGTTCTCATTTTATTGTTTATTACTGAATGCAGTGTAGTCTTTTGTTATGCAGTATATGGTCACCTGCCAGCAGATTATGTTTGCCCGGTCACATGTATTAAATTCATCTATGTTTCAGATTGTAGCGGCATTGTTGTGTGTCTTAGCGGCCTTCAATGTCCCCTGTCCGGCGGCCACATATCGATGCACGGCTGCACATCCTTGCGAGTGTTTGATGAGTACCCTTTTCTGCGCCTTCAGGAATTTGACGTCTGTCCCAGTCTTTGATCCGGACGCAGAGCCTACACCCGGTGTCAGCCTACAAGCCAATCATATTCGACGTCTGGAAGCCTTTGCCTTCGCCAATCTCTCAGTAGACACCACAGTCAACATTATTCTGCGTGCAAACCCTATTGACTTTGTGGATGACTTGGCATTTGACGGTTTACAAAACTACACAGTAGATTTGGATCTCACCGACACACGCCTCACAGCGTCTCCCAAGGCGCTCGTTGCTCTGAAAAATCTAAGACGTTTGACAACAGACTTACCTTTGTTACCGGCTGTTTCGGAGAAACTCGATTCATTGAAAATCTTGTACATCACCTCAGGCTCGTTTAACGACACTCTGGATGGAATGTGTAGTTTGCCAAATTTGACCAAACTGGTCATGTATGACAATGTCTTCGATGCTGGCGTTTCACCGCTACCAAAATGCGCCCGGCCCATGAGAAGCGTAGAACAAGTGACGTTGATCTTTATGAACCTGACGGTGTTTCCGACTGAATTTTCGGAATCGTTCCCTTCACTAAAACATCTTGATGTTAGTCATAACCATCTAATAACCATTCCAAACAACATTTTCTCTTCAAGTCTAACACTCCTTAATTTAGGATACAACCTGCTCACCACTATACCAGCACATACGTTCATTGGACTGCAGTCTCTAGACACTTTGGATCTATCTTCCAACCCGATTTCCTTCATCGCGGACAATGCTCTCGAAAATAACCGTAAATTATTGCATCTAAATCTGTTTAACTCCAAACTGACAACTGTACCAAAATGTATTCATCATTTTAAAACCTTGCAAATAATTGTTAGCATGAACCCAATCAAATGCACATGCGATCTCGCGTGGCTTCACAGCTGGGATGCCTTCACTTCTGGGAATGTTGACGTCTTTGGAAGATGTGAAGATAAACAGCAAAAGATCTTTGATTTTGTTTCTTCACTTCAAGCAACTTGCGAGGGACAACCCATTGGGCGATAGGTTCATGGTTGAAAGTCGTTTGCACAGTGCAGTTTAATTCAACTTCTACAGAACTTTTCTTCGATTTCATATGAAAATTTATATATGTGCTTCTCTTTAGTACACTATATCTGCAACACTGGGAATAATATTGAAGCAAAGCCTAAGGTGTAGTGGTTAAAGCAAAAAAAAAAAAAAGAAAGCTAAAACAAAAAAACTTATCAGATGGACAAATAGAATTAGGAGTGAAAATAATGGCGTCATCTTGTGAAGACGTCACTAGTTTATCTACCATTTGCACATAATCCTCAGGATGGAGCAGACTAAGGTAACATAAAGTTGTGTACGATAATCATGAAAGTCTTACACATACCAAAAATCTTTGCAAATAAAGAATGAGATATCCGCCTAGACATGTGAATGTTTGTCCTTTGGTTTTCGTGTGCTGTAAATCGAAATGTTACCAGTGGAAACTAATATTTTCCATATGGACACATTATTTAGACTGGAAGTAATAACTCTTCTGTGCCTCAGGATAAATGACGGCTATATAACGGTATAAGGTTCTGTGTTCGAACCCAGCTCTCGCTGAAACAATCCTTGACGACGGTGTTAAACAGCAACCTAGTATATTTATTTACTTTACTTAAGTGTTTAATTTATTTACCGTTGGTTAAAGTCATCCTTATATTTCACTCAGTTTTATGGGTGGAGAAAATCGGATAAAGAACGAAGCTTTGGCAAGTTAATGACGAACGTTCCCCACCCTTTACAATTTACATGACTTACTCAGCAAGACTACTTAAAACATAATTAAAGACGTACATCATGTAGAATAAGACCTCGGCAGTGACGTCAGTGCGACAGTTGGCAAATGGGTCACACGTAACTGGTGAAATAAGGCCTTTTGTCAATTTACCTCCGTCAGGGTTTATCCGGACTGTTTATGTAAATGCATAAATAGTAGCAATCTACACGCCCCCTAGCACCATGGCTTAAGCAGAATTATGTAAAAAAAAATACACAGTGATGTTAAGTGCAATTTATTACACGTCACTGGTCTCGAATTAAAATCATTAAAGGCAGCTGAAAGATGTCTTATTGTAACACCTTGCTGTGTATTTGTTCCCTGGTCTGACGACATTATCTTTACTCTGATCTTAACACTTTTAAAGTGCATTTTTAACAACTACTACAATATTCTGGTTTTAAGCTAATAAATGTTTGCATCAGGTCAAACTATAACAGTCATTATGATAGTCAGTATTTGCTTTCATGCATTTAGTTACTGGCTCACATTTACAAAGTTTTACGCTTCAGAGATCTAATTACTGTTTTAAATTTTACAAATTTTAACATTTCAAACCTTTAAATACTTTTCTGATGTCATAAACGTTTCCCTTGCTTGTTATCTGTCCTCTGTGTCAGTCCTGTAAGCCGAAGCGAATTGAAATATATCAAAATTTTAAATCCAATGAAATGGGATAAATTCCCTTTTAAGACTGAGTACTAAACAGTATCTTATCTATCTTATGTGTTGAAATGCAATCGCCTCTAGCCACTAGGCTTCCGTCTGCTCCTACGACTTCATAAATAAATAATACACACGGAGTATTTTTCAAAAGAATAAGCGGCTTTGGAGACGCCGGGAGCTCGGTTTCGTGAGATCCAAATCTACACTGTAATTTTGCAAACTGTCAAAACCCAAGTCATCTACAAAGTTATTTTGGTTTCCTCTTAGAACAACCTTTGAGAGAGAGATTAGCAAACGCTGAGGCTTCCACACCTCGAATGTGGTTGAACCGTAGATCGACACCTGGGATAGACTCGGTGTACGGATCAAAGGTCGGGACCGTGCTCAAATTTTTTAAGCCGTATCCTAGACATGTAGCGTCCGCAAGAAAGTGCTGCTGCATAGTGACAAGCAGGTATCTTGGCAGAGGCATCCCCTTCATGCTGAACGCCAAGGATAGTGCAACGACTGGTTGACCCGTATCAGTATAATGGCTCGGGCGGGGCGGCTTACTTCGTCTCAGTGAAGCAGCACTAGATAAAAGAGCGGTGGAAATCCGTCCTGCGACAAGGAGGCATATTACATACGCCCTAAGGATTCCTTCGTCGTCATATGACTGAAAAGTTGTTAAGTACGACGTTAACCCCCAAGAACTCACTCAGTAAGTCATAACACGGGTGTTTCGATATACACATATCGAATTTTAGACGCGTTTGTGATCATCGGTGGCTGAAATAGGAAAGTAGGATTATAGATTTTATTTGACGTATCAGATGTAATGTTCAAATTAAAATTAATCATTATATTTCAGAACATTTGATTGAAAGATTTTTACATCTATCTGAAAGCGACATGTGCACGCTGATCTGATACACAAGGATAAGTGTAAACCACCCTGTCTGCTAGGCTTTCAGGATAATTTTCTTGTTATACAGGTGTGTGTGATCGCATTTTTACTCAAATAACATACAATCAATGCATGACACTCTGGTCTGTCAGAATTTGTTCTGTATTCAAAGGTGCCAAAATGTCTAATATTTCATATCCGATGGAGAAAATAAATACTTTACAAAAGTCAATATCACTCATGATTATTTGTGTTCATTAACACAGAAAATGACAAATTATGGGTAATTCTCTGGGCTCTCCGACTTATCAAATTGGGATCAGATCCGTTATAAAACACAGAACTCAATCCCTAATCATTCCAACCCGGTTGATTTTTGGATGGGGGAGGGGGACACGCCGATCGGAAATTGTGAGTGGAAACGCTGGCGCGATGCTGAAAACGAATATGACCGTGATAAAAAGAGTTAAGAAGCCTCCGTGGCTTAGTGGTTAGTGGGTTAGCGCAGTCACCCAGGTGCCTATCGCTAACGCGGTGGCTCGGAGTTCTACGGGTAGTCGTGCGTTCCTCATACAAATGCCGGTCGCCGTTGTGTGAGTTAAATATTCTTAAGTTCGGCCTGAAACAGCAATCAAATAAATAAATAGGTTCCGAGTGGTGGGAGCGCGGCCAAAGGTACACTAAGAATCTGCGCTGGTAGTGTTGGACATGTGGTTTTAGACAGCCTGGTTTGAAGAGTATTTTGTATTTCATCTCCCATACATGAGCCTACAAATATCACTATCTACACATTCCCTTATGGATTCCGACAGCGTGAGGTGGAACGTGGTCATGATTAAACAGCATGGGAAAAGAGTAAGACAGCGAAAATTTGTTAATGTTGATTTTGAAAAGCCATATGACAAGCTCTAATATTTCTGATAAATATTAAAAATGGTCAATATGCCTTCTCCTAAATAACTTAGTTTTTGTGTGAATGCACATGCAAAGAGCCGCATTCCCTCGAAACTGGATAATAAGCAAAATAACAATTTACTTGATATACCTCAAGTTAACGTGCATACACCAAAAGGGAATGGTGATAACCATTACAAAGACACCCAACGCCAATATTTATCGCTTGCACTTTCAGGGCTGTAATCTGAACTCGTAAGGTATTTATGCTTTGGTTATTATTACTCAACAATTTTTCAGTGTTAATATGCTGCATCGTCTTGTGGAGTTCATGCTGCCCGCTAAAACAATAGACATGACAACCCCACCCAGTCAAATTATGCTGACATCGGGCCAGGCGGTCCCGTTTCTTGCTTCGACATCAATTACTAACCTTTGCTTAGAGAGACCAGTGGTCGGATGGGCCCTGTCCGATCAATCGGCTTCGTCACGTCTTGCCTCTGCAATGTCCCAATTTCCTCCAATACCAAATTCTTTAGAGAATAAATGTTATTTTTCAACTTTCATTTACGGGACTACGTTTGAGGCGGTGGCTCATTGATCAACCGATTAGTGCGTGTCTGATGTGTTTGCTAATGTGGGCAAGCGAGCTACACCATTTGTTACAACTCAAACTTCCTCGACTTGGCCCACTGGAAACAACAACCCTAGTTCTCTATCGAACCTTTTTCTCAACCTACCCACAACTCTTGCTCAACCCAGAACACCTCAGCACAACAAATACAATTAGAAAATAATACAGAACAAACTAATAAACACGAACATAACACCTTCAAAAATAATAATGACAAAAATAAGTCCAAAGCAAAGCTCAAAATAATAATAATAAAACTAATAAACATAGTGGCCCCACAGAACTTCCGTCTCGGGATCCTGTGGAAACTTTTAATAAGGACGACGTCGGTTCTTCAAGATCACATGCGCATGTGATGGATACATCACCAGCCCTAAGGAGATCTTCCAGCCTATCTCAAACATAAAGAGAAATCTGCTATATGCCTTCCTTCATAATATCTACATATATGACAAAATTACACAGTGGAACTGTCGAGGTAAATTTTATTGACATAGCTAGTCTAGCCATTAAATCTTATTGCCCTTTGTCTTCAGGAAACTCACCTGAATGCATATAAGTAAGATAAAATAACCTTCAAAAATTATTAACTGTATAGCGCATTTTGTAATGAAGACGAGCCAGCGGCGGCCCCTACATCTTCACAACATTATTATCCACAGTCCTGGATACAGAGCTCCAGACTGTGGGCGGTCGTGCTTCATTTTCTGAAACAATTACATTGAGTTCGGTGTATATTCCTCCAAATACATCTTTGTCAGTTTCCCAGTTACATAATTTAAAAGAACAATTTACCTACACCGTTTATAATAATGGGAGATTTTAATTCCCATAACTCCCTAGTATGGGGCAGTAATAACATGAATAATGAGGGCATGATAGTGGAAGACTTCTTATCTAAGGCGGAACTCTGTTATTTAGATGATGGTTCTAATATCTGTTTACATCCGGGTTATGACTCTTATTCTGCTGTGGATCTCAGTATCACTGATCCATGACTTCCCCCGAACTTTTCTTGGATAGTGCACGGGGATTTTTAGGGCGGTGACCATTTTCCTATAATTCTAACTCATTTCGCTTCTACTACTTTGGAACGTGTAGCTAGGTCTAAGTAAGCCTTTGAGATGTTCTGTGAAGCTGATATCACCTCAGAGGCTCTCGATGCAGCAAGTAATCCTATGTTAAAATTTGATGAACTTGTTTAACGAGTTGTCGATAGAACTATAACTAAAACTTCGACAAATCTGAAATCCAAAAGCCTGGTATGATAATGTCGTAAAGCCATAAAGGACCGTAAAAGGCTGAACGTGGTTTTAATCATTGTTCTTCTGATAATAATTTAAACCAGGTTTGTACTCTAAGAGGTAAGGGTCATCGATTACTCTCGCCCAAGATAAAATCGTCCTTTTGATATCGATGAACTAAAAACTGCATTAGGAGATGAAGGAGCTCTTGGTGGGGAACTGGGTTTTCTCATTAAAGCCAGATACGGACAGCTACTGCGCCTGATTCCGATAATGTATATTATAAGTTTCTGAACCATTTACCGCCTAAATCAGTTGAGACTCTCTTTGACTTGTTTAATAATATTTGGGTTACTAGTGATTATCCACCGCAATAAATGGAAACGTGTGTTATGCCGGTTAAAAAAAACAACGAAAGGATCATACTGATCCGTCTAATTACCGTCTGTTACTAGCTGTATGTGTAAGACTATGGAACGAATTATAAATGATAGACTTTTATCGTTTCTTGAAACTAACAAGTTACTGTCTAATATACAATGTGCTTTTCGTCAACCACCATGGATTACCTTGTTAGGTTTGAAACCTTTATACGTGATGGTTTCTTCAATAATGAACATATGGTGTCGATATTTTTCGACCTTGAAAAGGCCTACGACACCACATGGAAATATGATATTTTGAAAAACCATATATCAGCCTTATAGGTCGTTAAGCACTATTTATCTGACTGTCATATTACATTACGGGTAGGGTCCACTCATTCGGTCAGGAAATGGGCGTACCCCAGGGCAGCATTCTAAGGCCTGCTTTGTTCAGCATAAAACTAGTTTGGTTACAAACGCCACACCCGACACAGATGGTTCTTTATTTGTTGATGATTTTCTGATATGCTATCGTGCTAAAATATTAATAACATTGAACGTCTAATGCAGCCTTAGCTCAGAAAAATGGAGAAATGGGTAACTGAAGACGGTTTTCGATTTTCAATGTCTAAAACCGTCGGTATGCATTTTTGTAATAAACTGAAACTTCATCTTGACCCCGAGCTTAATTTTTGTGGTGAACAGAATAAGATTGTCGGAGAAACAGGTATAATATGTGATAGTAAGCTCGCTTTTATACCTCATATAAAAATGCTTGAAGCTAAATGTACAAAGGCTTTCGTTATAATCAAGGTCGTGTCTAGCACTGATTGGGGTGCTGATCTGTGTTATTAAATCTATATCGTTCTCTGGTGAGGTCTAAATTGGGCTGTGAGTCTATCATTTATGGCTCCGCAAGGACGTCGTATATTAAAATGTCGGATCCTGTTCATCATCAAGGTTTGAGATTCAACCTTAGTGCTTTTTAAATCTCACCAGTCGAGAGCTAGTGAGCCTTCTTTATATAACCGAGGGGCCTCCGTAGCTCAGTTGGTTAGCGCGATAGCGCACCATAATGACCCAGTAGCCTCTCACCAATGCGGTCGCTGTGTGTTCAAATACAGCTCATGCTGGCTTCCTCTCCGGCCGTACGTGGGAAGGTTTTCCAGCAACATGCGGATGATCGTGGGTTTCCCCCGGGCTCTCCCCGATTTCCTACCACAATAATGCTGACCTCCGTCGTATAAGTGAAATATTCTTGGGCACCGCGTAAAACACCTATCAAATAAATATATAACCGACGTATTAAACTGAGCCTTGAATATGCTAGAAAGCTTAAAGCTTGTTCAACAAACCCTGCCGACGACTGTGTTTTCAATCCATCGTATGTAGATAAATTTAATAAATGTCCTAGCAAGATCCCCTTGTTCGCCCTTTGTATACGGGAACATATTGCGGGAGCTAACACCAAGCTAGAGGAAACAGTTGCAGTGTCTTTTCCGGGGTCACCTCCCTAGCTTCTTTCACAACCTAAACTAAAATTTAATTTACGTAAACATAATAAATTCAATACAAATCCTCTTATAATTCAGCAAGGTTTTGCTGAAATTAAGACTAAGTAAGCGGATTATACATTTATATATACTAATGGGTCAAAAGATGGGGACAGAGTTGCGTCTGTGAGTGTCTAAGAACAGCGAGTCTCCTTTCGTCTCCCGTACTCTTCCACAATCTTCTCTGCAGAGGCCAGGGCTATACTCATGGCCTTACCATATGTTTTTTCTGGGTGTGCCTTTCGTCTCCCATACTCTTCCACAATCTTCTCTGCAGAGGCCAGGGCTATACTCATGGCCTTACCATATGTTTTTTCTGGGTGTGATTAGAAGTCAATGACAGGTACTGACTCGCTGTACTGCCTTTTGGCAATACACCTTAAAACAAATTTAAAAAATCATTGATACTTAAAATGTTAGCCTTACATAGAAAACTAATTAATAGAGGTAAAGATGTTATATTCTTATGGATATCCAGTCATTTTAGTATCCATAGAGACTCAGTCGCTCAGACATGTAGGCAAAGGTTGCCCTAGATAAGTCCATACGAAAAGCTAAAGTTCCGTATGCTGATTTTCGATCGAACATTCTTAAATATAGTCGTCGCATTTGGCAGGATGAGTGTGACCTTCAGGTCCATAATACATTGCATAGTGTTCGCCCTGTCATTGGCATTAATTTGTATACTCACGGTATGTCTCATAGCGATCAAGTAGTGTTAACGAGATGTCGTATCGTCAAAATATTTGACCTGTTTGTCTATATCATATAATATACATTTTTAATTTTCACAAATATTTAGAGATAAAAATTATCTACATACAGTTTTCTAGATATGCTACTTTTAAAATATTGTGGTTTTCGAGTTTTAACTGTATAGATTTTTCTTATCTGAGTTTCATTGGCCACGGCACTCGAACAGCAATCTCATAACAGCTGTAACACCACAAAAGAAAAACAAAGTTGTGTCATCTCAATCCACTTAATGTAAAAGCTGACAACTGTGCCACAAAAAAATCCATCAACTTGAGACTTCACACATGGTAATTAGCTTTAAACCAGCCAAAGGGCCTCCGTTGCTCAGTTGGTTAGCGCGATAGCGCAGCATAATGACCCAGGAGTCTTTCACCAAGTCCAGCTCACGCTGGCTTCCTCTCAAGCTGTACGTGGGAAGGGCAACAACCTGCGGATGGTCGTGGGTTTCCGCCGGTCTCTCCCCGGGTTCCGGAACATGTGAATACAAACATGAGATAATCATTAATGCCTGTCTACTGTGAGGGGACAACCTGCTGGGTTTCGGCAGAGCAATACATTGCAATGATCATTAGTGCATTTCGTTTAGCTAATTTTGCTTAAGTGTGTGTGTGAATTGTTAGAGGCGTGATTTCGCCGATTTCATGTATCACATGACGGTGATATTTATTTATTTATTTATTTATTTGATTGGGTGTTTTACGCCGTACTCAAGAATATTTCACTTATACGACGGCGGCAAGCATTATGGTGGAGGGAAACCGGGCAGTGCCCGGGGGAAACCCACGACCATCCGCAGGTTGCTGACAGACCTTCCCACTTACGGCCGGAGAGGAAACCAGCATGAGCTGGACTTGAACTCACAGCGACCGCATTGGTGAGAGGCTCCTGGGTCATTACGCTGCGGTAGCGGGCTAACCGACTGAGCCACGGAGGCCCCCATGACGGTGATATTATACGGCTTCGTTAGAATTAGACACCTGGTACGAACAGCATTATCTTATCTTTGGTGAGTTCATCACCCCAGTTTAAACAGCATTTCGTTTTTATCTCCTGTCTGTCTACACATGTTACTATCTTCAGATTCACCTAATATCCGGAATTATAACAGACTGAGATGGTGGCTGGTCAGAAAATCCTCAGCATGGAAAACCGTAAGGTAACTGGATTGATTATGTTTATTTGAAAAGTATTTTACTGGACACAAGGCTGTGTGAATTCTGGATGAAACCTATCACGGGGAAGGGATGTATCCATAATATCAAGCGTATATCTGTGTGCCTGCGTTCAAACAAATAAGCGCTATAATGAGAAAACTTATGTGTACACATTGTTACGACCCAAACTGTCTGTATTATAAAGAGATGGCTTGTTCGAAATACACGACAGTTTAGCCGCACAAAAAAGTAACCAAAACCAGCAGATTTTATTTTACAACAATTTATTAGCTTAACAAGAACAGATAATAAGACTTATACAAATACTAAAGTACTTAAGTTTAACAAGAAAGGATATCAGTATCTATACAAATACTAAAATACTTACGGTGTCAAGTCCAAACGGACGCATATATTCCACAATATATATATATATATATATCACACAGGCATAAATGCTCAGAGGCAAATTCACAAGAGGGAAAATCCACAGTATAACTGAGTGTATGACGAAATATACACAAAATTCCACAGACAGGGTCCGTGTACTAATAGGCACTGTGTATACAAGAGCACAAATTAAACATACAAGTTCAGACTGAACAAGTGCTCGGTGGAGATAGGATATAACAAAGCCAGAGGCTATACAGACACCAAAATTCAGCACAAAAGGCCTACTAAAGTAATACACAGCAAAAGCATCCAAACTCTCAATAATTCTCCTTTCTCCGTTCTCTCCGTCTCTCTGTTCTCCCCTGCTTTCATATTTCTTATATAGCCTGGTGGAATTGTCCAGAATAAGAAAATTCCTGAAAACTTGATGTAAACAAACAGGCACCGAACTGAGCGCATTCTGGAATATTCTAAGGTAGAGGCAGACAGCACTCCCTGAACTTAGCATATGTAAACAGTGGCAAGCTATATTTAGAAACTGACGGCAGTCGTGCACATAACAACATTATAAAGTAACTGCATTCTGCAACGTCACTAAACTTAAAGGCACTCCGATTACCGTCGTCCACCAATCTTAGTGCTTACAAAGTTACTTGAGTTGTCTTGAGTAGGTGCGAAACACCGATTAATAAAAGACCAACACAGGCGCTACCCTCCTCGTGCTGAGTCAAATAATCTTCTGTCTATATCCTATGCTGACAGAGATCACAAATCTTACACGGAGGGCTAATTAAGATTATCCAGAATGACTAATGGAAACAATAGTACCATCGTCAGCCGTCCCATTTTGTTGTAGAGTGAGCGACCGAATACAAAGCGGTGTTTGCTAAGTGCATTGAGAGACATTGGGTTTTGTCTGTGATTCATTTTCGGGTGATCGGTGACACCAGTTATTGCATAAGTAGCTATTTTGTTGGAAATTGCGTAGCTTTGACAGTTCGGAAATATTCCCAGTTTGTCATTTTCGACAACGTGGGACTTGTTTATTTTGTTTTCAAAGATAGTAATGTTTTACAAGGTATAATTCTGCTCTTGGGACAATTTACGAATACTTTGGGAAAATAAAGTGTTGGATTGTCATCATATGCAGATGATCCGCTTTCCAAGAGTTTGTTTTTCGTTTCAGATTGTAGTGATTGTGTTGTATACCCTGGCAGTCAATACCGCCTCCAGTATGGCGGCACCTTACCGATGCATAGCGGCACATCCCTGTGAGTGCTATATAACTGGACTTCACTGCTACTTCCGAAATTTGACGACGGTCCCCGTCTTTGATCCGTACGGAAACTCTGTCCCACAGGTCGATCTAAGCAATAATCACATTCAACGAGTGGAAGCATTTGCCTTTGCCAATGTTTCTGTGGATCACACACTGAGCATTGTTCTGCGTTCAAACCCTATTAACTTTGTGGATGACTTGGCTTTTGACGGTGTGCAAAATTACACAGTAGATTTGGACATCACTCGTACACAACTCACGGCGTCCCCGAGGGCCCTAGTTGCTCTGAAAAATCTGAGGAGATTGACGATAGACATTCCCTTGTTGCCAACGGTTGCAGACAGACTGGATTCTTTGAAGCTCTTGCATATGGCATATGGAACGTTTAATGAATCCCTGGATGGAATATGTAGTCTGAAAAGCTTGACAGAGTTATACATGTACAACCTGTCTTTCTCATCTGGGGTGTCGCCTTTTCCCAAATGTAACCAGCCCATGAGAAGCGTGGAAGAACTGACTCTAAATGTCATAGACCTAGCGAGATTCCCCAATTTGTCGGAGTTATTCCCTTCCTTAAAACGTCTAAAACTTGGACACAATGCCCTTACAAGCATTCAAAGCGACATGTTTCCTTCAAGTCTAGCATTTCTTGATTTAGGACATAACAACATTGCTGAACTTCGCCCAGTATTTGCTAAATTTAGGCTTCTTCGAACACTGAAGTTGAATAGCAATCTACTTACAAGTGTACGAGCTCACTCGTTCCTCGGACTGCTGTCTTTAGACACTCTCGATCTGTCTTCCAATCCGATTTCCTCCATTGCAGACAATGTTTTTGAAAATAATCCAAAATTATATCATCTTAATATCTTTAACGCAAAACTGACAACCGTGCCAAAATGTATACATCGATTTAAGGCTCTACGCATTGCGGTTAGCTTAAATCCAATTAAATGCACGTGTGCTCTTGCCTGGCTCCATGGTTGGGATGCCTTCAGTTCCGGGAAGGTAGACGTCTTTGGAACATGTGAAGACCGAAAACGAAACATCATCAACTATGTATCGTCATTGAATGTCACCTGCGAGGGACAGCCCATTGGGTGATGTGTGAATATTAATGTATACAGCGTATTCTTTTTGCAGTGTATGCACTAAATTCGAGTGTTGAATGCTTTAGAGTGTATGAATTGAACATATTTTATTGTATGATATTTGGAACAAGTTCTGTCAACGTACTAGTCCATTTCTCTAAAAGTTAATGGAAATCAACCTTTTGTGTTCTGGTGTCAAAATAACACGACACCAATTAGCGAAAGAAGTAAACAACATTGTTGCTTACCAATAATACAACGTCATGCAGGATTAAGAACAGAGCTTCTGGAAAATAAAAAAAAAAATACAAAGAGCCTTTACAGTGTTTCTCAAGGGAAGAGCAATTTACTTGTACATATCAGTTATTGCAAAAGGTATTTCTAACTTTTATTAACTTGTATTACATTATTTATTTCAGAATAAACAGATTTGTTGCTAGTGGATTTTCATTCATTACTGTTCTACAGTTTTTCTGCAGTTATACCCAAAGAAATGTTATTCAAAAGGTGAAGTCTGATGATACCATAATGTGAACAGCGCCCTGGGGGACACCTGCCCTTTTTAAACGAATGAAGTAGCCGGTATTCGTATCTTTCTCCCCATCAAGTAATATAATAACCAATGAAACCCATTAAAATGCTACTAACGAGATTTGGAGTCCAACAGAACATTACCATCATTATATATATATATATATATATATATATATATATATATATATATATATTCCCACGTGGGGTCTCAAGGGTGCAAAGAATAGGACCTTAACGCTCTAGACAAGCTTGTCGTAAAAGGCGATTAACCTACAGCTCTCCCATGTGGTTGTGTGAGAGGGAACTGGGCAGCGAACCGTAACCTGTGGGGACGGGATGGCTGAGGGCTTGTTGGTCTTGCGAGATTCTAATGCCTAACACTTCACTTTGGCCTTTACTTGGAGAGAGACGGGAGACCCGGTCCGGTCAATCGGCTTCGTCACGTGGTCCCAAAATTTCTCCATCATCACTCCTTAGAAAATACCTGTTATGTCTCAACTTTCGTTTGCGGGACCGCGATTTGAGGCGGTGGCTCATGGGTCAATCGATGAGTACGTGTCTGATGTGTGACCTTGTTCAATGGGTGGGAGATGGAGGAACTCGTTGTGGGGAATGAGTTTGCATCATCTTTATCAGACTCATTTGATAATGGATCAGTTGGTTGGCTTTCATTGTTCTCTCAACTAAGAGTGAACAAAAGCCGGCCTCCAAATGTTACCCGTTTCTTCTAAAAAGTGATCTGCAGGTCGGATCTGGAACATTATAAAACGTTAAAAAGTTAAAATCCAGAGACATTCGTATTGAATGTTTCAGGAAGCAACAATTAAAAAATTTATTGTCATTCAAATAAAATTTCCAATATACCGGGTTTTGCATCCCCCGACAATTCCCTGAACAGCTGTCCGGGAATCATATGTGATAGAGATGGCGACATCATTGAATTATCCGAAGAGAAAATACTCAGCATTGAAACCACAGGGTGTTACCGGAGTGAAACGTTTCCCTACGAAGAAATCTGGTAACATTCTTAAACTTAATACATACCTGTTGACGTTCAACACTATCTCCCTTCCTTCGGATATCTACATTGGCCCCTAAACGGATTTATATATCCCTAATACGACACGTTGTTTTACTTGCCAAAACTTTTGTCACTGCAAGGGACAATGAATAAACTCGTTTGTTTCCGATTCGACAGTGAAGGTCATGATGCTTTCGACTATTGCAGCTCAGTTAAGTGCTGCGATATCGGGGGGAGATCACATGACCTCCCCTAGGGAGTGTCCACTTTTCGTTACAGAAAAACAAATAATCAATATAAAAGTCTAAACAATATATCTTATCAGGAAGCCTGCAAATTAGTCTCACCCTCAAATTCTACTGTACGTACTTCACTTGTCAACCTGTTCAAGCAATTAGCATCTGTTGCTACCCAAACTTCATTGACTTGGTCCATTGGAAACAACAAAAATAGTTCGGCTCAACCTGCGCTTGATTTTTTCTCAAGCCAGAGTCCTTCAATAAAACGGACAAAACCAGAAATAAGTACCGAAAGAGCTCATAAACCCAAAAACAATCCCTCTAAAAATAATGATGCCAAAAATAAGTCCAAAACTGAACCTGAAAGTGGTAATAATTGGTTCAAACATAAAGATAAATCTTCAAAGCTTGGAACGCCCCTTACTGACTTCGACTGGAATACGAATGTCGGACATGACGCTTATATTCCTCCATATGATAAAATTATACAGCGGAATTGTCGAGATTTTAAGGTAAATTTTATTGAAATAACACCGCTAGTCCTATCATTAAATCCTATTGCCCTTTGTCACCAGGAAACTCACCTGAATTCATCTGACAAAGGTAAAATAACTCACAAATTATTCACTTTACAATACCTACTGTAGTGAAGAGGAGAGACCTATCGGCGGCTCCCCTGTCTTCATCCTTAATAACATTTCAGTCCTGTTATTTTGAAAACAGAGCTTCAGGCTGTGGTCGTTCGTGTTTCGCTCTCCAACACAATTACTTTATGTTCGGTTTATATTGCTCCACATTCCCCTTTGTCAGCCTCTCAGTTACATAATTTAAAAGTACAATTACCAAAGCCTTTTATAATGATGGGAGATTTTAATTCCCATAACCCCTTATCGGGCAGTAATAATATAAATGATAAGTTTGAACGAACTAGAAGACTTTTTATCTTCTGATGGACTGTGCTATTTTAATGATGGTTCTGATACCTATTTACATCCAGGTAATGGAGCTTACTCTGAGGTTGATCTAACTAGTCTTAAACTCACAGCGACCGCATTGGTGAGAGGCTTCTGGGTCAATACGCTGCGCTAGCGCGCTAACCGACAGAGCCACGGAGGCTTCGATTTTTTTTTGGAAGGTGTATGGTGATCTTTGTGGTGGCAACGATTTTCCTATTATCCTAGAGCATCTCACTTCTAATAGAACGTGTAGCTAGGTGGAAGTTTGATAAAACAGATTGGGTCGCGTTTGAGATGATTTTCTGTGATATAACACTACAGAGTCCCAATGCTCGAGATGATCCAACAGTAAAGTTGAATGAACTTGTCCTCATAGGTGTTGACAGAACTATGCGTAAAACCTTGACAAATCCGAAATTGAAAAGTAAACCCTGGTATTATAAGGATGGTCGTAAAGCCATAAAGGACCGTAAAACGCCGAGCTATGTTTTAACATCGTTCCTTGTATATATATATATATATATATATATATATATATATATATATACTAAGAAAACCTCGAGTATGACGTTAAGCGGTGCCCACACGGTTTGAAAGGTCGTATCAATCGAATTCCAGTAGTTGAACCAACAACGGACAAAGCCCATTTGATAAGCTGCGTTCACATGTTGCGATTTGCAGAATTTTGTATGTTCATCTTGTTTTTATTCGGCTAATCGAATTCGACAAATCGCACCATGTGAACGTGGTTGTGGGCAAGAATTAAGAAAATAAAAAACAGAATTTTTCATACATACATTTCAAAAGGTTTTATCCGAATGTTTACTTTATTTAAACTCATTCAAAAATTGTGGGCCTTTCTTCGGTTTTAAACGTTCTTATCACCGCATTGAAAACCATCTTCGCCCTTGGTTTAAACATGTCCTCATCACGATATGGCTGAAATACTGCAAACGTGGTGGTAAGCCGTAATCGTTTATTTAATTATAAGTCTCGTTATCCCCATAATATAAGCAGAATTTATTTTTTTTTTAAAAAGTAGTGGTGTTAAGTGCAATTTAACAGAAACACGCCTGTTGCTGTGTCGCTTGGTACTCAGCACTGACAGGTTAGACAACGGAAAAAATATTCTTTGTTTCGGTGTCAGTATAATGTGACTGGGGAGGGTGTCCTCTTTGGTGTTTGCGGCATGCTAATTCAGTGGCGGCAGGACTTTTTCAGCGTGTACTTCCCCTGCCACAAGAAGATACAACATATGTACACACACTCCTCGTCGCCATATGACTGAAAAAATGTTGAGTACGACATAAAACCACAAGCATACGTACATGTTAGACACTGATCTAGGCCTCTCCTGTACTTGTACATGTTATCTGATAGCAGTAATCTTGCAGCTGGCTCTGTCGCTTGACCCATTCTTAACTGATATAGTGTGGACAAATCCCTGTAAATAGGTCTTAAACGTTCAAACAAACGGCTAAGATTTCCATAGTCGTTTACCGGATAAGTAACGGTTTTATTACAGTGTCTTTTACTCAGTCATTTAAATGGCACATTTTCGCCCGCCACGAGATGGTTGAAATATTGCCGATGTGGCGCTAAGCCATAATAATTCATTCATTCATTTAAATGGCACCTTTAAACAATACTTAGTGGGTCTGCCACACGTAAACCTAGACGAAGGTGTTATTTAATGCTTGTACTATATATACTTCAGAAAATTCCATAATTACATTCATATCCATTGTGTGCTCTCAGAGAGTTCTTTATTGGATAAGAAGATGAAGGTAAGGTCTTGGATTGTATGGATGCTTTTGACAACAGTACTGTATAAACTATCCGTCTGTCTTTCTTATTGGTTTCATATCAATTTACTGCTTTGCGAATATGCTATACTTTTTACAGAAAAATGATCCTATCTTGGCACACCTTGCCTTAATGTAAGGCACGAATATTCAGACTAAGATGACTGATTTCCCTGACGTTTAAGTTGTACATATACGCACATCTGTTAGGTCCTCTAAATAAACTCATATGTTAAAGGATGGAGGTCATCGCGTAAAAAGAGGACGCTGGACTTGACAAGAAGTTGCTTTGGTTTGTCAGGCGAACGAAAGAGTGGCCTTCCGTGGCGATGGAGCAACAGCTTCCTCATTCATAAATTATGCACTGGACAGTATTTTTGGACCCAAGCATTGCTTTACTTTGGTGCTAAAGTTTTGTCACCAATGCTATTGATCATTTAGGTGGAAGACTGCAGAGCCTTGTCCTTTCAACCTACTACATTGTCGGCGATTTTGCTGATAATCTTAAGTTTCACCATTGAAAAGTCTACACGATTATAAATGATAGAGTACAACTCTTAGTTGCAAGGTGGCGAATGCCAAGAAAATAGAGGTACATTGTGTGGCCTCTGTAGATGATAACAGAATTACAGAGAATTAGTCCTGAGGTTACGAAATTCTGTGCTGGAAATAAACCTTTACGCTGCGACAATTCAGAGAGACGGCGGCTAAGTGCCCAAGAAACACTCTGTGCGTGCCGTTCTGTCAAAAGGCACGTGGCCTTCATGCACACTACTGACCCAGACGTTGATGCTTGTAGGTACACCAATGATTAACAGTTACTTGTTTTACTTAACATTTTATTTGTTGTGGACACCCTAAATTCGCCAAGTGTAACACGCTGATTTAATTTTATGGGTATAAAACAGTTTCACGTACCTGATAAATTATTTTCCTGGTTGTTCAGTGATGAGATATTAATAAGGCTCTAAACATGGATATAGGTTTCTCCAGGGGGGTTATGGTTTAGAAAAGAATATTCATCAAGTCAAGAATTGCAGGTGTAAAATAAGCCGTTTTTGCCGTTTGGTCAGTGAGACGTGGTCTATTCATTATTCACATTTCCCTTATGCTACCTTAATTCCTCAACCTTTTCGCATGTGAAAGAACAACTTTCAGTGCAATTTTTTGCACATTTTAAAAATGAAAATTAGATACGTTGAGATGGTCAATTTAGGGGTTCACAAAAAGTAGAATCGCATCAATGTACACAGAATATTGCATTTAGAATATGCTTGAATAAATACCTTGCAAACATGCGAAAAGGTTGAAGAATGACGGTAAAAGTTTTACAGCCAGTTGGAATGTGCTGTGTTATGGCTCTGAAATGCATCATGACCCGTGTGAAGATATGCTCTGACATTTCCTAGCCTTATTTATCTTGTTTTACTCTGGTTCTGAGGTGTGATTTAACCTGCGCGTTGCTTTGGCGTTACTTTTTCAGAATGTACCCCTTATTTATATTAACTATGATATAGCCATTTTGTACTTTATCTTCTGAACTATGTATGTGTCCATGTGCGTAATCATGTAAGGAAAGCATGTATATATGTATACATTATACAAACTTGTTTTCCATTGGTTCTGAACTGTCAACATGTGCTTTGCTTAACTTCTCTATTTTCAAACTCTGGCTTTATTTACACGTGTACATGTATAAGCTACAACCAGTTTGCACTGAATGTGGGATATTTGTGTCTCTGTCTTTAACTGTGATATTTAACTGTCTGTTAGTTCTTTGATCGTTTGTGTTTGTCTTTTCTGGAATTGGCCTTGCAATTATTGGCATGGAACGCCAATCATAGTTGACGCCTGGTATACGAATGTCTGTTTCCAGGCATAGATTCCTAACTGTTTTCTGTATATTTATGTGGTTACACACTGCTTAATAGTGCTATATAAACTTGAAAATTATGAACATGACGGCATTCAATACATCGTTCGTTTAACTATAGCATACAGGCACTTGTCTTTCTTATTCTTGGTGGAAGCTTGTAGCTTTGTAGTGTAATGAAATTTTGTTGATCAAATGAGCCGAAGTTTATCCCCGTCACTTCCATCCATGGTACGACCAGGACATTTTTTAGCACAAAAAACTGGGTTCATCATACTCGTGGTCGAGATAACCAATGTATGTTTTGTTAGTTGTGAAATTTTTGGTCACAAAATATTTAGTCCATCACGTCCATAACGATCACGTTTATTTTTTTGGTCGTTTTCATTGTGTCCATATAACAGTGAAGTTAAATCCTGTGTGTCTATACAAAAATGCAGCGAATGGCCGTGGGTTTCCCCAAGGTTTTGCCCAGTTTACTACTCAACATAATGATGGCTGCCGTGGTACAGGGGAAATGTATAAATAAACAAATATTTTTAAAAATCCAGTCATATATGGGAAGATCTACCAAGCTTTTCCCAGTTTCTTCCCACCATAATGCTGGCCACCGCAGTAAAATATTCTTTTCTTTGTCGCAAAATACGAATGAAATAAATAAACAAATTATATCTTATATGCAAAATATATTTTAACACGAGTAGAGTCACAGTTCTCTAATATAATTATATATATATTTTTTTCAGTTAGTTTAGAGAATTCTTGACACACACAAATCCTGCACATCGTTTGTGATAAAGCTGATGTTCCTCTCGCATTCTCTACCAGTCGCAACTTTCGAGAACCTCAGTATTTGAAAACAGCCCAGAATGGATGATTATATATATATAACACATATATATAGCGCATATATATAACACGAGAACAGTCAAACACAAATAATCACATCCATTTTATAATAAGCAGTTCAAGCGCTGCTCCATGTTTCGTTCCATATATAAACATGTTCTGGGAGAACACAGCATTAATCAAAATCGGATTAGCATGCCGGCTTTGGTCAGTGTCTTCAGTGTTATATGTTTCAGGTTGCAGCGATGTGGCTATTTTCCGCAGTCCTGTATGTGGCAACTTCCACAAAATCATTCGCGGACGCATGCGCAGTGGACCTTCCTTGCGTATGCCCATTCAATGATCAAATGAAATGTTTGAACACCGGTCTGACAAAGTTTCCTGCCTTTCATACAACATCGGTTCCCGTTCAGCGGATAACCATAACCGGCAATCGCTTTCGACGTATTGAAGCCAATGCCTTCGCAAATGTTACGTTTGCAGACGAAGTGGAGATTCTGTTGGACAACAACAACATAGAGTTTATCGACGACTTCGCACTGGACGATCTACAAAATAAGTCCTTAAATCTTTAAATGCTCGGCACGAAACTGTTGAAGCTGCCTAAAGCGCTAATGATACTGGGCCATCTCAAGGTCTTGACAGTGGATTGTGACCTTGACCCTGAGGTCATGAAGAAGATAGGTCAGTCTTTGAGGGGTTTGGGGTATGAAAGCTTCTCTGATTGGCCGGTGGGTCTACGGTACGCCAGACATGCCTCTTCTCTTCAAGTAAAATTACATAATCTCACTAAATTAACGCCGGATTGGAAAATTCCCTCACGACGTTATACTTATATGGGGGTAATCTCAGTCGTTCGCCAGATGCGTTGTGTAGAGTGCGACACTTAACAACACTTCAGTTTACTGATACATGGTTTGGTACAGGAGTGCCATCTATTCCAAACTGCCAAACAAGCCTGACCAGTTTAAGTAGCCTGGTTATGTACGGCGTGGCTCTATTCAAGGTCCCACCTGTATCAACCGTCTTCCCATCTCTTCGATTACTCGGCATAGTTAAATCGCAGCTGGAATCGTTCTCTGCTGAAATGGTGCCTTACACTGTACAAGTCCTAGATTTGAGCTACAACAGATTCATAGCGATTCCTTTGGAGATCAGGAAACTGACGAATTTGACACGTCTGTACTTAACGAACAACGACATTACCTCTATAACGGCACAATCTTTTACTGGTTTGAGAATGTTGTCCGTTATCGATTTATCAGGAAAACCGGTTTCCTCCATTAAAGACGACACATTCAAAGCGACCCTGGGCTTGGGGAGGCTGTATTTAAATAACGCCAACCTAACAACGGTTCCCACGTTACTCCGGTATCTTACAAAGACTGATGTCGAATTAAGCGGAAACCGTATTGAATGCTCTTTGTGATCTCACCTGGGTGCTGTCATGGAAAGCCTTTACCTGAGGTGAGGCCCAAATCTGGGGCCCTTGTTTCCAACCCAGGGTCGGACTTTCCTCATTTTTCTTCACTCAGTTGACAAAGTGTCAAGTAGGGCCTGTGGGCTGATGATGATCCTGACAGAGTGTAGTCTGTGAACTAGTTGGCAATCAGGCTATCATTCCCTCGAGTACGAGCTGAATGGCCCATATGTTTGTCTTACTTGAATAAGTTCATGAGTAACATGTGAATGTCCGTCTGGCAAAATACTATTTACTTATTAACTAATTTACTTGTAAGTTTGAGTGCTGTTCATGGTGGCTTTCCGTTTGTAAGTGGGAAGATCTCGCAGCAACCTGTGAATGGGTGTAGATTTCCGACTTCTGCCCGATTTCCTCCCAGCGCCGTCGTATATAGAAGTTAAATGTTCTTCAATACGGCGTAAAACACCAATCAAACAAATGACCAAATGTATTAATGGATGAGCTTGTTGCGGCCAAATGGCTAACGTGCTTGTCTTTTTTTCAAACGCTGGGAAACGAGTACAGTATTATTCTAAGGCGTACAATTTCCAAGAAACTAAAGCACATTATATAACTCGCAAAACATGAAGGGTTGTTTATAGTCGCGAGACCCTTTTGCAACGCAACCTATGTATATTTAGAATCCCGGCTGCTGACGTTATCAGGACCTTTGACAGGCAAGACGCTATTATTCTTATGATACAACTCTTTAGATACATTCACAGCTGTGGCGCGTCGCGGACCATTTCGGCGACCAATCGCAACGCGATGTCCCATCCGGTGCATTGCTCACATTGAAGGCAGCGTGGTTCAAAGTTTAGACGTGGTACGGATGTAAAACGGTCTTGTGCAGGTAGTTTCGGTCGTTCACTATGTGTTGGTCTTTGTGAAAAGACACTAACGCATCTGGAAGACCATTTACCTTGTACCAGGAGGATGTGCATTTCGTTACGTCACACGTAGGCAACTTCGACACTAAATTGCTCAGGGTCACCGCATCCTCGACCCATTAAGATTACCGTAATCGTGCAATTGAAAAAAAAAATATGGAGTTTCGAGTCGAAGAAGCGATTCAACGCCGAAAAGTATTGGGAAAGAGTTCAGTGACGTTCAAGATCGCTCGCTGAGTTGTACCCTAACACGCAATCCGGCCGCGCCGCGAATTTGAACATTCATAGGAGGCGGATATCCTTGCGCCTGGTATTGACAAACCTTCTGCCATAAAGCTTTAGCGGGACAATGAAAAACTAGTGTTATAAACAGGCAACCTCATTCAACACCATTTACAGTAAAAGTGACACCACTGACTACTGAGCCATCGAGGATTATTTATCTCATATATCAATTTGATTGGTGTTTTACGCCGTACTCAAGAATATTTCACTTATACGACCATCGGCAGGTTGCTGCAGGACCTTCGCACGTAAGACCGGGCAGGAAGCCAGCATAAGCTGAACTTAAACTCACAGCGATCGTATGGGTGAGAGGCGAAACTTATCAGTTTTGGAAAAAACCTACAAGATAACTCTACCAGCGAGAATGAAATGAATTGTTTCACAATGAAACCATATCAACTTTACGATGTCTTTTGCGTGTTTATAGGGTACATAAATCTATAAGGAGCAGCTGACATGGAACAAGTATATCCCTGGTATAGAACGTTTTTCACAGAAATACCTTTAAATTTTCACCTCTCTTTGGAAGATTATGTGTAGTAGTTACACAATTGTCAAATACTTTCACAGCCTACAGTCCTTCCTCTTTTATTTCGCGTACACTAGTCGAATGTGTTATGATTTAAAGCTTAGCGCACTACTTTTTTTTTACAAAAAGTGTGATGTCTTAAACTCTATGAAACAATCATGAAAATAAAATGACTTTGTGTAACAAGACATTTGGAGATTGTAGCAATAGAGTACTCTCGACACACGCAGCTCGAGCACTTCTCGTTGTGAATGGGCACCATCTTTTTTTCCAAACACGCAATGAAATCAGTGGGGCTTTCAAGATTTACGCTCCGTTGTTAAATTCAGGATGGTCAACCTCTTTACTCAGATTGTTTTAACAGTGTAACTAGATAATCTTATCTGCGCAAAGGTACCTACCTATACCTGGCGTTTTTTTTTTATCAGTCCATGTTACAGAACTGGTCTTTGTTGACCTTTCGCCAAAGCGGATCTGATTATTGTTTGACACCCGACATACACGACGAGCGCTGAAAGCAATCATTAGGCAGAATGGAGTTAATGGTAGGTTCTTTGAGGGCATCGCTCAAGTCCCATGATGGTTGATTTGTCGTCTTGCTCCTATTTTGTGTCCTATAATTCGACATGTTACATGAAATATACTGTAAACTGCAATGGTTTTCATCCTTTGACTAGTGGCACAATCTCAGTCTCGCTTCCTTTGCCAATGCAGAATTAGGAATATATCCAGTTTGACTTAAACTTTGTTATTTGTGTTTAAGAAATGAAGTTATAGTGCTAACAGAACCAAAGGAATATTAAATGTAAACTGTGATATTTTGTGTCTGTGTCAGATACAAAACATACGATTTTGGCCTAAATACAAAATTTTCATTGCAGACTGCAAAATCCTTCCTGTTTTTGACGCTACTCCAGGTTTTACAGTCTGTGCAGACAATACACGCATGCCCAGTGGCCCCACCATGCTCATGTTCATGGCGACATATCGACTGTTCTGGAAAAGGACTTTCTGCTGTTCCACAGATTTTGTCAGAGCCTTCTGAGCATTACACCTCAATGGATTTAAGATGGAATGAAATACATCGACTGGAAAACCATACCTTCGTGAATCTTACTGTGCTACCAAGCGATGTTTTGCACTTATATCTCAGTCACAACCCTCTGGAATTTGTGGATGACATGGCTTTTGACGGTCTGCAAAACTACACAGTACATTTAGATATGACATCTACAAATCTATCGAAACTTTCACCAGCTTTAAAAGAATTACATAAACTCACACGACTGGAAATCACTGACATTCCTTTGGATTCTAAAATCATGGAAAACATTGGCAGATCTCTTCTTAGTTTGAATATCAGTACATTGTCGGAGTGGCCTTCTGGACTGCATTACTTGCAGAATCTTTCTACTCTGGAAGTTTTGAAACTGCATGTGAATCAAATTCCACTGAACGGATTTGCGGGATTAGGTCAGTCTTTAACACGCTTTCATCTGGCATCATCGTCCCTACAGCACTCTCCAGATGCAATGTGCAATCTCCTGAAACTCGAACATTTAACGATGTTAAGGGTGAGTTTCCCACCCGGAGTTAGCTCCCTCCCCTCATGCTCTCGACCGATGACTAGTGTGTATCATCTCTGGATGCCGTTCATGAACCTTGTCACGTTTCCAAACATCTCTGAGGTGTTCCCGTCTCTGACGAGCCTGGGATTAATCAGTTCTAATCTGGACTATTTACCTGATAATATCAATCTACACAATTTAACGCATCTCGACCTTAGCAACAACAACTTCAACCGTATTCCTTCTGTGCTCCAAAACTTCCCGCGTCTGCAAGTACTCTACATGAACAATAACAAAATAGCCTTCCTGTCGGCGGAGTCTTTTCAGAATTTGCCGCTTTTATCGGATATAAACTTAGTGAACAACCCGATATCAATTGTAGCTGACGACACTTTCAGAAATAATCCTGCCATATATGTTCTCAATCTTATCGGCGCTAGCCTCAAGACCGTGCCAAAAGCAATATTAGGTCTTAAACAGGTTCATCTTCTCATGTTCAATGGGAACCCTATCAAGTGCTCATGTGATCTAGCCTGGCTTCGACATTACGAACCTATAAATTCATGGCAGGCAAATCTCTTTGGTAACTGCACTCCTATGAACATGGAGATTTCCACATACGTTATATCTCGACTTTCCCACTGTGAAGTTGAACCTATTGGTTGAAGGCCGTAGTTTGTTACTCTCGTCTTTCCATTCTATTAACCGGATGATGATTAATAACTGTTGAACTCAGTGTAAAGAAGTCACAGAAATGAAGTATATAATAGTTGAAAGACCATTAAATGAGGTCTAGAAAAAAAACAGATGAAATTTGTAATTTTGAATTATTTCAACCGTGTGGACTGTTTAAGACGGTCTGAATCGCCTCATAATTCAAATTGTCTGATACAGACCTGTTGGTTTCTGTGCAGAAGGCTATAAGTAAATACAGTAAAACATATCGGTGAAAATCTCGTTTGGAAAAACGATTTGCTTATCTCTCTTTGCGAGTATTCTATTTAGACTCGGGTGATATAACACCGCATTTAACAAGAATGAAAACAATTTTATTTCGCCCTTATAATAAAAATACAAATTTTAGCTTAGAACAATGGATAAAAATGTACGATGGTATATGATGGTTAGCATAAGGAGAAAAACCAAAACAGTACTGAGACATAAAATTGGATATAAAAGATCAACAACATAGAGTAAAACCAGTGCAGCGGTGACAGTGTGACAGTTGGTGACGCGTAACTGTGAAATACGGCACCTCCGCAATATACTGCAGTTAGGCATTTATTCTTTTCATGTCAATACATAAATAGTAACAAATTAGAGCAGCGATGACAGTATGATAACAATTGATCAGGAACCTTCAAACAGATGTCTTTTGACATAAGAATAGCACCCAAAATCAGGCGAAACAAATGCCTTCTAAATCGGCCAAAATAAACGAGACACGATTACATTTTTTTATACAATGGCTTATACCGTAATCTTTATGGGTTAAACGAAGTGGATTTATTGTGTTCATCGGGGCCACACTTTACAGCATCGACGATAACGGAATTTCTTATCCAAGAACAAGGAATCAAGTTCATCAAGCATTAGGAAGTGTTTAAGAGTTTCTGGATAATGAAGCTGTTCTATGGCGTTTGACATGCTTTCTCTACGTCCAGCCACGCTCATGCATTGTCTGATTACTTTTCGGGATGCCTTTCGTAAACTCGGCACTGTTGTAAGGACAGATTGCATTATCGCGAGAGCGCTGGACGGCATTTCTGACGATATCCTCGAAAGTCCAAGTATTTCATTAATGTCAGCTTTGGACATATCCTCCGCAATAACTGTCAATAAGATTTTTCTGGTTATATTACAGTGAGTAAATATAACAGGCCATTTGCAAACACCAACCTGAAAAACATAAATAAAAAAAGCAATTAATACATATAAAGAAAAAGTAGCCCATCTTGCTTGCTAACTTGTTTAAGTTGCCCATTTGCAGGCCAGAGAAGCATGTAAATGCATACAACAACAGTAGGAGTTCGTGAGTCTAATTTAGATGACAAGAATTTCTATACAGCCAGAAAACAATGAGAATAAGAATAAAGTAAATTAAAGTGGATTAAGCCGTAAACCCGGAAGTTTAGTCAATACAACACAATGTAGAAACTTGTCATGGTCGCTGGTGCGAGTATTAATATGACCAAACTAGTTCACAACAAAATTTATCGGGCACAAAATGAAGTACAGTTATTATGGGTAAAATTTCGATTCAGAAATCCATTAACCAAAAACAAATGATACCCAAAAGGAAAACCCATGCAAAGATGCATACAAGTTTTATTCATAACTAATTTTTGAATTAGTTATCGACCATCGAGCGTCAGTGCTTGAAAGTTATTGTAGATAATTTGTGTCTTTCTAAATTAAATTAACTGTTATACAGCTGGTGAAGAGACGATGAAAAATACCTCCATTGAAATATATATGTAATACACTGGAAAGTACAGTGAATCTGTGAGAGACAAGGTAATCGTGTTGGAAAGCACTCACCCTTGAAAAAGGAGGTACCTTCGCCCCTTGCTTGAGCAAGTACTTTACGATGACATTGTTTAGACGCTTCATTGCCAGCATAAGAGGGCTCCATCCAGCCTATGTAAGGGATAATTATTTTAAATTCAAGTCTGCACATTGGTCATGTCTTTAATAGTATATCAAGCATATATCTATAGCGTAATATGTATAAGATAATGTTTTATTTCTTAAGGTAATTTTAATAAAGATTGACTGGACCGAGGAGCATAGATTTCTCGAAAGTCGTGCCTGTGGACGTTCTGCACTATATAGTATGTTAAATTTCAGAAAGTAATGTTCAGGATTCAAAACAATCCAAACTTATTGCCACATGGTCAGATTTCATTTGATTTCTCCAGGGTTCGACTAAGGTTTCTTTGAATGACACAGTAAGGTCATTTAAAGCAATAACTTTTCAGTATTGTTGATTAAAATTCACCCTTAGTAGGGGAGCTTTGAGTTCGAACTCTTTTATGTCTAAAGGCTTACAAACAAACAGTTTACTGCAGCAAGTGACCTTTCAAAAAAGGTTAGAGAATTTCAGGTAATAATCCCATTTACTTATAACATGGGTGTCTTTACACTTTCACATAAACGTATTTAGAACAGAATGTATGTATGCTTTGGATTTTACGTCGTACGTAACAATTGTTCTGTCATAAGTGTCTTCTTGTGGCAAGGGCGAGTCCATGCCGCCACTGAAGTATCATATCTTGTACACCACACATGAGACCACACATGACATACCCCACCCAGTAACATTATACTCTCACGTTAAACTGGGCAACCAGTCCCGTTTCCTTGCTCTACTCTGCACCGAGCATCAGGCCAGGCAGCAGCATGTACCGTTTTAAAAGTCTTTGGTAGGAACCGATCCCGATTTGATCACAGGTCTCCGAACTTCAAGGCGAACGCTCTAAGCATTAGGCCACCAAAGCGGTCTATTTAGAACAGTAAAACGACGGATAAAATTGAGGAGCTGAGTTTGTTGTTTAGATGAGAAGGTTTTAAAGGAAGGGAGTATCAGTGTGCGTCTGGAAAATGATGAGGCAGGCGATCTGTAAATTAACAACAAACGTTTTTTAACTTACTTTTTTAATTTTTACCTTAGAAGTTTTCACGTCAGTTGATACTGTACGAATTTTACATTTGAATGATAAAAGTGAGGCCATGGCCGAGGGAGTTAACACTCAAGCATGACGCAGTGACACAGAAGCCTCAAACCAATGCGGTCGCTGTGAATTAAAGTTCAGCTCATGCTGGCTTCCTCTCCAGCCGTATGTGGGGAGGTCTGAAGGCAGCCCGCGGATGGTCGTGGGTTACTCTTCACCATAATGCTGGCCGCCGTGGTATAAGTGAAATATTCTTGGGTACGGACGCAAAACACCAATCAAATATTAAATAAAAGACAAAAAAGTCCTATCTCGAGTCTCTGCCATTCTTTCAGTCAAGTAACCTTCACGATGAGATCGTTATAATTGAAATGTGCCACTAATAGAAGCTAGGGACATCCACCTTCGGACACAATCCAAAGGTAATCCATTACACGTTCGGAAGTTCCCTGCTTTAACACATTCTTTCAAAAAATGAATTAGATCCTGCGAAAATGATAATGTAAATCGACATCACAAGTTACTTATTCAACAATAGTGTGTCAAGGACATAACCTTCAATCGCCGTCAATAAGTTTCTGAGAGTTTAGATAAGTACAATAATGTTGTTGGCAAATAAGTCATAATATGTGTCTAATTCCCCTGCGTAGGGATTAATGCTCATGATACTTTCATCAATAGTTACATTGAAGGCGCGACTTTGATTCATATATTTGTACTTGACCTGTATTTGACTACCAAGTTTGTATTGAATTAATGCATACAAAATCGGAAAAAATGTCTTTTCCGTGAATCATTGAAAACTGATGACTTCTCTCTTTCACATGTTCCTAGATTTATATATATTTCTTACCTATTCCTTTCGAAACTAGTGTTCAAGGTTGTTTTGTAAGAATGTCACACTTTAAGCATCCTGAAATCGACCCTTAACCGTCGTCTTTTTCTGCACATGGGCATCCCCAGTTTGAAAGATAGACCACACAGAAAGATGGCGTTAGAAATATTAACCAGATATTGGCTATCCACATACCTTATTATACACATTGATGTTGGCACCTTGCTCCACGAGAAAACAAGCCATACATTTATAGTTGCGGAAGGCTGCGACATGTAGGGGTGTTCTGCCATCCTGTGAAATAGCATGAACAAATAGATGAATGATTAATTCAGTGGCTCAGTTGGTTAGCCCGCAAGGGCAGCGTACTGACCCAGGAGCCTCTCACCAATGCCATGGCTGTGAGTTCAAATCCAGCTCATGCTCGCTTGCTCCCTGGCTGTACGTGGGAATTCTGCCGGCAGCGTGCGGATGGTCCAGGGTTTCTCTGTCCGGTTTCCTCCCACCATAATGCTGCCCGCCGTCGTATAAGTGAAATATTCTTCAGCACGTCGTAAAACACCAATCAAATAAATAAATTAACGCCACATCGGCAATATTTCAGCCATACCGTGGCGAGAACATGTTTAAAACAGGAGGCAGTGAATGCTTTTTAATATACGAGAACATTCAAAATATAAAACTTGAAAACGACAATATTTTAATAGCATACTCGAAAAGTATACATTTTGCGATATAGGCCAAACTAGATTATATAATTATCTAATATAGGCCAATGGCTCTCTAAAATATACTGACACCATGGCCAGGAATGCTGTCGAATAAAGTAAATACAGAGTCGACTACATAAAATATTTGCGGAACATGACCGAAATCTACACTGTCAACAAGGATATGTTTGATGCCAGAATACGTCCAACAGACACGGAAGCAGTACCCCCAGGTGGAATAAAATTGTGCTAAATGACAATGTCGAAGACAGTATCTCCTTAAAACCACTTGGTCTCTTCAATGTTATTGAAGACATACAGTATGAAGAGTAAAATCACAGCAGTGACAACAGTGTGATAGCTGGCAAATGGTCACGGGTGACCGGCGAAATACAGCCTCTTGTCAGTTAGGTTTTTATTCTAACTGTTCATGTAAACGCCTAAATAGTGGCAATTTACACGCCCCTAGCTCCATGGGTTAAGCAAAATTAAATAAATAAAAAAATGAAGTGATGTTGATTGCATATCTTAGAGGTCACTGGTCTAGAACAGCTAAAAAATTGTTGTCATCAGATTTGACATACAATCAAATTAAAACAATTTAAAGGGACTAGGCCTCGAATGAATGAATGAATCATTATGGCTTAACGCCACATCGGCAATATTTCAGCCATATCGTGGCGAGAACAAGGTGAAAACAAGAGACGCTTAAGGTTTTCGATATGAAAATATGAACATCAAAAACAAAACAAAAATACAGACATGTTTAAAATCAGATAAGAAAAAACCAAAACAGTTAAAAGTGGAAAACCAGCAAGTTTTAAAAAGTAATATATCTGGAAAGCTATATGTATATAACTGTATCTATAAATATTTCAGACAAATAAAATTCATATTTTCTGATACAGGCCAATGGCCTTAAAATATTTTATGACATCGCCAGCCATGCTGTCAAATAAATCATATATAGAGTTGACCGTGTAGAATCTTCGCCGAACATGAGCAAAGTCTACACAGTCAACCAGGATATGTTTGATGCCGTATTGAACATCACATCCAACACACTCGGGAGCACTGCTCCCATCTAAGATGAAATTGTGTGTCAGATGAGAATGCCCAACACGACACCTTGTTAAAACGACTTGGTCTCTACGAGACATTTGGTAAGTATAGGAATTGTAGCCAACGACAGGATGAATAGCATGCAGTTTTTTATGGATCTGCAAGTCCCATTCACCCTGCTAAAGTCGATGAATATATTTAAGAATATTAGACTTCATGTCAGTATAAGGGATTTTAACCCGAGATACAGGTTTATATAGGGCAGCTTTTGCTTCCCTGTCCACGACTGTGTTTCCATGGATACTAATTATATCGAGAGCCTTTGTACATTTAGCTTTAAGCATTTTAATATGAGGTATAAAAGATAGCTTACTATCAAATATTATACCTAAAAATTTTGTTTCTCCAACAATTTTAATCTGTTCACCACAAAAATTAAGCTCAGCGTCAAGATGAAGTTTCCGTTTACTACAAAAATGCATACCGACGGTTTTAGACGTTGAAAATCTAAAACCGTTTTCAGTTGCCCATTTCTCGATTGAGACAAAGCTGCAACTGACGTTCCATATTATTCATATTTTTAGCTCGGTAGCATATAAGGAAATCATCCACGTATAAAGAACCCTCTGTGCCAAATGTTAATGTTTTGGCTAGACTATTTATTTTTATGCTAAACAGAGTTGGTGATAGCATGCTGCCCTGCTCATAACAGTCAGAAGACCCACCGATACCTTAAACTGACCATCAGATAAAAATTCGGATATAAATATAGGTAAGCGACCTTTAAGACCCATATTCACGAGATCTTTTAAAATACCATATTTCCATGTGCTGTCGTAGGCCTTTTCAACGTCAAAAAATATGGACACCACATGCTCGTTATTGATGAATCCATCCCGAATAAAAGTTTCGAATCGAACAAGGTGATCCATGGTAGATCTACCTTACCGAAAACCACATTGAATATTAGAGAGTAACTTGTTGGTTTCAAGAAACCAAACAAGTCTATCATTAATCATCCGTTCCATAGTCTTACAGACACAGCTGGTAAGAGCTATGGGACGGTAATTATTTGGATCATTATGATCCTTTCCCGCTTTGGGAACCGGGATAATACACGCCTCCCTCCATGATGGTGGGAAATTACCAGTTATCCAAATATTATTAAGCAAGTCCAGGACAGTCTCCAGTGGCTCAAGTGGTAAATGATTCACAAACTTATAATATACATTATCAGGACCACAAGCAATATCGTGGGCCATTTTTAATGCAGTTTTAAGTTTCTCGATATCAAAAGGACAATTATAATCTTCTAAATTTTTAGAAGAAAAGGGATATTTAATTTTCTCCTTCCGGTTTTTAATACGTTGGAATTCTTCAGTATAATTCTCAGAAGAAGATTTGTTGAAATTGTTTCAGCTAGTTTATTTGCTATATCGGGTGGAGAAGTTAATATACATGTATTATCTCCATCCTTTCAATGCTGAACTTTTGCTTTATTATTTTTGCCCTTAAGTTTCTGAACCATGTTCCAGACCTTACGCATGGGTGTTTTTGACGTAATGCCCGAAACAAAGTTCCACTAACAAGATCGTCTTTTGGACTTGCGTAATCGACGAGCCTTAGCTCTAAAAATACAAACCTGGTTTAAGTTATTATCAATAGGACATATATTAAAATTTCGCTCGGCCTTTTTGCGGTCTTTAATGGCTTTGCGACAGTCCTTATCACACCAGGGTTTGCTTTTGGATTTTGGATTTGTCGAGGTTTTAGGGATAGTTTCATCGGCAGCTCGTAAAACAAGCTCGTTAAATTTTAATATAGGATCCAGTCTGCTTTATCGAATTCCCACCTAGCCACACGTTCTAAAGAACTGGAAGTGATATGCTCTAGGATAATAGGAAAATGGTGACTACCACAAAGATCGTCATGCACCTTCCAAGAAAAATCTGGGAGAAGTGATGGATCCGTGATAGTGAGATCGATAGCAGAATAAGTGCCATTACCCGGATGTAAATAGGTATTAGAACCATCATTGAAACAACACAGTTCTTCCTTACATAACAAGTCTTCAACTATCTTGCCCTTATTATTTATGTTATTACTGCCCCATAATTTATTAATTACTCCTTGATGTTTTAGTTCTTCAGTTATTTTTTGTTCTGTCATTTCATTAAGGTCCTGGTCTCTGTCACGAATTATGCCATGACAGCAGTTCAATGTATTGTGTGGAGAAACAGAAACAGGTTGCTCTCCTACATTTTGGATTTTTAGTAAATTTATATATTGTTGTTTTCTGGAAACTTCCAACAAAATGTTCCCAGATTTCATTTTTTTGACTTGTTTCAGAGTTCCGACATAACTTTCTAACGTTTTTTTTAAGTACAAATGGGTTTATTTTCATTTTGCTTTCATTTTTATTAGATATTACTAAGAAGGTAGAAAAATCAGTACTTTCTCCTTCAGTATCTCATGGAACTTCATTTTTTCTTTTTTTAGCAACGACTGTTGTAAATACAGATGAAGCCATGTTATATTTTATTTAATTTCACCCTGCGTGTCCCCCACCCGCCACGGAGCGCCAACAAGGGCGAATCTACCTCTGCGGATGACCAGCAGAGAACAGAAACAGGGAATCCACGCAAGGTATACTCGAACAGATTGAGTTACACCAACAAGATTAAACCCAATCTACTCGATTGAGCCATTAGCCACCGCCTTCTACACTGACCCCGAACAAGAGCATCTGGTGTTAACCCAACTTTACATCACAGTACGTGAAAGAATACTAAACTGGATCAAGTGTAGAGCTTGACGTGACCAGCCGATTGATCGGACCGGGCCCATCCGACCCCTCGTCTCTCCTTCAGTAAGGGCCAAAGTGGCGTGTTGGGCGTGAGGATCTCTCAAGATCAACACGCCCTCAGCCACCAGGATCCCGTCCTCGGAGATTACGGGTCGCAACCCACGGCAAAAAGGTCGCTCCCCAGTTGCCTGTCACACAACCGGGAATATGTGAGCCTATTGTATTCACCGGACTCACACAGGAGAGCTCTGGGTTAGTCGACTTTTACGACAAGCTTGCCTAGAGGGCCGAAGTCCTACTCTTATCACCCCGGAAACCCCACGGGGGAAGGGGGGGGCGGGGAAATAAAAGGATGTAGGAATAACATGAAAACATAGTTTAATCCACGTTTAACTCTAGATTCCAGTACTGTAGCTCTCGTGATCGCAGGCTGACAGACGGTGAAAACATACAGGCAGCAGAGTAAAAATTAGGACAGCGAGTCATAGTTGTTGGTAAGCGGTGCCAAGGATCCGCTGAAAGCTGACTTCTTGTTAATCTATGTCATTTCGAGTTTTATTCTAACCGTTGTTGTAAGTGTTTAATAAATAAACACTGTTTAGCAATACAGCTTAAGTCAATTTAGGTACAATTTAGTAGAGCGTACGCTTCGGGAGCCGTAGATCTAGGATCTGTGCTGGGTCGAGTCACGCATAAGACTTTATTAGACGACAGATTGGCTATCGATGGTGTTTCCAGCCAATAATAGGCTTTAGTTCCAAAGTAATTATTGATGAAGAAAACGTCTTCATTTGAAGACAATAGGGGCGGAGCCAAAGAAACCGCGCGCTGAGTGATCAGACATTGATTGACAGGTCACCGACCATATCACATAACAACGGCTGTTGGGTTGACACACTAACAGACCAGTGACAGGACGAGAGGGCGTGGCTTTGCGTGAAATAGCCAACCAGTCGTCTAAAACGGATAGAGGTCATTATGAAAAGTCTTCACGATTATGACGTGGCGGAGCGAAGCGTGTATAGGACCTCTGTCCTATACAAAGAGGAAGTTGTAACTTCCTCGCTTGGCGTTCAGCATGAAGGGGTTAGTGTAACGACTGGCTGGCCCGTATCAGTATAATGGCTCGGGCGGGGCATCTTACTTGTTTTCGGTAAGTCGTTTCAGTGAAGCAGCACTAGATAAAAGAGCGGTGGTAATCCGTCCTGCAACAAGGAGGTACCTTACATACACAAGGATTCCTTCGTCGTTATATGGCTGAAAAATTGTTGAGCACGACATTAAACCCCAAGCACTCACTCACTCTTATACAGTTTTATAACTTATTGACAAATGCGAGCATATGAATATCTCTACATATCAGCGTGACACGGCTACATGATGGACCCAAGACAACTGGTTGTTGCAAGATGTTCCCACGTACGACCGAAGGTGGAGGCCTGCATGGGTTAAACTTGAACTCATAGCTACTGCATTGATGAGAGACCGTATTGTAATGTGTGACCATTTGCCGATTATCAGAGTGTCGTCGCTGCTCTGGTTTTACTTTGCTTGCATTATATTAAACAATCCAAAAATATTACCCTCTATTGCACTTAGGTTAACATAGGAAAGAGTGCTGCTCGGGGCCTATATTTAGAAGTAATATTACATGTACCAGACTTCCGCTGTTCTTAGTTTACTTAGTCAGAGTGTTTTTTTTTTTGTTTTTTTGTTTTTTTTTTGTTATCCTTACTCATCATCAAGCACTGCCGCAACATGAAGCACGGCTAAAATTTAACTGCTCGGCTTCCTGTCGGTTTTGTATTGATGAGGGTTTTTACAAAGATGGAACAGGTGTATAATTTCTGGTATACGAATTATGTTTTCACCCATTCTGTGTCTAACCCATATTTTCACTCCTCTGAATGACAAAGGCACCGCACTACCGTTCAAAGGACCAGAATTATTCGTACGTGCAAATCCTTTACAAATGTAAAAATAAATTATGCTTTGAGGCCGCCCGTCTGAGCTATATGTAGGACACAAGATAAAAGAGCAATGGTTTCATTCTGAACATTTTGAATTGTTCATGCGTGTACCACATTTCACAAACATGATACGCCTGTTTACCTCACGTCGTGTAGTTGACATGAACTCCGCTCAACATCACGCATATTAAGGCATATAAACCAAGTGTAAGGCACCGTGCAAAGACGAATATGACGTTAAAACCAGCTCTCCTTTCATATGCACGTTCCTGTCAGCTTTAGGGCAAACATGTAATAAAGGGACATTTTATTCAGTCGCCTGCTTTGACATTGTAAGCGAGAAGACTGGGCAAGTTCTGTTTGCGTTAGTGGATACTGGGTGGATAAACTGCGTAGTGCGAGACGTTTGCGAAATTTCCGTGTTGTAATTATTAAGTAGATCATATATGTATAAAGCTGTTCGGCTGTACGTGGGAAGATCTGCCGTGAACTGTGGATGGTCGTGGGCTTCCCCCTGGCTCTGTCCTGTTCCGTCTCACCATAATGCTGACCGCCGCCATTTATGTGAAACGTTCTCGAGTACGGCGTTCAACACTAATCAAATAAATAAGTAAATATAATTAAAAAGATAAAATTAAGATCATCTTTTTGACAAAAAGGGTTCTTGATACACTAGCAACCGATAAAGTGTAAGACCCAATGAAGTAATTGATTTGTCAGTTTGATTGTCATTAAGTCCATACTCCAACCTTATCGATAAGCTTCTGATAATCCCCTCGTCTTATAAAACAAAATTAATCCTCGTAAAACGGTTGTGGACAGTGCAATGAGAGGGTTTTATACTGCCCATATGTAAACATGTATTCATTCATTTAAAGGAGGCCAGTAACGTTCCACATCATTCTACCCATACTTGTGAATATTCTGAGTGGTGTGCTTAGAGGGTGGGGCTACATTTTACCTCTGTCTGATAACAGTTTAACAAAAAAAAGGTCTCACCTCTCCTTGAGCATTAACATCAGCACCGTTCAGCACAATATCTCTGACGGTGTTGAAGTCATGATCGTCCACAGCCTTCAATAATAGTTCATCTGTGTGTGTCAATGTAGACTCCTTCTCCGCCATCTTGTATTTTGCGGCTGGTAGCGTACGTAAATGGGAATTCCCCATAAAGGATATCTATAATGATGTCAAACAATGAGACGGCTACGTGTTTCGGGCTTCTCTGATTTAACGTAATTCATTATGGCGAGGGGAAAACTGGCACAGCCTGCGGGGAACCCACGAATGAATGAATGAATGAATGAATGATTATGGCTTAACGCCACATCGGCAATATTTCAGCCATATCGTGGCGAGAACAAGGCGAAAACGCGAGACGGTTAAGGTTTTCGATATGATAATATGAACATCAAAAGTAAAACAAAAAGTACAGACATGTTTAAAATCGCATAAAAAAAAATAAGAGTTAAAACTCAAAAACCAGGGTTATATATTACATGTATAAATCTATATGTATATAACTGTCTATCTTTAGATATTTATGACAATTAAAATTTATATTTTATGATATAGGCCAATGACCTTCAAATAATCTATGACAACATCGCCAGCGATACCTTCAAACAAATCCTATATAGAGTTGACTGTGTAGAATCTTTGCCGAACATGAGCAAAGTCTACACAGTCAACCAGAATATGTTTAATGCCATATTAAGCATCACATCCAACACACTCGGGAGCACTGCTCCCATCCAAGATGAAATTGTGTGTTAGACGAGAATGTCCAATACGGCATCTCGTTAAAACGACTTGGTCTCTACGAGACATATCAAGTGTATATGAATTATAGCCAATGACCGGATGAATAGCATGCAGTTTATCATGGACCTGCAAGTTCCATTCACCCTGCCAAAGGCCACGAATATATTTAAGAATATTGGACTTCATGTCAGTATAAGGGATTTTTATCTTAGATATGGGTTTATTTAGGGCAGCTTTCGCCTCCCTGTCTGCGACTGTGTTTCCATGGATACCAATATGACTTGGTATCCAGCAGAATATAATATCTTTACCTCTTCTAATTAGTTTCCTATGTATAGCTAAAATTTGAAGGATCAAGGGATTTTTAAATTTATTATTCTGTATTGCCAATAAGCAAGACATAAGCATAGTCTTACAGTCGGTGCATATCATTGCCCTCTGGGCACACCCAGAAGAAACATATGATACGGCCAGGAGTATAGCTCTGGCCTCTGCAGAGAATATTGAAGAAGAGGATGGAAGACGAAAGGAATAGACCCGCTGCTCCATGACAGCCGCAGTCGCAACCCTGTCCCCATCCTTCGACCCGTCAGTATATATAAATTTATAATCCAGATAGTTAGCTTTAATTTCAGCAAAACCTTGCTGAATTATAAGAGGATTTATATTCGATTTATTATATTTACGTAGATCAAATATTAGTTTAGGTTGTGGGAGAAGCCATGGAGGAGACTCCGGAATAGACACCGGAGGTATATCTTCCAGCTTGATGTTAGCTCCCACAATATGGTCCCGTATACGAAGACCGAACGATGGGATCTTGTTAGGACATTTAGTATATTTGTCTACATATAATGGATTGAAAACACAGTCGTAGGCAGGGTTTGTTGGATGAGCTTTAAGCTTTGTAGCATATTGAAGGCTCAGTTTTATACGTCGGTTATATAAAGAAGGCTCATTTGCCTCCACGTATAAACTTTCTACTGGTGAGGTTCTAAAAGCACCAAGGCTGAGCCTCAAACCTTGGTGATGAACAGGATCCAACATTTTAATGTACGACTTCTTAGCGGAACCGTAAATGATGGATCCATAGTCCAATTTAGACCTCACCAGAACGGTATAAATTAAGTAAAACTGATCGGTCAGCACCCCAATCGACGCTAGACACGACCTTAATTATATCGAGAGCTTTTGTACATTTAGCCTTAAGCATTTTAATATGAGGTATAAAAGATAGCTTACTATCAAATATTATACCTAAAAATTTTGTTTCTCCAACAATTTTAATCTGTTCACCACAAATATTAAGCTCGGGATCAAGATGAAGCTTCCGTTTGTTACAAAAATGCATACCGACGGTTTTAGACGTTGAAAATCTAAAACCGTTTTCAGTTGCCCATTTCTCGATTTTATTAAGACAAAGCTGCAACTGACGTTTGATATTATTCATATTCTTAGCTCGGTAGCATATAAGGAAATCATCCACGTGTAAAGAACCCTCTGTGCCAGATGTTAATGTTTTTGCTAGGCTATTTATTTTTATGCTGAACAGAGTTGGTGATAGAATGCTGCCCTGGGGTACACCCATTTCCTGCTCATAAGAGTCAGAAAGAGTGGAACCCACCCCGTACCTTAAACTGAAGATCGGATAAAAATTCGGATATAAATATGGGTAAGCGACCTTTAAGACCCATATCCGTGAGGTCTTTTAAAATACCATATTTCCATGTGGTGTCGTAGGCCTTTTCAAGGTCAAAAAATATGGATACCACATGTTCATTATTAACAAAACCATCACGAATAAAAGTTTCAAATCGAACAAGGTGATCTAAAGTAGATCGACCTTAACGAAAACCACATTGAATATTAGATAAAAGCTTGTTGGTTTCAAGAAACCAAACAAGTCTATCATTAATCATGCGTTCCATAGTCTTACAGACACAGCTGGTAAGAGCTATGGGACGGTAATTATTTGGATCATTATGATCCTTACCCGGTTTGGGGACTGGGATAATACACGCCTCCCTCCATGCTGGTGGAAAATTACCAGTTGTCCAAATGTCATTAAGCAAATCCAAGAGAGTCTCCAGTGGCTCAGGTGGTAAATGGTTCAGAAACTTATAATATACACTATCGGGACCACAAGCAGTATCGTGGGCCTTTTTTAATGCAGTCTTAAGTTCTTCGATATTAAACGGACGATTATAATCTTCTAAATTCTTAGAAGAAAAGGGCAAATTGGTTTTCTCCTTCCGGTTTTTAATATGCTGTAATTCTTTAGAATAATTCTCAGAAGATTTTGATGAAATTATTTCAGCTAATTTGTTGGCTATATCAGATGGAGAGATTAATGTATTGTCGCCATCTTTTAAATGCTGAACTTTTGCTTTATTATTTTTGCCCTTAAGTTTCTGAACCATGTTCCAGACCTTACGCATGGGTGTTTTTGACGTAATACCCGAAACAAAGTTCCGCCAACAAGATCGTCTCTTGGACTTGAGTAATCGACGAGCCTTAGCTCTAAAAATACGAACCTGGTTTAAGTTATTATCAGTAGGACATGTATTAAAATTTCCGTCGGCCTTTTTGCGTCTTTAATGGCTTTGCGACAGTCATTCTCATACGAGGGTTTGCTTTTGGATTTTGGATTTGTCGAGGTTTTAGGGATACTTTCATCGGCAGCTCGTAAAACAAGCTCGTTAAATTTTAATATAGGATCATTTGCTGTATTGAGTGTCTCTGGAGTGATGTCAGCCTCACAGAACATCTCAAATGCGATCCAGTCTGCTTTATCGAATTCTCACCTAGCTACACGTTCTAAAGAACTGGAAGTGATATGCTCTAGGATAATAGGAAAATTGTCACTACCACAAAGATCATCATGCACCTTTCAAGAAAAATTAAGGAGAAGTGATGGATCTGTGATAGTGAGATCGATAGCAGAATAAGTGCCATTACCCGGATGTAAATAGGTATTACACCCATCATTGAAATAACACAGTTCTTCCTTACATAAGAAGTCTTGGACTATCTTGCCCTTATTATTTATGTTATTACTGCCCCATAAAGGGTTATGGGAATTAAAAGCTTCCATTATAATAAACGGTTTAGGCAATTGTTCTGTAAGATTATATAACTGAGAAGCTGACAAAGAAGTGTTCGAGAGTATATACACCGAATGTGACTGTTTAACACAATAAAACACGAACGGCCACAGCCTGAAGCTCTGTATCCAGAGCAACAGGGCTGTGGATAATATTGTTGTTTATGAAGATCGAGGAGCCGCCTGCAGCTCGCTCTTCTTCAATACAATATGTGCTATAAAGGGAATAATTTTTAAGAGTTATATTACCTTTGTCAGATGTCTTCAGGTGAGTTTCCTGAAGACACAGGGCAACTGGATTGAAAGATTGAACTATCTGTGTTATTTCAATAAAATTTGCCTTAAGACCGCGACAATTCCACTGTATAATTTTATCTAAGAAAGTCATTATGGAGGTAGGCGTATAGGAGATTTATGCTTAGACCGAGGTCGACCCTTCCTTGGAGATCGGCTGCAAGATCTCCCTGGTGCGGGTGATGTATCCATCACCTCCGCGTCTGATGTTGAAGGATCGACATCCTCCAACGATCCAAACCTATTAAAAGTTTGGATAGGGTCCCTGGTGGCCTTGGAAGAACGATCCACAGGACCACTAGGTTTATTATTATTATTCTTATTATTATTATTCGTTCCTTTGCTTGGCTTTTTGTCTGGGAATTTATTAGGTTCAGCTGTTTTACGTTGTTCTGTATTTTTGGGAGTTTCGGAATTTTTTGATATAGTTTGTGTAGAACAAGAGCTATATTTAGGCTGGGCTGCAGGTTTAACAGAAGTTTGAGCGGATATGGTTTTGGGCTGATCGTTTCCAATTGGCCAAGTGAGTGATGTCTGAGTAGCAACAGATGTTGTAACTCGCTTGACCACATTTGAAAACAAAGCCTGTGAGGTATTGCACACTAATTTGCGTGTTTCCTGGTACGGGATGTTATTTTTAGCTTTTAAAGTAACTATCTGTTTTTCTTTTAGGAATAATGGACAGTCTTTAGAGGAGGCCATATGATCTCCACTGCAATTACAACATTTAAATGTGTCACTGCAGTCGAAACCCTCATGACCTTCCTTCCCGCATCGGAAATAAATCAATTTATTTATACATTGGCCCTTGCCGTGACCAAATTTTTGGCACGTAAAACACCTTGTCGGATTGGGAATGTACAGGTCAACGCGAACGCTGTATGGGCCAATGTAAATGGATGACGGAAGTGATGTGCTGTTGAATGTTAATAAGTAAGTGTTGAGTTTAATGATGTTGCCAGATTTTTCCGTAACGAAACGTTTAACATTGGTAACACCCTCAGACTTTAATTCAGCACAAATTTGTTCTTCAGACAGGTCAATCAGATCCCGATCCCTGTCACGTATGGTGCCCTTGCAGCTGTTTCGGGATTTATGTGGCGATGCAAAAACAGGCACGTCCAAAACGGAATTCAATGATAATAAATTGAATGCCTGCTGTTTTCGGAAACATTCAATAAGGATATCGCCAGATCTTAATTTTTAAACGTTTTTAACGTTACCAGCTGAACCTTCTAATTTTTTTTTAGAGCGAATGGATCTAGTTTAGATGCAGGACGTTGGTCGTTTTTCGTTGATAAAACAATTAAAGCCGGCCAACTGTCCGCTCCATTGCCTATTTCAAGAAATTCCTCATTTTTACGTTTTTTTTAGGTGTTTACTGGAGCATTGGATATGGTTTTTGAGGAAGACATAATTGATATAGTAAGAATTCACCTTACGTGTCCCCCCACCCGCCACGGAGTGCCAACAAGGGCGAATCTACCTCTGCGGATGTCCAGCAGAAATTAGAAACAAGAATCCACGTAAGGTATACTCAAACAGATTGAGTTATACCGACAAGGTTTAACTCAATCTACTCGATCGACCCATTTACCACCGCCTTTTACATTGATCCCAGAGAAGAGCATTTGGGGAAATACCAATTTCACATCACAGTAAGTGAAAGAAATGACAAACGAGATCATCTGTAGGGCTTGACGTGACCAAGCCGATTGATCGGACCGGGCCCATCCGACCTCCCGTCTCTCTCCAAGTAAGGGCCAAAGTGGCGTGTTGGACGTGAGGATCTCGCAAGACCAACACGCCCTCAGCCACCAGGATCCCATCCTCGTAGATTACGGGTCGCAACCCACGGCAAACAGGTCGCTTCCCGGTTGCCCCTCACACAACCACGAAGATGTGAGCCTTTTGTATTCACTGGGCTCACACAGGGGAGCTCTAGGTTAGTCGACTTTTACGACAAGCTTGCCTAGAGGGCTGAGGTCCTATTCTTGTCACCCCGGAAACCCCACGGGGGGGGGGGGGGGAACCCACGAAAATCCGCAGGTTGTTGTCAGACCTTCTCACATACGGCCGGAGATTAAACGGCATTAGCCGGACTTGAACTAACAGCGACCGCATTGGTGAAAGGCTCCTAGGTCATTACGATGCGATAGGGCGCTAACCAAGTGGGCAATGGAGGCCCCATATATATATATATATATATATATATATATATATATATATATAGACCGATAGATGTATCTATATATAGATAAATATATCGATGTATAGATAGATCGATAGATATATCTGCATTGATAGATTGACAGATATATCTATGAATAAATAGATCAATAGATATATCTATGTATAAATAGATCGATAAGTATATCTGTATAAATAGATCGATGTATATAATAAGTATATGTATGTATAGGTAGATCGATAAAGATATCTATGTATAGATAGATCGGTAGAGATATCTATGTATAGATAGATATATCTATACAGATATATTTATCTATAAATCTACATATCTGTATATTTATGTATCCATATCTATGTTTCTATATATCAATATATAAACACATTAACATAATAATAAAAAAATTATCCAATTTCCTCCACGCCCTGCCCAGCGACCCCCTGCCACCCACCACACTTAATCTTGTTGTTACATGACATTATTTGTTTATTTTGATTGACCGTTTTCCTGCGTACTCAAAAATATTTCACCTATACGACAGTCAAAAGTATAAAATCAGATATTTATCCAAGGCATGACCATTTATGATATTCATGCTGGTTCTTGGAATTGCACAGTGATTACATGAAGTCAAATACGAAAAGCTCACATGGTAATGTTTAGTTTAACGACCTGTTTGGAGAAAACGAATGAAGCCAGTGAAATACTCGTGCATTCGAGTAAACAGTTAATAGTATGCCTACAAGATTTATGAAGAGAACTTCAACATAACAACGTGACACATGTGGTTATACTCACACTATTTACACTACAAAATATTTTACAACGGCCACAATGTCATGACTGTCACTTCAGTCATTTTTACCCAGATCACTGTCAAAAGCAAGTTCTTCTGAATAATGACAAATTTCACATTTGCATAAATGTGTGCATGATAATTTAACTGCAGAACATGAACCACAGCCCAATGAACAACATCCAACTTCGCAAGAGCGATGACCCTTAGGCAACTATGAACGGGTTAGGCAACTATGAGCTGCTTTCACAACTTGAAGTGTTGTTGTTCTTGACCTGAGTGCTTTCGCCGATGGTTCACTATAACGGGAGCTCTCTCCAGACGTTCTTGCGATTATATTTGACACACCCAGCACAGTGCGTTTGTTTGCTCTTTCAAAGCGTTCCTTATCAACAAATCTGGAATAACATAAATCGTGATACGCTGCATGCACAGCGATGTCATCGGTCTAGCTTGTATCAAAGAAGGTCTCTTTTATCTTTGCAACACGCCGCTGCTTGTCGTCAATCTCCAGGAACTGATTCCCAGACTGAAAACGTCTCACGTCTTCGCTTAGTAAAGGGGACAGCTCTTCCAGATTCCTGTGGTGCACAATGAACGTAACATTTTAAGCGAACTGTGTCGACATCCGTTCGTTCACCACTCCCACGTCATAAATACCATGTGATTTGTTTGTGTAACCGAATTACTTTAGTGTAGTAGGCGGAGTGATTTTTGATGATTGTAACATAAATATAAATACTTCTTTCAGTGGAAAGGCAGAAACATATTCCGGAACATAAACTTAAACCTTTAACTACTTGGGAGAGGGAGGGGGAGGGGGAGATGGGCGGAGACGGCGTGGAAACGTTGTTCATGGCACATCCATCAAACGTGCCGTTGAACTTAGATAAAAAGAGGTTATACCTCTTTCGGCTCACAGCACGGCCTACATCCTCTTCCAAAATAAACAAAGATTATATTATCTATCTTTTCTTTTAAATAGCAACAAATTACACGTCCCTACCACCAAGGAATCAGGACTTCATATAAATGTCGTTAAAGAAAAATTCAGACAACTCCACGAATAATGACACGTGAATAGTTACCCTTGTATGCAGTGGAACTGTAGATAACCTTAGTGCCTTCGACGTCAATGTAGCGGGGACTGCCTTTATCTAAAGAAGATCCCAGCGCTGGACCGACAAACGTGGGGATTATCTGCGTACAACAGATCCCATGAGACGAACGCTATACTTTCACATCGTTCAGAAAAACGATGCGTGCCAGGCTTGGGGCCCAAAGGCCGGAGCTACGACCAGCGCCCCTATTTATCAAGCATCCTAAGACATAAGCCATAAAGTCCTTAAAAAGCCAACTTTAGAACAGGAAAGTTCTCAAATTATGGTTGGTACATTATCTAAAATAAAGAATCAGTGTAAAAATTTTAAAGTTTCTAGTGTGAAAAAAAAAATAAATTTGAGGTGTGTTTGAATTCTTGACTTAAGCCTTAAGACGTTGATAAATACTGTTATTTATTTATTTATTTGATTGGTGTTTTACGCCGTACTCAAGAATATTTCATTTATACGACGGCGGCCAGCATTACGGTGGGAGGAAACCGGGCAGAGCCCGGCGGAAACCCACGACCATCTGCAGGTTGCTGCCAGACCTTCCCACGTACGGCCGGAGAGGAAGTCTGCATGAGCTGGACTTGAACTCACAGCGACCGCATTGGAGAGAGGCTCCTGTGTCCTTCTCTCCGGCCGTACATAGGAAGGCCTCCCAGCAACCTATGGAGGGTCGTGGGTTTCCCCTGGGGTGTGTTCGGTTCTCTCCCCATAGTAATGATGGCTGCCGAAGCAAGAGCGACAGTGTGATTGTGAGATGCAACCTCTTAATTTACCTCAGTCAGGGATTTATTTAGTCTAACTTTTCATGTCAGTGCTTAAACAGTAGCAAGTTATAGTCTCCCTCTCTCCCCCCTCCCCCTGACCATGGCATTATCAGAATCGGCTGAAAATAATCAGTGATGTTAATTGCAATTTATTAGACGTGACTGGTCTACAATTACTCAAAATGCTATGTTGGTATGACATTTAAATAGAGTGATATTACAACAATGTATAGGGATCAGGGTCAGAGTTTATCAAGCAACTTACGACTTGTCATAAAATGATGTCCTTAAACTCACAACAGGAAAGAACTCAAATTGTGGTTAATGCACCGTTTTACGTTAAAGTATCAGTGTACATATTAAAGCTTTCCAGGGCTAAGAATTATATTTGTATTGGTGTTTGTACGTTAGACTTGAATCTTAAGACGTTGGATAAATACGGGCCCGGGGATTCCCTTAGCAGCGCTTAGACAGCAGATGACTGAATCCTGTAGGTGTATCTACGTCTCTATCGCCATAAGATAGGCTCTCTGTCGCATTCATTATTTCGATACCAAGCCCGCAAGACAAGTCTGAAACTATATTTAAAAGATAATATTACAAAACCAGTGGAGTAAATAAAGTCCTTTGTAGGACATTGACCGACAATCACCCGGACGTGTTTACCGGACCTTCATAAAACGTGTCATGTTCGTACCAGTCTCTTCTAAGACTGCTTTCCTATTATATATTTATTCATGCTGATGTAACAAGTGAGTTGGTTGGCTGTCCATATCTTATAATAAACCGGATATCCCCGTAGCTGTTTTTGTGTTAGATCACAGTCTGAATGATCTGATTGTTCCTTACACGTGCAGCCTACGTGTTCTGCATTGGCAGGCGTGACGCATTGTGACCGATATTCTGATAGTATCGCATATAAACCACAATGTCTTGATGTTAGAGACGATATTCAGTACTAGATCGTGTTCAGCGTTGATCCCCATCATGCAGAAGATTCCTCTTTTCGTGCTCCTCTGTCTCTGTGGACTTCTTTGCGTATCGGGTATGTAAACCACAATTCACATATTTTCGCCCGAGAAAGGCTGCTGACACCCCAAACAAATTGAGGTTATATTTTTCTCAGTTGTGTTTCAATAATTTTTTTAACATAGTCATTCAGAGAATTGTTATCACAGATTTTCTATGAGATAATATTCGATTAAATTTGTTTACAATTTTTTTTAAAGTGGACATAAAAAGTCAGTGTGCGCATGACTGACTAAATGTTCCACCTAATGTTCCAGAATACGGCTTGTCATCACACATATGCTATCCCGTAAAAGTGATGCATACATAGGTGGCACATGTATGGTTGTGAACATCTTGTGACCTGGTGTGATCGCTGAATGAGCCTCTCTTGCATATTTTATGGTTACCAACACTCAGATTTGTCCATCCTGTAACTCTGCTGAAACGGATAACTTACTGAATGAATTATCTTACACTGAACTGAAATACACCTATACTTTGTCTATCTGTCTTCGTTTTACATTTTGAGACGAAATTTAAATTATACATCAATATCAGTAGCAATAATCTCTCTGAAAAGTTAAGGTAAACGGACAAGAGGTCTATTTCACCGGTTATATCTTACTGTTTACCAACTGCAAAGTGACGTCGCTGTTCCACATGGTTTTACCCTCTACGGCGCAATCCTAAATGTACTGAATTTCTGTCCTTTTAAGATCAAGGCATGAAAGCAAATATTACCAGATTAGACCTGTCAAATGCACCGTATTGGCCAGCTCTTGGTGTGGGTGCTCTACATAAAAAGAACTTTACTTTGACGTGGTACCCTGCGCAGTTGGATCAGACCAATTAATTATTTGATTGCTGTATTACGCCGTACTCAAGAATATTTCACTTATACGATGGTGGCCAGCATTTTGGTGTCAGACCCTATGACCCTCAGCCTGTTGCTCGAAGACAATCCCATGTACGGCCAGAGAGGAAGTCAGCATGAGCTGCACTTGCAACGACGGCATTGGTAAGATGTTCCTGGATCACTGGGTCGGCGCCCTAATCACCACAGACATATTAGTAACAATTAATGTGATATTAGCGCATGTGGCACTGCATCTCCGTTAATAAAATATAGTCATTATGCAAGTCTCAGTTGTTATCGGATCCTCACATTTAATCACGTAAGTATTAGACCTGCTATTCTAACCCTATTTGCAATGTGTTGATATCTGACGTGTATGGTAAAAGCACTCGCCTTGTAGCTCTAAAGGAGAGGTAAACTTAGCACCCCACAGTATATTGGTTATATATAGTCATGGTACAATACGAGGTCATATACGAAATGTGGTATGTCTGTTTTGATGTGTGAAGCGTCTAGACAGGGTACAGCCAACCACTTTCCTTGATGAACCAGGTTGATGTGTGTATAGAGAGCTCAGCAGGAACATAATATAAAGTGAGTGAGTGAGTGAGTGTTTGGGGTTAAACGTCGAACAACAATATAGAAGACTACACCACAGAGAGAAAAACCACGAAAGTGTGATAGTTTACATATGACCACACATATTACCGGTGAAATTCGGCCACTTGTCAGTTTTTTTCATTGGTGTTTTACACAGTATTCTGGAATATTTCATGGGGGACCAGCATTGTGGTTAGACGATAGCCGGAGTTAGTTTTCATACCCCATAAAGACTAGCCCCATGGACAGTCCCGAACACCGATAGGAGTCGTGTATCTGTGTGTGTCATACATTTTAAAATCAGAAATGTTATTGCTGAAATCCATTTGCATAGTCCATATTGCCCGTGCCGCTGGAAATGGCTACACAAGTATGAAATCCATCCTTCATAAACTTAGATCTAGAAGATTGATCACAGGTGTCATTGTCAAACTTGGGACCTTTAATGGCGTCCCCTATTCCTTCATATTGATACGGAGGACCTCGTTGGCCCAGAGGGTTAGCACGCCAGCTCGGCGCAATCAGCCAAAAGCCTCCCACCAAAGCGATCGCTGTGAGTTCAAGTCTCGTTCATACTGGCTACCTCTCCGGCCGTAGGTGGAAGATCTGGCATCAACCTCCAGATGGTCGTGGATTTCTCCCGGGCTCTACCTGGTTCCTCTCACCATAATGCTGGCCGCCGTGGTATAAGTGAAATATTCTTGAGTACGGCGTAAGACAGCAAATAAATCAATCAAACTGATACGGCAGTATTTTTCCATTCGTTCGGCTAGAATCCATCAGGTTATTCACATCGTCCTCTCCAGCCAGGATAACAGATGCTTAGTCCAATTGTAGAATGCTAGTTAATGCAGGCATATGATTTAGGCATATAGTTTAAAGACTACAGCAGGGAAGGTAAAACCAGAACAGCGACGACGTTAATATGTTCAGCAAATGGTCACATATGACCGTTTAATCCGGCAACTTTCCCATTTACCTCGGCAACAATATCCCATCCGTTGAAACACTACGAAATGTCTCGTTAGTAATAATATGCTGTAGAGTATGATACCGAATTAACAGCACATCATGTTTTCGCCTATATCCCTCTACTGGACGTGGAAAATGCCTTTATTAATGACTGCATGTATCTAAACGTTGAGTTGATAGCAAATAATTCCTGTACATACTTTCAGGAGCCATACTCAGATGCCCAGCCGTGTGTGCCATCTATTGTCCGAATGGAAACGTTCTGGACCATCGTGGATGCCCCACCTGCAGGTGTCGAACAGGTAACGAAATATACAGAAAATAGAACAGCATAGTTACACTGATTTCGTACTGATACACTTTCTTAGTTCTTTGGTGGATTGTGTTGAGCGTTGATTTGGGAAATGGCCTAGCCATTATTGACCTGTAAGGTTCATTTTGAGTGACAGCTGATGTACGAATATCTGTTTCTATGAAATAATTAAATATTTGATGTCTGCTAAAAATCAAGTTTAAGGATTGCAAAGTTAGCACACAAAGTCACGACTGTTCATAATTAATCTGTTACTACTAAAGAAGTGATAACTTTATATGTAAGAGGTTATCGATTTACTTACCATTATTTACGTCTTGTATGGGGGCTAAGATGTGGCTGTCAATAAATGATTTATCGATATCGAAGAATATTTTTCGATATCACGATATCTATGAATCGTGTTTAATGCTAGTTTCAATGGAAATGACTGCTTCCTCTACGATGTTGATAGAGACAAGTCGACGAAAACCTGTCTGTATATACAATGGCCGCCGTAGCCATACTCCTTACAGCGCATGCGTCGCTCTCTACTTTTAACTTTACATCACTGCCACCAATAGACAAGCGTGACCTTTGGAGCCTATAAGACGGAGGTAGGTTTATTGAGGCTTAGCCTCATCACTTGTCTCTTCCCGTGGAACTATTTAATCAGCATTCATGAATAAAATTGTTTCAGGTTTTGGTTAGAAACATGTTGTACACACTCTAGATGATGGGAAATCATGTGCATAAAGTATCATTCGAGACAGAGGTTGGGATGGATTCTTTGTGTTTTCTGACATCATGCCTCATACCGTGAGCCCAGTGACCTCGGCGTTGGTCAAGATTTTTGTACAAAATTTGCTATAGGCGTCATTGATGTAAAGCGAAAGGGGGTAGAGAATGACACATGCACTGCAAGGAGCATGTAGTACGAGTGATACAGGTACAAGTATAATACTTGAAAAAAGTATTGGTCTATGTAAAATACGTTCAGGTGTTCCCCAGGGCTATATCCTCGGGCCCCTTCTTTTCTTGTACACGATTTGTCATGTGGAGGAGAATGCTCCTCAAAATGGCTGCTTGAATTCAACATTACAAGGACAAAATCCTTACTGATATCCTAATGCAGATCACCTTGTAAATTAGACCTCCAATTTTGTGCATTACCCGTGACACAATCGGACACTCATTAACACCCAGAGATCACTCCATCTAAAGATAGCTCTTGGAAAGACCATGTAGATTGTATCTTCGCTAATGCAAGCCAAAAAAAATGTTTATGTTCAAGGCACTAAAATACTTTTGCTTTATAGGAAAATTCTACAAATTCTCCACAAAAGTTTTATCAGACCCTACCTTTAATATGCCGATATTGTGTGGGACAAATTGGCTGATTTCAGATTGAACGTATTGAAGCAATTAAAAAAATAGTCGCGATGCGTGTAATTACTTGTTTAACTGGAAGCACTTCTTTAAACTTGTGTTAACTAGAATACAGGATTTCCAACTCTGGCTACAAGGGGATTAATTCACAGGCTTTCTTTCTTGCACGGTATTATTTCACAAGGTCCTAGTCACCCACTATATAAAGGACTTCTGCCCTTTTGCTCTGAACGTAAGCCCTGCCGTTTTCGATCTCACCATAGTATAACCACATTCTTATCGCAAACAGTCTTTTAAGAATGCTCCCTTTCCACAGCAGTGAGAGATTGGAACTCCCTTCAAGCCCATTTAAAAATATAAATCGGTACTGATGATGATAATGATGGCAACAACGCTTATGATAATAAAATTATTGTTGGTGTTTTGTAATGGACGCCATTCAAATCCTTATTTCCTATCACCGTTGATATAATGGTCATTTCTTTTACCGTAATTCTCATTTTCATAATTACTGACAGCAGTCCAAGAGATTATTATTTCAATGCTCTTGTCTTTTGCCTGTTGTTTCAACAAGATTAGGGCCACGTTATAAAGCTTGCTTACTTTGGCCCACTGTGTTATATAAAGTTAATAAAAGGGACTTTAATTAAAACATTTAATTCGTTTTACTCGGCGATTCGGGTTTCATCCCGGGTCTGGTCGATAGATTTTTTGACTGTAAATATACTTCGATTTTCCTCTGAAATTAAAATAACTTAGCATGAAAAATTGCTTAAGAATTTGTGAAACATTCACGACAAGAATTAAAGTGATCTAATATGTGATGATAAAAATAGCAGAGGATTTGGTGAATACAGTGTATCCCTGAGCGGGCGTCGAAATGCGATCAATGTTTACCATCATCAAAACAAAGGTAAATATCATATGGATAACGAGCAGTTACTGTGGATATTTTCAGAACCCCGACCCACATGCGGACCAGTGTGTCTCATCTATTGTCCGAATGGAAACGTTCTGGACCATCGTGGATGCCCCACCTGCAGGTGTCGACCAGGTAACGAAATATACAGAAAATAGAACAGCATAGTTATACTGATTTCGTACTGATACACTTTCTTAGTTCTTTGGTGGTTTGTGTTGAGCGTTTATTTGGGAAATGGCCTAGCCATTATTGACCTGTAAGGTCCATTTTGAGTGACAGCTGATGTACGAATATCTCTTTCTGTGAAATAATTAAATATTTGATGTCTGTTAAAAATCAAGTTTAAAGATTGTAAAGTTAGCACACAAAGTCACGACTGTTCATAACAATTAATCTGTTACTACTAAAGAAGTGATAACTTTATATGTAAGAGGTTATTGATTTACTTACCATTATTTACGTCTTGTATGGGGGCTAAGATGTGGCTGTCAATAAATGATTTATCGATATCGAAGAATATTTTTCGATATCACGATATCTATGAATCGTGTTTAATGCTAGTTTCAATGGAAATGACTGCTTCCTCTACGATGTTGATAGAGACAAGTCGACGAAAACCTATCTGTATATACAATGGCCGACGTAGCCATACTCCTTACAGCGCATGCGTCGCTTTCTACTTTTAACTTTACATCACTGCCACCAATAGACAAGCGTGACCTTTGGAGCCTATGAGACGGACGTAGGTTTATTAAGGCTTAGCCTCGTCACTTGTCTCTTCAGGTGGAACTCTTTAATCAGCATTCATGAATAAAATTGTTTCAGGTTTTGGTTAGAAACATGTTGTACACACTCTAGATGATGGGAAATCATGTGCATAAAGTATCATTCGAGACAGAGGTTGGGATGGATTCTTTGTGTTTTCTGACATCATGCCTCATACCGTGAGCCCAGTGACCTCGGCGTTGGTCAAGATTTTTGTACAAAATTTGCTATAGGCGTCATTGATGTAAAGCGAAAGGTGGTAGAGAATGACACATGCACTGCAAGGAGCATGTAGTACGAGTGATACAGGTACAAGTATAATACTTGAAAAAAGTATTGGTCTATGTAAAATACGTTCAGGTGTTCCCCAGGGCTATATCCTCGGGCCCCTTCTTTTCTTGTACACGATTTGTCATGTAGAGGAGGATGCTCCTCAAAATGGCTGCTTGAATTCAACAGTACAAGGACAAAATCCTTACTGATATCCTAATGCAGATCACCTTGTAAATTAGACCTCCAATTTTGTGCATTACCCGTGACACAATCGGACACTCATTAACACCCAGAGATCACTCCATCTAAAGACAGCTCTTGGAAAGACCATGTAGATTGTATCTTCGCTAATGCAAGCCAAAATAAATGTTTATGTTCAAGGCACTAAAATACTTTTGCTTTATAGGAAAATTCTACAAATTCTCCACAAAAGTTTTATCAGACCCTACCTTTAATATGCCGATATTGTGTGGGACAAATTGGCTGATTTCAGATTGAACGTATTGAAGCAATTAAAAAAATAGTCGCGATGCGTGTAATTACTTGTTTAACTGGAAGCACTTCTTTAAACTTGTGTTAACTAGAATACAGGATTTCCAACTCTGGCTACAAGGGGATTAATTCACAGGCTTTCTTTCTTGCACGGTATTATTTCGCAAGGTCCTAGTTACCCACTATATAAACGACTTCTGCCCTTTTGCTCTGAACGTAAGCCCTGCCGTTTTCGATCTCACCATAGTATAACCACATTCTTATCGCGAACAGAGTCTTAAGAATGCTCCCTTTCCACAGCAGTGCGAGATTGGAACTCCCTTGAAGCACACTAAAAAATATAAAACGGTACTGATGGTGATAATGATGGCGACAATGCTTATAATAATACACTTATTGTTGCTGCTTTATAGTGGACGCCATTCAAATCCTTATTTCCTATCACCGTTGATATAATGGTCATTTCTTTTACCCTAACTCTCATTTTCATAATTATTGACAGCACAGTAATGCTCTTGTCTTTTACCTGTTGTTTCAACAAGATAGGGGCCACGTTATGAAGCTTGCTTACTTTGGCCCATTGTGTCATATAAAGTTAATAAAAAGGACTTTAATTAAAACATTTAATTTGTTTTACTCGCCGATGCGGGATTGATCGCGGGTCTGGTCGATAAAGTTTTTGGCTTCGTAAATATACTTCAATTTTCCTTTGAAATTAAAATAACTTAGCATGAAAAATTGCTTAAAAATTTGTGAAACATTCACGACAAGAATTAAAGTGATCTAACATGTGAAAAACAGCAGACGATCTGGTGGATACAATGTATCCCTGTGCGGGCGGTGAAATGCGATCAGTGTTTACCATCATCAAAACAAAGCTAAATATCACATGGATAACAAGCAGTTACTGTGGATATTTTCAGATCCCCCACCCACATGCGGACCAGTGTGTGCCATCTATTGTCCGAATGGAAACGTTCTGGACCATCGTGGATGCCCCACCTGCAGGTGTCGACCAGGTAAGCAATATATAGAAAAAAGAACGATATAACTCCGTAATTTCGTATATTATATAGACAGCAATATATCGAAGGGTCATGCATATGGCGTGTACAGATCTTGCCTTGCAGCACTTGCTAGATCCTGTGTTACATGACGATTTTCCATCAACGTCACAAGTTATTCCGGCAGAAACTAGTGTCTCAACGTTATTTCATCAAACACATCGAGGATCTCTGGCACTCTGCTGATTCTGTCTAATTCCGCATAGCTCGTAGCCAGGGGCTGTATATTCATCGTTTTGAATTAGATCGCCACATTGGATGTATGAACAGTTGCAACTTACATGCGAGCGTGGTACAGGACTTGAATACGGATTTCACTGATTCGCCTCCTTGAGCTTTTCTAACATTACTGAAAACTGCTGCAGTTTGCCATTGCAGTTCCGTCTTAATTTCGTACTTCATAGACTTTCTTCATTCTTAAGTGGTTTGTTAGAAGTGAGGGAAATTGGCCTTGTGGTTATTGGCCGGTCATATTGGTTGACGACTCTTATACGAATGTCTTGTTTCGACGCATAGCTTTACACACTTTCTTAAGACATTGGTGGTTTGCGTTAAACGTTGTTTTGGGATTTGGTATAGATCAGTGATGTCTAATAAAATTGTGACTATTGACCTGGTTCTTACAGTTTTGTTAACGGCTGGTATAACGAGTGGTCTGTTCTGACGCATGTGCCCAACAATTTATGAAGTTATAAAAAGGCTGTCAAAGTTTGCAAGGTGATCAGCAGACTACATGACATCTAAGATGTTCTGAGAATCCAGGCGCCTAGACCTGCGTTTATTTGTGGTCAAACAAACTGAGCATTCCGGATCAACAATTGTAAGAGCAAACACCAAAGAACTAAGTACGCATATAAATTAAAACATGAGGACAGATTCAGGCAAAAATAAGTAGTAAACGGTTATCAATACTGACGCAACGAAAGGTCTAGACGAGTGAATTAATCGAAGTACACCATAATAAACCAGAGAGATTGTAGGTGCTGGCATTCCGTTAAGATTTAGTTTAAAGAGAACTCTATCCATTGTAAACTTTAAGAAACCGGATGAAGACTTTTAGTGAAATGTACTTCACATAGCAGTATCTGCTGCATATAACTTGCCAAAGACTGAGAATCACATCAACACCCCAAAATAAATTAATACTAAAAAGTGGTTTGTATGGAGGCGTATACTAACACCTTTAAGTTCTCACAGAATCGATTTTTGTTTTTGTATATTTTTTATGCAAAAGTGTACATAAAAAAGAACAAGCATGTATGAACATGTACTTAGATAATCAGAGAGAGGTTGATCATAAGGTATATTAAAAGTTTAGCCAGTTTTTCCAATCTTGGTCTAATACAAATCTACTGGTACTTAGTCCAGACCGTAGTTAATACCGGGGTTTACTGCTAATGCACTTTTGGATAACTGGACCCGTGTTCTACAAACGTTCTGGATAAAATGTTTGATTTGTTTTGATTTGATCGGTGCTTAACGCCGAGCTCAAGAATATTTTACTTACACGACGACATCAAGCATTATGGTGGGTGGAAACCGCGCAGAGCAGGGGGTAAACACACGACCACCGCAGGTTGCTGGCAAATCTTCCCATGTACGGCTGGAGAGGAAGTAATGTGTCTGTATACTCTGGGTACTGGTCGTGGCCGAGCTGCTAAACCGCTTGCTTTTCTATCACTGAGTGACAAAATATGCAGGTTCCTTCTGGTTCTTAGAGCTTTAATTTTCAAGATTTCACGCTGCCACTATTCTGGGGTCATGTTGGCAAGAATCATTCAACGGCGTTCTTTCATGTGGTTTCCATGAAGGTCGTTTGTCAGTGATGTGTTCCGTTTCCTCAGGCCATTCACAACATACTGCTCGCCATTGTAGAAGTAAAAAAAAAAAAAAATTTAGTGCGGAGTTAGAATAAGAAGCATTTTGGAAATATTACTGTAATACGTGTCCACTACCAGCTGGAGGCCTCAGAATAATGTCAAAAGTTAGTTGCAAGAGTTAGAGGACAAAATTTATTTTATTTATTTGATTTGTGTTTTACGCCGTACTCAAGAATATTTCACTTATACGATGGCGGCCAGCATTATGGTGGGTGGAAACCGAGCAGAGCCCGGGGGGAACCCACGACCATCCGCAGGTTGCTGGCAGACCTTCCCACTTACGGCCGGAGAGGAGGCCAGCATGAGCTGGACTTGAACTCACAGCGACCGCATTGGTGAGAGCCTCCTGGGTTATTACGCTGCGCTAGCGCGCTAACCGACTGAGCCACGGAGGCCCCTAGTTAGAGGACAAAAATTTCATCATTAATTTCAGAGTTTACTGTTTTGAAACGAAGTCCAAAATAGTCCCCAGACAAGATTTTTAAACTGACATATGTACAAAGTTTCAATTTCTAACACCTTGAACCGTGTTGAAATAAATATGCAAAATTTCTTGCGACGGACTGATGGATGAGGTGCGAACCTATAGGCTCCACCGCGGCTATCCGAAAAATGTACACGAAAACAGTTAATAGTGAGGATTTCACCTTTTTTCTTAACCTTACAACGCAGTACGTTGCAATTATCACCGTTCGTCGTTGCTCTGGGTTTATTTTATATGCTGGAGTTTCATATCAAATATATGGTACTGTGAGGTGTTATCCCCGCACTGCGCGACGTGATCACCACATTGTGCGGCGTGTTGACCACACTGTGTGACGTGATCACCACATTGTGCGGCGTGTTGACCACACTGGGTGGCGTGATCACAACACCGGGTAGCGTGATCACCATACAAAGCAGCTCTTTTATTGACTTAAGCCTAGAAGTCAATTAACTGTTTTCACGTGTAATTGAAATCATGCATTTTACTTTTAGGTCCCATCTACGCATAACCAGGGTTCCAGTGCAAACTGTGCAGCCGGGACGGATTTGCCAGAGATCAATGTGGATGTCCTGTGCGCGCGCTTTGAATCGCCCTTCTTCTGTGTAAACCAATTCATTGAATATGACGATATGAAATTATTTCGTCACATTCCCAGTTTATCTATACTTACACAAATATCTGAATAAACAATGTGAATTATGGAAATTTAGAAATGACTTTTGTGAAATACTTTGTTTTCCTGGCACAATGGTTTTAAGAGAACTGGGGTTTAGACACCAGTAAAAAAAATAAAATGGTGCTTGTTCTTTGTTTTAAGTTATATACTAATGGAATTGCTTCAGAAAAGTCACAGTTTGTTTCGTCTCCGATATTCATTACGTGTAGGTACATAACTAAGATTGTCTCATATTTTGCATCATTCATCTTTCCCAGGTGGTAAACCGTAAACTTGCCGTGAGTGTAATTTACTAAATCACCCCAGCTACAAACATCACTCCATTTATATCTTATTCCATGTGGAAATGTGTGCCAGCATCCTGTGGATGGTCACGAGTTTCCTCCCACCATAATGCTGGTCGCCGTCATGTAATTGAAATATTTTTTAGCAAAACACCAGTGAATGAATGAATGAATGAATATGGTTTAACGCCACATCAGCAATATTTCAGCCATGTCGTGGCGAGAACAGGGTGAAAAAAAAAAACGGGGCGGTTAAAGTAAATGATGGATCCATGAGAACATCAAAAACGAAACATAAATGTTCGGACATGTTTAAAATAGGATAAGAACAACCGAGAACCAGATAAACTCGAAAACCAGCATAATTTAAAAAATACTATATCAAGAAATCTTTATGTACGTATAGCTTTTTATCTATAAATATTAATGATAATTGAAATCTATATCGTATGATAAAGGCCAATAGCCTTCAAATAATTGATGACAACATCGCCAGCGATGCTTTCAAACAAATCACATATAGGGCTGACTGTGTAGAATCTCTGCCAAACATGGGCAAAGTCTATACCGTCAACCAAAACATCTTTGATACCATATTGTGCATCACATTCAACATACTCGGGAGCACTGCTCCCATCTAAGATGAAATTGTGTGTCAGATGAAAATGCTCAATACGACACCTCGTTAAAACTACTTGGTCTCTACGAGAAATTTGACAAGTATAGGCGTTTTAGCCAGTAACACATTCACCCTGCCAAAGGCGACGAATATATTTAAGAATATTAGACTTCACGTCATTATACGGGATTTTAACCCGAGATACAGGTTTAACGAATACATTTAAGAATATTAGACCTCATGTCAGAATAAGGGATTTTTATCGTTGATATGGGTTTATTTAGGGCAGCAAAGTCTACAATCATCCAGGATATGTTTGATGCCGTATTCAGCATCACATCCAACACACTCGGGAGCACTGCTCCCATCTAAGATAAAATTGTGTGTCACATGAGAATGCCCAATACGACACCTCGTTAAAACTACTTGGTCTCGACGAGACATTTGGTAAGTATAGGCATTGTAGCCAATGACAGCATGAATAGCATGCAGTTTATTATAACACTGCAGGACCCATTCACCCTGCCAAAGGCGACAAATATATTAAAGAATATTAGACTTTATGTCAGCATAAGGGATTTTAACCCGAGATACAGGTTTATACAGGGCATCTTTCGCTTCCCTGTCCACGACTGTGTTTCCATGGATACCAGTGTGACTTGGTATCCAACAGAATATAATATCTTTACCTCTTTTAATTAGTTTTCCGTGTTTGGCTATGATCTCAAGTATCAATGGATTTTTCAATTTATTATTCCGAATTGCCAAAAGGCAAGACAGCGAGTCGCTGCATATCACTGCCCTCTGGGCATGCCTAAAGGAAACATATGATAAGGCTAGGGGTGTAGCTCTGGCCCCTGCAGAAAAGATAGAAGATGAAGGTGGCAAACGAAGTGAAATGACCAGTCAGTATATATAAATTTATAATCCATATAATCAGCCTTGATTTCAGCAAAACTTATGAGAGGAATTATGAGAGGATTTGTATTTGATTTATTATATTTACGTAGATCAAATATTAGTTTAGGGTGTGGAAAAAGCCATGGAGGAGACTCCGGAAATGACACCGGAGCTATATCCTCTAGCTTGATGTTAGTTCCCACAATATAATCCCGTATACGAAGACCATACGGAGGGATCTTGTCAGGACATTTATTAAATTTATCTACATATAATGGATTAAAAACACAGTCGTAGGCAGGGTTTGCTGGATGAGCTTTAAGCTTAGTAGCATATTGAAGGCTCAGTTTTATACGTCGGTGATATAAAGGCTAAATTGCCTCCACGTATAAACTTTCTACTGGTGAGGTTCTAAAAGCACCAAGGCTGAGCCTCAAACCTTGGTGATGAACAGGATCCAAAATTTTAATGTACGACTTTCTGGCGGAGCCGTAAATGATGGGTCCATAGTCCAATTTAGACCTCACCAGAGAACGATATAAGTTAAGTAAAGTTTCAACTCGAACAAGGTGATCTAAAGTAGATCGACCTTGACAAAAACCACATTGAATATGAGATAAAATCTTGTTGGCTTCAAGAAACCAAACAAGTCTATCGTTTATCATCCGTTCCATAGTCTTACAGACGCAGCTGGTAAGAGCTGTGGAACGGTAATTATTTGGATCGGTATGTTCCTTATCCGATTTGGGCACCGGGATAATACACGCCTCCTTCCATGATGACTTTAAATTACCAGACGTCCAAATATCATTAAGCAAGTCCAAGAGGGTCTCCAGTGGCTCAGACGGTAAATGGTTCAGAAGATTATAGTATATATGATCTGGGCCGCACGCAGTATCATGTGCCTTTTTCAATGAAGTTTTAAGCTTCTCAATCGAAAACGGTTGATCATAATCTTCTACATTATTAGAAGAAAAGGGCAATTTTATTTTCTCCTTTCGTTTTTCAATATGCTGAAACTCAGCAGTGTAATTCCCTGAAGAAGATTTCTAAGATAATGTTTCAGCTAGTTTATTGGATATATCAGACGGAGATGTCAATAAGGTGTCTCCACTTCTTAAATGCTGAAATTTGGCTTTACTGTTTTTGCCGTTAAGTTTCTGAACAACGTTCCAGACCTTACGCATGGGTGTTTTTGACGTAATGCCTGAAACAAAATTTCGCCAACAAGATCGTCTCTTGCACTTGAGTAATCGGCGAGACTCTAAATACACAAACCCGGTTTAAGTTATTATCAGTAGGATATTGATTAAATCTGCGTTCAGCCTTTTTACGGTCCTTTATGGCTTTACGACAGTCCTTATCATACCAGGGTTTACTTTTGGATTTTAGATTTATCGGGGTCTAAGGGATAGTTCTATAGGCAGCTCATAATACAAGCTCATTAAATTTTAACATAGGATCATCTGCTGCATTGAGAGTCTCTGGAGAGATGTCAGCATCTCAAATGCGATCCAATCTGCTTTATCGAATTTCCACCTAGCTACACGTTTTAAAGAATTAGAAGTGATATGCTCCAGTATAATAGGCAAATGATCATTACCACAAAGATCGTCATGCACCTTCCAAGAAAAATCAGGGAGAAGTGATGGATCCGTGATAGTGAGATCGATGGCAGAATAAGTGCCATTACCTGGATGTAAATAGGTATTAGAACCATCATTGAAATAACAGTGTTCCTCGTTGGATAAGAAATTTTACACTATCTTGCCCTTTTTATTTTGTTATTACTGCCCCAAAGGGGGTTATGGGAATTAAAATCTCCCAGTATTATAAAAGGTTTTGGCAATTGTAACACCCTGTGAATGTAACTCTGGGCAAATTTCTTCTCTCTTAGATCTATTACATCCCCATCCCTATCACGTGTGATCCCCTGACAGCTATTTAAGGCATTCTGTGGGGATGTAAACACCGGAATATCACATATTTTGTTTAAAGTCGGGATATTTGTGGATTGTTGTTTCCGGAAACATTCCATGAGAAAGTCTCCGGATCATAGCTTTTTTCCGCTGCGCCTTTAAAGCCCATTTTAAAATAAATGGGTGGAATTTCGATGCTGGCTTTTGTTCACTCTTTATCGAGAGAACGATGAAAGCCGGCCATATGTCCTGCTCATCAGGGGAGTCTGACAAAACCTTTAACGTCCTCTTTGTCAGCAGAGACAAAGACCTGATGGATTTATTAGGTTTGAGACATTTGATGGAAGGTTTAGGATAAACATTATAAATATATAATAAGAATTCACCCCATGAGTCTCCGCCTGAAAGCCTAATCCTGAAGACGAAATAACAGATATTCTCTAAGGGGTGGTGTTATGGAGACATTTTGGGACCACGCAGAGGCAAGACGTTACCAAGCCGATTGACCAGATCGGGCCCATCCGACCTTCCCCGTCTCTCTCTAAGTAAGGGCCGGTTGGCGTGTTGGGCGTGAGGATCTCGCAAGACCAATACGCCCTTAACCACCAGGATCCCGTCCCCTGAGATTACGGGTCGCGACCCACGGCAAACAGGTCGCTTCCCGGTTGTCTGTCACACAACCCAGGAGATGTGAGCCTATTATATTCACCGGGCTCACACAGAAGAGCGCTAGTTTAGTCTACGATATATATATATATATATATATATATATATATATATATATATATATATAAACAAGCATGAGAAAGCCAGAGTTGTGATCCCCATATTATCTTTCAATGCACAGTCTTAGTTTACTATCCTTTGAATAAACCAAGCTTGATTTAACAGATTTTCATATTAAGATTATAAGTCTTACAAATATATTCAATTCTATTTTGTTAATTCCTGAAAATGTATCAGTTATCATGTATAATTTTAAGGGCTAAGACCTCAAGGCTATAGATGTGCACTGGGCAATTAAAAATTTACCTGCATAGTTACTTGTTCTTTACCTTACGACTATTTCTCATGTATGTGCATGCGTAATTCATCTTCAGAAGTTTTAGCTTTTCACCATTTCTTTGAATTGTGGTCTGCTTCAAACCGCGATTATATGGAACCTAAATGTGACATTTCATTGTTAACAGGGGATTATCAACAGGCAATAAACCTCCCTTTTAGGGCCTTTTTGCCAAAGTTGGAGATATGAGAGCAAAATTTCCAGATGCTTCCATTCTTGGATTAACCGCAACAGCTAGCAAGACAACGCTTAAGACAGTGAAGTCGCTGGTAGCTATGAATGAATGAATGAATGAATGATTATGGTTTAACGCCACATCGGCAATATTTCAGCCATATCGTGGCGAGAGCAAGGTTGAAACAAGGTTTCCGATATGGTGGTGAGAACATCAAAAACAGAAACAAATGTTTGGACATGTTTAAAACCAGATTAGAATAACCAAAAACTGTTAAAACTCGAAAAACCCTCATATTTGAAAACTATCATCAAGAAATGTATGTATAACTTTATCGATCAATATTTATAAATTAATAAATTATATCTTATGATATAGGCCAATGGCCTTCAAATTTGGTGGCAACATCGCCAGCGATGCTGTCAAATAAATCATATATACAGTTGACTGTGTAGAATTTTTGCCGAACATGGGCAAAGTTCAACCAGTCAACCAAGATATGTTTGATGCCAGATTGTGCATTACATCCAACACACTCAGGAGCACTACTACCATTTGGGACGAAATTATGTGTCAGACGAGAATGCCCAATGCGACACCTTGTTAAAACTACTTGGTCTCTACGAGACTTTTCGCAAGTATAATTATTGTAGCCAATGGCAGGATGAGTAACATGCAGTTTATTACAGATCTGCAAATCACACTCACCCCGCCAAAGGCGACGAATATATTTAAGAATATTGGACTTCATGTCAGTATAAGGCACATAACATGAGATACATGTTTATATAGGGCATCTTTCGCATCCCTGTCTACGACTGAGTTTCTATGAATACTAATATGACTTGGTATCCAACAGAATATAATATCTTTACCTATTTTAATTAGTTTTCTGTGTTTGGCTAATATCTGCAGAATTAATGAATTTTTAAAATTTATCATTTTCAATAGCCAAAAGGCAAGACAGCGAGTCACTGCACATCATTGCCCTCTGTGCGAAACATATGATAAGGCCAAGGGTATGGCTCTGGCCTCTTTTGAGCAGAAAAGATAGAAGATGAAGGCGGAAGGCGTAAAGAAGTGACCGCGGTTCTAAGACAACGGCAACTCTATCCCTATCCTTCGACCTGTCCGTGTATATAAATTTATACATGCCTCCACATACTAACTCTTTGCTGGCGAGGTTCTAAAATATAAGCCTGGGGTCAAGTCCGACATTCATATACCATTCGTTGTCCGTAAAAGGCGTTCCAAGTTTCTCCCAAAAACAAAGGTATGTAATAAATTATACAAATGAGCCACAACTAGATATGGTGTTGGAACACAACATTCAGGCTTTACACAGCTTTTTTATTAATAAATAATTTACCACATGCAGGATTTCTGTTTGCATAACTTTTTTAGTTTGATGGTGAGATAGTATGCATAATCTCAGTAAGATTTAAATAGAAATTAACAAAAAAGTGGGGAAACAAAATCGAATTAGATCGTCAGAGAGGCCTTAATTTGTAACATAGAAGAGCCGGTTATTTTACCTGACTATGGCAGAGAATTTTTCCCGGGTTTAGAAAAACGTAATTGGTCTGATAGATTACGAAGTTAATTTAGAGTAAATCTGCAGTAAAACAGTTTTAAAATTATTTTAGTTTGATTAATAATTTTTAATTTGAAGTTAACCCTGGCGTACGTTAGCCTGTTTGTCAAAATGTCAAGCCAAATGTGATGGAACACGATAGCTTTATAGCATGTCATGGAAGTATTCGTGAATAAAATCTGTTAGATACGGTCACTTTGTGTTGTGGAGTAATAATTTAGCCGATGTTTCTGTAAGAATAATAAATTCCTGGCGTGCTGAAAATAATGGGTATGTTGTTTGTCAAAACATAACGTGCGCAATTCGAGTGCACACGGCCCGCAAATAGCGGCAGCCCCAGATATGTGTGACATCCGGTAAGCTGACATCATCTGAACATGTGCACAACGTCATCAGCTTTTGAGACGAAATCCTCAGTGGCGGCACAGCAACATCGATAACGGTAAGTCAAAGAAAATAACGCACGTAAGGAATAACGTACGTAAGTGGTTTTGGTCGAATACGTGTGAAATCATTGAGGGGACGGCTAAAATTTCTATGCACATTAAATGTAAGCGATGTTAGGCTGGACTTACCAACGGGCGTTTGGCTAAAACGAGCGGTTGTCACGTGTAGTGATGGTGAAACTGGCCAGGCTTGACAAACCGTGATTGACGTGCGTTAAGATCTGACCGCGCGAATCTAACGCACGTTAGCAGTTAACTGACCTGTTTGAAAATAAATGGAATAGTTGTATGTGTGAGACATTAATGTAACTCAGTTTGTTTGTTGATGTTTGCCCTACTTAGCTGTTACGTTTGCTGAAGCATTATGCTCAGTTGTAAGTCATAGGTTGTGTTTTCGTGGTGGTCTCTTGCGGACGTTAGGCTTTGACAGATTGTTCACATAAGTCAAACTAAGAAATGCCTGACCAAGCTATTTTTCGTCCATTTGTGCATTTGGCTTCCACAGGCCAGCAATTTAACACTGGCCCAGGCATATTTGGTCATTTTGTACTGTAAAACCCCCAAAATGCGACAAAACCTTATTTTATCTTCTGCAACGCTCATTATCTTCTGCAACACCATCTGACCTGCTGTTTTCCAATTAAATATCTTTCACTTAACCAGTGAGTTAAATGTAACTTAGAATGGAATGAAAACAAACCAGTTTTAATATGCCCAAATGATTTTATTTTGCAGTACAAGATGTCCTTGAAAGTGAAACTTCGTTCTGACATACGAAATAAGAACCCAAGAGCACCTGAAGTTAGTGAATCATCAGGGCCTTTTCAGTCCTCAGGAGCGCGCCACTCTGCAGCCTACAGGGAGCGTATTAAAACGGATCCTGAAAAGTGGAAAACTTACAAAATTTTGGAGGTGGCAAGAGCACGTCAAATGCGTCAAAATCGAACAGAAGAACAGAAACTTATACAAAGAGAACAAGCTGGCATAAGACAGCGGAGATTTGCTGCAAAACGCAAAGATATTTCTCAAGGATTAAAAGAGAATAGATGTAAGCCAACAAAAGTTCTCACAAGACATGAAGCTGACAAAAGGCGGGAATACAACAGACTGAAAAAGAGGGAGTCAAGAAACAGAATGAGCTCGCAGCAGAAAAGAAGGGTTCGTGAAAAAGAGGCACAGAGAAGAAGGGAGCAAAGAGAAAGCTTAAGACAAAAAACTGGAACAAAAAGGAAAACTACGAATAACAATAATGTCATAAGTACAAGCACTGGCTATAAAACAGATTCTGCTCGAAAGATGGCAGTTTTGCGTTTGAGGGCGAAAATTCCGAAAGATGCTGAAAAATTTGTACATCTTATTGCTGAGTTGATTGACGGAAAGCAGACAACTCCGAAGAAGGTGGCAGCACTACGGGCCAGGGGAATCAAAACTTGTGGGAAAAGAATAGCTTTCCAAACTGAACTTTCCAATAAAATAAAGACAGCTGTCAGTGAACTGAAATTCAAAGCTGATAAGGATTCCTTGAAGAAAAGAAAACTGTTAATGAGTAGCTGTCTTATTGCCAAGAAATGCAATTAACCCTTTCCACGCGGGGACCGAGTATACACGTCCTTACGATTCGTATCTCACACCCGGGGACCGTGTTTACACGTTACCGGAAGTAGCTCGATAAAAACCGAAAAATATCACTTACCTTGAGATTTAACGGGATTTCGGTGATATGAATATTCAATAGGAGGATTTCCCCAAATAATGGCAACTGATTGGGTAGTAGTAGGGGTTTCCCAGGTGTGACGTCATGTTCTAAACTTACCTGAACTTTCTCTAGTCAAAATGGCGGACATGATTGTGGAAGTGTTTGGAGACGATGATTCAGACGCCGAATTTGATGGTTTTACGGCGGAAGACTTTGCAAATCTGTCTAGAGATAATAGTAGAACTCTTCCTGTGTTTGATATACCGGAATTGGACCAAGATACAGATGATGCAACGGATTTACGGTTGGGATAGAAGCGCGAACCGAGTGATCCAGTTTCGCATGTGTTTGCTGGTGTGGTAGATATGAATGTTGACATCGACGAACTGACTCCTATCAACTTTTTCACGCTATTTCTCAAGGATGCGGACTTCGAAATGATGGCAAATGAAACTAACAGATACCACATGCAAGTTTTCGATACTGATTCAGCAAATTTAAAACGAAATTCTCGCATGCGTGCCTGGTATGATACGACGTCCACCGAGATGCAACAATTTTTTGGGCTGATTATTCTCACTGGTCTGGTTGATAAACCATATTTAGAAAAATATTGGTCAACTGACCCTTTGTTGACTACCCCTTGTTTCAGTCATACAATGCCAAGAGATCGTTTCATGAACATTTTGACATGTTTTCACCTCAATAACAATGAAAACCAAGTAGCAAAGGGCATTGATGGTTATGACCCTCTTTTCAAAATAAAGCCGTTGTATGATGTGACACGTGAAAGATTTTTGAGCGTCTACACACCTTAACAATTTTTATCGCTTGATGAAGGCATGGTGCCATGGAAGGGTCGTTTATCATTCAAACAGTATCTACCAAACAAACCTGATAGATTTGAATTGAAACTCTATGTACTTTGTGAAGGCAATTCAGGATATATTTCCCGTTACGAAGTTTATACAGGTAAAAATTATACACCTAACCCTGGTGCTGACGAAGATGAACAGTCTCAGGGTCATTCCTACAATGTGGTCATGGGGCTATTGAAAAAGTGTGATTTCCTAAATAAAGGTTACAACCTGTATACAGACAATTATTACACAAGTCCCAGACTTTTTCAAGATTTGCATGCAAGTGCAACAAATGCAGTTGTAACAGTTCGTATGAACAGAAAGGAAATGCCCATTGCCATCAAGAATGCGAAATTAAAAAAAGGTGAAGCAATTTTTCGTCAAAGAGATTCCATTGTCGCCTTGAAGTGGAAAGATAAACGTGATGTTGCCATGCTATCTACCAAACATTGGCCAACTTTTACTATAACTGAAAAACGTGAGAGATCAACTGGTGATTTAATTGTAATACCTACCTGTATTTTAGAATATAACAAATATATGGGAGGTTTGGATCGCGCTGATCAACTGTCCAAGTATTACACAATTACACGCAAATGCATAAAATGGTGGAAAAAACTAGCCATGCACATTATAAATATGGTTGTTACAAATGCATATTTGTTATATGTGAAGATGTCTCCCAACCCGGTATCTCACTATGACTTCAGAAAGGATCTGGTAAGGGAGCTAATTGCAAGACACAGCTCGCGCATCTCTCGTAAAGGTCGGCGCAGTGTTGGAGATGTTGAGAGGCGCCTCACAGAGCGCCATTTCCCTTCCCTAATACCTGCACAGGAAGGAGCGAAAAACCAGCGACCTTGTAGAAAGTGTGTTGTTTGTAATAGAAACAATGGCAAGAGGCACTGCTCTCCAGGTGTTGTCAGGAAGCGAAAGGAAACCCGTTACTGGTGTGCAGATGTGAAAAGGCACTTTGTGTAGATGGTTGCTTTCGCCGTTTCCATACTTTGAAACACTATAAACTTGTAGGTGGTGATGAATCTGACAGTGAAAGTGACGAATAGGTAATTTTTGTCAATGTACACTTGTCTCGTTAATATCTCGTTAACTCACCTGTTCAAACTATTCAATGTTCCACTGATCAGTAGTTATCTTGTTTGTTTGCATTTAAATACATGTATTTCTGTAATCTGTACATAAATAATCTTTTATTTGGAATGAAACACAAAAAGAAATGGACATTGAATGTAAAACAAGTACAAAATATTCGTTTAGTAACACCTTTATTTCTTACACCTGTTAATCAGCATTACAGAGTAAATTTGATCTCCAGTTGGACAAGGAAGTAGTATACATTCATTATAAACAACAATGTCTTAAAATTAATGATATTTTGGCAGAAAGTAAGGTATAAAACATAAAGATCACTAAATTTAATTAAACTTACCTGTATATTACCTGTGAAGGACCAATCAGGTGACTCAAGTAAGTTCAAATTACCTTCTACACATACCAGAGGTAATAAGGATTCTAAATCATATATGGTTTGCTATGCTGTCAATAAAATAAATCGATACAACCTAGGTCTTAAAAAATCACTGCATTTGTTGTTCCTCTCAATATTTAATTCAGTATGAGGTTCAGTACTATTTAATATATAGTAGCATGCTAAAGGCTAGAGAGCTGAATGTTAGACAGGGCTACATCACAAAGCTTTCCAGGGAAGTTGAACAAACAGGCTCAGTGGAAATCAGGTGGAGAACTAGAAAAGATGCAACGTGTTTAGATGTTATACAAAACATCCAGTCTTTCTATCAAAGTCCTAAAATCGCTAGTGAGTTACCCTGCATGAGAACATCTAATGTCCAACAGCAGAGGTTCATTATGGAAGTCTCAATACAGAGAGCTTTTGACATGTGGAGAGCCGAAAATCCTGAACATAATGTTGTTTCATTGTCAGTTTTCCAGAAACTGAGACCGTCTCATGTTCTCCTACAAAGATCTACAACACTGCGTCAGTGTCTTTGCGAATACTGTACCAGTATTATGTTGAAGTTGAAAGCGCTAAATAGGGCATTATCTTTGTGTACTGGTAACCAGAAAACTCTGATAGTGAAGGATAAATATCACTTACTTGATCTCACAATGTGTCCTAAGGGTGAACAAAAGTTTCATGAGCCGAAGTGTATCGAGCGGAGTTGTCAGAAGTGTGGAGAAGGGCTACTTGCTGAACATTTTTCAGACTTCAGCAGATTGCATGGTGAAAAAATGATCTCGGGGCAGGCATGGGAAACACAAACCTATTCCTATGAGGGAAAGCAAAAATCTAAAAAAGTTCAGGTTACGAGGAGAGACAAGTTTTCACAATTAATGAGAGAACTTACAGAAGAATGTGGGCCATTAGCAAAACATGTTTTTACTGCCAATTGGCAGGCCGATATGTTTTCACATATTAAAACTAAGCTTCCTTCAGGATGGTGTCTATTTGTCATGAACTTTGCTGAAAACTTTGGATGTATTTCCCCAAGATGAAATTCAAGCTGCCCATTGGGCTAAAAATCAGGTCACAGTGCACCCAATTGTATGCTTTTATCACTGCCAGCATGAAGAGAAATCTCATATTGTTCACGAGGCGTTAGTCTTCATATCAAATGACTTAAAACATGACAATCACTTGGTCAACCATTTTGAATCAAAGGCTATCCAGTATTTGAAGGAAAAAAGAGGGCTAACATTAAGTCGGATTATCCAGTTCACAGACGGGTGCAGTGCCCAGTACAAGTCAAAGACTCCCTGTTCTGACATCAGCTTTTCCAAAACATACTATGGCATTGAAATAGAGCGCCAATTCTTTGGTTCAAGCCATGGTAAAGGCCCAAGCGATGGGGTGTCAGGTTGTGTGAAGTCAACTGTGCGCCGGGCTGTTGTATCAAGGAGAGCAACAGTCAATTCTGCCGAAGATATGTACGTCTTTTGCAACGAAAACATGCAGCAGAATAATTGTGAGAAGCAGATGCGATCTTTTTTTTTGTTAAGGAAGATGATGTTAATAGATGTCGACCAGAACAAGAAGTTAAATCATCACTAAGTGGAACCAGGCTGCTCCAGGCAGTCCGTTGTGTGTAGCCAGGCATTCTTGACACCCGTCTGTTGAGCTGCTTTTGTACAGGCTGTATTGACAATGATATGTTTCGTTCCAACACCAAGTATGTTATACCCTGGCAGAGACGTGCTCTTGATATGGTTGTGAAACAACTCTCACCTGAATCTGATAGTTCTGAACCAGCGTTTCCTCCTGAAAATGAAAATCAAGACTTACCTGTGGCTGTAGATGAGAACATCGAAGAGATCTGGAGCAAACTTCAAGGTGTGGTATTTTTCCTTTATTGTAAGCATAATTAGTTATTCTTAACATTGGATGTTAAGGATAGCTCTTGATACCTGTCCAGATCACACTAGCCACATTCATGACCTACAGTGAATAAAACCACTGTAGCCTCTGATCTGTGAAGTTACTAGTTCAACCCTTGCTGTATGACTTGGATTTGTATTCAGGGCCTTTATTAGGAAGGTCAAATGGCTAGTGTCACAGTGTTCCCTTTCAGAAGTATCTTTGCACAGCCGACGAGCTGTGTATGAAATACATGTATACTCAAACCGTTTCAAACCATATCAAACCAAACCAAACCTTTGGTGACCTGGAAAAGCAATCAATCAAATTGACAGCAAAACCAATGTTGTATCAATACGACCACTCAATACGACATAGGTCGCAAGAAATGCTCATGAAATCTTTTCCTTTTTTAACAGACTCTAGTTTTGATAGCAGCATATGCTTGGACATGTTGGAGGAAATTCCACATTCCCCAGATCAGTCATTCTCGGAAATAAGACAGATAAGGTTGGTAATTTATCAAAAGATAAATCTCCATTCTTCTGGGTAAAAACTGTAATATATACTCGTTTCAAATTAGTTCTTGTAGTTTTCAATGCTTGGGGAGGAAAATGTTTAAATAAATTTTATTTCTTCAGCTATTCCGAAGGTTCTTACCTTAAAATGCACCATGGGATGGAAACCTACCCAGTAGTTGTAAGTTAAAATACAACAGTTATTATTTGAAGTTTTTGAGAGTTTTACTGTTTACTGTTGTTCTAATGTTGATGATTTTTCAGGATTGCTATTTTTCAGGATTATCACTTATTTCAGTTGGTTGGGTTTTGTTTCATGTTCATTCCTGTTACTGCTGAATGTAATTATTCAGTGTTTTATTGTAAAAATTGGATGCCAAACTGCTGCTGTTAGAAAGATACCGTCAAATTCTAAAAATGTTTTGTGTGTTGTTTACAAGACCTAAACAGTCTGATCGAAGTGTTGCAGAGGGCGGGAATTTCATTTGTTTGAGTTTGGTAAGGCTGAACTTGAATGTTTCACTCCTGTTCGGACTAAGGAATAAAAAAAAACGGACAATGTCAATAGAACCCTTAACTATTTCCAGGCTGCTCTAAGGAGGTCGCAGTTGTGTGGGGGTTTTTTTCGTATTTTTTTCTTGGAAAACTTGTGCTTGAGTATATCTTAATACACTGTACTTGGTGTATAACATTTACAGGTGGACAGTTGGCCATGGGTGAATTACTTTCATCAAGTAAAACCTGGACAGTGGACAATGCAAGAAAACAGACACACCATTCTGGCAGATGTTGTAGCTGCCATTTTGTCTCCCCCTGATCTGCAAGTGGTTGGAAGCAGATTCTTTTATGTGTTTTCTGGTGAGTATATATGAATGCAGCTAGACATTGATCTTGAAATAACAAAGGCTGCTCGACACAAATTCTCCCAGTGAAGTAATCACAGATGTAGTACTAGATTAACAGATGTCTTGGGTTAATCTTGTCACAGTATGGCTGAAATATTGTCAATGTGCATAAATTAATCAGTAATCAGTTTTGGGCTTTCTTTTTTCACTCATAAGATGAAATGATCTCCCGGGCAACTCTGTTGTCATATGAGTGAAATATTCTCAAGTACGACACTAAACACCAAGCAACCAACCAATCAGTCTGGGGCATTTAAAGAAATACATTAAGCAACCTAGTCACATAACAACGGTTACATAATCGGTCATTTTGACTGAAATTTATATTACTTTCTTTGCAGATTTCTGAGAATTGCTTGAGGTGGGCTTAAAAAGCCAATTGCCATGATCGCTATGCAGCTTTTGACCCTTTGAAGAAGATGGTTAACAGGGCTGGACAACTTATTTCAGACTTTTTCATTCAGTTGTGAACATTGGAGAATTACACGAGCATTATTTCTTTCTTTGTGAAGTTACAAACAAAAAATTGCATGGACATTATTGCCAGCTTGCGGATTTCCCATTTTGTGGTTTGTGTGATTATTTGTGAACAGACTTTATCTGGGTGAGATCGGACACTTTCAAAGGAAGTATTCAGGGTTGCGCTGAACGATATTCTACAACTTCAGTCGTAAAATATCAGACAGAGGAGAAACATGCTCAGCAAAACAGGGTCTGCTAAAACAAACTACTTGTCTTGTTTCAACGTAATTGCTTTGCTTACTTTTGTTTCTTAATTCAATATTTGTCTTATGTGGGATGGTATTGGTCATAATCATGAGCGAAATATTCTGAAGTTTGACCTTAACCCGGTAATGAAATATATCAATAAATGTGTATCCAGTGTCTTCAGTGCTGAATTTATGGGGTACCATAAATGTTCTTCTCATGATGACAAACATAACTTTCCATCAGTGTATCACTGGTGGCCGAGAATTGTTTATTTACCAGAAACCTAAAGATTGTCCGTCAAACCTAACATACGCAATATTTTGCTGTAGTTCTCAAATTTTCTTCTTTATCAGAGTTCTTCATACCTTAGGGGAACTTTACTATGCAGGTCCTCCTCCCTGAAATAATTTATCCAGAAAGTGTTAAGTCTATGTCTTCGGTTCATGTCAAAACATCGAAGAAAAAAACAAATGCCATTACTCGTGAATATCATGGCTTAAGATAATGGCACAAAAAGACTGATTATGTTCCATTCTTGGGTTGATCATACATTTTTGAGTACCTCCACTCTGAAAAGACTTATGTTCTAACAGAAAACAGCTTGAATTATGATGTGAAGCTATTAAATACAAGATAATCTTCTGGCAAGGTGTCCGTCAAATCTAACCTACATCAGCGGTGAGGAAGAGACTTCGAAGTATTTTTTTCAGTAAGCAGATTTCAAAGTTGTCTTCTGTTTGGAAGTTTCAAATACTAGGGCTGGTAAGCTGTATTTATAAGTGTTTCTTTTGCTGCAAATGTTACTTTTATTTCTCTGGGTCATTGTGACCTTTTTCATACACCTTACCTAATTATTACTCATATTGGACTTCATGTCAGTATAAGGCACATGAGATACATGTTAATATAGGGCATCTTTCGCATCCCTGTCTACGACTGAGTTTCCATGAATACTACTATGACTTGGTATCCAACAGAATATAATATCTTTACCTATTTTAATTAGTTTTCTATGTTTGGCTAATATCTCCAGAATTAATGAATTTTTAAAATTTATCATTTTCAATAGCCAAAAGGCAAGACAGCGAGTCACTCCACATCATTGCCCTCTGTGCAAAACATATGATAAGGCCAAGAGTATGGCTCTGGCCTCTTTTGAGCAGAAAAGATAGAAGATGAAGGCGGAAGGCTTAAAGAAGTGACCGCTGTTCTAAGACAACGGCAACTCTATCCCTATCCTTCGACCTGTCCGTGTATATAAATTTATACATGCCCCCACATACTAACTCTTTGCGGGCGAGGTTCTAAAATATAAGCCTGGGGTCAAGTCCGACATTCATATACCATTCGTTGTCCGTAAAGGCGTTCCAAGTTTCTCCCAAAGACAAAGATATGTAATAAATTATACAAATAAGAAATAAAGCCGGTAACACACGAGAGAAGCAGTCATCAGTTTTCAATGATGAAAATGGGGAGACAATGAATATTCCAGGCATGAATTCCATATCCATAAGTTCAAATTCGCAGTCCGTGAATGATTTCCAGGTCAAATAATTAAACAAGTATCTCAGTCGCGCTATAATTGCAACTGTTCATAAAGGCATCATGCTAATGTAATGACCACGGCTACCTTTACGGCCCCTAGCCCCAGGTTAAGCGGTATTAGATACAGTTTGAAAATGGCGAGAGTTACAGACCCTAACCGATCAGTTTGTAATTCAAAAGTAACGGACGATTACGTCTTTCCGGTTAATATGTAAACATCTCATGCTGCAAGAGGCGCCATCTATGATGTTACACATGACATACAAGACAGACGTTACACAGAGCAACCAGCGCCATCTATGTTGTTAAATATCATGTACGTGATAGATATATACATAGGGACAACAGCGCCGTCTATGTGGTTGATCACAATGCAGATCGCCAAAGATTCTGAACGCTAAATTCATACCTGCCAACGAGAGTGTTATACTCATAGGAAAATTTGAGAAACTTAGAATGAAGGCGTTTGATGGAGTATCCTTGACAAACTAGTTTTTAAATTAGCAACTTGTGACGCAGATTAAAATCATCACAATTAACACAAGATGTGACAAATGCTACAAGGCAAGATATGTATACGCCATATGCAGGGCCCTTTGGTATATTGCTACTAAATAAGGAAAGTTTACATTATCAAAATTGAAATTATCCATTTTGTCGTAAAGGTGGCGTGAAAGGAGACCTTGTTCGTCTTTGTACAGGTATATATCCAAATTAAATGTACCACCAGGACCATCTGTTGTCTCCTTTAAAATCCAATGAAGGTGGATAGATTTTCTTCACCGCTTTAAGCAATATGGGGGTTATTTAACGGCAGTAGATCATCAATACACCGCTTGGTAAATGAAAAGGATCGAGCTTTAAAGATATTACTTTTAAGTAATTTCTGCATATAGTCGTATTCATATGAAAATAGGTATCTCCGAATTTCACATAGATGTTATTAATGAGAAATTCAAGTAATTCAATAAATAATGTAACATCCCTTGAGTGGTAACCTTTGTAAAGAGTAGAACTAAAGAATATTGCTTCTGACATTAATGTAACGGTGACCTGTTTTAGTAAATACCGAGACAATTAACGACGATATTCTTTCAATAAGATCATTGTGAGGAATCTTAGTATAGAGAGTAGAGAAATCCCATGTGGATACGTCTTTGTACGGTATATGCATATGAGCATCAAATTCTTCTGTAAGACGTTTGGAGTTAAGAATCCAGATGCAGTTGACACCTGATTTTTTGTTATGGCACAACAATACTTATTCCAAAATGACTTTACTTCTTGTAACGCTCTCATAAGTAGGGTTGACAAGAGTTTGGTGGTACAGCTTCTTGAACCCGCAATAAATCGAGCCTTGTATGGGGATTTATGCATTTTAGGAATCCAGTAAAGTTGTGGTATTTCTGTGTGACGGGGTAGGTATATCTAGGCGCCTTTCTTTAAGAAAGGTTTTGTGTTTGTTAAATAGTTTCTTCAGAGTACATGTAGTAGCAGAATACGTGGTGTCGTTGTAGATGCACATAACTCTTGAACAAGAATTTGATAATAATAATTCTTGCAAAGAAATATGACATTATTAGAAGTCTTGTCTGCTGCAGTGATGACAAATTTAGTATGAAGGTCAGCGAGTGGTTTCTTGCACAGTGGGATCCTTCAGAACCTGGTTAACTTTCGGTAGAGCATCAATGTCTAGACGGTGTATAGTTAAGCTAACCTTCTGTTTGACAATCTCAAGCCAATCGTTAAGTACCGAAGAATCCACTTTCTCCATTTTGACCATACTCAAGAATATTGTTTGCATAAATGCAAGTCTGCCTATTGAGACAAGTTTCTATAAGCCTTGCTTTAGGAATAAAACCGCCAGTACATTTCCTATATATTCATACAAATTTTGCATTATAAACTCTGTCAAAAAAGAAACGCGACCCCTGTCCTCGGATATCAAAAATTCGTTCGAATAAAACTAGAGGCGCATCTGGTTTTCTGATGAATCCCGTTTTCTTTTGACACGTCATGACGGAAGACAGCGTGTGTATAGGAGACATCATGAACGCTTTGCGCCCATCTGCGTCCGGCAGGTGGACAGATTTGGCGGAGGCAGTGTTATGGTTTGGGAGCCATCTCGTACAACCAGAAATCAGACTTGGTGATCGTTCCAGGGAACCTGACAGCCCAACGTTACATCAACCACGTGTTACAGCCTCACCTTCTCCCGATTATTGACCGACAGACACAGCTTTTTCAACAGGACAACGCCAGGCCTCATACTGCACGTGCAACAAGGAACTTTCTGCAGGATTCCAACGTCAATGTCTTGCCGTGGCCCTCTAAATCACCAGACCTCAACCCTATTGAACACCTGTGGGATACTCCGGATCGACACGTGCGTCAACGTCAGCAACCGCCACAGACGCTTCAACAGCTCGCCGTTGCGTTACAGGGGGAGTGGAGGGCCCATTCCCCAGGAGAGAATCCGGCGTCTTATCCGTTCTTGTCCAAGGAGATGCCGTGCAGTGATTGCAGCTCGTGGTGGTCATACGAGATACTGAGGAAGACGCCCCCTGGTGAGCAACTGGTGTCTGTGAGATGACTTTTGAAAAGACAGTTTTAAACATGACCATCTTGATTATTATTCTGCCAAATTTCTGACTTTTGTCTTCAATAAGAAAAAAGTTGTGCCGTCCTAAAACTAAATATTAAAATCTCTAAAATACGGGGGTTGCGTTTCTTTCTTGACAGAGTTTATTACGATTTCAGTTGTGTATTTATTGATTATTGATACATGTATATGTACTATAAAACCCCTTTCTCAATGCTGTCACGTCACAGGCTATATAAAAGTAAGGTAAACTGTTCTGAACTGGCAGTATACAACATAAAATTATTTCCAATGCAACGAGGAAATCATCATCATAAAAAAAAACACAATTTTGTACGTTTTCTTTTTCACAGTAGCACCATGCACCGCCCGCCTGTTTTTGAAGCAGCTGGCATCAGAAGAGAAGGAAAATGGTATGTTCATTATCGGCCTACTAAAATAGCATTCAGCATTTGTTTCACCGTATTTTTTTTGTCATGCTCAATAATGTGATTATAATAATTTGTATTTTTGATGGTCTTAATATTTCTAGAGCCATTTTAAAATTAATGTTCAATAGACTGCCATACATCTTAATAATTTTTCTAAATCTATTTTCTCTATTTCAGAATACCTTATTCTATTCGACGAGGACGGCGAGACAACTAGAATGTCAAAACCAAAGTTTTCTGTGCCAGTCCCTCGGAGATTAAAATCTCCTCTGTCTGCCACCTGCTTCACGGCGGGCGGAAGTATCTGGTGGAGATCCTGGCAATTGGAGGTAAATATATCATTCTTATACATAAGTAAAAATGACATTCTCTTTATGTCAGTTTATTACCACAAACATTCTCCATATTTTATAAAAATAATAACCTGGGCCAAATCGTCTCTTTTTCAATGTGTAGCACCAGAAGATTTGGAAATAACATATCAGGCCTGGCCCCAAACCCACAGGGACCAGGCCATTACAAAGTCCCTGGAGTCCCATGGGGATCTCCATTTGGCCTGAAAGTAAGGTATCAAAAGCTCTGTTCAAGATTTGTTTAAGTTGTTCTTTATAAACACCCTTGTTTCTTTCTGTTAGTAGGACTCTTTGCTGCTGTTGATGGTTGCTTTATGTTTGGTTAGAACGTTTTTGAATAAAGCTATTCAGGTTGGTCGATTTATGTGTATTCACTTGTGTGTTCTGAACCCAAGTATCGCCTTACCACTCTCAATCACGGATTAAAATATTGTTTACTACAAACGCTCACTAAATGTGTCATGCAGATTGTATAAAATGAAGGTAATACTATGCAATACACAGGATTATAAATTTCAAAAGTGTTCTCTAGATGGTTAAATGTTATTACAATGCAATGCAAATAATAGCAAATAATACTTGCAGTAACCTTTAAATTTATTTGGTTATTAATTTGCTTTTTTTTTACAGTTGATGGAAGAAACTGATTTTTTCTGCTTTGGGGGAAGAGTGGGATTTAGGTTTCATAAATGTATCAGTAGAGGGGAATAGTGGTGAGGGGATTAGTGATGACATTTTGGAAGGGGTTGGTGTAGTTGGGGAGTGGTGAGGGGGTGCTAGAGGGGGGGTAGTGGTCAAGTATTAGGTGGGGGGGTGGTCTGAATGTGGCAACTGGGGGGGGGGGGGGTGAGTGAAGGTGTAGCAGGGGAATCTAGTGTAGGCGGTAGTGAGGAAAAACAGGGAAGGGAGTAGTTCGGGGGAATGGGAAAGGAAAAAGAAAGATTGCGCATGAGGTGGAAAGCGGGAGTAAAGCAAAGGTAAGGTTCAGTTTTAGGTGCTTGTAAACAAAAAGGCTGTAGTAATATTATCTGGAAATGGTCTTTGTATTATTCCCATATAATATGTCTGTAAATGTGTAGTGAAACATGTCATGGTAAATGTAATCTCACACTAATCATATCAGTAAAAGCAGTCCTGCTGTATACAGAAATAGTCAACACCTGTATCAAGAATATCAAAGCATGCTGTTGTGAAATGCAAGTCCATTTTTACTAATTGCATGAAGTATGTAACTTATTAACTTATAGTAATCATGTCATATTTTATTCTGTTTTAGATGGTTTTATTGAGGAATGGGGATTCTGGGAGGGGTGACAGGGCAGAGGGCCACAGAGTCCCATACTTTGTGGACCTGACATCGAACAACGACCTGGTAAGAACTGTACATCTTACACATTTATACAATTTTAGGAAATAAATCTGCACTTCTGTGATTGTAAAACGCACAGACAATTTCACATAGCACTAAGAATAGGCTTCCAGGTGATAAACTGAAATGGAATGAGTATGTATATTCAGGATGTTAATTACATAAATATTAGTGTAACATTATTGTTCATGATTAGGGCAATACTGGAATAGAATATATTTGCCATGCCCCCAAATGAGGTCGTTTCACAAAAATAGTTTATCATGCGCCTAGGTATCATGTAGACCTTTTTAAAAACAAGAATCATTTTCAAACAATCAATTTTCATGCTAAATATTATACGCATTTACACAAATAAATTGACGAGCATAATGAGAAAAAGTCATCAAATATCTATAGCACTGAAACAAGAAGTTAGTTAACATTACTTCTATTTTTTATTATTATTCAGAAATCAGCGATGTGTGCGTGCCTGTGTTTTACTACAGGAGATGTCAGCCATGTGTTTTTTGTGTGTGTGTCTGTGTTCATTACAGGAGATGTGATAACATTTGTCTGCATGTCATAACATATGAGGTACTGCATGATCATCACACGTAGAGTCCACATTTTTGCCTGATTTATATCTTTCTTTCTGTTGACAGGTTGATGCTTTCAAGACTGGTCAGGTCGTTGTTCGACATGAATCTGCTGCTCAACAGAGGGATTGCTGTCAGCACTGCCGCGCGATCCCTCTGTTGCCGGACCAGGTTCGAGAGATTGTTCGGCAGGAACTGGTTTCCTACAAAGAAAAAATACATCGGAGGTTTGAGGGCATGCTGAAGAAACAGCTGGCTGAAATACTGCCAGGGTTGCTGGAGAGACAGGGAGAAGGCAGAGTCCTTGCCTCCCCACCTGCCTCCTCCTCAGCTGCCACCCCACCCCTCCAGAGATGTCATCTACTGTTGGGGTGGGTGTTGCTAAGCAGCATCTAAGGTTTGCTGCGCACAAGGATGATTGCCATTTTACGCATGACTTGTGCGTCATCCCGGATAGTGTGGTGGCAATGGTTGAGGAAATATCCGCAGGAAATCTACAGATTTTTGCCTCGACCTTGACCATGGCACTATTCCAGAGGGAGGAGCTGTCTGGTAGGGCTGTTGACGGCTCAAAGCAAGGGAAGGCAGCTTTGAGCCCTCGACGCCTGAGTGTCATCAAACAAAAGGTGTTTGATGTGCACTCAGTGCCCCCGTCACAAAGAAAGGAGAAGTGGCACAAATGTAAAACTGCCATTAACTGCAAACTGAGGAACCTCCTTAGAAAATCCTAGTTTGCAGTTAATGCAGTTTTGCATTTTCTGCCACTTTTTCTGTTTTTGTGTGGTGAGAATCAGAATTATCTGCCAAGCAGCTCTTTTTTCCCAATTCCAATGTCATTTTGGTTTCTTCTTAAGCTGCTGGAGTTTACCACATAAAAATGTAGTAGATTCTATAAAAAAAAATAAGATATGATATATTTCAATTCCCTCCAATAAGTTGGTTCCCTCCATAAGTTATTTTCCTCCATGAAATTGGTTTCCTATCGGTCAAGGTGTTGCTGAAAAAATGCTGTCTTGGCCAATTCTTGCCTTACAGTCTCTGTCCTCCGCCTTGTCCAAAAAAAAGGGGGGGGGGGGGGGGTAAATAATGTTATTGTTTAATTTATTATTATATAAGATTATGTATATAACTGAAATTTTTATTTACACATAGTATTTATAATAGTGCAATAAAATATTTATAACTAATGGTAAAATATTTACATTTAAAAATAACTTGTTCTATATAACATACTTACTTGGAAATTAGTGTATATATAAAATTGTTTAACTTTTCATTTTGTTGTTTTAAATAAATTATACAAGATTGAGTGAACTTTACTGTGTTTCTTCAGGTTATGGCCCAATCAACATTAATATGCATGTAGTTCAACATCTATTTCTGTACTTTTTGGGGTTGAAATACAGTGTAGAAATTAACATGAACTGACCTAAGACGTGTTCTTTATTTAAATGTGGTTTTGTCTTTTAGTGTTTTCATATCAGTATCTTCAAATTCCAATGAATGCATATCTTACTGCGGCTGCGCCCAACATCTGTGATTGCAAGTTAATTCCTACACCTTCTCCATTGCCTCCAGAGTGCTCTTAACAGTCTATGCTGGAATTTGGCTATTTATCTTGTCCTGCCTTTCAAAGCGCTAAGCCTGTTATAACTTGGTGAACCTGGAAGGAAAATCTAGCTCTGGGTTGAACATGTCTTTGGTACCTGGTTGGTAGATTTATTGCACAAGCATATGAAGGAGGGTCACTGATACATTTTTATACGGTTCCTTGTGCCAGTTTACACTATATGAAGTGTCTAGCGGCTTGGTGATAGTCAGCTGATGACATGAATTAGAACATCCCTTCAGGCCAGGTTTCCTATCACCATAATGTTTTATAACTTAGTGTAAAGAATATTGACAGGTGGAACATAACAGCCCAGAAGTTAATGCAGTGAAGAAAATCCAAAAGTTCATTGTGAACAAACAAACAGCTGAACGTGAAAGAATACTTTTTCAACCAACAATTTATTCCAAGCAACAAGTTATGATTCACTGTACAAACTACATAAATGTTCCACTTGGTAGTCCATGCATGTTAAAAATGCAGCTGTCCTATTAATAATTTATAAACATGAATTTATGTAACATTATTGACAACTTGTGTTGCTTAGAGTAAAAACTATTCCCTCGCACCCAAAAACCGAAAGTGTCTCTTTCTGGAAAAAGCGTAGGGATTACAAATATATTTCCACAATTACATATAAATCAGATTTATGATGAAAAGTCTTCTCAGTTAATGTTCATACCCTGTGTGCTGCATTGTCTGAAAAGAGGTAAAATGTAAAAAAAAAAATGTGAAATTTACTGGATCAAAGTTTTGTGTTGACCTTTAAAGGAAATATATACAGAATACATGTGGTGATTGCATCAACTTTGCTGCAGATGCAATTTATCAAACAGATAGTTGATAAAACAAGTAGTTTGAAAAACCTCTACCACCTCAGAATTTAGAGTATACTTATGCCAATAAAGTTTCCCGAAGATGTAGTGAAAACTTCATAAAACCTGATCTTGAGACTAGACACAACCTTATGATTTTGAACACAAAACATTAACATAAAGTTGCCTACATTAATTCAGTTTCACGAATATGAAGTAATAAATATAACAACTAAATTTGAATGAATCCAGAACCATCCGCAGTACTGCAGTCATATTATTGGTTTGAACATTACACTGCCTTAAGCCAAGTTCATATGTTGCCCTTTGTACTATTGCCTTCTTTCTGAAAAGATACAAAGATACTGACATATGAATAAGATATGCATAAAGACAATCTGAGATATGTCTGGTTGACAGAGAAAATATTGTCCCCAATCAATAACCAGATGCAGCTCCATTACGTTCTATGACCCGAGGAATAACTTTTCGTAAATGATCTATAAACCTTCTGCAGAGCTGTGGCGTAATACTGCGCCAATAGTCTACAGTACCGTCTATAAGCTGATCCTTTGTCCGCGGCTTGTGTTTCTTTGCCAGGTTTGCCTTCCACATTGCCCATACCATCTCTATGGGGTTGAGATCTGGAGATTATACAAATACGAAATGTACACGTAACCATTTAGAATCACCAGTATCCTCTAAAATTAACTAGTAATATGGAAAATAATAAATAGTAAATAATAATATGGAAAACTTTACTGCATAGTTTTTATGAGACGGTTTATATATAATTGCCCAGTCACAATAAAAATTTATAAATTTCCATCTTTACCTGGTTTACTTCTTACACCACCCAAGTTTGCGGACATGCATACGAATGCATTCCGAGCTGACCTATATCCGGAAAACATCCAGCATCCTCTGCTGAAGCTCTGCCATGGTTATGTCCCGATTGCATCGGATCCAGTGGTCGAGAGAATCACCATGAGCCGCCTTCAACTTGGATGACCTCCCAGATCTGTGCCCATTTGCTAAGCTATGAGATGTTCTGTAAAAAAAATGTCAGTTCATTGAGCACATGAAATGAACTAGTACACCTGCGACAAATTGTCAGGCTTCTTAAAATAATGTTTGAAAATGTACATATACTTTGACAATAGCACAATCTCTAATGTATTTCATTTTATTCATGTTTTACACCATACTCCAGAATATTTCACTTATAAGTCGGCGACCAGCGTTACAGTTGGGGGAAACCCATAACTATATGCATGTTCACGTATATCCGGAGAGAAAGTCAATGTGAGTTGGACATGAACTCAGAGCGACCACATTGGTGAGAGGAACCTGGGTTATTTAGTTGCGCTGCACTCATGTGTTAACCACCGCAGCCCCAATTATTTTCACCTTAGCTATGTCTGATATTGTGTATTTATGACGCATGTAGAGATAGTAATCTGAAGGATTATGAAGCATTAAAGTGATAAGAAAAAATTGTAGTCCTAAATATTTCACCAGTATTCTGGGATCACAGTTTAGGGGTTCTGTTTTTTTTTTAGTCGCACAGTGTGTTTAATATTTTTTAGGTGCTCCTGGAATTTTTTTGTCAGAGACCTTGTTTAACACGACCATTTGATATTTTTGTTGTTGTTGCTGTCAGTGTGATAGTTTGAAAGTGAGTGTGGAATATAAAATGCAACCATTTCACCAGTGCAACTGTTATTCACGCCAGACGCCTAATATTCGTGTACGTCTTATGTGTGTATTTCAAATAAATATGTACCTAAATTATTTGGAAAAAAAACCCTGAAAACTTCACTACATGTACGTCATGACACATCGACAGTTTCGGCCAGGAGATCGGGGGGTTGCGACCTCTGACAGCGCCGGCAGATGCCATCGCTCTGAACATCGCTCGGTAGGTCTGCTAGTGAAGCATTCAAGCAGGAAGCCGACTGGAATCGAGCTGAGCGATTATCGTGCGTTTCATCTGCTTTAAACTTCAGGTGTTTCAACAGGACTATTTCAATTTTCCGCATGGTATAGGAAATCTCCACGGATTGGCTGGTTGCAGAGGTGGGTAAGCAAATTATACTGTGGTATAAAGACTTCATTAGCGTGGAGAATGTTTCCACCACAGAAAGTATTTGGCCATTTATTCTTCACATAATTATTTAATCGTTACACTTGTTAGTTTTACATCTGGAATTACATTGATGGACGCATTGACTAAGCCAATGTTTTTTTTAAGACATATTTACCAACATCATGTGTGTGAGGCATAGCAATTTCGTTCACAGATGAACCAACAACTTCTACATGTACATGTATGCCTCAATCTCGCGAACAAAAACACCCGACTGCATGAGGCGCCGCATGAAACAACATAATCATTTACGTGAACACTTCTTTTTGTGTGTGTCAGTGCGTGTGTGGAGGTGACGAAGTCTAAAACATTAAACTTCGGTCAGGCTTACCCGTACCGTTTGCCAAACAGGCATATGGCCTTCAATGATGGGAGAGGTCGCACACCTCGCTGCTTCAGTTCGTCTCTAATCTTTGTCGTCTCTAATCTTTGTCGCCATGTTGCCTGTTTTCTTCTGCCGGAATACGGTACAACCTGTCAGTAGTCCTGCGGAAAACTAACCACACGGCTATTACACGCGTGTGGAACGCGCACCGTTAAATCTGTTGTGTGGTGAATATGCTATGTTTAAGAGCAAACCACACGCGTGTGATACCCGTGTGGAATGCATTCCAACTGCGGACATAATGCGTGTGGTATGGTGGTCACTTCTTTGTTGTACTGTATATGGGCCTAATCATTTCTTGGTAATTGCCAAAACTGTAAAATAACAATGTAGTAATTCGCAGTGTGTCAAATTAACGTAGGCCTTATGGCCATTACCTAGGTAATGGACTTCTGTTATAAGTGAAAGACGGCGGTGCAATGAATTAACGGCTTGTATGCGAAGTCGTAACATAGCACGCAACCGTGTTAGTTATGACCCACTTCAGGATTAAGCTCGGATCTTCCGACTAGAACGCAGACGCTTTACCAACTAGATGTGAACCTGTGTTAAATGCTACCTCCCTTGCTCCAACACTAGTCGTCAGAGTCTTCACCTGCTACCGCAAATCGAGGAAATTTGGCGGAAAGTCAAACAGGTAAGAAAATTGTTAATTACCATGCATAATCTCGTTCGTGTTAATAGTGGTTAATCGACTATGTTTGAAGTGTCCTTTTTGTGAATGAATAAACGATCATGGCTTAACGCCACATCGGCAATATATCAGCCAAGTAGTGGCGAGAACAACGTGAAAACGCGAGGTGCTTGAAGTTTTCAATATGGTAATGAGAATATTTAAAACGAAACAAAAAAGTTCGGACATGTTTAAAATTATATAACAAAAAACCAAAAGTCAAAACTCGAAAACCAGCATATGTTAAAAATAGTATATCTAGAAATCTATATAACTTTATATCTATAAATGCTTCTTAGAATAAAATTAGAGTAAAACTTATTTTATGATATAGGCCAATGGCCTTCAAATTTGGTGGCAACATCGCCAGCGATGCTGTCAAATAAATCATATACAGTTGACTGTGTAGAATTTTTGCCGAACATGGGCAAAGTTCTAGCAGTCAACCAAGATTTGTGTGATGCCAGATTGTGCATCACATCCAACACACTCAGGAGCACCACTCCCATTTGGGATGAAATTATGTGTCAGACAAGAATGGCCGATACGACACCTTGTTAAAACTACTTGGTCTCTACGAGACTTTTCGCAAGTATAATTATTGTAGCCAATGGCAACATGAGTAACATGCAGTTTATTACAGATCTGCAAATCACATTCACCCTGTCAAAGGCGACGAATATATTTAAGAATATTGGACTTCATGTCAGTAGGCCTATAAGGCACATAACATGAGATACATGTTTATATAGGGCATCTTTCGCATCCCTGTCTACGACTGAGTTTCCATGAATACTAATATGACTTGGTATCCAACAGAATATAATATCTTTACCTACCTTAATTAGTTTTCTATGTTTGGCTAATATCTCCAGAATTAATGGATTTTTAAAATTTATCATTTTCAATTGCCAAAAGGCAAGACAGCGAATCACTGCACATCATTGCCCTCTGTGCGAAACATATGATAAGGCCAAGAGTGTGGCCCTGGCCTCTTTTGAGCAGAAAAGATAGAAGATGAAGGCGGAAGGCGTAAAGAAGTGACCGCTGTTCTAAGACAACGGCAACTCTATCCCTATCCTTCGACCTGTCCGTGTATATAAATTTATACATGCCTCCACATACAAACTCTTTGCTGGCGAGGTTCTAAAATATAAGCCTGGGGTCAAGTCCGACATTCATATACCATTCGTTGTCCGTAAAAGGCGTTCCAAGTTTCTCCCAAAGACAAAGGTATGTAAGAAATTATACAAATAAGAAATAAAGCCGGTAACACACAAGAGAGAAGCGGTCATCAATTTTCAATGATGACAATGGGCAGAAAATGAATATTCCAGGCATAAATTCCATATCCATAAGTTCAAATTCGTAGTCCGAGAATGAGTTCCAGGTCAAATAACAGCTAAACAAGTATCTCAGTCGCGCTATAATTGCAACTGTTCATAAAGGCATCATGCTGATGATGTAATGACCACGGCTACCTTTACGGCCCCTAGTCCCAGGTTGAGCGGTATTAGATACAGTTTGAAAATGGCGAGAGTCACAGACCCTCACCGGTCAGTTTGTGATTCAAAAGTAACGGACGATTACGCCTTTCCCGTTAATATGTAAAGATCTCATGCTACAAGAGGCGCCATCTATGATGTTACACGTGACATACAAGAGAGACGTTACACCAGCGCCATCTATGTTGTTAAATATCATGTACGCCATAGATATGTACACAGGGACAACAGCGCCGTCTATGTGGTTGATCACAATGCAGATCGCCAAAGATTCTGAACGCTAAATTCATACCTGCCAACGAGTGTTATACTCATAGTAAAATTTGAGAAACTTAGAACGAAGGCGTTTGATGGAGTATCCTTGACAAACTAGTTTTTGAATTAGCAACTTGTGACGCAGATTAAAATCATCACAATTAACACAAGATCTGACAAATGCTACAAGGCCAGATATGTATACACCATATGCAGGACCCGTTGGTATATTGCTGTCCAGATAAGGATAATTTACAATATCAAAATTGAAATTATCCCTTTTGTCGTAAATGCGGCGTGAAAGGAGACCTTGTTCGTCTTTGTACAAATATAGATCCGAAATCAGATGAACCATCAGGACTATTTGTTGTCTCCTTTAAATCCAATGAAGGTGGATAGATTTCCTTCACCGCTTCAGCAATATAGAGGTTATTTAACGCCAGTAGATCATCAATACACCGCTTGGTAAATGAAAAGGATCGAGCTTTAAAGATATTACTTTTAAGTAATTTCTGCATATAGTCGTCTTCATATGAAAACAGGTATGGCTCTGCCAAAAGAGGCGCACAATTGGTACCCATTGGAATATCTATGCACTGTTGGTAAATGGAATCTCCGAATTCCACACAGATGTTATTAATGAGAAATTCAAGTATTTCAATAAATAACGTAACATCCCATGAGTGGTAACCTTTATAAAGAATAGAACTAAAGAAAACCTTATTGCTTCTGACGTTAATGTAACGGTGACCTGTTTTAGTAAACACCGAGACAATTAACGACGATATTCTTTCAATAAGATCATTTTGAGGAATCTTAGTATAGAGAGTAGAGGAATCCCATGTGGATACGTCTTTGTACGGTGTATGCATATGAGCATCAAGTTCTTCTGTAAGACGTTTGGAGTTGTTAAGAATCCACAAGCAGTTGATACCTGAATTTTTTCTTATGGCACAACAGTCATTAAAAAATGACTTTAATTCTTGTAACGCTCTCGTAAGTAGGGTTGACAAGAGTTTGGTGGTACAGCTTCTTGAACCCGCAATAAATCGAGCTTTGTATGGGGATTTATGCATTTTAGAAATCCAGTATAGTTGTGGTATTTCTGTATGACGGGTAGGTATATTTATGCGCCTTTCTTTAAGGAAGGTTTTGCGTTGATTAAATAGTTCCTCCAGAGTGCATGTAGTAGCAGAATAGGCCTACGTGGGTGTTGTTGTAGATGCACATAACACTTGAACAAGAATTTGATAATAATAATTCCTGCAAATAAAGGTGACATTATTAGGAGCCTTGTCCGCTACAGTGATGGCAAATTTATAATGAAGGTCAGCGAGTGTTTCTTGCACAGTGGGATCCTTCAGAACCTGTTTAACTTTCGGTAGAGCATCAATGTCTAGATGGTGTATAGTTAAGCTAACCTTCTTTTTCACAATCTCAAGCCAATCGTAAAGTACCGAAGAATCCACTTTCTCCCGTTTTGACCAGTTTTTACTCCTCAAGTGCAGAGATGATATTTTTTTTTGTTTGATCGAATGTTGACATTTTTCTCTTCTCTACACTTAGGACCCCTCTCAAAGAGATTCCTTAGATCATGATTCTTAATAATATTAAGGTCACCTGTCAGGACATGTTTGCATTTGTCGTAGGTAAAAACTGAGGATTCACAATCACAGTTATAGCCGCTAGAAGTATATGTAGCCAAATCGAACTCCTTGAAGGCCTGGGAATAATTGAAAATTTTGGAAACGATAGGCTTTGTATACTCATAGGATATGCACGGTGGCTCTTGGATATTAAAATAATTAGGCACAGCACTATGATGCGTGGTAGGTTAATTAGATCAAGGCCTCTGTTTAAATACTTCAGAAAGAGTCGATCGTGTCGAGTTTCAATTGTAGTTACAGGGCGATACAATCGAAAATACGATATGTACACAGACGTACACGGTGAGGTTGAACATTAAAATTGTGTATGTTATTGGATACGCCTTGAACTACCTGTTTTAGCAAGTTCAATGGCAGTGCATATAATACTGTGCGTAGTGCATGCGTGCTATTGGTGTCATACGACAATCCTACTATATAGCTAACTGAATCATGTTTCTGTTGAACTTCCTCCTACCATGACTGCAAGGTCTGCGTTTATGGTATTTGAATAAATTTGTTATGATGGAGTCATGTGGTTGGCTAGATGTTACATTGCCGATTCCCACAACGTTATCATTCAACCCATATGGGAAGATTGAACCAATCTCTAGCATTCAGCAAAGCTCACGGTCACGGATTTTACGTTCAAATTCGACATCTGCCTCATTTGTTGATAGATAAGCCGATTATATTATTTGAACGCTGAAATGATCCCAGTCATAATCGGAGGCAGAGAAATGCTTCCATATTAGCAATTGTTTCTTGCGCACGGACTTGCGGTGCCCGTTCACCCGTAGATGTAGTTTGTGGGTGGTCTTCCCAACATACTGCTGACCCCACTTCTTCAATGTTACTAAGTAAATACAGTTGGACGCAATACAACTTAAGTGAACGTAGGAATTAACAGAATAACATTTACCGGTCAAACATGGAAATAAAAGTGGCGGATGTATCAAATGATAGACATGTAAGACAATTGGTATGTCCACATTTGGAAATAGTTAAATGTTTCCTTTGGGAATTCAGTGTCAAACAATCGTTCAGTTGTGTGGAACACGGTTTGGTGGAAATACCATGCTTAATGTTCTCAAATATATCCGGTATTTTGATGGAAATGGGTCTTAGTGCAAACGAATCATTTATTGACTCGCCCTGGGAACATGCACCACTAATCCCAGCGTTAGTCCTATACATATTGTTGTAGTTCATAGTTATTGGTATAATTGTGCAGAGGCCTCGCCTCGGGGTCAAAAACCACCAGCAGAATCGGGGCATCCACAGGTTATAAAAGCACCAAGGTTGAGCCTCAAACCTTGATGATGGACCGGATCCAACATTTTAATATACGACTTCCTTGCGGAAACGTAAATGATGGACCCATAGTCACATTTAGACCTCACCAGAGAACGACATAGGTTTAATAAAATAGATCGGGCAGCACCCCAATCGGTTATATCGAGAGCCTTTGTACATTTATCTTTGAGCATTTTTATATGGTGTATACCCGATAATTTATTATCAAATATTATACCCAATAATATAGTTTAACCAACAATTTTAATCTGTTTACCACAAAATTTTAGATCATGGTCAAGGTGAAATTTAGACGTTGAATATCTAAAACCGTTCTCAGTTGCCCATTTATCGATTTTATTGAGACAAAGCTGCAACATACGTTTAATATTATTCATAATTTTTAGCTCGGCAGCATATAAGGAAGTCATCAAAATATAAAGAACCCTGTGTGCTGGATGGTAAGGTTTTTGCTAGGCTATTTATTTTTATGCTAAACAGAATTTTTGGATAAAATGCTGCCCTGGGGTACACCCATTTCCTGCTCATAAAGAGTCAGAAAGAGTGGACCCAACCCGTACCTTAAACTGAAGATGACATAAAAATTGAACATTCGTAATGGACCTTTAAGGTCCATATCAGCGAGGTCTTTAATACCATATTTTCCATAAATACCATGTGATGTCGTAGACCTTTTCAAAGTCAAAAAATATGGACACCACATGTTCGTTATTGATGAGGCCATCGCGAACGAAGGTTTCGAATCGAACAAGGTGATACATTCTAGATCTACCTTGCCGAAAACCACATTGAATATTAGATAAAAGCTTGATGGTTTCAAGAAACCAAACAAGTCTATCATTAATCATCCGTTCCATAATCTTACAGGGGCAGCTGGTAAGAGCTATGGGACGGTAGTTAGACGGATCACTGTGATCCTTACTCGGTTTGGTAACCGGAATAACACACGCCTCCCTCCATGAGAGTGGAAGTCACCAATTATCCAAATATTAAGCAAGTCCAAGAGAGTCTCAAATGGCTCAGGTGGTAAATGGTTCAGAGACATAAACTACCGGGCAAAAGAAACGTATAACTTTTAAATGCAGTTTTTTCTATGGAGAAATAAGCTGAATAAGTTTGAACGTTGTTCGAATACGTTTGCGCATAAGCACCCTGTGTACACGTCACTTTTTAACGAGATTCATTGAAATTGGTGTAAGACATCATGAAAAATCGGAAAACAGAGTTTCGGGCCCTGTTGAAAATTCTCGATAATGACCGCCGTATAAATACCGATGTAGCACATGTTAAGGGTGCAATACCATAAAAAAAACATCTAAGAGATGCCGAGACTCACACAAGCAGAACGTGATAGAGCCACTGGTATGGCCGACATGGGGGCCAGCCAACATCACATTGCCAGAACATTCAATTGCAGTCAAGCCACCATCAGCAGACTGTTGGGTCGTTACCGCCTAACAGGCAAGACACAAGATCGTCCAAGATCGGGCAGGCCAAGTGTTACAACGCCTGGCGAAGACCGGTACATCCGCACAATCCACCTGCGTAACCGGTTTGTGACGGCGACGTCAACGGCGGAAACGGCACTGGGACACCCCATCAGCAAACGCACAGTCTTATGACGACTCCGCGTGAGTGGTATCAGAGCCTATCGCCCCTTCCGTGGAATGGCATTGACTCCTCTACACCGTCAAAACAGGCTGCGTTGGGCAAGAGTTGTACGTCGATGGCAGCGACGAGACTGGGAAAGGGTGCTGTTCACTGATGAAAGCCGATATAACCTCTTCAGAAATGATGGTCGAATTCGTGTGTATCGACGCAGGGGAGAGCGATTGGCACAGAACTGCATTCAGAATGTCCACCCTTTTGGTGCTGGTGGGGTACTTGTATGGGGCGGAATTTGTGGACAGGTGAGAACGAGATTGGTCATCATCCAGGGAAATCTGACTGGCCAAAGATACCGAGATGAAATATTGGAACCTGTTGTGGTGCCATTCGTGCATCAACAGCAAAGGGGTATCCTTTTGCAGCAGGACAATGCACGACCTCATACCGCCAGAGTTGTACTAAATTATCTGGACACCGTTGATGTCAGCGTACTGCCTTGGCCAGCACGATCGCCAGACATGAATCCCTTAGAGCATCTGTGGGATCATCTTGATCGACGTCTGAGACAACACATCTCTCCCCCACAAAACAGGAAACAGCTCGAACAGGCTTTATTTGAAGACTGGGACAGAATTCCTGATGACGTCATCCAGCGGCTGACGACTTCCATGAGGAGACGTATTTTGGCTTTAATTGATGCAATGGGTGCTCACACACGCTACTAACGATCTGACTTCTGACATGATAGGACATTAGGTACACCTTTTTTAAGGGATTCCCTTTACTTGCATTTGTGTAATTTTTCAGATTTACCCCATGCCTTCTTTACTAGGACTGACAGCAGGTGTAATATCCATATGGCTTTGAATTTTTGAACAGAACTTGGAAAATGGTTTATTGCAATATAATGCTTATCATGTTGATACTGTCTGGGTCATTGAAATAACACAGTTCATCTTTCAATAAAAAATCTTGCATTGTTTTGCATTTATATTGTTACTGCCCCATAAGGGATTATGAGCGTTAAAATCACCCATAATTATAAAAGGGGATGGGAGTTGTTCTTTCAAGTTATGTAATTCAGAGACTGACAGAATGAGGAGGAATATATACGGAACATAAAGTAACTGTTTCCGACAAAGAAACACGAGCGGCCACAGCCTGAAGCTGAGTAACGAGACCAACAGGGCTGTGAAGTACATAGTTATTTACAAAAATAGAGTAGCCGCCACAAGCTCGCTCTGTTTTCTGATAGCTCAATGGATACGACCTCCCTTGATGGATTGAGAGATGGTGTATCAGACATGTCAACTGATACTTCCGAATCCTGGTTTGGAAGATCTGTTGGCTCCGCTGGTGCATATTCGTGTTCTTCGAAAATATCCCTCTTGATTGGAAATATTCCGGTTCTCCTGAAACCGTGAGCTGCAGTTTCAGTATTAACAGCCCTCATGTACGCCTTGCCAAATAGCTCTGCGAACGGGGAAGTGGACAAAACACGGCCTGGGTGGTTATGCAGCCATTTCTCAAGCTCCTAGTCTAGTATGTGGACAAAGGCTTCATAACTCACATCCAGTGGTTTAAGCTTGTGCGAACAGTGTGACGGTACATCATGCTCTGTTGCCACATCAATTACCTCTCTTGTGTGCGTCGCTTGACCGTCAAGGATGATCAAGGCAGGGTTTTGCTTAGATGCACCAGAAGCTTTGATAAAATGACGAAAGGATATCAAGTTGCATCAAACCCCTTTTGTGGCAGGCAGCAATGGATGCAGGCGGAGCCCCGGCCATCATCTGTGGTTTCATTCGCATTCGAGGAAACACAAAGACCGGGGGGGGGGGGGGGGATGAAAGCGCCTGTCACGCTCATACAGATCTCGACAATAACCAGTTGTTCTCGTTCAGCCGATACCAGACTTCCTACCTGCCGCCTCCCCTTCTTTGCCAAGATCCTTGATGGTTAACCTTGTACTGTTGTTATCCCCGTTTCGTCAACGTTGTAGATATTGTTGGGTAAGTACCAGTATTTCTCGAATAATTTTTCAAGCAAGTCGAAGAACTTCCCAACGTTGACCTTGTTGAAACATCTGGCTCGTGCTGCAGAAGTGGATTCTGGCTGACGAAGAGATAATTCAGGATGGCGTGTCAGGAAGTCATATAGCCAATCCCGGACAGCTTTCTGTGCTTCCTGATTGAAAGGATTTGGAAGGTTGTTTCTGACCGCTATCTGATAATCTAAGCTTCTCACACTGGCAGTAGTAAGCCCAAACATCCTCTCATGCATACATGTGATGTACTCCACCAGCTCTTTTCCCAGCTGTGCGGGAAAAGTGGCCTATTGATATGAAAAGGTAACAAAAATTTAATTTATTTATTTATTTATCCATTTACTTATTCATCTATCTATTTATTTATCTTTTTTTGCACGTAAGAATAAAAAAATTAATACTTCAAAAAGTTTTAACCCCCCCCCCCCCAAAAAAAAATTCTTAGATGCCATTTTCCGTTTAAATAAACCCCGTGATATGGTACCTTAAACAGCATTTAGTGATAACACAATGTTGCTATAATCAATGAGATTAAGAGTCTGAGAATGTTTATATACCGGACACATTATTGTTCCTGATTAAAACAAAAAAGGAACAACGTTTTTAATTATATTTAGTACAAAGAAAAAACAGACCTATTTACCTTCCATCTTCCAAGCACTTTTGAAGATTCAGTAGGATATTGATTCTGGTTCTTTGACCGTCTGATTACCGTTCTTTTGGGAACTCAGTACAGTATGCTGGCCTTATTAAGCCCCAGTCCGTCTTTTATGGCTTCTATGGCGTTGGGCTTGGAAGATTCCACCCATTTCTGTCGGTCTGTTTTCCTGGAATATAGATCTCCAAATAAACTGAAACCAGAATATATTATTCTATTGATATGACAATTTGTTCAAAACTATTAATAGGCCTATTTGTCGGTACTTCACTTCATTATTTTATGTATTCAAATTTTAATATCGCTACCTATTAAAACGGTATGTGCGTGCGTATGTCTGTGCACATAACTTGTATCTACAAAAATTCATACATTTTGTAATTATTTTACATGACGTGATGAATACCGATGGGGTAATACGGACCAATGAGAGGGGCAAATGGACCAATCCATTTGTCCCACATCGACACAATCCGTTTTGCCCCGAAGGCTTATTTTTCACTGGCGCGCTTTGCTAGTAAAAGTAGGTCATACGTAGTTCGTCTGTTCTGAGCGGGCGACAATTTGATCGTACAGCCTGTATCTTGCGTATATCAGCAACTGCAAGATGCGCACTTCTCTGCATTGGTGGATAACACAAAGATTGTCTTACCTTAGATCAAACTGCATTAAATATCATGCATCCATGTCTGCTCCAAGCAGTTGGGTGAAATCGCTTGAATTTTGGCGTGCTGACTTCGAGTCTACTGCACCGAAAAAAAACAAAAAAAACAAAACAAACAAAAAACATAGAAGGCAACACCGGTAGCGCTTGCTGAGAGATACAAGTCCGTTTTGTCTCACTTTCCCCTACCAATATCCCACCTGGAAAAATCCACGAGACACTCATGGAAGGAACAGGTAAAAGGTTCCATCTCGCATGGAACTGAAGGGAAAACAAGCATCTGAAAGCTGGGGAATAAAGGGCTACATCAAACTGACTGGTTAACGAAGGAAGAATTAGAAGAACTAACTTCTGGGAATCGTTCAGAGGTGGTTGGTGTGTTGTTTCGTGACATATGCACTATGTACTGTACCCACAAATACACTGCCGGCAGACGACCAAAGTAAAAGAGAGGTGGAAGTACCCGAAAGGAAGTTTCGTCGGACGACAGCCAGTTACAACTAGTTTTTCGTGCCCAGTAATATACATGTATCAGGGGTTCTTTGGCTTTTAAAATAAATACAGTAGCTATGAACTGCATGTGTTGTTGTTTGCTAAGCGCTTAGAGCTTTCCACACAAGACAGCATTGCAAAAATGTGTGAAACGAACAAAAATCTGTGATGGTGACTTGACAGAACATTGCTGGGAGAGGTATAATGATCATGCTGTGGAAGCATGCTCAAAGTCTATAATTTGCGAAAAAGGTAAATTTAGATTTGATGTACCTGCCTGTGTGTAGCTCATAGGATATTGTCCCGATAACAACTTTACAAAATTGCCTGTAAAGTTAATTTGCCTGGGATGACTGTTTGCTTTTTGAAGGCCTATTCAAACCTGTAGGATGATTCATTTCAGACAATTGCTAACCTCCGGGGTAAAAAAAAATTCAGGTTGCCTTTCTACTTAGCATCAGTATCAGCAAGACAACATTTCAAACACTTAGCCCTATTTTGCCCTTAACATTTCCGGGCAACGTACAATACCACTTAATAATGCTTTATTTTCAATAATTAGGATTGTCTTTTAGCAGTCTGTGCCAACAAGGATCATTTCGAATTATGTTTTTAGTGGAACCTTTAGAAACCCCGGCGCTGCACTTCCAGTCGCAGGCCGTCATGCAGCTGTTTGACTGTTTTCGGTGACAGCATCTGCCTTTTCTCTGCAGCCAAGTCCTGGATTTTAGAACGGAAGGTCTTCAGGCTAAGGACAACTCCGTCTTCAATCCACTCTTGAATGAATGAATGAATGATTATGGCTTTACGCCACATCGGCAATATTTCAGCCATATCGTGGCGAGAACATGTTTAAAACCAGGAATCAGTATATGGTTTTCAAGACTGAAGTATGAACATACAAAACAAATGAAAAATAACAGACATGTTTAAAACTAGGTAAAACAATCAAAGCTCTTTAAAAACTTGAAAACCACAAATATGTATATATGAACTAGAAATATCTATGAAATAAAATGACATTATATCTTATGATATAATCCAATATGTTTTAAGTAATCAATGACAGTATCGCCAGCGACATTGTCAAATAAATCAAATATAGAGCTGACTGTGTAGAATCTTTGCCTAATATGAGCAAAGTCCACACAGTCAACGAGAATATGTTTCATGCCGTACTGGGCATTACAACCAACACACTCAGGAGCACTGCTCCCATCTAGGATAAAATTGTGTGTTAGACGAGAATGCCCAATACGGCACCTTGTTAGAACTACTTGGTCCCTACGAGACCTATTAAGAGTATAAGAATTATTGCCAATGACAGGATGAACAGCATGCAGTTTGTTGTGGATCTGCAAATCCCATTCATCCTGCCAAAGGCGACGAATATATTTAAGAATATGATATCTAAAATCAGTGTAACAAATTTTCATCTTCGATATGGGTTTATTAAGGGCAGCTTTCGCCTCCCTGTCCACGACTGTGTTTCCATGGATACCAATGTGACTTGGTATCCAACAGAATACAATATTTTTACCTCTTTTAATTAGATTTTTATGTACGGCTAATATGTCAAGGATGGAAGGATTTTTAAATTTATTATTCTGAATTGCCAAAAGGCAAGAGAGCGAGTCCGTGCAGATCACAGCCCTCTGGGCATGCCCAGCAGAAACATATGACAAAGCCAGAAGTATAGCTCTGGCCTCTGCAGAAAAGATTGAAGATGAGGATGGAAGACGAAGAGAAGTGGCCCGCTGTTCTAAGACAGCCGCAGCCGCAACCTTCTCCCCATCCTTCGACCCGTCAGTATATATAAATCTATAATCTGGATAATTAGCCTTTATCTCAGAAAAACTTTGCTGAATTATTAGAGGATTCGTATTTCTTTTGTTATGTTTACGTAGATCAAATATCAATTTAGGTTGTGGGAGAAGCCAAGGAGGGGACTCCGGAAAAGAAACCGGAGCTATATTCTCAAGCTCGATGCCAGCTCCCACAACGTGGTCCCGAACACGAAGACCGAACGAAGGGATCTTATTAGGACATTTGTTATATTTGTCTACATATAACGGGTTGAAAACACAGTCGTAGGCAGGGTTTGTTGGGTGTGCTTTAAGCTTTGTAGTATATTGAAGGCATAGTTTTATACGCCTGAGATGTAAAGAAGGCTCATTAGCTTCGACGTATAAACTTTCTACTGGTGAAGTTCTAAATGCACCAAGGCTGAGCCTCAAACCTTGGTGATGGACGGGATCCAACATTTTAAGATAGGATTTCCTTGCAGAACCATAAATGATGGACCCATAGTCCAATTTAGACCTCACCAGAGAACGATATAAATTAAGTAAAACTGATCGGTCAGCACCCCAATCGGTGCTAGACACCACCTTAATTATATCGAGAGCCTTTGTACATTTAGCTTTAAGCATTTTTATATGAGGTATAAAGGATAATTTTTTATCAAATATAACCCCTAAAAATTTATTTTCCCCAACAATCTTCACTGGTTCTCCACAAAATTTAAGCTCAGGGTCTAGATGAAGTTTCCGTTTATTACAGAAATGCATACCGACGGTTTTAGATGTAGAAAATCTAAAACCGTTGGCAACTGCCCATTTCTCAATCTTGTTGAGACAAAGCTGCAGTTGCCGCTCGATGTTATTCATATTTTTAGCACGGTAGCATATCAGGAAATCATCTACGTATAAAGAACCCTCAGTGCCAGATGTCAACGTTTTAGCTAAACTATTAATTTTTATGCTGAACAGTGTTGGCGAAAGAATACTGCCCTGGGGAACACCCATCTCCTGCTCATGCGAATCAGAAAGAGTGAACCCCACCCGTACCTTAAACTGACGATCAGATAGAAATTCGGATATAAATGATGGTAAGCGGCCTTTAAGACCCATATCAGAAAGGTCCTTTAAAATACCATATTTCCATGTGGTGTCGTAGGCCTTTTCAAGGTCAAAAAATATCGACACCACATGTTCATTATTAATAAAACCGTCACGAATAAAAGTTTCGAAACGGACAAGGTGATCTAAAGTAGATCGACCTTGACGAAAACCACATTGTATATTAGATAGTAGCTTGTTGGTTTCAAGAAACCAAACAAGCCTATCATTTACCATCCGTTCCATAGTCTTACAGACGCAGCTGGTAAGAGCTATGGGACGGTAATTATTTGGATCAGTATGATCCTTACCCGGTTTAGGGACCGGGATAATACACGCCTCTCTCCAAGTCGGCGGAAAATTACCAGTTTGCCAAATGTCATTAAGTAAATCTAAGAGAGTCTCAAGTGGCTCAGATGGTAAATGATTCAGAAGCTTATAATATATATTATCAGGGCCACACGCAGTATCGTGTGCCTTTTTAAGAGAAGTTTTAAGTTCCTCAATTGAAAAACGTCGATTATAATCTTCTAAATTCTTAGAAGAAAAAGGCAATTTAATTTTCTCCTTATGTATTTTAATACGTCGAAACTCAGAAGTGTAATTCTCAGATGAAGATTGCTGAGATATTGTTTCAGCTAGTTTATTCGCTATTTCAGATGGCGATGTTAATAGGTTATCGCCATCTTTTAAATGCTGAATTTTGGCTTTGTTGTTTTTGCCCTTAAGTTTCTGAACCATGTTCCAGACCTTACGCATGGGTGTTTTTGACGTAATGCCCGAAACAAAGTTCCGCCAACAAGAACGTCTCTTAGACTTAATTAATCGGCGAACCTTAGCTCCGAATATACGGACCTGGTTTAAATTATTATTATCAGGACAATGATTAAATCTGCGCTCGGCCTTTTTGCGATCCTTTATGGCTTTGCGACAGTCATCGTCGTACCAGGGTTTACTTTTGGATTTTGGATTTGTCGAGGTCTTAGGTATGGTTCTATCAGCTGCTGTTAATATAAGTTCATTAAATTTTAAAAGAGGATCTTCTGCAGCATTGCCCCCGTGGGGTTTCCGGGGTGATAAGAATAGGACCTCAGCCCTCTAGGCAAGCTTGTCGTAAAAGACGACTAACCTAGAGCTCTCCTGTGTGAGCCCGGTGAATATAATAGGCTCACATCTTCCCGGTTGTGTGAGAGGCAACCGGGGAGCGACCTGTTTGCCGTGGGTTGCAACCCGTAATCTACGAGAACGGGATCCTGGTGGCTGAGGGCGGGTTGGTCTTGCGAGATCCTCACGCCCAACACGTCACTTTGGCCCTTACTTGGAGAGAGACGGGAGGTCGGATGGGCCCGGTCCGATCAATCGGCTGGTCACGTCAAGCCCTACACTTGATCCCGTTTTGTTATTCTTTGTCTTACTGAGATGTCAAGTTTGCTCTTCTTCAGATGCACTTCCTTTGGGGTCAGTGTAGAAGGCGGTGGCTAATGGGTCAATCGAGTAGATTGAATTTAACCTTTTGGTATAACTCAATCTGTTCGAGTATACCTTGCGTGGATTCCCTGTTTCTATTCTCTGCCGGTCATCCGCAGAGGTAGATTCGCCCTTGTTGGCACTCCGTGGCGGGTGGGGGACACGTAAGGCGAAATTAAAAAAATTAAACAATGGCCTCATTTCAAATGTCAACTTCAATTATGCCTAACAGATCTTCCTCTCAGCCGACTTCATCAAGTGCTGACAAAAAGAGGAAGTTAGAACTTTTTTCAGACTCTCTTGATAATGGACAGGACAGCTGGCCGGCTTTTATTGTTCTCTCGACAAAGAGTGAACAGAAGCCGGCTTCAAAAATTCACCCTTTTGTATTGAAAAGGGCTCTCCAGGGCGCTGCTGGAACATTAAAAACAGTTAAAAAGTTAAGATCCGGAGACATTCTCATTGAATGTTTCCGGAAGCAACAATCCAAAAATTTATTATCATTAAATAAAATTGCTGATATATCTGTTTTCGCATCCCCGCACAATTCCCTGAACAGCTGTCAGGGAATAATTCGTGACCGGGATGGTGATATTATTGACTTGTCTGAGGAGGAAATATGCGCAGAACTGAAATCACAAGGTGTTGCCAGAGTTAAACGCTTCACTATGAAGAAATCTGGCAACATCATTAAACTTAATACATATCTTTTGACCTTTAACACAACCTCGCTTCCGTCGTATATCTACATTGGCCCGTATAGGGTTAGTGTAGATTTATACATTCCCAACCCTACACGCTGCTTTACTTGCCAAAAATTTGGTCACGGCAAGGGCCAATGTAAAAATAAAATGGTTTGTTTTAGATGCGGCAGTGAGGGTCATGATGGTTTCGACTGCAGCAGCACAGTTAAGTGTTGTAATTGCAGTGGAGATCACATGGCCTCCTCCAAGGACTGTCCGTTTTTTATTAAAGAAAAGCAAATAATAAATCTAAAAACTAAAAATAATATCTCTTATCAGGAGGCCCGCAAATTGGCCTCCGTCTCTAACACATCACTGCAATCTTCGTTTGCCAATGTGGTCAAGCGAACTACAACGTCTGTTGGAACTCAGACTTCATTAACATGGCCCATTGGAAACGACAAACCTAGCTTCACATCTTTACAACCTGCTGCTCAACCTGCGCATATTTCCTGCTCAACACAGACCACTGCAGAACAGCAAATAAAACCAGTCAATAATAAACAACAAACTGATAAACCTGAAATTAACCAATTCAAAAACAAATCTGCCAAAACCAAATCTGAAAATAAATATAATAGTGATAATAGTAAACCTAGCGGTCCCACAGAGCGTCCCTCGAAGGCCACCAGGGACCCTGTCCAAACTTTTAATAGATTTGGATCGTTGGAGGACGTTGGTCCTACAACATCGGATGCGGATGTGATGGATACATCACCCGCACCAGGGAGATCTTCCAGCCGATCTCCAAGGAAGGGTCGTCCTCGGTCCAAACATAAAGAGAAATCTCCTATACGTCTCCCTCCATAATGTCTTATTTAGACAAAATTATACAGTGGAATTGTCGAGGTCTTAAGGTAAATTTTATTGAAATAACACAGCTAGTTGAATTACTAAATCCTATTGCCCTGTGTCTTCAGGAAACTCACCTGAAGACATCTGACAAAGATAATATAACTCTGAAAAATTATTCCTTATACAGCACTTATTCAAATGAAGAAGATCGAGCTGCAGGCGGCTCTTCCATCTTCGTGAATAACAATGTTATTCACAGCCCTGTTGCTCTGGATACAGAACTGCAGGCTGTGGCTGTTCGTGTTTCGTTGTCCAAAACAATCACATTATGTTCGGTGTATATTTCCCCGAACATTTCTTTGTCAGCTTTGCAGTTACAAAATCTAAAAGAACAATTACCCAAACCTTTTATACTTATGGGAGATTTTAATTCCCATAACCCCCTTTGGGGCAGTAATAACATAAATAATAAGGGCAAGTTAATGGAAGATTTTTTATCGAATGGTGAACTGTGTTATTTCAATGATGGTTCTAACACCTATTTACATCCGGGTAATGGCGCTTATTCTGCTATCGATCTCACTATCACGGATCCATCACTTCTCCCAGATTTTTCTTGGAGGGTGCATGACGATCTTTGTGGTAGTGACCATTTTCCTATAATCCTAGAACATATCACTTCTAATTCTTTAGAACGTGTAGCTAGGTGGAAATTCGATAAAGCAGATTGGATCGCATTTGAGATGTTCTGTGAGGCTGATATCATTCCAGAGACTCTCAAAGCAGCAGATGATCCTATGTTAAAATTTACCGAGCTTGTATTACGAGCTGCCGATAGAACTATACCTAAGACCTCGACAAATCCAAAATCCAAAAGTAAACCCTGGTACGACAATGACTGTCGTAAAGCCATAAAGGACCGTAAAAAGGCTGAACGTAGATTTAATCATTGTCCTACTGATAATAACTTAAACCAGGTTCGTATTTTTCGAGCTAAGGCTCGTCGATTACTCAAGTCCAAGAGACGATCTAGTTGGCGGAACTTTGTTTCAGGCATTACGTCAAAAACACCCATGCGTAAGGTCTGGAACATGGTTCAGAAACTTAAGGGCAAAAATAATAAAGCAAAAGTTCAGCATTTAAAGGATGGAGATAATATATTAACTTCTCCACCCGATATAGCAAATAAACTTGCTGAAACAATTTCAAACAAATCTTCTTCTGAGAATTACGCTAAAGAATTCCAACATATTAAAAACCAGAAGGAGAAAATTAAATTGCCCTTTTCTTCTAAGAATTTAGAAGATTATAATCATCCTTTTAATATCGAGGAACTTAGAACTGCATTAAAAAAGGCCCACGATACTGCCTGTGGTCCTGATAATGTATATTATAAGTTTCTGAACCATTTACCACCTGAGCCACTGGAGACTCTCTTGGACTTGATTAATGATATTTGGATAACTGGTAATTTTCCACCATCATGGAGGGAGGCGTGTATTATTCCGGTTCCCAAACCGGGTAAGGATCATACTGATCCAAATAATTACCGTCCCATAGCTCTTACCAGCTGTGTCTGTAAGACTATGGAACGGATGATTAATGATAGACTTGTTTGGTTTCTTGAAACCAACAAGCTTTTATCTAATATTCAATGCGGTTTTCGACAAGGTAGATCTACCATGGATCACCTTGTTCGATTTGAAACTTTTATTCGCGATGGCTTCATCAATAACGAGCATGTGGTGTCCATATTTTTTGACCTTGAAAAGGCTTACGACACCACATGGAAATATGGTATTTTAAAAGATCTCGCGAATATGGGTCTAAAAGGTCGCTTACCTATATTTATATCCAAATTTTTATCTGATCGTCAGTTTAAGGTACGGGTGGGGTCCACTCATTCTGACTCTTATGAGCAGGAAATGGGTGTACCCCAGGGCAGTATTCTATCGCCAACTCTGTTCAGCATAAAAATAAATAGCCTAGCAAAAACATTAACATCTGGCACAGAGGGTTCTTTATACGTCGATGATTTCCTTATATGCTACCGAGCTAAGAACATGAATAATATCGAACGTCAGTTGCAGCTTTGTCTCAATAAGATCGAGAAATGGGCAACTGAAAACGGTTTTAGATTTTCAACGTCTAAAACCGTCGGTATGCATTTTTGTAATAAACGGAAACTTCATCTTGACCCTGAGCTTACTTTTTGTGGTGAACAGATTAAAATTGTCGGAGAAACAAAATTTTTAGGTATAATATTTGATAGTAAGCTATCTTTTATACCTCACATAAAAATGCTTAAAGCTAAATGTACAAAGGCTCTCGATATAATTAAGGTCGTGTCTAGCACCGATTGGGGTGCTGACCGATCAGTTTTACTAAATTTATATCGTTCTCTGGTGAGGTCTAAATTGGACTATGGATCCATCATTAACGGTTCCGCTAGGAAGTCGTACATTAAAATGTTGGATCCCGTTCATCACCAAGGTTTGAGGCTCAGCCTTGGTGCTTTTAGAACCTCACCAGTAGAAAGTTTATACGTGGAGGCTAATGAACCTTCTTTATATCACCGACGTATAAAACTTAGCCTTCAATATAGTACAAAGCTTAAAGCTCATCCAACAAACCCTGCCTACGACTGTGTTTTCAATCCATTATATGTAGACAAATATACTAAATGTCCTAACAAGATCCCTTCGTTCGGTCTTCGTATACAGGACCATATTGTGGGAGCTAACATCAAGCTGGATGATATAGCTCCGGTGTCTTTTCCGGAGTCTCCTCCATGGCTTCTCCCACAACCAAAACTAATATTTGATCTACGTAAATATAATAAATCGAATACAAATCCTCTTATAATTCAGCAAGGTTTTGCTGAAATTAAAGCTAATTATACGGATTATAAATTTATATATACTGACGGGTCGAAGGATGGGGACAGGGTTGCGACTGCGGCTGTCTTAGAGCAGCAGGTGTCTTCCTTTCGTCTTCCATCCTCTTCTTCAATATTCTCTGCCGAGGCCAGAGCTATACTCCTGGCCTTATCATATGTTTCTTCTGGGCATGCCCAGAGGTCAATGATATGCACGGACTCGTTGTCTTGCTTATTGGCAATACAGAATAATAAATTTAAAAATCCCTTGATCCTTCAAATTTTAGCTATACATAGGAAATTAATTAGAAGAGGTAAAGATATTATATTCTGCTGGATACCAAGTCATATTGGTATCCATGGAAACACAGTCGCAGACAGGGAGGCGAAAGCTGCCCTAAATAAACCCATATCTAAGATAAAAATCCCTTATACTGACATGAAGTCGAATATTCTTAAATATATTCGTGGCCTTTGGCAGGGTGAATGGAACTTGCAGGTCCATAATAAACTGCATGCCATTCATCCGGTCATTGGCTATAATTCATATACATTTGATATGTCTCGTAGAGACCAAGTCGTTTTAACCAGATGCCGTATTGGACATTCTCATCTGACACACAATTTCATCTTGGATGGGAGCAGTGCTCCCGAGTGTGTTGGATGTGATGTTCAATATGGCATCAAACATATTCTAGTTGACTGTGTAGACTTTGCCCATGTTCGGCAGAGATTCTACACGGTCAACTCTATATATGATTTATTTGACAGCATCGCTGGCGATGTTGTCATAAATTATTTAAAGGCCATTGGCCTATATCATAAAATATAAATTTTAATTGTCATAAATATCTATAGATAAACAGTTATATATATTTATACATGCACTATAACCCTGGTTTTCGAGTTTTAAATCTTATTTTTCTTTTATTCGATTTTAATCACGTCTGTACTTTTTGTTTTACTTTTGGTGTTCATATTATCATATCGAAAACCTTGACCGTCTCTTGCTTTCACCTTGTTCTCGCCACGGTATGGCTGAAATATTGCCGATGTGGCGTTAAGCAATAATCATTCATTCATTCATTCTGCAGCATTGAGATTCTCTGGAGTGATGTCAGCCTCACAGAACATCTCAAATGCGATCCAATCTGCTTTATCGAATTTCCACCTAGCTACACGTTCTAAAGAATTAGAAGTGATATGTTCTAGGATTATAGGAAAATGGTCACTACCACAAAGATCGTCATGCACCCTCCAAGAAAAATCTGGTAGAAGTGATGGATCCGTGATAGTGAGATCGATAGCAGAATAAGTGCCATTACCCGGATGTAAATAGGTATTAGAACCATCATTGAAATAACACAGTTCTTCGTTAGATAAGAAGTCTTCGACTATCTTGCCCTTATTATTTATGTTATTACTGCCCCATAAAGGGTTATGGGAATTAAAATCTCCCATTATAATAAACGGTTTAGGTAATTGTTCTGTAAGATTATGTAACTGAGAAGCTGACAGAGAAGTGTTTGGAGGTATATAAACGGAACATAATGTGATTGTTTCAGACAACGAAACACGGACGGCCACAGCCTGAAGCTCTGTATCAAGAGAAACAGGGCTGTGGATAATATTGTTATTTATGAATATTGAGGAGCCGCCTGCAGCTCGCTCTTCTTCATTTGAATAAGTAGTATATAAAGAATAATTTTTAAGATTTATTTTATCTTTGTCAGATGTCTTCAGGTGAGTCTCCTGAAGACAAAGGCCAATAGGATTTAGTAATTGAACTAGCTGTGTTATTTCAGTAAAATTTACTTTAAGACCTCGACAATTCCACTGTATAATTTTATCGTATATCGCCATTATGGAGGGAGACGTATCGGAGATTTCTCTTTGTGTTTGGACCGCGGGCGACCCTTTCGTGGAGATCGGCTGTTAGATCTCCCTGGTGCGGGTGATATATCCATCACCTCCGCATCTGATGTTGAAGGACCAACGTCCTCCAACGATCCAAACTTATTATAAGTTTGTATAGGATCCCTAGTGGCCTTAGAGGGACGCTCTGTTGGGCCACTAGGTTTATCAGTTGTTTGGTTATTATTATTTTGAGATTTGTTTTTGGATTTGTTTTTGTCATTATTTTTAGAGGAATTGGGCTCAGCTGGTTTACCAGGATGCTCTGTATTGTTTACTGTTTTTATTTGGTGTGTTGAAGTAGTCTGAGTTGAGGAAGAATTTAACGAGGGTTGAGACGAAATTTGCAAAGAAACATAACTAGGTTTGTCGTTTCCAATGGGCCAAGTCCAAGAGGTTTGAGTAGCAACAGTTGCTACTCGCTTGACCACATTGGCAAACGAAGTCTGTGGAGAAGTATTACTAAGTGAGGCTAATTTCCGGGCTTCCTGATAGGAGATATTGTTTTTAATTTTCAGGTTGATAATTTGTTTTTCCTTCACGAAAAGCGGACAATCCCTTGATGAAGCCATGTGATCACCACTGCAGTTGCAACACTTAACTGTGTTGCTGCAGCCGAAACCATCATGCCCTTCACTGCCGCATCTGAAGCAAATGAGTTTGTTCTTACATTGTCCCTTGCCATGACCAAATCGTTGGCAATTAAAACAACGTATAGGATTAGGGATATATAAATCCACATTAACCCTATAGGGGCCAACGTAAATATGCGACGGAAGGGAGGTAGTGTTAAATGTTAGCAGATAAGTATTAAGTTTAAGGATGTTACCAGATTTCTTCGTAATGAAGCGTTTTACTCTGATAACACCCTGTGAATTTAGTTCTTGGCAGATTTCTTCATCAGTTAGGTCAGTTATATCGCCATCCCTGTCACGCATGATTCCCTGACAGCTGTTCAGGGAATGGTGAGGGGAGGTGAAAACAGATATATCAGATATTTTATTTAAGTTAAGTAAATTTTTTGAATGTTGTTGCCGGAAACATTCAATGAGAATGTCTCCGGATCTCAGTTTTTTAACATTTTTAAGAGTTCCAGCTGCACCCTGGAGAGCCCTTTGCAACAGAAACGGATGAATTTTTGAAGCCGGCTTTTGTTCACTCTTAGTTGAGAGAACAATGAAAGCCGGCCAACTGTTCTGTTCATTATCAAGCGAGTCTGATAACTTCCTCTTTTTATCAGCACTTAAAGACAAAGTCGGCTGAGAGGAAGACCGGTTACATACATTTGAAGCATTTAAAGAAAGTTTTGAAGAAGACATGGCATATATTTGTAAATTTCACCCCATATGTTCCCCACCCACCACGGAGTGCCAACAAGGGCGATGCCTGAACCTGGGAATACCCAGCAGGAAAGACACCAAGGATTCCATATGAGGTATACTCGAACAGATTGATTTATACCAACAGGTTAAATTCAATCTACTCGATTGACCCATGAGCCACCGCCTCAAAACGTAGTCCCGCAAACGATATTTCAGAAATAACATTTGTTCGCTAAATGATGTGCTGTTATTGAAGCAATTGGGACAACGCAGAGGCAAGACATGACCAAGCCGATTGATCGGACCGGGCCCATCCGACCTCCCGTCTCTCTCCAAGTAAGGGCCAAAGTGGCGTGTTGGGCGTGAGGATCTCGCAAGACCAACCCGCCCTCAGCCACCAGGATCCCGTCCTCGTAGATTACGGGTCGCAACCCACGGCAAACAGGTCGCTCCCCGGTTGCCTCTCACACAACCGGGAAGATGTGAGACTATTATATTCACCGGGCTCACACAGGAGAGCTCTAGGTTAGTCGACTTTTACGACAAGCTTGCCTAGAGGGCTGAGGTCCTATTCTTATCACCCCGGAAACCCCACGGGGGTCAATCCACTCTTCTCCAACTTCCAACAAAATTTCAATTTGTTGCACGGTGTAGCTACGAAGTCGGGAAACTTTCGAACCCCTTTGGACAAGTTAACATAACAGATTCCCAATAGAGATTCCAGTAAGCTTAGCATTGGGGTATCATCTGACGTCTCCTCTGATGTGCTACGAGTTGTACTCGCAATGTCCCGCACTCTGGAACTTTGAGAAAAGGCCTAATATCGACGCTCAGTGTCCATAGAATGGCCGAGCACATTGGCCAGCTTGATGATCTTTCCAGAGTCTCGTTGCCACATTCCCCATGGGGTGAAGAGAATAGGACCTTGACCCACTAGGGAAGCTTGTCGTAGACGACTAACCTGGAGCTCTTCTGTTTGGGTCCCGTGAATATAATAGGCTCACAGCTTTTCGGTTGTGTCAGAGGCAACCGGGAAGCGACCTGTTTGCCGTGGGTTGCGACCCGTAATCTGAGGGCGTGTTGGTCTTAGGAGATCCTCACGTCCAACACGCCACTTTGGCCCTTACTTTCTCCATGACACCACTCAGAGAATATGTTATTTCTGTAATTTCGTTTGCGGGACTACATGTTGAGGTGGTGACTCTTGGGTCAATAGTGTAGTACTTGTCTGACCTTATTCATTCAGTGGGAAACACAGGAACTCCTGGTGGGGTTTGCTCGCCCTTTGGCCGTGAATACCTCACGTGGAGTCCTTGGTGCGTTTCCTGTTGGGTATCCTCAGGTTTAGGCATGGCTCTTGTTGGCACTCCGTGGTGGGTGGGGAACCCCTGGGATGAATTCTTATTTAATATTTATCCTGTTTTCCCCTAAATCGTTCGTCAAACGTCTCTAATGTGTCCATTTCGCCTACTTTCACACCTTTACGAGTCTCATTTCGCCTACTTCAGATTTTTCGGACAGGCATCCTGTAGATGGTTGGGGGCACGCCCCCTAATGGGTTCCTACTGAGCGTCTCTCACTCATCGGCTGAGTGAACTTAGTAGAAGCGCAATGCTCACTGAAGTCTTGATGGTGAATACCGTTTGCATCAGAGTGACACTGACAGAAATTTACTCACTTATCACAATAAATACGATCGCAGACGTAGAGAATCATTAAGTAACATCATGGCAGCAGTGCAAGCACAGCTGGAATTCATACCAACTACGAGAGGTGGGGTAACTCTTGTGTGGAATAATTACGAATACCGACTGAACAGAAAAAAATCTGATTGGGAATCATGGAAATGTAAAGTTGCGAATTGCAAGGCTACGGTTTCGACAAAAAATCGTATACTCTCTCACGTTGGAGAGAAACCCCACGAACACACGGCGACTTCTTTCAGCAGAAAAGTTCAAGACGTGAAGACAACTATCCTTAAAAGAGCCAGAGAAGAACTTACGCCAATGCCAACAATTTATGACGACGAACTGGCAAAGTTGCATAATGAATCACCGGAAGGACGCTCTCCTGCTCCCGACATACTACTCTGCACGGTCCTGCGCTGTATCGCCAAAGGAGGAAAATGATTCAATCAGTTCCCGAGTCACGGTCAGATGTTAAGTTGGAAGGCGAGTGGGCACAAACTGCTTCAGGATCACGTTTCCTTTTCGCTGATGATGGGAGCGAAGAAAAGATACTGATCTTCACCACTGCAGAGAATCTCAGAACACTTTGCCAGTCACCTACTGTATATTGCGATGGTACTTTTTACCTTGCCCTCAGTACTTTCGATCAGGTTTACTCACTTCATGGAGTGGTTGAGGGGAAGATTTTCCCGTTAGTGTATGCACTGCTTCCGGACAGACGTCAACAAACATACCAAAGAATGCTTCATCTGATCAAACACGCTTCTCTTCAGGAAGGTGCTCTCTTCCAACCCTCTACAATTCAGGCAGATTTTGAAAAGGCTTTTCATAATGCTGTTGAAATATCCATCCCAGCGACAGAAGTAAAAGGATGTTTTTTCCACTTCACGCAATGCATTTGGCGCAATTGCCAAAAACATGGTCTGCAGACAGCTTACAAAAATGACCCCAACATCCAGAAAATGGTTCGACGTGCTGCAGTGTTACCTCTTGTGGCCCCGGAGGACATCGACGACGTTTGGCTGAACACTTTGGCCGAAGCACCTGCTACCGATAAATGTTTGAATTTTTTGGATTATGTGACGGAAAACTGGGTCGAAGGTGTATGGGGGAGGGACGTGTGGAACCACCATCATACAACGGCTGCCCGAACGAACAACAACGTTGAAGGGTGGCATCATAGGATGAATTCAGTCGCTGGTAAATCACATCCAAACCTTTTTGAATTCATCCGCATCATCCAGAGAGAACAGACGTTAACAGATTTGAGAATCTCTCAGCTACAAGCTGGTGGACGTTTCCCTCCAAAGAGGAGGAAATATCGGACTCTGGACGTTACAAAGATTGAAAGAACAGTTGCAGGGAGAACAACTGACATTGGTGGAATTTGCCGACAAAGCATCGTTCTTGCTACACTTGTAATTTTTAACTGTCATCATTTATCACTTATCTATTTACCAGTCTTATGTATTACATTCCTAACAATATGTTTTTTACTATGATCTATGCGTCCATCTTTGGGTCATTCTTTTGTCCACACGGTCCCTGAGGTTTAATCGGATTACACCCTGGAGTTTTAATCCCATTAAATGGTTATCTTCACACCTTGGGGATTATCATTTCGCCTACCTCCAATTTCTAATTTCAAACAAAAGTAGGCGAAATGAGACTACACCCCATCCGACCTTCCCCTCAGCCGACTTCAGGTGCTGATGAAAAACAGGAAGCTACAGGTTTTATCCGACGTGTGTGCTAATGGACTTGACAGGTGGCTGGTGTTAAAAAGGGCTTTAGAAGGTGCAGCTTCGATCCGAAGACATTTTCATCGAATGTTTCCGGAAATGATTTAAAAATTTATTATCTTTAAATAAAATTTCCAATATATCTGTGTATACATTCCCTCACAGCTGTCGTATAAGTGAAATATTCTTGAGTATGGCGTAAAACACCAATCAAACAAATAAATAAGTAAATAGTGTTAAATGTTTTACAAACTTTAGTTTCATTGGAAATTGTTATCTCTGAAGCATTTTGCTTTTAAGTCAGTGGCACTCATGGCTGCACATCGTAAAGGAATGTCTGTAGGAGACATTGTGGAAAACGGCGAACTGGTCCATGTTTCACCTCAAGCCTTTAGAAGATGAAAATGTATTTGCTAAAATTGTGCTGTCCTGAGTAAATTTGATACTTAAGGGTGGAAATTTCTTCTATGTTATACGTCTGATAATACATGTACACAGAAAACATGTAAAGACTGTTGTCCAGAAGAAATGACCATCACGACGGAATGATAGCGAAAAGTTCTGTGTTAATAAGTGAGATTTATTGTACATTACACACTTGTACATGAATCGGATGTCAGATGCACTGTGACCCCGATTAGGTCAAGGCCATATGGAATTTCCCCTCTCATCCAAGCATCTCGGAGGTGAAGGATGAGAAGAATTCTTTGATTATGGCCGAAGGCCTTGAGGGGGTCACACCCACCCAGTCAGGAGGGAAGGTTCTCTTCAGTTTCCTCTTGATTCTTGACCACCCGCTCATTTTTTTTTGGACTGCCAACAGATTGAATTATGCTTTAAAGAAGACACCGGGCAGACGTCGTGTGGGCCTTACATAGGGTCTAACAATAGACTGTGGAAATCACGTAATCAGCTGACTGCATGATGGGACATGCACTGTGACCCCACAAGGCCTTCAGCCATACTGAAAGAATTAAACTGTTAAAGTCAACTAAAAAAGTTAGTATTTTCCAACAGGCAAAAATATTTTGTATTATTATTGTGACAATATGTGAAAATCAAACAGAAAACATGGTTGCAAGTATATTTTTTTATTAATTGAAAGATGATGTCTTACTGCTCTGTCACTTGTCAGGGTTGTCTATCTGAGGTTTTATTGTGTACAGGCGGCGAGTTTGTGTCGTTGGGTGTGTGCTCAATAGGGATTAGGCAAAGCTGAAAGCCCGTTTTAGAGTGCACGTGGAAGGTACATGCTCTACTGAGTTATTTAGGATATATTTCAACAGAGTTTACCCAGAACATGACAACTACGTCTGGTATTTTGTGGATATGTGGTATAGTCTGCGTGTAAATAAAAGATAATCCTGAATTTCTTATTTATTTAATGCACATTTTCCATCATTCCCTCAAGGACATGGAACTTGCCCTTTTCATATACTTGACTTGTGGTGGGGCGTACTATGATATCGCTGTTTTGCCTGGTATGCCTGGGCCATATTCATTTGTTTTGTGTCTGTAGTTTTATTTTTTTTTTCATATGCATAGGTACATTTATAGTGATGGTGACACTCCAAAACATGTTGCCAAATTTGTCAATTTTCCCAGTTGCCTTATTTATTTATTTGATTTGTGTTTTACGCACTACTCAAGAATATTTCACTTATACGACGGCGGCCAGCATTATGGTGGGTGGAAACCGGGCACAGCCGGGAAAAACCGGGAAACCCACGGCCATCTGCAGGTTGCTGACATATCTTCCCATTTATGGCCGGAGAGGAAGCCAGCATGAGCTGGACTTGAGCTCACTGCGACCGCATTGGTGAGAGGCTCCTGGGTCATTACGCTGCGCTAGCGCGCTAACTGACTGAGCCACGCCCAGTTGCCTTATTAGCCACATTGCCAATCTACTATATAAATAGATATGAATTATGCCCAGGCCGCCATTCTAATTGTTTTTCAAGTGCACCTTTAATTCTATGTATATATCTGATTGGTGTTTGATGTCATACTCAAGAATATCTTACTTATACTATGTCGGCCATCATTATGATGGGAGGAAACCCATATAAGCACAACCATCAGCATCAGACAGCATGAGCTGAAATTTAACTCACAGCGAACGCATTGGTGAGGGTCACTGTGCTGCGCTAGCACAATATCCACCTCTGCTATGGAGGCTCCCACCTTTAATGTTCAGTGAAACAGTAGTAGTGCCTTACATTTGTTCATTTCTACAGTTACCTTGGTATAATCCAGATTGCAGTGTCCGTATATACTGACACGCTGTACAGTGGAGGATTTTAATCCTCACTATAACTCCTGTCTTTAATCATATACCATCAACAGTTACACTTTTGGAGGGCATTTAAACCTATATATCAATATTCCATACATTTGTTTATTACCATGGTAACCAGATTGCCAGTTACCTTATAACCTTGATGTAGATATGAATTTGTGTCTCAGCTATACTGCTGTCGTGCCGTTATCGGGGAATGCTGAAGATAATTTTGGAGTTGATTTTCAGAGAGAATTTTGAATAACCGACATATGTTATTTCGCGGAGTCAGTATTTATTAGTACCCAACCATTACCTGTGACCTCCTAATTCAACCAATCAAAAGAACTGTAGTAGTCATATCGGTACCGCATTGCGTCTTTCACTATGGAAACACGTGCGCGCGTGAGGATCGACCCTGATGGTGATCTCCATTCGATCAGAGTTCCTTCACTGTGGCGAACGAAAATCGAAGAAATCTCGTGAAATAAACTTGCCTGGTAGATACCTCGTGACCCAACAATAACCCCTTAAATCATATCCAATCAGATATAGAAGGAATAGTGAGCCACGAACCTGAAGTGAAAATATTAAATCAGATTCTTTACCCTTCGTGTAAGAACAACAACTAGTAGTTAAATAATAAAGTTCCAGTCCAATTCTTTCAGTTAATCGAAATATATTCCAAGAGCCATTAAAACAAAACATGTAGTCATGTCGTTACACAGGTAAAGTAAATGTTAGCTGTTATAACAAGAATGGTCACAGCCTGATCAAGATTGCTTTTCAGTCCCATAGTTCTCAATGATAAGTCTGTAATGCGCCCAAAATAATTGGCTTGATTTAATTGTGTGAAAGTTGCACAAAACACGAATCAAATACATGTGTGAAATTGTTCTCAAAAGGCTTTACGAAGTAAAATGTTTTTACGCAACAATACTGTCTTTCATAATAGCTAGTTCAGACACTCCTTATTCAAACTATAAACTGAACTTGAAAATGTCTCTAATTGTTGCCCAAACATATATATCAGTCCGTGTATATGAAATCGAAAACTTCCCTACTAAAGTAGAGGATTTATTTATTTGTTTTACGCCATACTGAAGAATATTTCACTAATATGATGATGGCCAGCATTGTGGTTTGGGGATGCCGGGCAGAGCCCAGGGGGGAAACTCACGACCATCCGCAGGTTGCAGTCACACCTTCCCAATTACAACCAGAAAGGCAGAAAGCATGAGCTGGACTTGAGCTCACAGTGATGGCACTAGTGAGAGGATCCTGATCATGCTGGGTCAATGTGCTGCGCAAACAAGCTAACCACCAGGTTACGAAGTATGAACTCGTAAATTGCCGCTTTATGTTTTCTCTTAACTTTACGTTTAGTGTTTGAACACTGTAGGCTTGAAAAGCACTTGAATTATCATGCTGGCTCTTCTCTGTGGCTCAATATGAGAAGGCCTGCCAGCAACCTCTGGATGATGGTGGGTTTATTTCCAGGCTCTGCCTTTTTCCCTCCCAACCATAATGTTGGCCGCCTTTGTATTAGTGAAATTTTCTTTGAGTACGGCATAAAACATCAATTTAATAAGTAATATATAAGGCATGTACCTTAGTATATTGCATAGCAATCTCGCCATCTGAAATTCTCCTTTAAGAATATGTTCTTGCTTTAGGAGTTACAAATGAACAAGGTGTGCCTCTACAGAATGGCAGCTGTCCGAGTAATGATAGTCAATCCTCTCAGATGATTGAGATCAGATGATGACGGCCATCCTACACAAGAAGAGACGACCCACAACACTGCTAGTGAACAAGACAGTTATAACTCTGGTGATAACACAGCACCTGATCCAACTACAGGTAAGAATGTTCCTTTCGTCTAATAAATGTATGCCCATTTGCCTACTGGTAAGAATACATCTATAACAATACCATTACTTTCTGATATGAATATTTTTTTCCTACTGGTAAGAATGCCATGCTTTTCTGATGGTATTAAGCTTGCCTTTTGGTAAGAACATTGTTGCCTTTTCGTAAGAATGTAAGAATATCATTAGTTTGTGGTACATATAAGATTATCATTGCCTTCTGGTACGGTTACCATTGCCTTCTGGTATGGTTATCATTATCATCTGGTAAGATTATCATTACTTTTTGGTAAAATTATCGTTGCTGTCTATAAAGATTATCCTTGCTTTCTGGTAAGATTATCACTGCCATGTGGTAAAATTATCATTGCTGGGCCATCATTAAAAAGTTGTTTGTTACGGGTAACAAACCCTTTTTTCGAAGTCGGGTCGGTCGGTCGGCATTTTTTTTTTTTTGAAAGTAAATTGAAAGTAATTCCCGGCCCGCATAATCTGAATGCTAATTGAATTATCGCCGGCCTAGTTTTCGTCACCCGCTTCAGGGCCTACATTTCCGTTTATAAATGTTCATGCAAAACTGTTGTTTTCATAATCAAGTTCTTTCACACTGAAGTCAAATATTCCTTCTTGATTCTGGATCCAACATTAAATTTGAGTAAATTTACGAACTTTAAACCTAAACAACTGAAGTTGAAAGGCATCCATTGCTTTCGCCACTGTGGCGAAGGGACGCCCAATTTGCTTTCGCCACACAAAAATTATATTGGCCAAAACTAATGTGGCGAATGGCTAGCCGAAGCCTAGCGGCTAAGTAGATAATCCGAGTTTTATAATGAATTCGGGCTGCCTTTTTTGGACACAAAGAGCACTTCAAGTGTACGGCAGCGTGCGGTCGAGAAGGGCTGGGTTAGGTCCTGTGTTGAGTAGAGTTCCACATGTCAGGGTATTCACTATAAATGGAAATGAAAAAGCAAACAATAGCTCCTTGAAAGCTGAGTGGATTTGTCAGTCTAGAGGGTTTTGTCCACTTACGTCAGAATGTTATATACGAACCCACAATTAACTTAAGCTGACATCGTTGGGAGGGGGTTTAAAGGCAGTCTTTGTCAAAACCCATGAATTTAACACAATAATCTCCACTACCATGCTAGCAATTGTCAGCGTCAACTGTATAGAGCAAAAACATATTTCACCTCGCCGTTTTGGCTATAAAATTGGTCATCTTTATTCAAAAGTTTAATATTGACATGAATTACCTAACGCCCCATGACTATATAATGGGACAGTCCTACCGCGAGAAAGGCAGACCAAGATGTATGCATCTCTCAATATAAAACGTTAGCTATAAATAACAGAGGCATATTCAATCTCAGTGATAAGATATACTAATGGAAAAAAGTAACTGTGCATCACAGAAAATGGGACAAAACAAAAGATGTTTGAAAAGTTATAAACCTAACCGTCAATAAACATTTAGCCAAGCATTTTTCATGAAATGTCATGTCACGTATCGCGCGTGGCACGTGCACTTCGTGTATAATGACATGACTCACTTTCTGCATGATGTTTGACACATGAAGTTCACACACCTGATTTCGAAAATTGAAGAACTGTTGATTATTCTTTAGCCTCTAAATGTTGTGGAAAACACGTTAACTTCAAAATAAATTGTGCGTACAACATGCCACGGCTTACAGAAAATCAGCGTCTCCACGCCGTGGGTATGCTGGAGACTGGAATGGCCCAGAATGAAGTTGCCAGACATTTTGGTGTCCATCGAAACACGATATCCTCTCTATGGGAACACGAGAGATTTGCCCCGGTCCGGCCGTCCACGTGTGACGTCACGTCAGCAAGACAACCATATTCGGCTGACCCATCTAAGGAATCGATTCCAGAGTTCCAGTTTGACTGCTCGGACCATTCCTGACTTACGCCCAATCAGTTCCAGGACTGTACGGAACCGACTGCGGGAGTGCAACATCCGGCCCAGACGTCCTGCCATACGTCCGATTTTGCTCCAACGTCACCGACAGGCACGTCTTGTCTGGTGCAGACAACATCTACGGTACAGGAGACAAGATTGGGATGGTGTTCTGTTCACTGACGAGTCGAGATTTCATCTGGACGGCTCAGATGGCAGGGCAAGGGTGTACAGACGTCCTGGTGAACAGTATGCTGACGCGTGCGTTGTTCAACGTCGAGCGTTTGGTGGCGGCAGCGTTATGGTATGGGGAGGCATCACATCTCATGGGCGGACCCAACTTGTCATTGTGAATGGCAATCTGACAGGCCTGCGTTACAGGGACGAGATCATTCTGCCTCATGTGCAAGCGTTCATTCAAGGACATGGACGTAACATCACACTTCAGCAAGATAATGCCCGTCCACATGTCGCTCGTGTTGTGACGGATTTCTTGAGACAGCACAACATTCCGGTACTCCCTTGGCCAGCAGTTTCTCCTGACCTGTCCCCTATCGAGCACGCATGGGATGAAATGGAACGGCGATTACGTCAGGGCCCGAATCAGCCATTGACGTTAGCTGATTTGGGACAAATGTTGGTTCAGACATGGAACAACATTCCCCAAGCTTTCTTCACTCGCTTAGTGTCGTCTATGCGTCGTCGTTGTCAAGCCTGCATCAGCGCCAGTGGTGGACACACACGATATTGAGTTTGTGAACTGACTTTTGACACCACATCTCTTCGAGGGCGTATCATGATGCCTAGTGTCAAATCATAAAGATTTCGAGATTATCCTGTCAACAGTTAAACAGTGATTAAACAGAATACCAAATATCATATTCTTATCTTAATTCATTAGAGCATGGCATAACTGCAGATGATGCACAGTTACTTTATTCCAGTAGTATATAAATAGTTCATTATGCATCAGTAAGCTGTAAACGTCGGAAAAGTGTAGTAAAAAAAATAATAACACGAGCTTGGAGTCATTTTGGGCTTACCAGTTACCTGCTGAACAACTGTCACTAGTGTAACGTGATAACTTGACTATCTTAAAGACAAACACGAAAACATGTTCACGAGCACGCCGATTGGAGTCGAGCCTTTACTACTGCCGTTAAAGCAATTGTGTGTGATGTCGTAATTGACATGCAGTGTATCGGTACACGGTACATCTCCTTTTCTTTAACAAAGCACACTGAGCAATTGCAGACAATTTGTAATGAGCTATGTTCCAAGGAAATTAAGTCTCTTGGTACTGTCCTTTAAGGAAGAAATAAAACATAATACTTCAACCGAAATTGATCTCTGGACCAAGGAAACTATCCTCTGAGAGCAGCATTAAAACACTTGAAAATTATTAATGAATACAATGCAGGGTTCGACCTACAATCTCTCAAGAACTAGAACTGTGTTGACTTTATATCGTATTTCTCCGGCTCACATGTCCAAACGTTTTGGTGGTCTACTGACACGACCGGCTCTGGTAATTATAACTGCTGGGGTACAGGGCTGCTTTGGAGTTTTAACTGTCACTTTACGTTCTGAACTATCCCTGACTGTGGTACAGGGCTGTTTCACTGGCGACTCCTGTGGTTGAGAAGTGTAAGGTGGTTGCTGAATTAGGGGATAATCACACCTGGCAGGCAGTGTATGTCGAGACGGCTCAATGGTGGTTCGCTCTCTAGGTTCATGGTGATGATGGGCCTTGTATGTCGACAAACGAAATTGACGTCTGTTTCTGCGGAATTTCTTACCACGTCTCTGCACAACATACGAATGAATGAATGAATGAATGATTATGGTTTAACGCCACATCGGCAATATTTCAGCCATATCGTGGCGAGAGCAAGGTCGAAACACGAGGCTGTTGAGGTTTCCGATATGGTGGTCAGAACATCAAAAATGGAAACAAATGACATGTTTAAAACCACATTAAGAAAATCAAAAACAGTTAAAGCTCAAAAACCCTCATATTTTAAAAAATATATATCAAGAAATATATATATAACTTTATAGATAAATATTTATATATTAATAAATTATATCTTATGATACAGGCCAATGGCCTTCAAATAATTGATGACAACATCGCCAGCGATGTTGTCAAACAAATCATATATAGAGTCGACGGTGTAAAATCTCTGCCGAACGTGGGCAAAATCCACACAGTCAACCAAGATATGTTTGATGCCATATTGGGCATCGCATCCAACGCTCTCGGGAGCACTACTCCCATCTAAGATGAAATTGTGCGTTAGACGAGAATGCCAAACACGACACCTTGTTAAGACTACTTGGCCTCTACGAGACATTTTGCAAGTATAATTATTGTAGCCAATGACAGGATAAATAGCATGCAGTTTATTGTGGATCTGCAAGTTCCATTCACCCTGCCAAAGGCGACGAATATATTTAAGAAAATTACACTTCACGTCAGTATAAGGGATTTTAACCCGAGATACATGTTTATATAGGGCAGTTTTCGCTTCCCTGTCAACGACTGTGTTTCCATGGAAACCAGTGTAAATTGGTATCCAACAGAATATAATATCTTTACCTCTTTTAATTAATTTTCGGTGTTTGGCTATGATCTCAAATATCAAGGGATTTTTAAATTTATTATTCTGAATCGACAAAAGGCAAGACAGCGAGTCGCTAAATATCACTGACATCTGGGCATGCCCAGAGGAAACTAGCGTATTGAAGGCTAAGTTTTATACATCGGTTATATAAAGAAGGCTCGTTTGCTTCCACGTATAAACTTTCTACTGGTGAGGTTCTAAAAGCACCAAGGCTGAGCCTCAAACCTTGGTGATGAACAGGATCCAACATTTTAATGTACGACTTCCTAGCGAAACCGTTAATGATGGATCCATAGTCCAATTTAGACCTCACCAGAGAACGATGTAAATTAAGTAAAACTAATCGGTCAGCACCCCAATCCGTGCTAGACACCACCTTAATTATATCCAGAGCCTTTGTACATTTAGCTTTAAGCATTTTAATATGAGGAATAAAAGATAGTTTAGTATCAAATATTATACCTAAAAATTTTGTTTCTCCAACAATTTTAATCTGTTCAGCACAAAAATTAAGCTCAGGGTCAAGATGAAGTTTCCATTTATTACAAAAGTGCATACCGACGGTTTTAGACGTTGAAAATCTAAAACCGTTTTCACTTGCCCATTTCTCGATATTATTGAGACAAAGCAACTGACGCTCGATATTATTCATATTCTTAGCTCGGTAGCATATACGGAAATCATCCACGTATAAAGAACCCTCTGTGCCAGATGTTAATGTTTTTGCTAGGCTATTTATTTTTATGCTGAACAGAGTTGGTGATAGAATGCTGCCCTGGGGTACACCCATTTCCTGCTCATAAGAGTCACAAAGAGTGGCCCCAACCCGTACCTTAAACTGACGATCGGATAAAAATTGTGATATAAATATAGGTAGTCGCCCTTTAAGACCCATATCCGTGAGGTCTTTTGAAATACCATATTTCCATGTGGTGTCGTAGGCCTTTTCAAGGTCAAAAAATATGGACACCATATGTTCATTATTAACAAAACCATCACGAATAAACCGAACAAGGTGATCTAAAGTAGATCGACCTTGACGAAAACCACATTGAATGTTAGATAAAAGCGTGTTGGTTTCAAGAAAGCAAACAAGTCTATCATTAATCATCCGTTCCATAGTCTTACAGACACAGCTGGTAAGAGCTATGGGACGGTAATTATTTGGATCAGTATGATCCTTACCCGGTTTAAGGACCGGGATAATACACGCCTCCCTCCATGACGGTGGAATATTACCAGTTATCCAAATATCATTGAGCAAATCCAAGAGAGTCTCCAATGTCTCAGGTGGTAAATGGTTCAGAAACTTATAATATACACTATCGGGACCACAAGCAGTATCGTGGACCTTTTTTAATGCAGTCTTAAGTTCTTCGATATTAAACGGACGATTATAATCTTCTAAATTTTTAGAAGAAAAGGGCAATTTGGTTTTCTCCTTCTGGTTTTTAATATGCTGGAATTCTTTAGTATAGTTCTCAGAAGAAGATTTTGTTGAAATTATTTCAGCTTATTTATCGGCTATGTCAGATGTAGAGGTTAATGTATTATCGCCATCTTTTAAATGCTGAACTTTTGCTTTATTATTTTTGCCCTTAAGTTTCTGAATCATGTTCCAGACCTTACGCATGGGGTTTTTTTTGACGTAATGCCCGAAACAAAGTTCCGCCAACAAGATCGTCTCTTGGACTTGAGTAATCGACGAGCCTTAGCTCGAAAAAATACGAACCTGGTTTAAGTTATTATCAGTAGGATATATATTAAAATTTCGCTCGGCCTTTTTGCGGTCTTTAATGGCTTTGCGACAGTCCTTATCATACCAGGGTTTGCTTTTGGATTTTGGATTTGTCGAGGTTTTAGGGATAGTTCTATCGGCAGCTCGTAAAACAAGCTCGTTAAATTTTAATATGGGATCATTTGCTGCATTGAGAGTCTCTGGAGTGATATCAGCCTCACAGAACATCTCAAATGCGACCCAATCTGCTTTATCGAATTCCCACCTAGCTACACGTTCTAAAGAATTAGAAGTGATATGTTCTAGGATTATAGGAAAAATAAGGGCCTCATAAAGGGTTATGGGAATTAAAATCTCCCATTATAATAAACGGTTTTGGCAATTGTTCTGTAAGATTATGTAACTGAGAAGCAGACAAAGAAGTGTTCGGAGGTATATACACCGAACATAATGTGACTGTTTTACACAATGAAATACGAACGGCCACAGCTTGAAGCTCTGTATGCAGAGCAACAGGGCTGTGGATAATACTGTTATTTATGAATATCGAGGAGCCACCTGCAGCTCGCTCTTCTTCATTTGAATAAGTACTATATAATGAATAATTTTTAAGGGCTACTGTGTCTTTGTCAGATGTCTTCAGGTGAGTTTCCTGAAGACACAGGGCTACTGGATTTAAAGATTGAACAAGCTGTGTTATTTCAATAAAATTTACTTTAAGACTTCGACAATTCCATTGCATAATTTTGTCATATATCGCCATTATGGAGGAAGACGTATTGGGGATTTATGTCTTGACCGAGGACGACCCTTTTTGGGAGATCTACTAGGAGATCTCCCAGGTGCAGATGATGTATCCATCAGGTCTGCACATGAAGTTGAAGGATCAACATCTTCCAACGGTCCAAACTTATTATAAGTTTGGATTGGGTCCCTAGTGGCTCTGGAGCGTCCCACTAGGTTTATACTTTTTATGATTTTTCTCAGATTTATTTTTGTCACCCGTTGTTTTCTGTGAAGAATCAACGGGTTTATTAGATTTAGATTTATCACATGGTGTGTGGTCAGATAAAGAAAGTGCTGGATACTCAGGCATTTTAGATAGGTTGATATCAGCCTGAGATGAGCTGGCTGTCTTATTTACGTGTTTCGTGACGAGTTTCTGTGACTGTTCTTTGTAAATGTCGTTTGGACCCCCACAGAAACAGTGGTTTTCCTTACGACATTGGCAAAGGTAGATGTTGTAAGGCCATGCGTGACAGAGACCATACGCTTCGCTTCCTGACAGGATATATTATTTTTACACTTTAAGGTTATAATTTCTTTTTTGAAAAGAGGGCAGTCCTTGGAAGAGGCCGTGTGGGCTCCGCTACAATTGAAACATTTTATTGTTTTTGTGCAGTCAAATCCCTCGTGTCCTGCTTCCGCACATCTAAAGCAGACCAGTGTGTTGCGGCATTGACTCCTGCCATGGCCAAACCGCTGGCAGGAGAAACACCGGGTGGCGTTAGGTATAAACAACTCCACTCGTACGCTATACGGTCCGACAAATATAGATGACGGAAGGGAAGGTCTGTTAAAAGTTATCATATAAGTGTTCGTTTTTGTCAGGTTTCCATCTCTTTAAATTATGAAGCGTTTGGCCTTTATTACTCCTTGATGTTTTAGTTCTTCAGTTATTTCTTGCTCTGTCATTTCAGTAAGGTCCTGGTCTCTGTCACGAATTTTGCCATGACAGCAGTTTAATGTATTATGTGGAGAAACAGAAACAGGCTGCTCTCCTATATTTTGAATTTTTAGTAAATTTATATATTGTTGTTTTCTGGAAACTTCCAACAAAATGTTCCCAGATTTCATTTATTTGACTTCTTTCAGAGTTCCAGCATAACTTTCTAACGTTTTTTAAGTACAAATGGATTTATTTTCATTTTACCTTCATTTTTATTAGAAATTACTAAGAAGGTAGGAAAATAAGTATTTTCTCCTTCAGTATCTAATGGAATTTCATTTTTGCTTTTTTTAGCAACGACTGTTGTAAATACAGATGAAGCCATGTTATATTTTATTTAATTTCACCCTGTGTGTCTCCCACCCGCCACGGAGTGCCAACAGGGGCGAATCTACCCCTGCGGATGACCAGCAGAGAATAAAAACAGGGAATCCACGCAAGGTATACTCCAACAGATTGAGTTATACCAAAAGGTTAAATTCAATCTACTCGATTGACCCATTAGCCACGGCCTTCTGCATTGACCCCAAAGGAAGTGCTTTTGAAGAAGAACCAACTTGACATCTCGGTACGACAACGAATAACAAACGGGATCAAGTGTAAGGCTTGACGTGACCAGCCGATTGATCGGACCGGGCCCATCCGACCTCCCGTCTCTCTCCAAGTAAGGGCTAAAGTGACGTGTTGGGCGTGAGGATCTCGCAAGACCAACACGCCCTCAGCCACCAGGATCCCGTCCTCGCAGATTACGGTCGCAACCCATGGCAAACAGGTCGCTCCCCGGTTGCCTCTCACACAACCGAGAAGATGTGAGCCTATTTATTCACCGGGCTCACACAGTAGAGCTCTAGGTTAGTCGACTTTTACGACAAGCTTGCCTAGAGGGCTGAGGTCCTAATCTTATCACCCTGGAAGCCCCACTGGGGTTCTGGGCGAGAGGACACAAGGTGTGAGGTAGTGATGAGGCTGCGAGTGACATCCCCTTGGCGTTGCTAGGCATGCCTCCCATCTGCCGGCATTGAAAGGTCCAGGTTTTGACCGTCAACCTGTCCAGATTTTTATGGCTTCTTTCTCACAGGGTGGGCCAGGTATGCACCAAAGCTTATTGGCCACGGAATGTTTGGGACTGAGCTACAGCGCTAGACGTTTACATTGTCCCTCATGGAAAATTAATGGGGGTCAGAGGCCTGTACAGACAAAGTCAGCAAAATATGTCAAGTGTCACTATGAGCTCAGATTTTGCAGCCGCCTGCTAATTTTTGGTGGGTGTGTCTGGCGTGTGTTTTGCAGTGATTGAGCCAGTTTATAGCTTCTTGGACCTATTTATTTTCTCAAAATATCAAGTTTGATGAAAAATTGGTATAATACTGTTCAGTGTTTGGGTAACATGTGTATAGGCATTCTGAAATGAACAACATGCAACGTTCTAGTATTCCTACGCTTGAAAATGGAGATATTTAGAGCAGAAATTGCTATAAAAATTGGAAGTTTCAGTGTTTACAGTGAAAACGGAGCCTGTGGGCTGTGGACTGGACCATTGATAATTTTTGGTGGGTGTGTCTGGCGTGTGTTTTGCAGTGATTGAGCCAGTTTACAGCTTCTTGGGGCTATTTATTTTCTCAAAATATCAAGTTTGATGAAAAATTGGTAAAATACTGTTCAGTGTTGGGTAACATGTGTATAGCCATTCTGAAATGAACAACATGCAACGTTCTAGTATTCCTACGCTTGAAAATGGAGACATTCAGAGCAGACATTGCAATAAAAATTGAAAGTTTCAGTGTTTATAGAGAAAACGGAGCCTTTCGGCTGTGGACTGGACCATTGACGAGGGATGGCCTCGCCTCCAACAAAGACCCCGTCACACATCGATGGAAGAAGAAACACATCAGTAGACTTGTTAATATGGCCATGCAGGGGGTGATCCCAAGCTTTAGATCCCAAGCTTGATTGTTCACACGTGTGCCACAACACACGCTGTGTAAATGTCGACCACATAAACCTGTAACCGCATGGTATTAACAACAACAGGCAGCGCTGCTGGAGCGTAGGGCGCTGTCCCGGCAATGGGCATTATGCAAGGTGCATGCTGCATTTAAGACTGAGCAGGTTTCCCCTCATGAAATATAATAAACAAACAGATGTCCGGTTTTGCTCAATTTCTGTATTTATTAATTTCTTTCATAAGCGACAGCAACACTGAAAAACTATATACAAAACTGGCAGTTACAAATATCTAGCGTACGTGTGGTCTCTTTTGTCCAGTTATGAAGTGTAAATAGGTCAAACAAACAAGTGGCGCTGTCATGTCCAAAAAGTGTCGTTTTAGTGATCGCCGGTTGGATGATGTACGTTATAAGGACTGGATAGAACCGAACTAGCTAAATGCACCGTATGCTAGACGCAAATAGAGCTCTCGAACTTGAGAGAATGTGCCCTGAAAAGACATACAAAGTCTTCAAAACATCAACGTCCAATGGAAAGGGAAACAAAGGATAGAACAGAGACAACACTAATACAGGACTTTTTTCCTGTGGCTACAGCCTCCAGTAATGCGGAAACGGCGACAAATGATTAAGCTCCCTCGTCAGCCCTGAGACATACCAGCCAGGAGATGTAGTTTAACTCCACAGGCAACAACGAGTAGGAGTTTGAGCGGATATTTTTCTTCTTCACAAACTCATAAAGCCGAAATTTTTTGGTGCTCGAGATTAATGCAATCTCACTGGTCCTATAATTCGTCAACGGGTTCGGGTAGGTGTGTATTTATGCAGCTTAATGCTACTATGTTGTTCGGTACTATTTAATTTGACGCCTATAATTACAATTATTGGCTATTTTTGTTTATAGCCATTTTTATTAAACTTAACTGAAAATCAAACTAAACATAGCCTATTTTAATGCCCTATGAGTATATTTATTTGGATAAGGACCCGCTTTTAAATGCAATGTGTACAGGACACCCCTACCACTGATGTAAACAAAAATATGGCGCTTCTATTTAATACAGTAATATAATACTTCCTATAACATGGGTAAGGGTCCTGACCGCATCGGTAAAGGCACTGGTCTTTAGGTGTGTCATGACAGAAATAATGTAAAGGGCAGTATTAAACCCCAAGCATACCTGGTAAAAAATATCATAAGTAAAATATAGCACAACACAATTCAAATGCATAAAGAATTAATTTTATGTTAATTCCACCTTCTTTTCCTTTAGACAACCTGTTTCCTGGCAGTTACATCGCCAGAAACTTCCAATGTGGGGAGGAAAAAAAAAGCGGCATATGTCTGTTCGTTTGGCATTGCTCCGTACTTCAGGAATGTTCTGTTGAAACGTGCCAAAAAGTCAAACATGGATTTCTTCTGCTGTTCTGTGAAAGTGGCCATGTGAAAACACAGAATAAACAGATGGACTTGTGCATACGAATATAGGACAATGGTCAGGTTGTTTCACGTTACTTTACCTCAGAGTTTATTGGACATTCTACTGCTGGTGACATGCAACATGGCTCGGCCGATACGGCGACGCAACCGCAGAGAACTCTACCAGATAAGACGATTCATATCAGCACAGTGTGATGATAATCTCTATGTATGCTACTAGAATATAACTTTATAGTTATGCTATAATACACTGGATATATAAGTTACACAACGCACTGGCGCATTATTGAACATACCACTAAATGAAAGGCAGTGAAACCCCAGGAAGGTAGTAAAAACCGTACCCATAAGCAATCTAGCCCTCTGACACAGCCAAGCTTAATTGTGAAGTGCTTTTTTTTTTATCACCAAGACCCCTTCTTTGCACAGTTGAAAGAAATATGCAAACTGCTTTGGTTAAGGATAACATCAAATCTGATGTCTACCTTTGACTGGCTGATTCTGTAGCACAGTGTGTGAGTCAGATGTTCTTTGCAGCACCCCAACATAGCCAGCTGTTACATGTTCCTTATCTGTGGGTTACTTAGTCTTTGTGCATATTCACATTTATTATAGAAAGGGAAATAGTATTAAATAGGAAGGGCATCTACAAAATTAAGTATAAAGAGATAGGACTACCACTAAAACACTACTCTACAACCCCATTAACACGTTGTTTTGACTAACTTTTGTGCTTTTGTGTTTACAGTAGCAAAACTTGTCGGACGAAACGAGCCATTGGGGAGGGAGATCCAGCACTACTGAAAAAAAAAAAAAGTTTCACTTTAACCTTCAAAAAAGAAGTTATCCTAGTTTTAAGCAAATTAGAAGTGTCAAAGAAAATATCCAAATCTGCTGGAAAGCAGAACTGAAGCCCAGATCAAGTCCAAACTTAACCACAATATGACAAAATTTGAAAATGCAACTTGGAGAGATTTTTGTGATGCGTGTTGTGCCAGAATGGTCTATTGATAAAGTGCCTTGTTCAAGTGTGACACTCATCTAAGTGATCTATATGCCTATAGTTTTGATAACATGTTAAATATACAATTATTTTTTAAACTAAGACATGTTCCAGTTCAGGATTCACGAGATCTACAGGTATATGTGCCATATATATTGGTTGACATTTCTACATATGCATTATATATTATATATTATACATGTTAGCAGTCTGTGGACTTGAGGTCAGTGATGTGTTGAATTGCAGGATTTGTAATGTTAACACCTGTATCTGTTACTGAGTGTGCTTACTGAGGTCAGTAGCTGCACAAGTTAGTGTAGGGTTTGTGAGATGAATAGCTGCAAATGAGACTGTAGAATCTGAGGTTAACAGTAGTATGCGATATGCTCTATGATCATGAGGTTAGCACATGTATCTGTAACTGAGTGTGCTTGCTGTGGTCAGTAGCTGCACAAGTCAGTTTAGGGTTTGTGAGATGAATAGCTGCAAATGAGACTGTAGAATCTGAGGTTGAATCTAACAGCTGTATGCGATATGCTCCATGAATGAGGTTAGCACATGTATCTGTTACTGAGTGTGCTTGCTGTGGTCAGTAGCTGCACAAGTTAGTGTAGGGTTTGTGGAGATGAATAGCTGCAAATGAGACTGTAGAATCTGAGGTTGAATCTAACAGCTGTATGCGATATGCTCTATGATCATGAGGTTAGCACATGTATCTGTAACTGAGTGTGCTTGCTGTGGTCAGTAGCTGCACAAGTCAGTTTAGGGTTTGTGAGACGAGTAGCTGCAAATGCGGCACTGCTAGGCACTCCTTCAGCAGTGTTGTACGCCTTGCCCATGTATCGATATGACGATTTGTGTCGCAGAGTTACTGTGTTATCTCTTCAAAGAATTTTCATACACAGCTCAAACATAACCTCAAGATAAACTGACGACAGGCCGCATGTCACTGAATATCTACGACCACGATGGCGTAACAGCTCTGTGTCCTTCTACCTGATAGAGGCCGTACAAGGTCTATTTTAAGCCTTTTGGAGATCGTTCCGGTAAATGCTGGACCAGTGGCGCCATCTGTGTTGCCAAGTTGTGACAAAAAGGTATTTACTTTCAGGCTTAAAAGCTTAATTAATCCTGTTAGCACAAATATGTACGTAGAACAACGTCGGTAGAACAGAAAACATCAGTATGTTAATGTTTTTCACGGCAGAATATGCTATGCATTGCGGAAACATTAGCGGTTCACACCCTATTCCATGTGACGAAAACTGATCTCTTAGTAATTCCCATATGTTTGCGAATAGCTTTCCTCGTCAGTTCAGAGTGCACCACTCCTTACAACGGTAAGGTTTACCTATTGGATGTGGTCACTTTTTCACTGTGCGACATTTTCACACGCACTTACATAAGTGTATATCTGTCCTACATGCCAATGGTTCGAAGTGTAGTACATGCCGAGTAAATTCCTTAAGTGGGGACTCAATATTTAGGTTTGAGAGGTTGATACCACAGATGTAGGAACTGCACCTCCTGTGCACAGTCTTCAACAGATGACGATCATACATAGTGCAGTCAGATCTTGCGTGTTTTTGACTATTGCCATATGGGGACATGTATGTACACGTTACATATATTTGAAAGGGCATGCCACCGACTTCTAACGAGCAGTAGACTCATGTTAGTATTTATTACTTGGCTTGTTAGATTTTATTACTCGGCGTTTTGACAATGTTCTAGATAAAATCTATACTTTGAGCATAGTATTTGAGGTGCGGGACAATATGGCCGAAATCGGTGCCTATTGCAGTGGACATAAACATGGCATTTTAGGAAAAAATAAACTTATTTAAAGGGCGGTAGGATAGAGTGGGTGTGAAAGTAGACCCAGCCCGTCATATGTACATGAATTAAGCTCAACACATTTATTTTTTGTATAGTGCTACTAGTATAATCTAGGCCTTATCACTATAGAAGGCCGAATATACGGTAATCCAGGGTGAATGTGGCTTGCCTGAATTCTTGGCATTATTTTTATTATTATTTTTTTTTTTTGTTAATACTTTTGTGAAGATGTGATTCCAAGTATGTTCATGCACAGCTCAAACATAACCTCAAGATAAACTGACGACAGGCCGGATATCACTGAATATCTACGACCAGGATGGCGTAACAGCTCTGTGTCATTCTACCTGATAGAGGCCGTGTAACGTCTGTTTTTAGCCTTTTGGAGATCGTTCCGGTAAATGTTGGGAATAGTGGCGCCATCTGTGTTGCCAGGTTGTGTCAGTAATGTATTTACTTTCAGGCTTACAAGCTTAATTACTGCTGTTAACACCGATATGTATGTAGAATAACGTCGGCAGAACAGAAAACATCAGTATGTTAATGTTTTTGACGACAGAATATGCTTTATAATGGCGAAACATCAGCGGTTCACATCTCATTTCATGTAACAAAAACTGATCTTTAGTAATTCTCATACGTTTGTGAATATTTTTCTTCGTCAGTTCACACTACACCACTTCTAACAACGGTAACGTTTACCTATTGGATGTGGTCACTTTTTCACTGAGCGACATTTTTACACGCACTTACATATGTGTATGTGTCCTACATGCCAATGGTTCAAAGCATAGTACATGCCGAGTAGATTCTTTAAGTGGGGACTCAATATTTAGATTTGAGAGGTTGGTACCACAGATGAACGAAAACTGATTTCTTAGTAATTCCCATATGTTTGTGAATAACTTTCTTCGTCAGTTCACATCGCACCACTCCTTACAACGGTAACGTTTACCTGTTGGATGTGGTCACTTTTTCACTCTGCGACATTTTCACACGCACTTACATAAGTGTATATCTGTCCTACATGTCAATGGTTCGAAGTGTAGTACATGCCGAGTAGATTCCTTAAGTGGGGAGTCCATATTTAGGTTTGAGAGGTTGGTACCACAGATGAACGAAAACTGATATCTTAGTAATTCCCATATGTTTGCGAATAGCTTTCTTCGTCAGTTCACACTGCATCACTCCTTACAACGGTAACGTTTACCTGTTGGATGTGGTCACTTTTTCACTGTGCGACATTTTCACACGCACTTACATAAGTGTATATTTGTCCTACGTTCCAGTGGTTCGAGGCGTAGTACATGCCGAGTAGATTCCTTAAGTGGGGACTCAATATTTAGGTTTGAGAGGTTGATACCACAGATGTAGGAACTGCACCTCCTGTGCACAGTCTTCAACGGATGACGATCATACATAGTGCAGTCGGATCTTGTGTATTTTTGACTATTGCCATATGGGGACATGTATGTACACATTACATATGAAGAGTTCAGATGCAAAACCCTCTAAGTCCATGAGATCTATTTTGCTGTCAAGCTAATTTTCAATCTAGACCAGTGTGTTAAGTGTATGTACCCTTTTTCATTAAATAAATGATGGGTTAAATGATATTAATAGTTACTGAAATTTGTAGTAAATCTAACATTTGTTAAGGACATTTATTAAGAGAACTTAGAACGACTTTAGCGGCAAAGGTCTCTAAGTCCATTTTACGTTTTTTTGCAATACCCGCTAAATTCAGTCAGTGGTTTTGTGGAATCATTCTTATTCAAAATGCAATTAATTTTTATCAAGATTCAATCCTGGGCCAAGCTAGACTCAAAACCAACGGTAGGAGCTGCTGCTGCCTCGCTTGGCGTTCAGCAACAATGGTTAGACAAGCGACTGGTTGACCCGGTGTCAGTATAATGTGGCTTGGTTGGTGTCTTTGGCAAGTCGTCTTTTTGAGGCAGCATCAGATAAAAGAGTCGTGGAAATCTGTCCTGCAACAAGGAGATACCGTCTTCATATGACTGATACACTGTCAAGTAGGACATTAAACCCCAATCACTCAAAAACTTGTCTACTACAATTTCTGTTTAACGAAAGAGCCGCAAGCCATACAAGAGAAAGGTTCCTTTTGTTTAACAGGATAGACTCACTATCAAGATTGCTTGACGACATTTTGCAAGCCGCAAAATGAATGAGAATAGAGTTCTGGTTCTTACATCTAACTGACGAGCCCGGATAGCTCTTCGGGTAGAGCGACTGCCTCTGGTCAGAGAGATCCAGGTTCAAGCATGGGTGGAGTCAAACCAAAACTGGGAGCAGCAGCAGCAGCACTGTTGCTTTGTTTTCTAGCTCCGCAGTAGGGGTTAGATGGTTGACCCGGCGTCATAATGTGACTGGGTGAGGGAGCTTGCTGGGTGTCTTTGGCAAGTCGTCTCGGTGAGGCAACACCTAATAAAAGATGGAAATCCGTCATGCCACAAGGAGACACTGTCTTCATATGACTGAAATACTCTTAAACAGGACGTTAAACACGAACCACGCACAATCTTACCAACAAGATGAACACATCTGCCATTTTTATAGGGTTTTTTTGCATTAAAATAAAACTGATTTTGTTTTGAATACAAACTGTCAAAATGCATATTTATTGCATTGGCAGAATTCAACTCCAACCAATTCATCAACAATAATTAACATCAGGGATTCATTCCCTCTAAATAATGTTTTTCATTCCTTTTTTTGGTGTGTGTGGAGGGAGGGGGCGTAGCGACTCAGTGCTATTAATAGTTAAAAGAGGGACGGAGGTTTGCTATAAAAAAGCACTGCACAAAGTCCACATAACTAAGCGGGGGTGTCGGCACAAACGTCAGTTTTTTTCCTCATCACTGCTCTCCATCAGATCTTGCCTCCCATTGCCTTCACCATCCGTTACATTTTCAAGAGCGTCCTCATAATATCTATGAACAGTTTGACCTACACCTAATGAATCCAAAAGTTTTTCAATATCTTGCTTCTTGGCAGGCTTCACATGTGGTGGTAAAATCTCTGGATCAAATTGGGTCCATCTTTTACCCCTTTTTAACAATGTATGTGTGCATAAATCACCGCCAAACGAAGTTTTAAAACCGAGTTTCTCTCCCGTCACCTGCAGGGCTCTTGCTTCACTTATTTTGAAACTCCGCTGTGTATTAGTCAATTTGCCTGCCTGTGTATTAAAATCGTAAGCTTCCCAATCGACCCAATATTCATGTACTATTCCGTGTCTCTTTAGAATCTCTATGTACTCGTTTGGCAGCAGAATGGTGTCTACCTTGCGTATGTCCTGCTCAATTCTACCGAACGCGCAGTCAGCGGACAGGAAGCTGTGCCCACGAACAGAAAAATAATAGTCGATGGATAAATTTGGTAGAGATTTGTTGCGCATAGCAAATAAAATTGCCAGGACATTGATGTTTTTGTTTTGCCCATAACAGGAATCCGAAAACAGTCGTAGATGGTCAAAATTTTTAGTGATTTAAAGCTGACGCAACCATGTTACTATCTTTTCTGTTCTGATGCTCAAGCCAAATATAAAGATGAATGTCCTGTTTTGGCTGTGACTGGCCTCTACCGCGATGTCATACAACACCGAAGACATAGAAATACAACTGGCGGGAATAATATGTCTGACCAATGGGGGACTTTGGCAATACTTGATTTTCCATAATGTCAAAACATACTGTAAATAAGGTTTCAATAGTGTTCATGATGTCATAAAACCGCCTTGCTCGACGTCTGTGAAGCATGTATAATGCAATCTGTTCCCGCCTCTGGTCATCTGACAGCTCCGGATCCTTAATCTTAATCCGACAGTTCACACATGAGGAATGCACATCTTTTGCTGGGTGCCCAGATGCTAAATTAAAATCATACACAAAAATACTCCAATAAAGGGAGTACGACACTTGATTGTGGTTTTGTTCCAGAAATAGTCGGTGCATTTTTTTCACACTTAGATCAGCAGGAAGATATTTTCGACCAGGAGCCCCCCGCCTGGCGTAATGACTAGCACGACATGTAAATGACTGAGTATGGGTCCGAATCGCGTCCTTCTTCACAATCATACCCGGCTTTACTCTAGAACCGCCTCGATTTTCTGGACGGATTTGTCCATGTTCAAGCCAGTACTTCCCGATACCAGTCACTCTGTCACCAGTTACACCTGCGATACAGAAAAAGAAAGAAACGCCTTTATCTATTTCTTATGGGCCTCTAACAGTAAAATACTTCTGACATGTATTACACTGAGGCTAAATAAAGAAATGCTGTATAGCCACTTATTATTGAAGAGTAAGTAAGTGCATATCACTCGATAAAACCTTATCTATAGCCGTAACTCATTATTATTTTTTGGTTTGATGTTTATCGCCTTCTTTAATAATTATTAGTTATTGGTTTATTATTTTTATTATTTATTATTAAATTTGGATTTGGGTATATAACTGTCGCATTTAGCCCATTTAGAAAATCTGTACCAATTTCCTGACAGAGACTGGGATTGAACCAGAGCCTCGTGACACAAGCCACTTTGACTGCGTTATTCGTAAGTTAAACTGCCATCACTGTTATCACTCATTTGGTTTTTCTCTGTATGCTGTACTTTTTGTATCCATACACTTTTTTTTAAAAAATAAATTAACTCAGTCAGGCGTTTAAAAATTCAATTTATTATTAAGTAGGGCCTAATATCTATAGTCCGAGAATAACACCACCAGTACTTACAAAATATGCTGAGAAAGGAGGCTTGACACACGGGTACAACTTGTTTGTTTTCCGTCAGGACGCTGTATTAAATCGCATAATCTCTGGTCCTTTGTTTGTCAGCGTCATCAACTCGCTTGCGCCTGCTTCTCACCGGCTGTACATTCATGTGTGATAGAAGAGTAGCGTCCTGCTTAACCTTATCTGAGCTTTCATACAGCTGTTTGTGTATACAATTTAAGTCTTCATCAGTAAGAGTTGTTGCCATACACACCGTAAGTTTACTGTGTGTACAGGAAATGAGTGACTTCCTGCCATCTCCGCAATGCCGCGCACGTTTCGCCACAGAATGGGCTGAATTTTGTGGGTCAGAACGTTTTTTCTTCCCTGCTGTGCGAGAGCAACACTGGCTCATCGATATCATCAAAGTTTTCCATGCTCTCAGGACTGGACGTCTGTGGTTGACCAATACCCGAACGAGGAGAGAACTCAGGGGCTTTAACATTAGGTTTAAATGGGTTACTAGTGAAGCGTCGACTGATGTCCTCTTGCAACACCTGGTTGGGAAGAGCGACATGACTAGTGCGGGATAGGGGACGAGCTGTTGACTCGTGTGGAGCTGTATGGTCTAATATATCAGTTCCACACTCCCCATGATCAGCCCCCTGGGAAACTGGCTGTAGCGGTGCCTCCTGTGATGTAGGCCACTGAAACCGATTAGGAGCCACGTCAGATTCAGCAAAAGAGTTAACCTCAGACCTTATCAGAAACTGTTCCACATTTGCCTCTGAGGACAGTGATTCTAAAGGCAGTGAGAGTTTTATCTCAGATTCGACACTGCTAGCATTTTTGATGGTTCTAAGCCTTGCTTCTGTCATGATAAGTTCTTCTAGAGTTTTAGCTCGGTCTAATTCGGCTCGTTTTCTTTCCAATTCTGCTCGTTTTTGTTCAACAACTGTCATATTTTGCAGTTTTGCCTTCAGAGCTGCTGGCTTGGCTTCCACGCTAAGCCCTTGGGAAGCAATGGACAACCGGGAACACTTAGAACTTTGCAAACATCGGCTTTTATTCGATGCGACTGACTTTCTATCTGACTGGTCATTACGATTAACTCTCTTATCTTCTCGGAACATTGCTTAACTAAACGATGAGTATCGGTTTCGGCGACGTCATGCCGATCGAAAACGTCGCATTTATCGACAAAAGGAAGCATTGTTTGATATCTTTCGTAGACAGCGGTTACATTTTCCATGCAATGCATAAGCTCATCGCGCGTTCGTTTTAGAACCAAAATATCTGCACATTCAGGCAACAATACCTCTAATTTAGTCGCCAGTTTGCGCCATGACGAAACGGCTGACCGGAAGTTCCGCTCAAGTCGGTCTACCCGCCACTCTGCAAACTGCTCTGCAGGGGCCTTAGGTCGTGAGCCAACAGGGCCGACAGGTTCAGAAGTGGATACCTCCCCTTGATTATTTATTACACAAGTTTTGGAGCCTATCTCCCCTTCCAGAGCGTTAAATTGATAATCGTTACCTTGTTTCGCTTGTGCCTCTGCCATTGTAACATTGGCCTTCAAAGGTTGCTGAGAACCAAAGCGACACTGACCTATATTACAGAACAAAAAAAAACCAGAAGGATATACAATCGGATGTCTACGGAGAGGCTTCAAGACGCAGAATAAGATCACAACAGTATCTGACTAGATCATGGCCATATAAAGCATTAAAGTAAATAATACATCTAGGCAATTAAATCTGTCGCTTGCAAGGTTTGACTTGTGAGCTGAAAATCTTCGTAAAAGAACAGAGTTCTGATGCCACAAAAGGAACAGACTATCATTGCACATCGGCGAAACCTGCCCATCAGAACTTACACGTAAATGGTTAAATGTAGAATATAACAGATAAGATGTTTAAATAAGAGAAAAAATCACTGCTAGGCACACGTAAAACGTATATACACCTGCATAAGACCTCAATTCTACACTTGTATTTTGAGATAAAACAATGCAATTATGTTTGAAATTCAAAATACACGGATGATAGTCAGGAAAGTCCAAGCTTAATTGAAAATCTCATACAGTTATTACAGGTGCAAGCTGCTAGGTATTTTAACATGTGTACAAAATGTCCATTATCCAGTTCATAAAATATTCTCAATGACCAATAAATAAAGAGTTTAAAAGTACAAATATAACATTATGCCTGAAAATTTGGATTCACTAGACGTTCTCAAATGGCACTGAAAGAAGCGTGCGACTTTATATAGGGCACATTTCATACACACATGGCCGTAGCATAGTTCAGGCAGTTCAATGAAAGATCACAACAGTCTGAAGATATCGGGGTGGGTAAATGTAGTATCAGTGAGCTCAGGTTAGGGATGGAATAAAATTTTCTCACCGAGATCAACGTGCAAAAGTTGCTGGACTTAGTGAGGAAATCAGATCAAAGTTCTGTCGCAAAATACATTTCCCATTTATTCCCTGCTGCTTTCCGTAAGTTAACAAACACACACAGCACTCCCACGCAGGCTGTCTCCACGCCGTCACCGGCTATCAGCAATGCACAGTGTTTTACTGTTACAGCCCGTTCCGTTTCGTTGGGTTCGACCGCCAAGTCGGAAAGAAGAACAAACGCCAAGGTTTCTGCTACAGAAGCCTTTAATATCCTTGCTCCATAAAACTACAACACAAAGTACCACGTGGACACGTGACAAAAACAATTGTTTTGAGTATTTTCTCTAAATTAATAGGACATGAAACGTACACAAAAACTACCACCATACCAAAACAAAGAACAGATACGCACCACTTTGGCTTTGTTACGAAGAAACGCAGAATTGCACGACGGGATAACATGTGCAAGCAGAGCACGACCTGTGCCGGCTAGTGACCACACCCGATTCTCCATGGCCACACCTGAATGCCGTATAGTAGTCAAACAAGCCCTCTATCAAGGGAAACAAGCTGGATTTGCTGCAAACTACAGCTTTCACAGAGAGCGATATCAACAAAGAAAGCACAAATTATCGCGAATCGATCACAGCACGACAAAGGCTCGCAGTATGTCTAAGGTGAGTTTATATTCAGATTTTACAGGTGTACACAAACAAAACAGGTTTTACACAAAGGGCAGTTTAATGGGTTTTGATTTCAAATAAATGTCAGAATGTGAAACGTCACTTAATTTGCATGTAGGCCTTCAGCTCTAGTGCTTGTACATATTAATCAAGTATGCATTCGTCTCGGGGCTGAACATCATAGAATCGCTGCCAAACGACTGATTGCTGATCTGAGAAGACGGAGTGTCACTGCGGTGGATCGTACATTTGACAACTGACACTCTGCGATCGGTTAGGGTTCGCCACTTGAATAGGGGTTAGAGAGAACGACTGTTTTGGGTACAGGTATTCCACTTCGCCATCATGAATGATTTTTGAAATAGAAAAGCGAACTTCCGCCTGACCTCGGGGTGGTAACTTTCGGATGGTAGGCGCGAGAGACTTCAAAAACGTCATCATATCGTCATCGTCGACTTGGAGGGCGCGTTTTGGGCCCTCATCGGTTTTTTTCTTTAATACATTATGGCCGTATCTACACTTTAAACCGAGCACCATTACACCCCGACCCCCGCCAAAGAAAAGGCGAAATTCTCTCCCCGTCGAGGCACTGTTGCCGGACTTTGTGCTGCGTTTTCCGGTTCCACCTCCTCATCCATGGCAAGCTGTGTATTTTGTGTATCGTTCAGCGTAAATCCATCGTCCTCGTCCTCTGGTCCAATGTCATCGTTTAAGTTACTGCTAGTTGCCCTTTCATCCAGAGTTGGAATGAGAAACTCGAGGATATGCTCATACTTGTATGATTTTTTAGCGGTAGCTACCTGGCCACACTTGGTCTTGTTCTTCTTCACATGTTTCGCCATGCAGTCACGAATGTTTCGCCATTTCGTTTGAACATCAGAACCTGAAATGAAAATATACAGTTTTCTTTAATATTTTTTCAGGTTCCTGGCGACTGAGATTCATATTCAACAATATCTTTCAGCTACCGTGTTGGGAAATCTACGGTTAGCAAGATTGTCAAGAAGACGTGTGATGCTATCTGGCGTAGGCTGCAACCCATCTACATGAGCGAACCGACTACAGATGACTGGGAAAATATAGAAAAATATGTTGTAATCACTGCTCCCCCAGCTTCAGGATCCACGTATTATAACTACAAGGATACATTTTCAATCGTGCTTCTCGCCTTGGTGGATGAAGCCTTGGAAGTACTGCTTCAGCGTAACAGACGTTGGTGGGTATGGTTCGAACAGTGATGGCGGGTTGTTCAAGAGCAGTACTTTAGGTAAAAAGCTTCAAAATCACACACTCGGCATTCCCAATGACAAACCGTTGCCGGACTCCCCAAAACTAGGGTCAATGCCTTATGTACTGGTTGTCGATGAAGTGATTTTCACAGACTTCACTCACCTGAAATTCCCAGCTTTTCCTCCAATACTTGACCAGATGTCTTCTTTCAAGTCCGCTCTTTTGTAATTCGGATTCGACTTATCAAATAATACCGGATTCTTTTCAACTTCCAAAATTATTCTCTCCTTTATGTCCATGTTTCTGTTATGTGATATTGCCACGTCTCGCCTACAGTGGATGTGCACTGAGACACACCCAGGGTCAGTGCATTACAACCTCTACCAGCCAACCCAACGTAATGACGCAACAGAAACCGCAGTGAAATCAGTCGAGCGAGCGACTGGATGCGGGAAACGCAGCGGCTTTTTGCAACACGATTCCCGCAGCGGTTTTGGGGGAGACAGTTGTAAACATTTACATAGAAGTGACCGTCTGCGGCTGCCGCAGCGATTATCGTGCTCGGTGGAAACGGCCATTTACCTGGCCCGCCGACAGCATCAGCGACCGACTGGCGCCGCCGAGTACGGTTGTATACACCTAACTTCTCCCCAACCGACCCCATCCACACCCCGGTATCATCACTTCGGGTAACCACCGCCCCGGGTGAGGCGGTCGGCTTCCGACCCACCTTGAGAACAACCCCAGTAGAGCGGGGTAGGAGATGGGGTCGTTTTCAACCCCGAAGACGCCTGCTAAACCCCAGTGTTGGGGTGGGGTATGGAGAGAGAGACGTGGAAGAGGAGAAGGATGGAGCCTTGAGCGAGTTAGATCGTTCCAGATCGGTGGAGTACACGCCCTCCTCCACAGAACGGCGGGTCTGGGGCTGCTGTCACTCCCCGCGGGGACGGGCGTTAAGAAGATGGGAGGGAAAAGAGCGAGGACTACAAGGGGAAGGCCGACCCAGGCGAGACCCACAACCAACATCACCACTCGCTCGGGTCCTCCTCCAACCCGGGATGGGACGAGGTGTGGGGCGTCGTGAAGGACGGGAACAGCACGTCCCTGGCCGCGATGCAAACGGATGGTATAATCGCCAGCGGGGGATCGAGAAGGCGGCTGCGGAGTTGGAGCAGCGAGAATGGTGGGAGAGACTGATGGAGGGCCGTGGGGCACGGAGACCGAACCAGGTGCGGTGGTTCGTGGTGCCCGGGGTACCCGTGCCCGCGGTCGAGGCCGGACAGGGACGAGAAGAAACGGGGGTAGGAGTGACTGTGGGTAGAGAGGACTCACCACCACCAGAGAGCAGGAGCAGGTAGAGGCATTCTGTATACGGAAATGCTATATTTGCTACCAACGGCCATCGAACTGCTGCCTGCTGCCGTGCTCCCATGCTGGGTTATGCACAACATAACACTTAGTTAGAAGAGTGTGTCCTTACTGTAACGCCCGTATTCACGGCATTTTACGCCTATATTATTAACTGTTGTAAAATTCACCAGCCTTGTTCAACTCTTAATTCTTCTTGTATTTATATTCTTGTATATATATTTTTATGGTAAAATAATTTTGTTCTTTTATTCTTGCATTTTGGTGTTTAAAAACTATAACTCCTATTTAGTCGCCGACTTATTTGGGACTTTTTTTTTTTTTGAAGTAAAAAAAGAATTGAACTCAGCGACGTCCGTAGACTCGCCTGATACATAGCGGGAAAGTCCCGCCTGCAATGGTGAGCCTTCCCGGGCGAACACTGTTGCAGAGACACGCTGAGTCACCGTAGACTTGTCAGCCAGCCAGACTGACTGGTAGGATTCTGTAGTGAGAGGGAGCGTGATGGTATACATGCAGGCAGGCAGGCCAACAGCCAGGCAGGGAGGTCATCTGGTGCAGGCAGGCATGTCAGTATTATGCACGGGACGCCGGCTGAACATAACTGCGGCTGACAACAATGTATCGTCACGCGGTATACCGTGGATTAGCCTGGCAGACGGTAATATATTCAACAAGCGGGAAAGTTCAAAGCCCGCTCACAATGACCACCCAATCACCGAGCTGATAATTCCTTTTTGATGCCTTCATCCAGGTCGGTGGTGGAGGAATATACGACAACCGTAGGCTTGAGTTAGCGCCTTCGGGCCAGGCATTAAGTTCGGTAGATTCTCACGCTAGTGAGAGAGGGAGTATGGTGTGGTGCGCATATGCATAGAGACGGTAAACTCCCAACCTATTATCGGTGAATGTGGTAAAAAAAAAACTAGCGGAAGCTGCACCTGCCTAAAAGTGTGAAGTTCCCCGGGGAGAAAAAACAAGAGATGGCTGGGATCTCTGGCATGTAAGGTGGTGTTGGTGGCGATGGTGGTAGCGTATGGGGAGCTGCATGGAGACAAAAAAAAAGGAACTCGTGGAAGCTGCACCTGCCTAAAAATGTTAGGTTCCCCGGTGAGAAAAAAACAAGAGATGGCTGCGATCTCTGGCATGTATGGCGGTGTTGTTGTTGGTCGTGATGGTGGTAGCGTTTGGCGAGCTGCATGGAGACGAAAAAAAATGGCACTCGGTAAGTTACGTGTGTGAAGGGATTAGGCTTCCCTCAGGGGAAAAAATGGCGAGCTGAGCGTCCGTAGTGACGCACGGGTACATAGCGGGGAAGCTGTGCCTGCAGCGGTTAGCCTTCCGGGTCGAGCGCTGTGGCAGAGACGAGCCGAGCGTCCGTAGGCTTGTCAGACCGATTTCGTTGACGTCCACGCTTTGTCACGAATCAAGAATAGCACCTCAGCCTTCTAGGCAGCTTGTAAAAGGCGACTAACCTAGGCGACCCTTAGTTAGTCCGCTGTGTGTGTACCGGCATTAGACAAGACTAGCACCACAGCCCCCGTCCTTTTAAGGGCTGGTCGGAAGAGTCGACTAAACCCTATTTTCTTGTTCGCTCTAGGGCCAGGCCAAACCCTATGCTCAAAAAACCCCAAGCATTGACCCAAGCATTCGAGCGTATACCTAGAGCATGTGGCAACACCGTATCTCCCCGGTGAGGAGGTGTGAACTTTCTCACAGGGAGGTCACAAGCTCGTGCACCTGGTGGTTGTGGTCTGTGTGGTAATATGGCAGGCTCAGATAACTCCCCGGTGTGTGTATATGTGGTGAGGTTTGGCGCAGCTTGTCGTCTACGACTAATAAAAAAAAATGCACGAACCTGTACGGTTCTCAAAAAAGACGACTCGATCCATCCAAATGAATACTGAAGAGAGAGAAGGGTGGTGGGTGGAAAAAACCTCTCGCTCTAGAGAGAAAGCTTTTGATCATCAGGCGAGGTGTTGTGTGGCATGAGATAGACCACGTATGTAACCCCCATGCTGTGAGGTAGAGACATCGGGTGCGTCAGGTGAGTGAATTGTTAGGCTGCCACGTTGGTATTGATGTAATTGGTCACCACTGTGTGAACTATGTCCACACTGCATACCTCTGTGGTTACGGGCTGTGTGTGAAGGCGACGTGGTACAGGTATTCACCCCCTCTCGCTAGATAGACGTCGGGTTCGCCGGATGAATCAGAGAGGGAGAATGGGTCCGTGACCGAACCCCGAGCCAACCCGTTAGAGTACGGCAACACCGTATTCTCCCACGGTGAGGAGGTGTGAACTTTCTCACAGGCAGGTCTAAGGCTCGTGGTTCGCGTGGTGAAGGGCATGATCATGGTTAGAAACATAAAACAAGGTGCGGTGTAGCGTGTGGGTTGGGACTTGGCCTAAGTGCCTCCTATGGCGTGGAGCGGTAAATAACATACGGACATACAATACCGCTATCCCCGATTTGGCTATATGATAATTAAGCCAGGTCCTGTGGACTCGGTGTGGTAGACATATCTATGTTCTATATGCAGGCAGGCAGGCCGGCAGGTCGTTCAGCCCTAGCGGGACACACTAACCCCCAGTCACCGTACATGTTGCGCAAAGTACATCATAATACATTGCTGCCAGCCGAGGCAGGCAGGTCGCTCAGCCCTAGTGGGACACACAATAACCCAGTCGCCTTGCATACTAAATTGTTGCCAGCCAGTCTACCTGACTTGCTGGATGGCGGCAGGCTGGCGGGCCGGCAGGAATTTATTCTCCCAAGGCAGGGATGGCAATACCATGACCGTGTTTAAACTTTCAAACATAATTTGTTTGTTTTAGTCATGTGTTAGTGTTCATAATAATAAAATAAAAAGAACTTACCTTGCCGTGCTCCCTGTGTCGATGGACACGCCAGTTCCACAATCGGTAAAAAGACTTCTCACAGTCTTTACAATTCAACACACGCTGTTTGTTTGCGCTGTGTCGCTGTTGGTGGCGCACCAAATTCCCCCGGCGAGGAAACACCCGTCCGCAGGTCGGGCAGGTGAACCGGCTCTCTCCCTCACCAGGCTGTGGTTCGACAGGCCTCAGGGTACGGTTGGAGTGTTCGCTTGTGCCGCAGGCATTTTGATCTCCCTCCCCACCCTTGGATGTCGTCCCCTCACCACTTGCCTTGCGGCCCATGGTGCTGGGTTTGCTGGTGTCGCTGCCAGTTACTCCGCAAGGTAAACCCTCGCCCACAAGTCGCACAGGTCAACGTCTTCTTCGTCTCTCCATCTCCGCCTGCTTTTTTTGTTTCCGCATCGGCCTCCATGGTTGTCCTCTCCAAGTGATATCCAGGCGATGTGGTCTGCTACTGCTGCTGCGGCCGTCTTTTTAGCCTAGGCACGCGTAGTTACATCACTTGTGACCTAACCACTTGCATAACCATCCGCTCACGCTGATTAGTCCGTTCCACACTTACATAACCTCGTTCTCGCTCACTGATTGGTCCATCCACACTTACATAAATCCGTAATATAACGCTTACATAACCCGTTACTAACCGCTTATTAGTTGGTGTTCAAAAGCGATTTAAAAGCAAATTGTAAAATGTAATTTAAATACAATTTTTGATCTTAAAATGCCACTGTTTTAGACAAAAATACATTCATGTTGGAAATTTATATCACAGTAGTTGCAATGTTAATGGCAAAATGTGGATGATGATTTTGTATAACAATACCAGTATCAAGCAATCAATCGTGTGTCAACAAAACTGAAAGTAAACCAGACCTGAAATTTCTCGTGCCCTCAGTCCAAACTCCGGGTGGCCCACTCTGACTGCACACTTTACATTTTATTGTGTTGTCAGCCTGACAGTAAGTTAGCCACGGGAACGTCTTCGTCCACCCTGCAGAAAAGTTTTTTGTTTCGGTCCGCCTTTTATTCGGCGGTTTGGCCCGTTCCCTACACTGGCTCGGCGGTCCGCTTCCAACATGTCGGCTGTAAGCCATCACTCTTAATGTCAACGCCAAAGTAATTGTAATTCTTAGTTTATTGAGGATTTCCCAAAGCTCTATAGCCACGAGGGGATCTCCTCAACATAACATCATCGTATATATGACCAACCCGGTTATCGGCCACCTAACTAGTCGAGCAGCTTTGCGGCGATCTATACGTGACGCACGTCGACAGACCTTATATGCACAAGGATTTATAGAAGAACAATTACCTGCTTTTTAGGTCTAACAAGAATATTTTCGTCAAAATTCAACATAACAAACAAAAACATGAAATTTGCATGAAGCATGCACTTTTTTAAGTAATCGGCCAAGTAATTTGCAATTTCGGTCAGACCACGTCGGGCCATCGGCCCCCTGGCCGATTATACATATGCAGCATCGTATGACTGGCCACGCCACATTTTCCTTTGTTTGGAGTAAGACATAGATTCCGAATTAATCTTATTGACAAGAAAACGAGTATTCTGATAGACGAGCAGTTTTTTTCTTCTTAAAAACAAACAGGAGAACTTTCAACAAATAAACATCGATTTGGTATCCGCACGGTTTTGAAGGTAATAACGTGATCCCAGTGTGAGTATAATTCACAAACAAAAGATCCATCGGGAGATATGTCCGCACAACTTTCATGAGCCCACATTTTACAACATGCGCACTGAGCCCACTGTTCTTCAGGTTTTGAAAGGCTGAAGACCTCACTGCAATACAGACAAGGTGCATCCAGCGAGTTACTTCCACCCTTGGCCCGCTTCGGTTTAACAGCTTCCTCTATTTGGACACCCCGGATTCTCTTTCGTATTCCGACTCCCTGATCACCAGGAGCTGCAAGTGTTGCCGAACTAGTAGGATTCGTCACCTCTGTATCCAAAGAAGGCTCTAAACAGATGGTGACGGGTGGATCTGTTTCCCCCGAAGAGGACGCGCAGCCACCGTTAACAGGAGGTTCATTGGTAAATTCATTTCCCTGAGTGGATACAGCAATGGTATCCTCCGTTGTACCAGATGGATTCGTCCCCAATTCATTAGGTGCTGTGTGCGCATCAGACGACGTCGACGTGAAAGATTTCCTGCCGGTAGATTTCTTCGCTGAACTCTTTTTACTTTCTCCAGTCTTTTTGTGAGCTTTTTGGATGTCTTTCTGTGTCTTTTTACTTTGTCTCTCGTCTTTTCTTTTCCTCCTCAAGTCTTTTGGTTTCCGCTTCTTCGATCATTTTTCTCCACTCAGACGACGATACTGCGTACGGTAATTTCTTTTTTGTCTTCTTTTTGGTTTCATTTGTTTTTTTTTTAGCCTTCCTAGGTGGCCAGAATAGATGCTTTTCAAACGCAGGAGACACATTTTCTGATCGTGGCACAATCACATAAGATGATGAAGAACTGCCATTCTGTTCTATGGGATCGGCGTTTGTCACTGTCTGATCATCGGTTATCACTGACCGGCTTTCATCAGTTGACACTTGTAACAAGAGCTGTTCCACGTCGGTTTGTACCGGATCATCCACTGGCGTGCGTGTGTTTTCGGCGTCCTGTGAGTTCGAGACATCACTAATTTCAACAGAAGTGCCTGGAAGTAGGTGGTCTTGTAGTTCTCCCAGGTCATTAATACGCAGTCCGAGATCCGTAACAAGTGCTCTGAGAGAAATGTCCAGATCACTGTTGTCTGCCACCTGAACATCAAAAATGTTATCCATGGCTAATGGACCTGCACTACCCTGAACTGTCGGAGTGTCTTCGATAGCGTTGATTGACCGAATTTCACCATACTGAACGGCAGGTTCTCCATCTGTTTGAACTCGATCTTCACCACTCATGACTGCTGGATCTTCATGATCATTACCCTGAAGTGAACCGGTTGGACGTGAAATTTCTGAGAAACCGTCAGACTTCGACTTTAGCGTCACTAAAATGGCGTCCAAATCCCGTTCGTGACCTGCGTCTAGTAGCTGCTGAATCACAGAAGCGGCAATCTGGAAATCTGACTTTTGCAATGTGATATCAGACTGGAGACTGTCGTCAGATCTGGAAGTTGAAGGTAAGTTAGTGGGTTGATGAACTGATGTTGTTATGTGGTTCACGCACTTGCTGTAGTTGACAGCGTCAGGATTGAATGGAAAGAGTCCACACGCCTTAAAGCCGTTGGATATTGTGTCAGCCGTGATTTCGGACATTGCTCTGTCCAATAGTGGGGCAAATTCTTTCCTAGCTAAAGATTTCCCCGGATTTTGTGTTTGCCATGATTTAACACGTTTTCTCCATTCCAGCTTCAGGGGTCTGAAAACGGTAACATCTGCTGGCTGGAGAATGTGGGTGGCATTTGGGAACAGACAATACAGAATTATTCCGTTATTGGAGCAGAAGTCACTCAGCTGGTGTGTCAGATGGGTTTTATGTCCATCGACTATGAACAGAACCGGTAAAGTCACCTTGTTTTCCTTAAGCCATGGATGAAGTACGTTTGCCACGTACTCGTAAAACGTCTCCGATTTCATCCATCGTGTGTCGGACCGTCCGATTGCCCAGTTATCCGGCACAGCACGTACCAAATCCTTAGGAGGTCGTGCGTAAGGGTAGACAATCATTCCCTTGATGACTTCTCCACTGGTATTAAATGTTCCCAACACGGTTAGAGTTTCCTTTTCTTTCCCAGGGGCGATCTCGTAAACGTCCTTCCATCCTTTCGGTCCCAAAACCTTTCCGCTCTTAGGACACATTTGGAAATTTGTTTCATCCGAATTCAATATGCGCCTACCATCGCAAAGTACATCGGCACATCCTTTCTCTTGTAAGAAAGACTCCAGATCCTTAAACCATTTTCGAATGTTGGCTTCATTAACTAGAAATCTAGCTTTTGATGTATTTTCTGCTGTACGCTCTGAAAGCGCTGGGTGTCTCTTAAGGAAATTTCTGTACCATGTGTCACTTGGCCTGTTATTAATGAACGGGTTTGGACGCCCGTCTTCTTCTACTATCTTCATTACAGTGTCGAGAAGATCATCTTTCTTTCTAGGAAAACCAGCCTTTGAAAGTTCAATTAACCAGTTCTCCAACTTGTTTTCCTCTTCCGGGGTTAATACTGGAGCAGGCCCCATCCGTCGCTCCTCTGGAGATCGTCCTAGTAGCTTGTCCTGCAAGGTAGCCCTGGGCACTTCGAACTGTCGAGAAGCTGAACGCTGGCTACATCCACTTCTAACAGCCGCCTAAAAGGCTTTCTGCATATTTTGGGCGGCGTATTGCAGTTTCTGAGACATTTCCTGGAATAAAAATAAAACAATTTCGTGTTATAAATAAAATATAGGCCTATATATCGATGCTCAATTTAAGGCTTCGTTGGAAGGCATTTTGAAAAGTATAATTGCAGAAACAGGCAATAGACATGTGATCATGTGCATGGACATGTGTACACTATCCAAAATTAGCAACAACTGTAATAATTATTATTACCGATTTACCTTAAACAAACTCGATCTTTACAGTGGTGGCCGATAACTCAACAACGTGAAGCATTCGCCACTTAAGTTATCGGCCACCCCGGCTAAACACTGAAATTCATAATCTAAATCACGTTTACGCTCGTATAATGATAGAAACAATCGTGACATTAGATTTTCAAAGATGCTGGACTTAAAGTTTTCTGGGCGGTATATATTGAGTTATCGGCCACCCCGGCCGATAACTTATTCTTGCCTTATCTAAAGGCTAGTGTCATGGCCACCCATATTTAAGATTTTAACTTGTAACAGCAACTAAAATTACATCGAAGTTTGGAAGACAATGGTTAGAACTAACAGTAAACATACTTACATCAGGTGTATTTCCACAAAGATTAAAAATCAAAATGTCCCGCTGGCACACACGTTTTCGTCTGAACAAGGCGGCGTTTGACGGTTTTCACTAAAATCTGAGGTTGATCATTTTGGACGACTAGACATGTGCGATGCGTTGTCTGCTTGTCACGAAACGAAAACGAGGCTAAGGGAGAAATTGTTATTTTTAGCTTTCGCTTTCGGAGTATGGACTTCGTGCCTTGTTTTCTTATTCTATGAGATTATAGTGGAGGTGGCCGATTACCTAGGGGTGGCCAACAACCGGATAGATTACCCTACCTTTGGGGTTACAGCCTGTGTGTGAAGGCGACGTGGTACAGGTATTCACCTCCTCTCGCTAGACAGGCGTCGGGTTCGCCGGGTGAACGAGAGAGGGAGAATGGTCCGTGACCGAGCCCCGAGCCAACCCGTTAGAGTACAGCAACACTGTATAGTCTCTACCAGGTGAGGAGGTGTGAACTCCCTCACAAGGAGGTCCAAGGCTCGTGGTTCGGGTGGTGAAGGGCATGATCATGGTGAATAGTGGTACTTACAAAGAAATTTAAAAAAAATCCTGCCTGAACATGGTGATGGTGTGTGGTGTGCGTTGGGACTTGGCCTAGGTGCCTCCTATGGCGTGGTGTGGTAAATCACATATAGACGTAGGATATGGCTATATGATAATTAAGCCAGATCCTGTGGATTCGGTGTGGTAGACATATCTATGTTCTATATATATTCGAAAGATGGTGTGACCGGTGGGTCTGATTCATCATTATCAATGCAGTCGCCTTGAGTAAACATTTGTGTAAGAAACGTATCTTGTAAGTCCGTTACTGTGTTTTTGCCGTTATCAGAAAATTTGTCTGACATAGACCTCGTTACAGCACAAGAGGGATACAAATCTGGAATTTCTTTCTCAACAGGATCAACAGTTTGATTTAAACAAGGTTTATCAGTCACAATAGGATTAACCATTACTTTATCACCAGCAAGATCATTGCCAAGTAGTAGATGAATTCCTTTAAAAGACAAAGTAGACCTAATGCCGACAGTAACAGGACCCGAAACAATATCTGATGACAAGTAAGCTTTGTGAAGAGGCACAGATTCAAATTCAGCAGAGCTTACACCTCTAATTAATACATTTGATCCAGAATATGACTCATCAGAAAATGGCAAAACATCTTGTAACAATAAAGACTGAGAACCTCCAGTATCTCTTGATGTTTGTATCACAAGACATGTCACTTTTAAGTGAGACTTTACCGTCACAAATAAATGGCTCAAAACCCTTCATAACATTATCCTGTGAATTCTGTGTACAATCTACTGGTGGAGTCTTAACATAATCAAATGCATCAACATTGTTCACTATATCAGACTTTTTAGCAGTAACACACAAACCAGTAGGCTTGAAGCCACCCTCCTGTTCTTGCCTTCTCTTTAAAGCATAACAATTTGATATGACATGGCCTGGCTTCCTACAAAAATTACATGTAACCCTGCTAAACTGTCTATCAGTAAATGTATGGTCAGACCTTCGTTGAGTAGTGTTCGAATTAACAGGTCTTCTTTGATCACCTGATTTGTCAAAATTTTAAGCCTGTTTCGGTGGGCCTGAATTTGACTCAAATGAACCGCTGGAAAAGGGTTGAGGCTTTCTAAATGTAGACGGCTTTTTCTGAAATGAGACCTTATGTGTAACAGTGTAAGTATCACCACCGCTCAAACAATTGTTCCTTCTGCCTAGCAAATTCAATGTAAGTCTGATCTCTTTTCTCCAAATTTCTAAATTTCTGCCGATAGGCCTCTGGCACAAGCTCATATCTTTTTAAGATAACATCTTTCACAAAATCATAATCTGCAGTCCGTTCTGTTGATAATTCTGTGTATATATCCATAGCTTTGCCAGTTAACACACTCTGTAAAAGGGTAGTCCAAAAACTTTTTTGGCCATTCTAAATTTTGAGCAATCTTCTCAAACTGTAGAAAATATTTATCTACATCAGTTTGCTACATCAGTTTCACGAAATTGTGGCACCAATCTTATGTTTCTAGCGACGTCAAATTTTGGAGGCATATCAGAAAAACTTAAGCCAGACCTATCTCCTTCTCTCTCCAATTCGAACACTCTTTCATTTTCCCTTTCTCTAAACAACCTTTCATTTTCATTCTCCTTAAACAATCTTTCTTTTTCATTTTCACTTTCCTTAAACAATCTTCCTTTTTCCTTTTCTTTCTCTTTAAACAATCTTTCATCTTCTTTTTCTTTAAACAATCTTTCATTTTCCCTTTCCTTCAGTTCTAACTCTTTCAGTCTTATTACAGTGGAATCATCGCCCTCAGGCCTGTACGCATCTAATGCACTTTCATCAAACTCCTGTAATTCTACCAAACACTTAGCAATACTAAACTGCATATCTTTCTTATGTAAGGATCTTTTGATATTAAGATTCAGGTACTTGCTTAAAGCATACAAATCATTCTTATTTAACACATCAAAAATATCCTGATCTGGCGCTTCCATAAACTCGTCGGGCTTAAAATCCGACATGATGAATAAAATCTGCTGGCAAAATTTACTACAAAGTCAAAGGCTAGAAAAATGACACAACTTACACAAAATCCTTTCAATTCCAATTCAAATTCACTTCCCGGACAAGCCACCAATTTGTTACGACCCAAACTGCCTGTATTATAAAGAGATGGCTTGTTCCAAATACACGACAGTTTAGCCGCACAAAAAAGTAACCAAAACCAGCAGATTTTATTTTACAACAATTTATTAGCTTAACAAGAACAGATAATAAGACTTATACAAATACTAAAGTACTTACGGTGTCAAGTCCAAACGGACGCATATATTCCACAATATATACCACACAGGCATAAATGCTCAGAGGCAAATTCACAAGAGGGAAAATCCACAGTATAACTGAGTGTATGACGAAATATACACAAAATTCCACAGACAGGGTCCGTGTGCTGATAAGCACTGTGTATACAAGAGCACAAATTAAACATACAAGTTCAGACTGAACAAGTGCTCGGTGGAGATAGGATATAACAAAGCCAGAGGCTATAAAGACACCAAGATTCAGCACAAAAGGCCTACTAAAGTAATACACAGCGAAAGCATCCAACCTCTCAATAATTCTCCGTTCTCTGTTCTCTCTGTTCTCTCTGTTTGACCTGCTTTCATAGGTCTTATATAGCCTGGTGGAATTGTCCAGAATAAGAAAATTCCTGAACACTTGATGTAAACAAACAGGCACCGAACTGCGCGCATTCTGGAACGCTCTAAGGCAGAGGCAGGCAGCAGGCGCCGAACTCGGCGTATGTAAACAATGGCAAGCTAAATTTAGAAACTGACGGCAGTCGTGCACATAACACCGGCGTCGGGAAAGACGTGCTTGTGAGCCTGCCAGAAGTCTGGGCTGTTGTCAGGGCGGATGCTACTAATCGCACTCTTTTTCTAGGCTGGCTTTAGGGCAAGTGTTAGTTAGTAAAAACTGCTGTGTCCTCGGCGTCTGCTGTGAAAGGCGCGCCCCTTACGCAAGCGCTAAGCCGGGCCGGTAGACTCGATGCCAATATAAAGTCCCAACCCAAGAAAAAATAACATTCACTGGCGAGTGTTATCTCTCTAATCCCCGCCCCCCCCCCCCCCCCCACCCCCAAACTTTTGAGGTCACGTGCCCGCACTAAACGGGGACATCACCGCATGGGGTGGACAGGAAGCTGAGTGATAGATGGCAGGCAGGCCGGCCAGCATGTCGGTCCGCCCTAGCGGGACACACTAACCCAGTCACTGTACATGTTGCGTATACTACATCATAACACATCATCAGCATACAATTGTTGCCAGCCAAGGCAGGCAGGCAGGTCACTCAGCCCTAGCGGGACACAATGACCCAGTCGCCTTGCATACTACATTATCGCCAGCCAGTCGAGCTGACTGGTGGCAGGCAGGCAGGCAGGGCGGATTTTATTCTCCCAAGGCAGAGATGTCCATACTATGACCGTGTTTAAACTTTTCACGGATAATTTTGCTCTTTCCTGTAATGTTGTGTTAGTATTAAAAAAAGAACTTACGTGACCGTGTTCCCCGCGTCGATGGACACGCCAGTCCCACAATCGGTAAAAAGACTTCTGACAGTCTTGACAATGCCACACACGCTCTTTGTTTTTTCCCATGCCGCTGATGGTAGCGCACCAAATTTTCCCGGCGGGAAAACGTCCGGCCACAGGTCAGGCAGGTGAATCTATTTTTCTGGGGTTGATGCGTACCCTGGTGACGCAGCCAGCTATTCCGCCGAGTAAAGTTAATGGCACACATCAGGTAGGTAAACGGCTTCTTCTTTTTCCCCCCTCTCCACTTTCACCATCCTCACCACATGCCTCGCGGACGCCGTGTTATGTTCGCTGGTGTCGCCGCCAGTTATCCCGCCTGGCAAAACCTCGGCCACACGTCGCACAGGTAAAGGTCTTCTTCTTTTGCGTTTCTTTATCTACCTCCATGGTCACTCTCTCCAGGTGATGTGGTCTGCTACTGCTGCGGACGTCTGTTTACCCTATGCACGCATAGTGATATCACCCGTGACCTAACCACTTACATAACCATCCGCTCACGCTAATTAGTCCGTACTTACATAACCCCGTTCTCACTCGCTGATTGGTCCGTCAAAACTTACATAACTCCGTTCTCACTCGCTGATTGATTCACCCACACTTACATCAATCCATGACGTGACGGGAAAACCCCGAGACCTAACCACGTACATATGTCACACAGTGACACAGTTGCAGGGAGTGCCGTCACACCTCAACTCACACCTCGAAACTGACACCTCAATACGACACTAACTGCGTACTCCCTACTACTTCGGTTTTACAGGGTATATCCCATTACGCTCAAAAGTGATCAAAGCTACTTTGTACACTCCCAACAGCAGCCAAAATACAGGTGTGTTGGGTGCTAAACTTTCAACTAATAACTAGACAAAACAATCTGCAACTTTCTCCCCCAGCATGGAAAATGTCGCCCCGACATGCCATGCCAGAAGCGAGAACATTGTAATATAGGCATCCTGCGACATAGCCTGCAGGTTCCCACTTTCAATTAGAAACTTAGGGAATGCAGTCTTTTGAGTAGGGGAGACTGGGGTGCACTGGGACGGTTTGCACATTTTGACTAAAATATTTGTTATAACTAACAGTATAAAAAAAGAAGGATTGATTAATTTCTTGCTACTAACTAACACTTCAAAATAAAACACAATTGTATATATCTGCTTTATTGGTTTTCCACATTGTTAGACTTTTTTATTTGTAACAAATTGTCCTACTGCGCCCCATGCTCAGGGTGCTTTGGGACAGGCCATGGGGTACACTGGGACATACAATCAGTCAACCAATGCTAAATCACAAGGTAGAATTATCCACACCATATGTATGCGCTTTTTATTGAACTCCAGAACAAGGAGGAGTTAAAACAGATATCAAAATATCTAACCATACAACATAAATGTTTGATCATTTCCCGCAATGTCTCCATGCAGTATGTAATATTACATCATTGAGTCATTAACCAATGGGATGATTACAAAATACTAACGGTCAGAGAAAAAAATTAACACAATATGTCAGTGTTGATCGAATTATTCTAACACTCGATGAAACTTAACTCCAACAACAAACTCAAACATTAGGTGCCAGAAAGCGATTATAATTCTGCTATCAAGACAATTTAATACGACCTGCAGAAGTCGCTAAATTCATAGTCAAAGACATATTGCTGCGATGTTCTTTTTGTACCCCCTACAAGGTTTGGAAACGGCAACTTTCTTACTATGTCATCGACATCTACCTCTGCGATATCCTCTTTATCAGGATAACAAAATACAGGTTGAGATTTGCTTAACATTCTGGACAAGAATTTGATCTCAACAGTATCATCTACATCAGGATCTGTCAGGACAATGCCTACATAATGCCTACAAACTTTCTTTGTGCCCAACTTGACTAGGACATAATCTTTGGCTTTGATGTTAATCTCATGATTTGAGCTATCGGACAGGTCGGAATCTTCAACGAGATCACTGGTATCAGCCTCTACTTCACTTTCGCTACTCTCAGGTTTATCCTTTTGTTTGGTCCCTCTCTGACGCCTCCTGTCCCTCTCTGTCGCATCTCTTTCTCTTTTATTTTTCTCGGGTGTGTCTGTGAGTATTGATGTTCGACACCTTTTTCGATTAGTCTGGATCGGTTTTCGAGGCCCTGCTTTGGATAACGGTCTGATCTACTCCGGTGAAAAATGCTGTGTTCCACCCCGATCTCCACTAGTTCCAGCCACTGGTTCAGGAGTTGCTGGATTGGGATGGACTTGCTCTGGTCTTTCTAATGTAGGTCCAACTGCGGTCTCTCCGTGGTTTGTTTCTTGTCCGTCATCTGTCTAAAAGTAGATAGCAAAACACAGAAGAGATTTAAATGCAGCCGTATTATATTTTTTGTGTAGCACTATATGCATGGACACCTAAATTATCAAAGAAGATATATCTAATCGAAACATTATGGTTAAGTTACCTGTTCTGCTTGTGGTCTGTTTGTGACAAATGATGACATGAAGTCATCGTCACTGAACACATTGCTATCAAAAGGGTAGATGCCCGTAGATTTGAAGCCTGATATAATATTAGCTGGACAAAACGCTCTCGGGAATGCTTCCCCAAGGAGACCAGCTACAACATAAATTGTCATTGGCTTGCCAGGATTAGACAACATCCAGGAGTTACATGCAGCATTGTAATACTTCTTCAGTGGCCCGTACACTGTTCGGTCTAATGGCTGCAACTTGTGACTGCAGTGGGGCGGAAATGTTAGTAAAGTTATTCCATTTGCCTTGGCTTTGTCGATGCTTTCGATTGAAATATGGCTTTCGTGGTTATCCATGATGAGCAGCACAGGGTTCTCATTGGAGCACTTTGTGTGTGTGATGAAATGATCCATCCATTTGAGGAAGTTGGCTGCTGTCATCCAACCCGTTTTATGAGCCACATCTGCTGTACCAGGTGGGGCATTCAGTAACATATGATCTTTAAAGTTGACTCTTGGGAATACCAAGAATGGGGGGACAGAATTTCCCTGTGCATTCATTGCACCTACCATGGTGACAAGTATGCCTCGTTCTGCAGATGCGATTTGTCCAACCTGTTTCAACTTCTTATCTGCCACAATGTTCGGTGGTTTGTGAACGGTCAACAGACCTGTCTCATCACAGTTATATATCGACATTGGCTGGAAATGGCGTCGTTCCATCCCTTTCTCAAGATTTGCCAAAAAATCCCCAACATTTTTTCGATTGAAACTGGTAGCTCTGCTGAGGCTTGTTGCTTCGGGCTTGCGTACAAATAATTGTTGGTGGCGAGCCATAAACCCATAAAACCAGTCGTCACCTGTGAACAGAACAATGAGAAAATACATAAATGGTAGCTGGCGTTTTGAAGTGATTGTAGGCCTATGCACAACCGTACTATGTAATAACAGATGTAATTATATTTCTGGTCACCAATGCAGCCACAGTGTAGTATGTGTCTAAATGTACTGGTTTACAATCTGAAACTCCTGTCATATGTGTGGAATACTCAGCCCCAGAGGACAGAAATCAACCACAAGAAACTATTTTGGCGTACCTGCTCTTTCATTTCTATTCAAGGAGTCGGGGTAAGGCTTCTTGTGCTTCTTTGCATATTGGTAAGCCAGCTCTTTAGTTGATGTGATGGTAAGCCCATGACAGTCTTTGGCTGCAGTCAGCAAATACTGTTCCAGTGCCATCTCTTCTTGTACGTCAAACAAACGTGCATTGTCCCACTTCGGCGTCTTTCGAATATTTTCCAGACCAAACCTCTTAGCCTTATCCACATATCTTTGAAGTGTCGATTTTGGTATGCCCAAGTCATTGGCTGTTTCTCTGATTGATTGGCCATTTTCAAGCAGTGTGATCGCCTTTTCCATCAAAGACGCATTACTGTTTCCATATTTCTCACTTTTTTTTTCCTATTGCGCGACATTCTGAAAAATGCAGGACAAGTACAACAGTTTACATAATTATTTTGGTAAACCGGGTGCAGTGGGACATGTCCCACGCTACCCCATAAAAAATGTCCCAGTGCACCCCAAGTTCACAAATTTGACAAAAGTTCCATTCAGCCATCTTTGGTCAGTCATTTTAAAAGCTTGGATGTAGCATAATCCACTTTAATCCATTGATATCCGATTGCATCCAGAAAACCTAACCTTACATTATCACAGCACAGTACAGAAAAAAAATAATGCAACAGTAAAAAATTACTGACCTACCTCAGAATCACCATTTTTGCCAATATTTTGCAGAGGATAATTGAATGAGAGTGGTTGTCACAATAGCTGCTGGTGGAACTCTTGTACAGATGATGTCATCACATCTGTACTTCTAAAAATAAACACGGAAAACCCCTTGACCCACTGCACCCCATGTCCCACTGGTCCCCAGTCTCCCCTACCAATCCTTTCGCTGCACCATATAACTGACTTGCCGAAAGCAATAGTATCAAACTATAACAATCACAATACTTTTACAGATAGAACATACAAGATTGAAGTGACAGTTGCCATCGAAATCCACATGATTTACATATCCCCCCAACTTGAAGTTAGAAGATTTTGCCTATCTTCCAACGACAAAAAAAAATAGAATTTAGCGAGGTCGTGAACGAGTTGCCTGGAATGCGAAGGCCGATCCAGACCATAAGCTAAGCGGACACAACCCTACAGAGGTCGGCGTGCACCAACCGACATTCAAGTGTCCAAAAGTACGGGAAAAGGGTTACGCATAAAACGCGCTGCAGAAAATACCAGCAGGCGTAGGAAGATCCACCCTTACCGAGTTTCTGTACACTCTACCTGTTGGACAGGACTTGCTGGAAATGACATGATAGCAGACCTGTTTACCTCTAAATTTTACTTGGAGTAATCTCAGTAACAAAAATTAGTAGTTTTAACACAATGCTTTATTTTGAAGTGATGAACACCTACAGCATCTATCTGTGGAAGTGTTCCTGTTTTTGATGTATTGGAATATCATTTAAAACTGAGCAAAACTTTCATTATCAACCATTTCAACCACAATACATCGATTCATATCAACACCCTCAACTATGAAATTATGCATTTACTTTTTTCAGTTATTTAACATGGCAAGCTTTGATTTAAGAAAGTGAACGAGTAAGGAATTGTCATTCATTACAACAAAATTTCTGACCATAAATACTGAATCATAATAGCCATTCGAAATGTTTCAAATTTGTGATAAATCACAAGACTGGGAGATTGCCACTGGCATTAATTACGTGGTCATAGAAATGTAATATGCAGACTTAAAGCGATCTAATTCAGAGGAAGTGTAGGCTCTCCTGTCAAATCTTCCAGGGCGTGATTTCAGGAGGAGCAGGCTCTCAATGGTACTGTCTGACAAACAAGACCGTTGATCAGTCTGATTTTTGCGAACACAAGAGAAAACTCTTTCACAATGTGCACTAGAATGAGGGATTGTCAGAATCCCACACATGACAACTGATAACTCCTTGAAAAACAACTCGTCGTTTTCGTCGCGAATGTTGCCAATTGCAACCCATGTAGTATCCATTCTGTCTGACATACATCGATTTATGTCACTTTCATTCCAACTCTGGTAGGCTGCAAACTGACGCAGGATTGTCTGGCGTTGCACATCTCTTGGGAGAAGGCATGGAAATCTATCAACAAAAAATCTAATGCTTTTGTCATCTATGCTGGACCTTACGGCTGGATCTGCCACCTTAGCGTGATTCAGTAAGCCATCTGAAAGAGGTAGTTTTTCCAAAAGGTACTTTGTTAAGACCTGATAATACTTCTTAATAGATTTGTAGAAATCATTGATCCTCTCCTCTCTTAGATGATTAGCCTCTCTGTTGTTGAGGAAAGTTTCAGCAGCATCACCAATTAGTATACTCTGGTTGTCTTTTAAGTTGTAAGACTGTAAGTACTGAACTGCATGCAACAATTTCCCAGTCAATGCTGAAGGCTTCAGGTAACACTCAAATATTGTCCTCACTAGTCGTTGAAGAGATCTGCCAAGGATGTGAATTTTTGGTTCTTCAGCTTGGAAGGCAACAAGGACTGTATCAAACAATGAATGTACATAGAGCAGGAAGTGAGCAAATAAACAGTTTGTTGGTGAGCGAACAAAAGTTAATATGCTTTCGATCTTCTTTCCTGCATAGGATCCATCCCTTTTTGGCCCCTTGGCCAGCTCCTGCTTTTCATGAGTGAAGTAGAGTTTGAGTGCATCCCAGTTTTGTACCATACGAGCAACACACCTGAAACAAAATCAAAGTTGTGGTTACTTCCAAGGCTTGACTATTCAATGAGCATAAGTCATAGCTACATTAGCAAATCATTGTATATAAAGTCAACATCTTGATCTCCTAAAATGTAGTCTGTGTTTTATTTAGTATGTGTGTGTTTTGTGTTCAACACCCTAGTCAACAATTTTGCAGTCATATGAAGGAGTTGTCAGTTTTATGGGTGGAGAAAACCAGGTTTTATTTAGTAAGACAATCTGGTCACATAATATTAAATGTGGACGGCAGTGCAAAATAAGTCAAATGACACTTTTATGAAAATGGGGGTGGGTGGGGAGTTTGTTTTAATTTTCTATCTTTGTGCACTTTTTTGAGTGTGTGTGTGTGGGAGGGGGGCAGTGGTATTAGAGAAGCATTTTTAAAACTTTTTAGTCAAACTACCTGCTTATACTGAGCCATCTGGTACACACATGCTTGAGCATTTTCCTCTGTTCGCTTCCACAGAAGTCTTGTTCAGCTTTAAATTTATCAAGTCTTGTTGAACTTTTCTGGAAGAAGTAGTATATATCAGTCAAGGCATCTTCAAAGGGAGGCAAACACTCTGTTCCAGCTTTCCTAGCCCCATTGTGGATGGTATGTAAAGTGCAACCAGCCAGGAATACACTTTCATGTGCTCCTTTAACATATGCATACACTCCTTTGTGCTGACCAACCATGACGCTTGCATTATCACAGCCCAAAGCAAGGCAATTTGTCCAGCTTAACCCAGCAGATTTCACTTCAGCATCCACTAACTTGAATATATTTTCACCTGTAAACATTCAAATAAACATTTTTTTTTAGATTTTAAATCAACTATATGTAGCATGAACATAGCAAGTTAATAACAGAAATGAGAATATGGTTTCTAAAACTTGTCATATTGTTTTAAGTACACTCGTCAATAATATAAAATTAATATATTTCTATACAGCAATATATAATACAATATAGCCTTAATACGGTTACCTGTGGCAGATCCATTGCAGATTGCAAGACTGAGCAATTCAGACGTGACTTCGTTTGTTTCTGGATTCAAACACCTCACCACTATTGGGTACTGTTTGCTATTACTGTCATTACTTCCATCAGTAGAAATTGTATACGGCTGGGATTTCATCCTCTGAACAAGGGACTCTTTAGCTGTTTTTGCTACTTCTTTAATTACAGCTGTCGCTTTATTCCTGCAACATTTCATTCCTGTAATAAAATATAAAAAAAAAAATATAAAAATTCCAATGAAAGTATTAGGTCTACACTACATATCTACTAGCAGATCTAAAAGTGCCATCAAAATCCCCCGACCAAAGCTAGATTTGAACCCTCGACTCGTGTATGGCCCTAAAGAAAATGCTCATCAGTTTTGATCAACATATCCAGTACTACTAGGCTTTGTAGTCCTATTCCCCGCCCCAATTTTAAAATAAGAGTTTAGTGTTAATGTAACATAGCAGGCCTATATATCGTCTGCCTTGACGAGAATTGTTGTTAATTGTATGATACAAAGATAAAACAAAGAAGAAGCGCATACCTTTAGCTATTTCAGAATCGGGAAACATTTTCTGGAAGCACTGGGTTAAAGAATCAGCTGTGGCCAGGGACAAATTTAGCTCAGCTATCATTTCGCACATCATAACTTCGGCTGCTATAATTTGTTGTTGTAGTTTTGTTTGGTTGTTTTTCTCACTCCTCACGAGATAGCTGGCCATGCTGTTTGATGAAGAAGCTCTCGAAACGATGTTTTTGTGATATAACGAGTTGATATGTTTCCTGCAATCATCTTGTCCGCCATGTGAACAGCTGAAATCCTTTCTACACAACTTGCAATGCACATAATGTTCTCCTTTACCAGATGCAACGAGGCATGGCCAGATGTTATTATACGCCTTCCGAAATCTCTGTTTTGAAGCCTTGTCCCGCTTTTTCTTTCGACTTTCGTCGTCGTCTGACTCATGAGCTCGCTTCGAGTCCGACATGGTTGACTGACTTGGCGGTAAAACAGAATTCTCCACGGCGCGGTGCAGCGCTCGTCTACAACCGGTTTTCAGTACATATATAACATGAACACCCCTGAGCGGAGACTTAGATGCAAAGGGAGATTACTCACGATGCTGGTTTTTTGAGAAAGAGTTGTTTCCCGTGCTTTGAATCTAGTTGACACGTTCATTTATATCGCATAATATTTTACACAATCTATTCGTAAAATTCGTGGTATCAACACTTTACAAATCGTAATTATTTCGACAGTGGCGTAGTGGCGTAGTTTACAGGTAAAATTCGTAAAAACTACGCCAAATTCGTAAGAGTAAACAGGTCTGTGATAGCAGAGAACACAAAGAAATTAAAGGAGGGGGTGTGTCTGTTATACCAGTTTCGTCAGTAGGTTTGGGTATATCATCACAAAAGTCTATATTTACCGATGGTTGAAAATCTTTTTTCAGCCACCTATGGTTGCGCTTTGTGTCGGTTTTCGGGTTTATCTTGCTAGCACCTGCATGAGCACTAAGGGTGCTGATTACTTGAAACGTCATGGTCACCAGAGGAATTATCATCATCCGCGGGGCCCTCGGAGTGTTCATCGTCACTGCTAACATTACCGCTGTCTACATTTACCTTTCCTGTACTCTGGGTGTACAATTCATCATCATCGGAATGGTCACTAGAACCCCTAAGCTGAAATCGCTATCATCAGCGTCGACCTCATTTAAGACCTGTTTCACAGTGAATTGCTTTTGTCTGGTACCTGTAGTCATGGTTAACTGAAAACATAAAAATAAAATAGGTAACCACCAGAAAAAGCAACAACTTTGATCAGTAAAACACATGCACTACATCAGCACATATATGACCACAGAGATCCGATGGGACATGTATAACCCATGAATTTGACCGAAAGCTGACCATATGTTCTATACTACACTATCATGTTAAGAGAGAAAATATAAGCAACTTACTTGAAGATGGCTTTTCTGCTCACTTTTTGAACGCTTATTCACACTCTGACAAGGATGGGCAGAGACCAGAGGGGGTTTCCCACCAAATTCTTTTGGGGAATCACCACTAGGTGGCTCTGTCAGCTGGACACATACGTGACGTTGGTCTTTAGAGGTAAAAAAAAGTGACTGGGGGTGTGCGTTTAATCAGTGAACACCAAATTATGTTGGGTCATATGTGTCTCCGTGGGTTCTCTCGGGCTAGGCTTGAACTCACAGCAAAGGCATCGGCGAGAGGCATCTGGGTCATTAAGCAGCGCTGGAGTATTAACCCTCACGGAGGCCCCTCCCAGTATTGAGCAGACTAATGACTTAATTGCAGACTATAGGTGACCAAAGAATCCATTTAGGCCTTATGCACTGCCTCACTTGACGTTCAAAACTTAGAGGTTGAAGCAAGGAAACCTTGAGGTAATGGTTCACCCTTTCAATCTGTCGTACTGTTTTCTCGCTTCTTGGTGAAATACTGTCACCGAACAGCTCGGGGGTTGGCATCAGAGGACTTGTCCTGGCCGTTGTCAAGCCTGTGTATGGTGGACGCCGCCCTCCCCTCCGTTGAGTGCTGGTGTTCATCCAGAGACTGGTGATGGCGGTCTCGCTCAACTTCATGCGCAGTACTTCGGTCAATAGTTTCCTGTCGTCGTCCTCCGTGTTGAAACGGCAGATTTTACTGGTGGATAAAAATAGGGACCTGTCCCACCCCATGTGTTGGTTTCTCATTCGGAACAAACCACACTATTCCTGCAGCACCTGGAACAGTCCCCACCGCAGCACCTGACCGCTGCATCCAGACCCCTGGATAGGTAAGTTTTTATTTTCCCCATGTCACCACTGTGCTCAGACAAAAGTTGAGCCAATATCAAGCTCCACCTGGCCTTCACATCCTGGCAGAACACCTTCTGTGCTTTCTTCCTGGCTTCCCTCGTCCGGCCCTTTCCCTCAAACCTCGCTCAACTTCGCCTGGTTACATTTCTTGACCTGGCATCTACCTAGGTAAGTGGTGTCTGCTAGCCGTTCGACCTCCCACGGTGGCTCGACCAGTCGGATGCCGTCTCCCACCTCTTGTCCGTGACAACGTGCTTGGGAAAAACACCCTGTCTTCCCAACTCCTCACCGATTTCACGTTCCGTCTTCTGTTCAGACCAGGGTTTATGTTCGGCGTGTACTTCTCGTGCCCTCCAGGGCATTTTACTTGGAAGCCGTTCCCTCTCACCCAAGACCTAGTCCAACATAATTCATTCTTCACTACACCGGAAACAGTGTATTGCTTGTCTGTTCATGTCTCCGCAGCCTGTCTGTTCAGCTTTTTGATTACACATGCGCCGTGGTTTGCAGTGCGATGCACGTTCCTACGCGTGGCAGGCGGCACGTCGATCGCTGCGAAGAGGAGCCTGGCTCAGATGTTCCTTATTGGTGTGTCCTGGAGAACTACTTGAAGAAATCGGTTCACCGCGGATTTTTTTTTTAAATAATAGACTCATATTTTCTCCGTTGTGTGTGAGTCAACCGGGGGACGACTTGTTTGCCGTGGTTGGGACCCGTAATCTTACCCGGAGAGAGACGGGAGATCGGATGGGCCCGGTCCGATTAATCGTCTTGGCAACGTCTTGCCTCTGCGTGGTCCCAAAATTTCTCCATGAGACCATTTTTAAAAAGAATAAGTGTTATTTTCCAAATTTCGTTTGCAGGACTACGTGTGAGGTGTTGGCTCATCGGTCAATCAAGTAGTACGTGGCATACCTCATGTGGCACTCCGTGGTGGATATAGAACACGGGGGGTGAATTCTTAGTTTATGTCTAATATGTCTTCTCTAAACCTTTCGCCTAATGTATCTATCCGATCTTCTTCTCAGCCCACTTCAGGTGCTGATAAAAAAAAGATGTTAGGTTTTGTCCGACCCGCTGGGCAGGACAGTTGGCCGGCTTTTATCGTTCTCTCAACTAGGAGTGAACGAAAACTTGGGTTTCCGCAAGGGCAAGGGTGTCATAAATCATTCTCTGCGCCACAACTGTCTGGATCTTCAGATTTGGAGCCAGGAGGTCACCGTTAATAGAAAAACCTCGTTCTACAGCAGCTTGACCATGGGACAGTGTAAGAAGGAGTTTCATCAATTCCCACAGCTCCTTTAGTTCTGGCTTGTGGGAGAGGTCAACCACTGAATTGAAGAAGTCAACTCGATCAGTGTGAACTGTAAAGTTTTCACATTCCAACTTGTGGTGTCTCTGGAGTAACCCAAGGAGTTCTTTATACTGACGTAGGATCTCGCCACATTCACGGTCTTGTCGCCATTTGTTGTCCACAAGTTTGGTTAGCACTTTTTTGAACTTCTCTTTAGCAGACTGCCGGTGAGCAACCATCAGCCTAGGATATAGAGCCTGGAGTGAACGCACGAAGGAATACTTCAGTGAGCATCTCTCCAAGATCTTGTGTGTCATAGCAAGGTACAGTTTCTGGCAAGCCACAAGAAATTCCTTCTTGGCTAGGGGAGAAGCAGCGTTAGATTTTAATGCTTCATCAAGATGCCTTTTTGCTGCAAAGCCTGGATCTACTTTGTCAGGGTTTAGCAGGTTTGACCGGTCATCAACATGAACAGATGCCAGTTTGTAGGATGTAGTGGCCTCTGTTAGAACTGATGGCTTGATGAACCTGCCCATGAGACTTCTCAAAATATCACACAGATCTTCTGTAATAAATGGTACCATTGGTTTGTCCGTCTGGTATTTCTTCAGAAATGGCTGAACAAGGTTGCCTGTGCAGATGAAAACTTCTAGCTCTGCCAGGATGAGTGGATCACTGACCACAGATTCCTGGAGATTAACAAAGGATGCAACTGTTGGTATTTGCCGCTTTGGCTTCTTGAGAGTTTCTTTCACATACGTCACCAGGTTAGGCCATATCTTTAGAGCTCTCTCAGCGACAGAAACATCTTCCACCCATCTTGTGCTGTAGAACTGGAGCCCAAATAGCTCGGTCTTTGTGATGTCTTTGAAGTCTGCTCGCCTAGCGGGAGAATCGGCAAAAAGGTACCAAATGGCGCGGAGAAGTTTTTCCAAATTCCAGTCAGTTTTCTGGATGCCTGTAGTGAATGCCCCACGGATTACATGTAAACTACAACTGCCAAGCTGAAGGATCCCAGGGAGATCTGGATCTTCTTTCTTCCTGTCATCCAATAAGTCATATAGAAACATGAAGTTCACGTTTGGCCCATCCATGGATACTTGTAAGTTTACTTGGATTTAGGTTTGATGTGCCTTGTTTGAATGCAGACAGAAGATCTTTTGCTGTTGCATGCTCCAAAAACTGACTGTCTAAGTACTGAGAGACAACTTTACCATTATAGAAATAGCGGACTATGATATCCATCTGTCCCATCCTAATCACAGAGTTAAGTGATTCATCAAAGCTGACAACATAGCCTACTGCTGCTCTCACATTATTTAGTAGCTTGTCCATAAAGTATGGAGCAATACCAAAGCAAATAAGGTATGCCAATTTTGTTCGCCCACATCTGAAGTTCTTAACTATGCTACTGTCAGAAAGCATTGCCTTAAACACATCCCCAATGTCTGCATTACTGTTGTAGGAGAAGTGAGACATAATTGTTTTCAGAGCCCCATTATGATCTCGGCTTTCTTGACATCCCTAGAACTGATGTAAGAGGTTATCAGATTCCTTCCAGGAGTCTCAACATCCATTGTTGCTAAGTCATCATCCCTCGCTTTGCTTGGTTCAGATGACGTTGACGGTACTGTATCAGAGGGATTGTCGCCTGCGCGGAACAGTTTTATAGACGGCTGGGATGTTGCTCCAGATTTCAGGGAAAGAATTTGATTTTTCCCTGACTGGAAAAACTGAAATATTTTTTCCAGGTTTTCCCTGATTTCCAGGTAGAGTGGGAACCCTGATCCTGACTATTATTTATTTCTGCATCTGGCAAATCTGAAGGCACATCCAACATCCGACTTGAACTTGGCTGTTGGCATCCACCGGGATCATAACGTATGGACTTCCTGTTACGTCTAATGTTCGGATCCCACTATGTACCAAGGATTTCCAATCTTAGCGAAACACGAGCCTGTTTCACAGGTACCTTTAGAGTTGATTGGCTGTAATCGAAGAGGGTCTCCAGTCTGGAGTTCTAGAAGAGGTTTAGCACGTCCATCATATGACGCTTTAGCTTTCTATCATTTCAACTGGATACTGCCATCAACACCTGTGACAACTTGTGGCAAATAGTAGTCCTTCAGCTGTTGGAATAATTGATCTAGTTATACGCCACACGAGCTTTTGAACTGGACTGAAACCATCTTCACCATGCGTCTTACTCCATTCCAGTAGTGCTAGCTGTAAATCCTGATTGTCCCGTTTACACTTCTTCACAAGTTTCTTCGCTATCTTCACAGCTGATTCAGCCTTACCATTGCTTTGACTGTGGTGAGGGGAACTGGTGAAGTGTTTAAATTCCCACTGACGTAACTCAGTACTAATATACTGCGGTCCGTTGTCTGTGACCATGTCTGCCATACCATGCCTTGAGAAGTGAGCTTTATTGACGCAGATGACTGATGCTGCTGTTGTATCCTGAAGCTGATCTAACTCAAAATAATCACTATAGTAATCAACTGTCACAAGATAGTTTTCTCCATGAAGACTGAATAGATCACTTTATCCTTAATTTCTCCTGCCATTCCTGGCCAGTGCAGGACATCTCTCGCTCTACGAATACAGGCATCTGGACCTAAGTGGCTTGAGTGTACTCGAACGATCATCTTTGCCGTCACTGCTGTACGTACAATAACTTTCAGTAAGTTTATCGAGGAAATTCCAGTATTCATGAATTGAAACTGGTACCTCGCCCCGAGATTCTGGCCATCCTGTCCTGTTGCATCCGAGTTAGTGCATGACTTGATCTGCTGACGAGTGTCGGCTGACAATCTCATATGATCAAGTTGGTTGATGCTTGTGACCTCATCAAGTAACTTTTTCTCATATTTCATGTGAAAGATCTGAAAGTCTGGCATATCCTTTCCAGTGGAATAATTGCATGATTCATCAGCTCTGCTCACCATTTCTGCTATGTAAATCTGTGTGCCAGTTAAGTACTTCACCTCTAAGTTGTACTTTTGCAGTCTTTGCAACATGCGCTGTAATCTCTTCGGCGCTGAATGAATTGGTTTCAGAAATATCGGGACCAGTGGCTCGTGGTCTGACTGCACTGATATCAGATTACGTCCATGCAAATGCTGATCGAATCGTGCACAAGCAAAAATATCGCCCAGCACTCCTTCTATATTTGTGCATAGCGATATTCAGCAGGGGTAAAGTATCTGGACGCGAATGCTACAGGACGTCCATTCTGTAACAGTGTAGCACCTAGTCCTGTTTCTGATGCATCGCACTGAATAGTATCTTCACTGTTCACATCATAATATCTAAGCAGTGGTGCAGAGCTAATCAGTTCCTTGAGTTTTGCAAATGAATTTGATTGTTCTGACTCCAAAGATGGATTCTCTGTAAGTCTTCAAGTGGTTCCGAGTGGATAATCTAGGCAGGAATATGGACAAATAGTTCACTCAACTTAACAGGCGTTGAACTGCTTTCTTGCCCTCTGAAGCTGGCATCTTCAAAATCGTTGATATTTTCGACGGATCAGGGTTTAATCCTTCACTGGTCAACACTTGACCCATGTATGGTAATTCTTTCTGTCCGAGTCTGAACTTCTTATTAAACTTTAAATTATGTCCATGAGCTCTTTCTAGAAGTTTTATGAGATTCTTATCATAATACTGCTTTGCGCTTTCGAAACTATTCCCACATTCAGAGCATAGTACGCCATCAACAGCAACATCAACTTCATCGAGACCATTCAGAGCTTAAATCTGTTTACGCTGAAACTTTTCTGGAGCACTCTTATACCTTGAGGCATTCTCAGGTACATATATCTTCCAAAAGGTGTCCAAAATGTTGTGAGATAAGAACTGTCTTCACTTGATAGAAGCCATCTTTAACATGACGAAAAGTGAAAACTGTCACATTAGAGAGCTTTGGCAATATCTCATCTACTGTTGGCATTTGGTATGTTGGTCGCTGTATTGCTTTGTTCAAGTCGGTGGGGTCTATACACATTCTCAGTTCATCTGGCTTGTGGACCGCGACTAAACTGCTGATCCAATCAATTGGAGTTGAAACCTTTGTGATTATACCCTGTCTTTCCATTTCATCGATTTTATTTTTCAAGGGCATTTTGAGATGTACTGGGATGCATCGAGGTGCATGTTGCACTGGATGTACTGTTGGATCTGTTTCAAGGTGATATTCACCTGGTAAGTAATCTAATCCAGCTCATACATCATTAAAAGATTGGAAAATTTCATTTTTTGTGAAGGGCGTGTGGGTACTGGCTTTTTGATTCATATTGACTGTTTTATCAGTACACAAATTTATCCATCTATTCTGTACACATGTGATTTCATCTGTGATAGGCCAACGAGCATTAGCAATAATGCCAAATGTAATGTTACGCCACGTACGCCAACGCCGCTACGGTCGTTGGCGCCGTGTCTTCAACACCTTTCCCGGGGGCATGACCCTTCACGCACAGAATATAGGAAACCACAGTTTAGATGAATCGAGCAGGGTCGTAAATACATGACACAACCGCACGTCGACGTGTTCAAAGACTGTATCGGCATAGACAAAGAAGAGGAAATATATGTATATAGTAGTACATTGGTAGAACAATCTCGGTGCACAATAAAATGGCTCATTACAGAATGGGCAGTTTTGCCGTTCTAAACGTTCCACACAATAACCAGAAATGCCCACGTGAGAGCATGGAAGGAAGCATCTGACCGACGGCCGCGAGTAGCATACATGACAGTCTCTTGTGGGGATAGGTTTGTGTGCTGTGACTAGGTTCTGTCACTAGGTTAGCTTTACCGTTCATTGCTTCTTCCGCCGGTGGTCCACCTTGGGCTGGTGGCTCGACCATTAAAGCCGTCGGTATCATAAACATTATTCGGTCGCTTTCGAATTATAACAAATTAGGTCTAAATAATTGTAACCTGGTTTATGTGTCTTTTTTTCTGTATAATTATTTCTTCAAAATCAGAGGGCTAACGAATGTAAATGGTTTCATTTACTAATCATTATTTAGATAACAATTTGTTCAGTGGAGTCTAAGCTTTTCTAAAGTGTATGAGGTCGTTTGCAACTATTTTTCTCTGGTTTCCAGGCTTTTCCTAGGTTTCCGAGCTGAATTTGCTGATTTTCCAAGGTGTCCAAGCTTTTCTGGTCTTTCCGAGCTTTTCTGAAAATTTCCAAGGCATCCTTACTTTCCATGTTTCCAAGCTTTTCTTAGGTTCCCGACGTAAATTTTAGGTTAGTTTCCAAGGATTTCCGAGGTTTTCCATGCGTTAGCACCATTTAATTTTCTATTTTCCTTTGGCGGAAAATCTCGGAATAGTTTGTCCCAATACTTCAAGGTGTCCTAATGTCCGAGAATTTCCAAGGAAAACCTTGCCAAAACCTTCTACAGACGGGATATCTACATTGGCCCGTAAAGGGTTAATGTGAATTTATATCCGACACGTTGTTTCACTTGCCAAAAATTTGGTCATGGCAAGGACCAATTTGAAAATAAACAGGTTTGTTTGAGATGCGGCAGTGAAGATCATGATGGTTTCGACCGAGGCAACACAGTTAAGTGTTGCCACTGCGGTGGGGTTCACATGGCCTCCTCTAAGGACTGTACACTTTTCCTTTGACAAAACAAATAACTGTAAAACCTAGAAAGAATATATTGTATCAGGAGGCCCGCAAATTGATCTCGCCTTCTAATACTTCATTGCAGACTTTGTTTGTTTGCTAAGGCGGTCAAGCGAGTAGCAACTGTGGCTACTCAAACTTCATTGACTTGGCCCATTGGAAACCAGAAACCTTGTCCTATTTCTGTGGAACCTACTGTTCAACCCACGTTCAATACTTCCTCAACTCAGACCACCTCAACACAACATATCAAACTAGTCAGTAACACCATTAATACTAACCAAATTGATAACCCTGAACCTAATCACCCCAAAAACAAACATAAAAAATAAGTCCAGCAACATTTTCCAAAATAATAACAATAAACCTAATGGTCCCACAGAGCGTCCCTCTAAGGCCACTAGGGATCCTCTCCAAACTGTTAATAGGTTTGGATCGTTGGAGGACGTTGGTAAATCGCACCAGGGAGATCTCCAAGGAAGGGTCGTCCTCGGTCCAGACATAAAGAGAAATCTACTTCCGTGATGTGTGTATACGAGGAAAGTATACAGTGGAATTGTCGAGGTCTTAAGGTAAATTTCATTGAAACAACACAGTTAGTCCAATCATTGAATCCTATTGCCCGTTGTCTCCATGAAACTCACCTGAAGACATCAGACAAAGATAAAATAACTTCTACTTAAAGATAAAGTAAAAATTACTCCTTATACAGTACTAATTCAAGTGAAGAAGAGTAAGCTGCAGGCCCCGCTATCTTCGTCAATAACAATATTATTCACAGTCCTGTTACTCTGAATACAGAGCTTCAGGCTCTGGCCGTTCGTGTGTCATTGTCTAAAACAAAAACACTATGTTCAGTGTGTATTTCTCCGAACATTTCTTTGTCACCTTTCCAGTTACATTATTTAACTCAACATTTGCGAAAAACTTTTCTGATAATGGGAGATTTTAATACCCATAACCCCCTTTGGGGCAGTAATAACATAAATAATAAGGGCAAGATGATAGAAGACTTCTTATGGAAGGAGGAACTGTGTTATTTCAGTGATGTTTCTAACACCTATTTACATCCGGGTAATGGCACTTATTCCGGTACGGGTCTCACTATCACGGATCCATGACGTTGATTTTTCTTGGAAGGTGCATGGCGATCTTTGTGGTAGCGACCATTTTCCTATAATCCTAGAGCTTATCACTTCTAATTCTTTAGAACGTGTAGCTAGGTGGAAATTCGATCAAGCAGATTGGAACGCATTTGAGATGTTCTGTGAGGCTGGTATCACCTCAGAGACCCCCAATGCAGCAGATGATCATACATTAAAATTTAACGAGCTTGTATTACAAAGTGCCGATAGAACTATACCTAAGACCTCGACAAATCCCAAATCCAAAAGTAAACTCTGGTACGACAATGACTGTCATAAAGCCAGAAAAGACCGTAAAAAGTCTGAACGCAGATTTTATCATTGTCCTACTAATAATACTTTAAACTAGGTTCCTAGTTTTAGGGCTAACGCTCGTGGATTCATGAAATTCAAGGGACGATTTTGTTAGCGGAACTTTGTTTCGGGCATTACGTCAAAAACACCCATGCGTAAGGTCTGGAACATAGTTTAGAAACTTAAGGGGGGGGGAGGGGGGGGAGATATAATAAAGCAAAAGGCTAGCATTTGAAGAACGGAGATAATATTCTAACATCTCCATCTAATATAGCCAATAAATTAGCTGAGACAATTTCCAAGAAATCATTTTCTGAGAATTATACTTCAGAAGGAGAAAATGAAATTGCCCTTTTCTTCTAAAAAGTTAGAAGACTATACTTGTCCTTATTTAATTGCATTAAATAAGGCACACAATACAGAATGTGGTACTGATAACGTATGTTATAAGTTTCTGAACCATTTACCGCCTGGGCCACTGGAGACTCTCTTGGACTTGCTTAATGATATTTGAATAACTGGCAATTTTCCACTCTCATGAAGGGAGGGAGGCGTGTATTATCCCGGTTCCAAAACCGGGTAAGGATCATACTGATCCAAATAATTACTTCCCCAAAGCTCTTACCAGTTGCGTCTGTAAGACTATGGAACAGATGGTTAATGATAGACTTGTTTGGTTTCTTAAAACCAACAAATTACTTTCTAATATACAATGTGGTTTTCGGCAGGGTAGATCTGGATCACCTTGTTCGATTCGAAACTTTTATTCGCGATGGCTTCATCAATAACGAACATGTGGTGTCCATATTTTTTTTACCTTGAAAAGGGCTACGACAACACATGAAAATATGGTATTTCAAAAGACCTCGCGGATATGGGTCTTAAAGGTCGATTACCAATATTTATATCCAAATTTTTATCTGATCGTCAGTTTAAGGTACGGGTGGGGTCTACTCTTTCTGACTCCTCTGAGCAGGAAATAGATGCACTCCAGGGCAGGGCACAGAGGGTTCTTTAAAAGATGACTTCCTCATATGCTGCCGAGCTAAAAATAAGAATAATATTGAACGTCAACTGCGGCTTTGTCTCAATAAAATCGAGAAATGGGTAACTGAAAACGGTTTTAGATTTTCAACGTCTAAAACCGTCGGTATGCATTTTTGTAAAAAACGGAAATTTCCCCATCCTTTAAGCCCTCAGTATATATAAATTTATAATCCAGATAATTAGCCTTAATTTCAGCAAAACTTTGCTGAATTATCAGAGGGTTTGTGTCTAATTTAAGACGTCGACGTATATCAAATATCAATTTAGGTTGTGGAAGAAGCCATAGAGGTGAGTCCGGAAAAACGATTTTTGAAGATCTTCAGAATAATTCAACATTTGCTTATAACCAGGCTTCGTTTTATAGTTATAGACCATTGTCCCAATTCCTGTGGAGAGAAAAGAAAAATTAAAATATGTAATCATAGTTCAGATGTGTACATTTGGGAAAATTGTTACAAAGATTCCATTTCTATAGACATAAAGTCTCTTCCTTCAGATATTGCCTGGGAACAAGTTCGCCACCTTTCCTGGACATCATCAGGGTCGGATACAGAACGATTTTCATACCGGCTACTGGCGCCCAAATTAAGACATAATCCCTAACGCCCTAATAAACTTAACCAAAGAGCCCAAATTCAAATCTAAATTTTGCAAATACGAGAAAATTTAAAGAGCCGTTTTTCTTTTCGACAGTTTGCGTGGCCTCTGTTGTATATTTGCGCCTTCGACTACTGCGCAACCTTTTACCTTATTCCCAGTCTTTGTTCACTTGCGTCATGTTGTTCGTGTGTTTATAATACATTGTACGTGAGTAGGGAAGCTCGTGATTCTGGAGGTGCTTAGGAACAAGGTGTAGTCTCGTTTTGAGTGAGGCGAAAACGCCTCGTCGTAGACCGAAAACAACCGGCCGATCGCACAAAATACGGCGTTCTAGCTATGTCCACTGTGAGAAACGTACTGCCGATTTGATTTCTTACTCTCCCGAAAAAGAGGAAAACGCAGACGGCCGCGTCGGATTCGGAGCCAGGTTGGTGAACTCGTTACAAAGGAGGGTAATTAAACTATTGCTTGTTCTAAATTCCCAAATTACCTCCTGATTTTGGTAATTTTTCAGAACGGTTTTGTTCCTATTTTACTTTTTGTGGTATACACGGACTCACTAAGACGTACCGGAAACATGGAAGTAAATGGGATAAAGTAGTTTTTGGTCGTTTTCACGTCCGATTATGAGTTAAAAATTCTGATTTATTGACGTGTGGTAAATAACATGAATTTTCCGCTTGTACATGAAAATCAAAAAAATCTTGAACACTTTTGATTGACAATTTTCCGGTTTTTTTCCTACCTCCCCCATAAAAATTTAACCTCGGTGCCGAGGTAGTAACACTGACTGAACAGCCAGGTCTGTCTTCCAGATATAGCCATTGCATTCTTAAATGTATAATCTAGTGATAAATCATACATGTACATCAGTATTAAAGTACTGGGCAAACTTCAATACTGTAAATATATTTTTTTCAACAATAAATTGCCTTGATTCTTAATTTGCCATTTTGAATTAAAACATTTTTACATGGACACACAAAGTGGGTCTTAGTCTAATTTACAGTTTTTATTTTTAAATTTCAGGAAGTACTGATTTATACTCCACATTAGAATCTGAACAGGAAGTCGATATATTTATATAATTTTAAAAAAAGGAATTTTATGAACCCTAACATGTTGAAAATTTTATTCTATGCAGCTACAGACAATAGTAATGCACATGCTGCTGTCAGGATCGCAGATGACAGCAGGGCCGAGGATAACGAGGCTGATAAGAGCATGGTAGGGGATGGAGAGTCTAACGCCAACGCAGGGGCCAATGATATCCAGGATACTGGATAATTAATAATAATTTTATTAAAAAGTTAACGCTGCGGATGGTCGTGGGTTTCCCCCGGGCTCTGCCCGGTTTCCACCCACCATAATGCTGTCCGCCGTCGTATAAGTGAAATATTCTTGAGTACGGCGTAAAACACCAATCAAATAAATAAATAAAAAGTTAATGCGAGTTAGAATTGGTATATCATTCAAAATAATGTACACATAGCTTTTTAAATTCTAGCCAACTTTAATTTTGAGTAAATAATATAAATATTTGATGCCTGCAAGAAAGTCAATTTAAACTCTGTTTTAAAATTTTATGGCACATGATACATGTACACATGCACTCTTTATTTTTTAAGATAAGACTATACTTGGGCGTTGCTGCAGCTGTGACCGTTTGAAGATGGATGGACGCAGATTTTCACGAACAGTGTGGAAAACTAAGTTCACTTGGGTTCTATTATAATAACCGATCAGATGGTTATCATTGCAAATCATGCGAGGCATGTTGATGGGAAATGGGCAGTGGGCCCATGCATACTTGGCGATCATCCTGGTAGAATGCTGTCCAATCACGCCACATCTGAAAGACACAAACTTGCTTTAAAGTTTATGAATATTGTTGGACAGTGCTCCAAAAAGGGAAACATTCTTTCTCAAATAATAAGGGGAACAGTACAGATGAATACCGACCTGGTTGCAAAGAACAGAAACATAATCATGAAACTTATGGAAGTAGTTCATTTCATGTCCACTAAAATCTGGGCTCTTAGAAACGTAGAATAAAAAAAAACTCTTAGAAGTTTGCTGCTGAGGAAATTTGCGTCTCGGATCTGAGTGACATATTACCAATGCAGCAAAAAATGCCTCTTATCTTAGCTGTCAATCGGTTGACGAGTTTATAGAGGCGATTTCAACTTACCTTGACGAAGCCACATTCAGTAGAATCAAGGACCAACGGTTTTTTCTCTTTACTCTCAATTGCCAAAAGGCAAGCAAGCGAGTCACTGCATATCACAGCCCTCTGGGCATTCTCAGAGGAAAACATATGATAACACCAGGAGTATAGCCCTGGCCTCTGCAGAAAAGGTTGAAGATGAGGATGGAAGATGAAGGGATGTGACCCGCTGTTCTAAGATAGCTGCAGCTGCAACCCTGTCCCCATCCTTTGACCCATGGGTATATATAAATGTGTAAATCCGGATAATTAGCTTTGATTTCCGCAAAACCTTGCTGAATTATCAGAGGGTTTGTACCTAATTTATTACGTCGACGTAGATCAAATATCAATTTAGGATGTGGAAGAAGCTATGAAGGACAGTCCGGAAAAGATACCGGAGCCTCAGGCTTGATGCCGGCTTCCACAATATGGCGGATCTTGTTTGGACATTAAGTATATTTGTCTACAAAAACAAATGGATCAAAAACACACCCGTAGGCAGGGTTTGTTGGATGTGCTTTAAGGTTTGTAGTATATTGAAGGCTCAGTTTTATACGTCTGTGATGTAAAGAAGGGTCATGAACTTTCTACTGGTAAGGTTCAAATTGCACCAAGGCTGAGCCTCAGACCTTGGTGATGGACAGGATCAAACATTTTAAGATAGGATTTCCTAGCGGAACCGTAAATGATGGATCCATACTTCAATTTAGATCTCGCCAGAGAACGATATAGATGTAATAAAATAGATCGGTCAGCACCCCAATCGGTGGTAGACATGACCTTGATTGTATCGAGAGCCTCTGTACATTTAGCTTTAAGCATTTTTTTATGGGGAATAAAAGATAATTTATTATCAAATATTATTCCCAAAAATTTAGCTTTACCATCAATTTTAATGTTACCATGACATGTCACAATGACTTCATTTATGCAAAGCCAGAGAACTTGTGTGAATCTGGAGACTTGAAATTCCTGCCTACCCTTATGGGATATTGAAGCTTTTTTGGCTGAACTGATGCACGATCAGTCATAAAGCAATATCAACAATGTTTGAAAAGACCTCAAGCTTAACCACTTGCTATAACTGATCAATTTCCTAACTACTTGTTAGATGATTATAAAATAACTCACCACATTCTTTTGTTGTGAGTTTTGAAAAAGAACATGAAACTCCCACGATTCCCAGCTTCTCCTTTCAGCGCATCTTTGTGATCAAATAAGTCCCCCTTGTACTGAAGAAAAAATGACCCCTTTGTAAACTGCCTTTGTGTGAAAACACCTTTACCCGGGAAAGAAAAAGTTTTTTTTTTTAAATCATATTTTTTTTACCGCTGACTCTTTCCATAGACTAAGGTATGTTTGTTCATGTTAGGGCAACAAAAATGTAAAGCATATATGCAAACAGTTTTGAATAGCTTTAAACTGTGCACTCCTGTTTGTAGATCACCTATAGGGGGGGGGGGGGGGTCTCACTTAATGTCTTGGAAAACCCTGTATGAGAAATCTTGCCACGTACATGAGATGCATTCAGTCACTCAGCAATGATAAAATATAACTAAAATACATGAAATTAGACAAAAAATAATCTTCAGTACCCTTCAGGTATTAATTCAATCTATACAAGATCCATGCAGGAGGTTCTATACATTTTGCGTTGTTGAATGCATGATTATACTGGATATAATTACGATGAAACAAAATATTGTGTATTTGTTATTTTCCTATAAATTCAGTTATGTAGGAGACATAGAACCCTGACTGGTCTCTTCCAGCACAAAGAGATTCATGAAGTTGATCTTCATCACGTTTTTTTCCTGGAAGACCTCCTGACAGACATGTCGAGAGTGTTGGTAATAGCAATATAAGCGTCAAGTCCGACATTCCTATACCATTCGTAGTCCGTAAAGGGCGTTCCAAGTCGATAATCGCAAGATCCATTTCCACAACAACGTTTAACACTAACTCCCGAAGACAAAGGTATGTAAGAAATTATACAAATAAGGAATAAAGCCGGTAACACACAAGAGAGAAGCGGTCATCAGTTTTTAATGATGCCGGGCAGACAATGAATATTCCAGGCATGAATTCCATATCAAAGTTCAAATTCGTAGTCCGTAAGTGAGTTCCATGTCAAATAACAGCTAAACAAGTATCTCAGCTAATCTTGATTTAATGGTATTGAATGGATGAATGAATGATAATGGTTTAACGCCACATCGGCAATATTTCAGCCATATCGTGGCGAGAGCAAGGTGAAAACATGAGGCGGTTGAGGATTCTCAAGGCTGAGAATGAATAAGAACAAGTCTGTAAGCAAGCGGGTCACTATAAAAAATGTACTGACTGGTGATGCACATATGGTTGTTGAGCTGGCTGGTGTCGTACATCTGGTTGTAGCGGTTGGTGTTGCACACGTGGTTGTTATACTGGCTGGCGTTGTACATCTGGTTGTTGAGCTGGCTGGCGTTGTACATCTGGCTGTTGAGCTGGTTGGTGTACATCTCGTTGTAACGGTTGGTGTTGCACACCTGGTTGTGCTGGCTGGTTTTGTACATCTGCTTGTTGTGCTGGATGGCGTTGGACATCTGGTTGTTGTGCTAACTATACCTGGCGTACCTGGCCACGGAGGCCAATCTTGATTTAATGGTATTGAATGGATGAATGAGTGATAATGATTTAACGCCACGTCGGCAATATTTCAGCCATATCGTGGCGAGAGCAAGGTGAAAACATGAGGCGGTCGAGGTTTCCGATGTGGTCGTCACAACATCAAAAATGAAACATAAATGCTTGGACGCTTTTAAAAACAAAAAAGAATAACCAAAACAGTTAAAACTCGAAAACCCGCATTTTTTAAAAAAGGGTATATCAAGAAATGTATTTAGATAAAATTTTTATATACTAATAATTATATCTTATGATAAAGGCCAATGGCCTTCAAATAATTTGTGAAAACATCGCCAGCGATGTTGTCAATTAAATCTTACAAAGAGTTGACTGTAGAATCTTTGCCGAACATGGGAATAGTTCACACAGTCAACCAAGATATGTTTAATGCCGTATTGGGCATCACATCAAACACAATTGAAAGCACTGCTCCCATCTAGGATGAAATTATGTGTTAGACGAGAACGCCCAATACGACACCTTGTTACTTATACGACTTGGTCTCAACGAGACATTCGCTACGTATAGGTATTGTAGCCAGTGACTGGGTAAATAGCATGCAGTTTATTGTGGATCTGCAAGTCCCATTCATCCTACCAAAGGCGACGAATATATTTAAGAATGTTGGACTTCATGTCAGTATAAGGGATTTTAGTCTTAGATATGGGTTTATTGAGGGCAGCTTTCGCCTCCTTGTCTGCTAATGGTATTGAAAAAGGGTATCTGACATATGCAATGGCTGTAGGTTTGATGGGTTGCATAAATAGAAATGTAACATGCATGTAAACAAGTATTGCCGAGTGGTTATATTGAAATTTAAAACATGGTGCATGAATGGCAGATGATGCCAGTAGGTGATGTACACGTAGAAGTTATGGAGCAGCGCATGCTTCCAAGACGTAACATATCACTTAACTGATAGACATCGGCCGCAGAAATGGAGAGGCATTACAAGAAACCACGTCATTCACTAGGCCTACTGCAGACAACACCAGTATGTTGAGGAAAGCACCCTGAGACACACTGAGTGCGGGGTAAGTAAATGCTTACACGTATTTCTACATAAACATAGCCCCATATAGCTACCACAAACCTTACGTTTGCAACTGCTTAGTTGGATTTTTTAAATACGGAAGATGAGTGCATGTGATTCACTGACAATGCGAAATTAAAGAGCACAACAACTTTGACAGTATGCGCTGTTGTAACTAGCCTACATTGTGCACTGCTGAACTGAATTGGCACAGAATGGCCAGCGTAATTCACTGATTGGATTAATTATAATGTGCATAAATGATTACTGAAGAAATATTAAAAATAAGAGAATTTACATCTGTGGTTGTATCAACACGTGCCATTTGGCTAAAGTTATTTGAGCCTCTGAAAGAACTACTGTGATTGGACGAAATAGCCAGGTTTGTAAGATACGATCTGATTGAGTCCAACAATTTGCGGTTAAAACATGATCCTAGGTAAACTTGTAAATGGCAACTAACCTAGAGCTCTCCCGTGTGGGCCCGGTGAATACGATAGGTTCACATCTTCTCGGTCGTGTGAGAGGCAACCGGGAAGCGACCTGTTTGCCGTGGGTTTGCGACCCGTAATCTCCGATGACGGGATCCTGACAGCGTGTTGGTCTTACGAGATCCTCACGTCGAACATGCCACTTTGGCTCTTACTTGGCGAGAGAGGGAGACACGGGAGGTCGGATGGGCCCTGTCTTTCATCTGCGTGGTCCCAATTTCCTCCATAACACCGCTCTCTCGAGAATAAATGTTATCCCCAGGTTCAGGCATCGCGCTTGCTGGCACTCTGTGGTGGCTGCGGAACATATAGGGTGAATATTTACTATATATATATATATATGTCGATCAAGTCTTCCCCTCGGCCGACTTAAAGTACCGACAAAAAGAGGAATTTGAAGGCCTTGTCGGACTCGTTTGATAAATATAATAGACCAGACAGTTAGCCGGCTTTTACTGTTATCTCAACAATGAGTGAACAAAAGCCGGCCTCCAAAATTCCTCCCTGTGTTTTCTTTTAATAAGGGCTGTCTAGGGTGTAGCTGGAATCTTAAGATTTCTCTGAAAGAAATCAGATATGAATTAATATTTTGACAGTTATTGCTAAAACAGTCCTCTAAAATCTCACTCATTGCAAGTTTGTAAGTACATGCACTACATGTAGTCACTTTAGGTACCTGTTACTCTTGAATACAGCGTAAAACACCAATGAAATAAATAAAAAAAAAGGTACCTGTGTAATGATGACGCCTTTTCCCTTTATTTTCCATTGTTTCACTACTTGAAGCACCTTGACGTTGGCCTTGTGACATTTTGATTGTTCATGGTTTCCTAAATTTATAGTTCATTTGTCATCCTTAAGTAAATTGTGTGCTTTTTGGTCGAAACCTTTACTTTTTCCGATCCAAGGGACGCCACTTTGTATATAGCACAATATGCCCCTATTGTCACGAAAACGTGATAAGTTTATCGTGAAATTTCTCGCATTTTCAGCCGTTTCCGCGTGTATAGCAACATAATCGGCGATGTCTTGCCATGTCTTGGTCGTGGTATTCGTTCCTTTACCGGATTGGCTATGGTATGGAACAGATGTATTAGTAGTTGTACTTTTACTGGTGGTAACAGTGACACTGGCACTGGCCGAATCATCGGAGCCAGATACTGTGGCGAAACTGCTGAAGCTAGAAATTGCAGACGCTTTTGAAAAGTATAAACCAAAAGTGTATCTTCAACACTTTGCTGTGTGGAGATTCACATTCTATTAGGCAATTAGGATTCCTTCTTACTGCATGGACTTTTGTGCCAAGGAAATGTCTCTCTGCTGCCTGCGATTCAATCGTGAATGTTATAATTGTAATTCTTTATTTGTTTATTGATGATTGGATGGTGAATCTATTGGATATGATTATAAAATTATGGACAGATGTTAAGGTCAATTGATTATTCACGCTTTGTTCAGGTGAACCAAATAAGAGTATAGTACAAATGTGTTTAGAACAACTAGTCAAAAATGCAGAAGGGTGAACTCCAGGAGATATATTTCTAAAGATGCTTTTCAGCATGTGCTTTCTATGAGTGGCATAGGCTTTTAGGTATGGAGAAGTAGAGCCCATTGATGATTTTAAGAGAAAAATAATAGTAAAAAAAAAAACAAAACAAAACAGAATGCGCTTGGATCTAAGCCGACTGTATAAGAGTTCCCATTTTAGTTCATTTATAAGAGACTTATATGAAGTTCGACGTACGCCTCCTGTACATAACAATGCTGCTCGGCGTTAGACATTTTCCAATGAGTTGAATATTAAAACGCTGGAGTTGTCAAATAGAAAATCTCCATATTCAATAGAAGACCTTGTCAAGCCAAAGTACAGTGTGATCATACACTCTCTGGTAAGTGTGCGCCTTGCCCGATTAATCATACACAATTTCATATTACTTTAACCAACGATAGCTCTTACATGCTCATTCCATTTACCATTGTTGCAGAATATTTCCTAGATGTTTATGGGACGGAACGCTCTTCGCATCTACGCCATCTAAATACAATCTCGGATGTGAATTGTGAGTTGTTTATACCATCAGTACCTGAGGTTTTCCGTGTATTTAGAGTCTCAAGGAAATGTTTAATCTCACTTTCACAGATCTGTATACAACTGAGACGTGGTTCTGTAACATACGTAAAAGGTAGTAAGACAGGAACTGCGTGGTGAGGGGCCGGTTGAGATGCGAAAAATTTCTATTCCCAGGAATATAATCCGCAAGTCTTCCAATAATGTAAATAATTTTCGAAGATTTAGACTCACTTTATAACACATAATTATGCCATGTCTCAATTGCCACTCTGTACTAACTTATGCTATCCATGATGTACCGGCAATAAACATAGAGATACTGATTGCAAGCACATGCACTAAAACCTTCACGTAAATACCCAGTTCCTGGGTAACTATACTAACTACCCAGTAACTGTTGGTCCGAAATACGATTATTTCTTGACGAAATTAACCGAAATGATCTAACTGATTGTATCCTTACAGAACAAAGTAACACAAAATAAAAACATAATACTATACACAGCATGAGGTCGGTAAATACCTGAAGTACGCTATAAGGAAAGGGAGGGTTAATTTACTATGATGATCTAAAATTAAACACAAATAAACCCACAGATTAAATTTGACCACCAATTCCTGCAGAGAGAGCCTAGAGAGAAGAAACTCATCTCGTCCAACGTTGATAAAAGACATTGATAAATCTGACAGGTGTGGTATTTACATTCGGTTTAGAAGATCCTGACATGAAGACACATTAAGATACCTGCATGACGCCGGAGCTTTCTACCAACAGAATGATCTATTTTAAAGTTCATTGGTCAAATTGGGTATGATTATATAATATAATAACACAACGGGGAAGTCCGTGCAATTTCTTCACGAGAATATTGAGCAGTACCCACCCATAACACGTTTTACTGGTTTACAAAGATTACACCTTTGGATGCATGCGCTGACACAGGACAGAGTAGCAGTCACGAAATTCATGTAGCTCAGCGATTATTACACAGCACTTAAACCCGATCGAACCACGGCAAATCATGGTTACTGTTCACTCGCCTACATCATGGAATGTCAGCGAAACTTTAAAATAGAGCTATACGTGCATGTAGTCTACCATATCTGAGCAGACTAAACATACACATGTATAGTCGCCTGTAGTAAAGTGTCTATTTAGGCATTACGTATGACAGGGAGTTCACATTCGCTAAGCACCTGTTTCAAACATACGGAAAAAAGATATTTCCGTCGTATGACCACACACCATGCAGATTGCCTTGCTTTTTCAAGCTAAACAGGGATTTATACGGGGCAAAACGACGCTTTGTCAGATCTTCACTCAAAAAAATAGATGAAAGAGCAGGGGTATTTCGAAACACTTTTCGTGCAGACAGCAGTTAAGTTCTCTTACGATACGTGGCAAATTTGACAATGATTTGATTCCTCTGTCTGCCAATAAAGTATGACCTTGATATGTCATTTTTCGAAATGTTTACATTTGGGCAATTCTACACACTGCATCTTCCGCACTCATTAGTAAGCAATGCAAGACCATTAATTTGCAAACAGTCGCGCCTGTTGTACTGCTCCGCTTTGTCGAGGGATATCTCACATACTTTGAGTTCGTTCAGATCAGTCCTTCTTTTACGTAGATCTGAATTTAGGTTTTGAACTTTCATGGTTAACTTTCCAACTTCATGATATTTTTCGATCAATTTATCTTTCTCGCACAGCTTTTCCATCGTCATTTCCCATCGGTGTAATTTTGGCGTCGGTTTTCACTCATAATTTCCATAAGATCTCGAGGCGTTGTTGGATACGTTTGTCAACAAGGCTTTCCAGTTTGACGGACTGGTAGGCACAGAATCAAATTAACTGGCTGACTGGGTGACATGTGACGGAATATCCCCGCGAGAATTTACTTTCTTTTGTTTTGGGGTTTGCAGAGATTTACTTCCTGCGCTTGCCAAATGTAGTGCCTTGGGTAGACTGACTGATTACTTTGTCCGTGAACACTTCAAGGGTCGCCATTTTGAGTGAAGCTAGTGCACACTCTGCCAATGTTACAAATATAAGCGTCATGTCCGACATTCACATACTATTCGTAGTCCAAAAAAGGCGTTCCAAGTCGATAATCGCAAGATCCATTTCCAAAACAACGTTTAACACCAGCTCCCAAAGACAAAGGAAGTCCGTGAAATCTCTTGACGAGGATATTGAGCAGTACACACTAGAACACGTTTCCCCCCCACCCCCAAGTCACCTCGACGGTCTTCAGTCCAGTTATTTATTTCTTCACGATAGGCTCTCATGTAGTTCCTTCCGTCGATATCAGTTTACATTCTCATAGATCATAGCATCATTTCATGGTACCAACACTGCAAAATACCTCGCCCTCTCTACCAGTTGCAGGAGATTACATCGGTACGTCTGCACATTCCGCCATTTTGCGTAGGTGTATGATATATATTATATATCATATATTGGGATTTCTGTTAATGCTAGACTATTAAAGGGATATGACAGAGATTAATGTCTAGCATTTGACCGGGGTACAGACATGACTTGTAACTTCAATTTCTTAGCTGTGATTTAATTTTGTTCCTGATTTTTTTCTTTATCATTCTTTAATTTTGATGACAAATTAGACACCAGGATGGTTCTTAATCAAATAATTTTGCATGGAAAGCATGAGAGGACAATTCAGTGAGATAATACGCAAAGTTTAGATATACACTGGATAGTCAAATTCTTTTATTTATGGGCTTCCTCATTGATTTATGTAAGCTTTAACACCATCTCACTCTTACAGTTTTCTATTTTAGATGCTAACCTGGGTGTCTAATAGTTTATTGTTACATACAGTATATCACTGAAGTGTACTATAGTCAAAATCAAACATACTGTGTGATACAGAATTATACAGTAGACCACAAGAAATGCACCAATTAGAAGTGCTTAGAACATGAAACTTGTTGCTTTTGTGATTCTCCTCCTCATTTGCTCTCTTTTGTCTGATGTCATATGAAATGAAGTACACTCGGAGATAAGAAAAGTTAAGGATGAATGAATGAATGAATGAATGATTATGGCTTAACGCCAAATCGGCAATATTTCAGACATGTCGTGGCGGGAACAAGGTGAAAACATGAGACGGTTAAGGTTTTCGACACGATAGTGAGAACATCAAAAATTAAACAAAAACTTCGGACATGTTTAAAATCACGTAAGAAAATCCCAAAACAGTTAAAACTCGGAAACCAACACATCTTAAAAACTGTACATCTAGAAATCTATATGTATATAACTTTATATCTGCAAATATTTATGACAATTAAAATTATGTTTTATGATATAGACCAATAGCCTTCAAATAATTTGTAACAACATCGCCAACGATGCTGTCAGATAAATCATATATACAGTTGACTATGGAATCTCTCCCGAACATGGGCAAAGCCCACACACAGTCAACTAAGATATGTTTAATGCCATATTAAGCATCACATCCAACACACTCGGCAGCACTGCTCCCATCTAAGATGAAACTGTGTGTCAGATGAGAATGCCCAGTACGACACCTCATTAAAACTACTTGGTCTCTACGAGACTTTTCGCTAGTATAATTATTATACCCAATGACAGGATGAATGGCATGCAGTTTATTGTAAATCGGCCGATCCCATTCACCCTGCCAAAGGCGACGAATATATTTAAGAATATTAGACTTAAAATCATTGTATGGTATTTTAATTGTTGACAAAGGTTTAGTAAGGGCAGCTTTAGCCTCCCTGTCTACGACTGTGTTTCCATGGATACCAGTGTGACTTAGTATCCAGCAGAATATAGCTTTACCTCTTTTAATTTGCTTTCTATGTATAGGTAATATTTCGAGAATCAACGGATTTTTAAATTTATTATTCCTAATTGCCAAAATGCAAGAAAGCAAGTCGCTGCATATCACTGCCCTCTGGGCATGCCCAGAAGAAACATATGATAAGGCTAGAAATATAGCCCTCCCCACTGCAGAAAAGATTGACGAAGAGGATGGAAGGCGAAGAGAAGCAAGTTGCTGCTCTAAGACAGCTACAGCTGCAACTCTGTCCCCATCTTTTGACACATCAGCATATATAAATTTGTAATTCGAATATTTAGCTTTAATTTCAGCAAAACCTTGCTGAATTATAAGAGGATTTCTATTTGATTTATTATATTTACGTAGATCGAATATCAATTGAGATGGTGGGCGAAGCCACGGAAGGAACTCCGGAAAAGAAACTGGGGCTATGTCCCCAAGTTTACTGTTAACTTCCACAATATGGTCCCTAACACGAACACCGAACGAAGGATCTTGTTAGGACGTATAGTATATTTGTCTACATCTAATGGATTGAAAACACAATTGTAGGCAGGGTTTGTTGGATGAGCTTTAAGCTTTGTAGCATGTTGAGCGCTCAGTTTTATACGCCTGTGATGTAAAGAAGGCTCGCTAGTCTCTACGTATAATCTCTCTGCTGGGGAGGTTCTAAAAGCATTCAGCAATGCGGTCGCTGTGAGTTCAAGTCCAGCTTCATGCTGGCTTCCTTTCCGGCCGAAAGTGAGAAGGTTTGCTAGCTACCTGCGGATGGTGGTGGGTTTCCCCCGGGCTCTGCCCGGTTTCCACCCACCATATTGCTGGCCGCCGCCGTGTAAGTGAAATATTTTTGAGTACGGCGTAAAACACCAATCAAATAAATAAATATATAAATAAATCTAAGAGCACCAAGACTGAGCCTCAGACTGGTGATGGACAGGATCAAAAATTTTGAGATATGATGTCGTAGCGGAATCATAAATGATGGATCCACAGTTCAGTTTTGTCCTCAACAGAGAACGATGTAAATTAAGTAAAATGGATTGGTCAGCACCCCAATCGGTGCTAGACACGAGCTTAATTATATCGAGAGCCTTTGTTGAGTGGACCCAACCCGTACTTTAAACTACGATGAGATAAAAAGTGAGATATAAATAAAGGTAAACATCCTATCATGTGTTGTACACATGTAAATTATCGAAGAACACCGGTCTGTAACTGCAAACAACTTTTACTAGTCACTCATAACTATACAGTCTATATCATGCATCTCTATAGTCCGTTTCACATATAGATGTAGCCACATTATATGACATCTCCCCTCTTAAGTCCATCAAACGTTTGTCAACTACTAAAATCTATTAACTGAAGTTAACTAAAGTCTTTGAGTATATAATTTCAGTCTTAAACTAGCAAACTGCATGGAAGAAATCTAAATTCAGTGTTGCCTATTAACTTTTAAATGTATTGTCCTTTGACTACACTACAGCAACATTGCTAACTACTGCTAAACTGTAAACTTATTCAGAACTTCTAGAAACGAATGTCAATCAAATCTGTAACGTTTTGGAGGTCGTCTCGTAAGTAATACCTGGAGCTGGCTTTAAATGCTTACGGTTACGACGGTATTTGCCTCTGCTCGTTTCGATATTATAAGATCGCGGTGTTGGGAGCTTATCTGTGACAATTCCCGTTGTCACCCAACCCTTCTCATTGTCTAGTTTTACACGAACCGTGTCGCCTGGTTTCAGTTCAGGAAGTTCTCGTACACCATGACGATCGTTGAAGTAGCGTTCATTCAACGATTTGGCTCTATCATCATTCTCTCTCACCCTCTCAAAGTTCGGCCACCTTGGAGTTAAGTTTTCGGTGAGAATGGGGAGGGTTGTTTTTAATGGTCTTCCCATTAAAAGTTCCGCCGGACTACATCCTGTAGGCTGCGTCGGCGTAGAACGGTAAGTCATTAGGCCAAGAAAGTGATCTTTCTGTCCTAATATTTTCTTCGCGGTCGCGACGGCTCTCTCAACTTCACCATTTGCCTGATGATGATAAGGGCTCACTGTCGTATGCTGAAAGCAATACGCGGTTTGGAATTCTCTAAATTCTCGCGAGACAAAGTTGGTACCATTGTCAGTAATAAGTTGTTCGGGCGTTCCGAACCGCGCGAAAATCTCTTTCATCTTGAGAATAGTAACATTACTGGTTAATCGCGGGACGTGTTTTAACTCAAAGTATCGCGAAAAGTAGTCGATTACAAGTAAGTAATGTTTACTTTTGAATTCCAGTATATCTGCGGCTAACTGTTGCCAAGGACGCGAAGGTAACGGCGTTGATTTTAGCGGTTCCTTGCGTAAACTAGGTCTGTTTATCTGGCAGTAGGAACACTGGGCAACTTTAGTCTGGATCTGCTTTGTTAATCCTGGCCACCATACTGATTGGTTGGCCCGTTGTATGCACTTACTCATGCCTAAATGTCCGTCATGTATTCGGTCCAAGATCTCGTCTCGAGAACTCGCTGGAACCACAATACGTATACCACAAGTCAAAAGTCCATTGACTGTGCTCAGTCTCTCACGTACAGAAAAGTAATCTCGGATACTTTCAGGTACATCTCTCGCGAGTTCAGGCCATCCATTTTGAACAAAGCGAATAACTGTCAAAAGTTGTTCATCTGCGTTGGTTGCTTGTCGCAAACTGTCTAATTTCGCGTCTGATGCTGGCCAATGCGCACGTACCGCGTTTACATGCGCGATGACGTCTTCTTCTAGCGATGTGTCTTCTGTCGTTAACAATGGGCTTCGCGAAAGCGTATCGGTTACCACCATTGTTTTACCTGGTGCATGTTCCGCAATAGGATTGAATCTCATTAGTCGCATTAACAGTCTCTGACATCGAATCGGCACTTGATCTATGTCTTTACTGTTCATGAGAGGAACAAGCGGCTTATGATCCGTCACGAGTCGAAATGATTCTAATCCAACTAGATATCGCGAAAATTTCTCGCAGCACCAAACTGAAGCTAGGCACTCTTTTTCAATTTGTCCGTAGCGCTTTTCAGTTTCGGTAAGAGTTCTAGATGCGTAAGCTACCGGTTTCCACAGCTGACCATGTTGCTGCAGAATAACACCACCAAGTCCGTATCGCGACGCGTCTGCGCTTACTATCGTTGGCAAGGTAACGTCGTAGATTGCTAATACAGGTGACAATGACAGAGCATGCTTAACAGCACGAAAAGCTTTGTCCTGTGGTTGTCCCCATATCCAAACCTTATCTGATTTCAGCAATTCATTCAGTGGTTGTAGCATGTCCGATAAGTTTGGTACATATTGTCCAAGGTAATTTACCATACCGAGAAAGCGTCTTAATTCTACAATGTCATTAGGCGGCTTTAAGTCCACGATCGCCTTGACCTTGTCGGGGTGAGGACTGATTCCTTCAGCACCCAGTCTATGGCTTAATATGTCCATTTCTGTCTGACAGTGCACAAATTTCTCCTTAGTTAACGTCATCTGTGCTTCGCGCACTCTATCGAAAACACGATTTAAATTTCTGTCATGGGATTCGCGAGTATCTCCGCCCACGAATATGTCGTCCATGACTGCGGTACCCTCGAGGTCACCTAATAATTCTGTAACGATGCGCGTGAAAATTTCTGGCGCACTCGAAATTCCAAACGGGAGTCTACGGAAAGCATATCGTCCGAGATGCGTCATGAAGCATGTTAGTTTTGAGCTTTCATCGTCAAGAGGAATTTGATAGAAACCGGAACTCGCGTCAAGTCGCGAAAAGTACTTCACGTTTGCCATCTTGTGTAGAACGTCGTCAATTGTCGGTAACGTATATCGCTCGCGTTTAATCGCTTTATTGAGCTGTCGCAGATCGACACAAATGCGCACTTTGCCATTCGGCTTTACCACTGGAACCATAGGCGCATACCAGTCTGTAGGTTCGGTAACCTTTATGATGACACCTGACTGTTCCATACGTTTCAACTCCGCTTCTACTTTTGGTAGTAACGGAATCGGTATTCGTCGCGCAGTATGAATTGCGTATGGTGTGACGTTTTCTTTCAGCTTTATTTTCACCGGATCGCACCTCATAAGTCCAATATCACCGAATACACTGTCGTTGATCTCATCCAATCGTTGGATTAATCCCATGGCAACTGCTGCTCCACGGCTCAACAAGTTATGTGTAGGTCCAGAAACAACAAAAATGTTCACTGTAAATTTCTCGTCGTTCAGCCTAATGTCGGTTTCGAACTCTCCCCGAACTGTCAGATTTCCGCCGGGACTGCTTAACATAGCACTGGCTGGTTTGAGAGCTGGTCTAGGCTGCAGTGAATTGTATGTGGTTTCACACATAATTGTCACATCTGCTCCAGAATCAATCTTGAATTTAATCGATTTATTGAGAATTCTAAGATTGACAGTCCATGCTGGTTCCTGTGAGTCGACACAATTAACAGCTCCAAGGAAATTATAACCATTGTCAAGATGTAGCTGGCTTGTCTGATGAGTAACAATGTCAACGTTTTTAGTTAGACAGCATCGTTCATAATGTCCAATATGGTGGCATCTGTTACACTCCGCATTCTTAGCAGGACATTTATTACGTGCATGTAATAAATTACAACAGGTACAACGATTACCGACTGGATTTTTCTGCTGCGATTGTCTCTGTCTAGGCCTGGCACCGCCACGCGTATTTTGTCTGTTTGACTGGCTACCTCTACCTCTGGCAATGACTATAGGCGTTGCCCGGGACTGCGTGACCCGTATAGCATCGGCTGATGCTGAGGTTGACCGAATTTCATTTCGCTGACTTTTAACTAGTTCTGAGTGCCGAGCTGTTTCAATTGCACCATCTAATGTTAAGTCAGTTTTCATTTGTAATCGTTCCGATACTTGCCCGTCTAATAATCCTATAACAAGTCGGTCTCGTATGTATTGATTTCTGGCATCACCAAAGTCGCAGTGTTCGCTTAGCGTGTACAAATTCCGCACAAAAGTTTCAACACTTTCACCGTCTTGCTGCACACATTTGTTGAACCTGCAGCGCTCGAAAATCACATTTCGCTTGGGAACAAAGTCTTCATCAAATTTCTCCAGAACTTTGTTATAGTCTTTCTTGTCATTGTCATTGAGAGCAAACGATTTGAAGATTGCCTCGGACTGTGATCCCATTGCATAGATCAGCGAACTAACTTGAACGTCGCCATCTTCCTTGTGGAGTTTTGTCGCGTGTCTGAAGCGACAACCTGTCTCGCCACTCTATCCATTCCGTTGGTCTGTCGAACGAAAATGGTTCTGGAGGTTCGAACTTGGCCATTCGTCTATCTAGTCTGACCACTCTGACACCATATCATGTGTTGTACACATGTAAATTATCGAAGAACACCGGTCTGTAACTGCAAACAACTTTTACTAGTCACTCATAACTATACAGTCTATATCATGCATCTCTATAGTCCGTTTCACATATAGATGTAACCACATTATATGACACATCCTTTAATTCCCATATGTGAAAGGTCTTCCAAAAAACCATATTTCCATGTGGTGTCGTAGGCCTTTTCAAGGTGGAAAAATATCAACACCACATGTTCGTTATTAATGAAACCATTTCGAATAAAAGTTTCAAATCGAACAAGGTGATATTTAGGTGGATAGACCTTGACGAAAACCGCACTGAATATTAGATAAAAGCTTGTTGACTATGGGACGGTAATTATTTGGATCGGTATGATCCTTACCCGGTTTAGGCACCGGGATAATACACGCCTCCCTCCATGATTACGGGAAATTACCAGTCGTCCAAACCACTCAACCAAAAACGGCTGATTATAATCTTCCACATCATTAGAAGAAAAGGGCAATTTTATTTTCTCCTTTTTTTTTTTAATAACCTGAAACTCAGCAGTGTAATTCTCTGCAGAAGATTTCTCAGATATTGTGTCAGCTAGTTTATTGGGTATATCAGACGGAGATGTTAATAAGGTGTCACCACTTCTTAAATGCTGAACTTTGGCTTTATTATTTTTGCCCTTAACTCTCTGAACCATATTAAGAACCTGGGCCCGTATTCATAAAGATTCTTAAGATTTAGCTAAGAATTTATACTTAAGTATAGAAGTTACTCTTAGCTAAGAAAATATTTAAGAATGCATTCATAAAATTTCTTAACACGATTCTTAGAGAAGAAAATACTTAAAAGATAAGTTTTTTCTCAAACGCGTGTCCCGTAGCAACGAGAGAGGTCTCTAATAATAAAGATAATTTTGGTACATCATAATGTCACGTGAGCAGCAGACGACATTTCGATGTAAACACAATCTGACATGGAGAAAAAAAGGAAAAGAAAGCCGAACTGGTCAAACGACGAGTGTTTGAGCCTCGCCAATTACATGGCACAATACAAGGACATACTGAGGGGCAAGCTGGGTCCAGGATTGACCTCAGAAAAGAAAAAAAAACTACATGGAAGTTGGTGACGGACAGGTTGAATGCCTCGTTCACAGCCGTCAAACGGTCAGAAGAAGAAGTGGAGAAAAAGTGGTACAATATTTTCTCCCAAACCAAATCGGAAATCTCGGCCTACAAGAAAGCGCAGTGTGCGATGGGTATGTAAACTTAAATTATTTTATGTAAAATATTTAATTGGAATGATTATCTCTCATAAATGCAGCTAAACATTGACTAAGATTTAAACATTGTACTAAAACAAAAATGGCACAGAGTATAATTAAATCCATAGTTCTTACTTGAAGTTGAGGGTATATGGAGTGTAGTGCACTGGAAAAAATAATATTGCAAATGATCAAAGTGAAAGACACATTAAATTAGGATGATGAACTTGGCCTTTATTGAATAGATTTTTGTAAAGTGAGTGAAAGCAGTTCATTTATTAAGCTTAAGAATATTTATGTACGAGGGAAACTGATTTAGTTAAATTAAAATGCAAATGTAGGTACTTCTCCAAACTGTGGAGACTAGATGTAAAATTATCAATGAGCCAGATATCATTTTTATACCAAGCAATACCACAGACAAAGACTCATTCAAATAGACCTATATTTCGATTCATGTCATAAATGAAATTTTAGAATATGTGAGGATTAATCTAATAACCAAGATGTTGTTAAGTATGGCATAAAAAAAAATCATGGGGCTGCCGTGGCTCAGTTGATTAGTGCGCTATGACCTGGGCGCCTCTCACCAATGCGGTCGCCGTGAGTTCAAGTCCAGCTCATGCTGGCTTCCTCTCCAGCCGTACGTGGGAAGGTCGGCAGAAACCTGTGGATGGTCTTGGGTTTCTCCCGGGCTCTGCCCGGTTTCCTCCCACCATAATGTTGGTCGTATAAGTGAAATATTCTTGAGTGAGCGTAAAACACCAATCAAATAAATAAAATAAATCAAAACAAATCACTTTCTGTGTATTACATATACAGTGATTTATGCATTATATTCACCTAGCAAACAGACCATTTAACCTGCCCCAAGACTTGCACACTTTTTATGTTCTCATGTGTTCAGGTTTTAAACTCTGAACCAGAGACCATCTGTGCCCCACTGGCCTACTTGTATTATTTTTTTTTATTTCTAAACAACTCAATGTCAACTTTCACTGAATTGAAAGTTCAAAGGATTTTTCATATTAATTTTTTTTCCAAGTTGACTGGTAGTACATAATTGTTACTTTGAAACATAATCTTTATTTATAACAAAACCTATTGTCAAAATCATTGATTGCATCATCAGCTGTAAGTCTAAAATGATTTGAGATCAAATACAATGAAAGATCTTATTATTTGGGCATATACTATTTTATTTTACAGGTGGAGGACCATCACTAAAGCCATTAAGTGCTATAGCTGAGGTGGTAATGTCCATTCTAGGGGAGAACAATGTTTGTCTTGGGGGAGTTGGTGATGGCATAGATTCCACCTTAATTCAACTTAATGAATCTCAGTAAGTAATTTTTCTCAAAATGCAGTGTGCAATGATAGATTAAAATGAATGAGTAAATTTGGTATTTATCACAGTGCTTCAGATATATGTTGTGTTAAGCAAGTTTAAAAAGTTACTAAATCCAATTTTGGTTTTCTCAAAATAATTACTATGTTTTATTCAACTTGAGTTGTATCTGTTGTTTAAAAGTCCCACCAACTTAAGTTTCTTTAAGGGGTCAGTTATAGTTGTATAACTGTATTATTGATATAGTATGTATGTTTTGTATAGAAAAATGTATATGTCTACATTTCAGCACAACTGACATGCCATACTTTCCACCAGCACCTTTGCCCATCACATACTTGGATGCTCGTCCTAGTGCCAGTCAGGCAGTGGACATCACCCACCTACAGGCTCTAGTGGAGGTACCTTCACCTGGCGCACCAGTGGTTCAGCATGAAACACTTCCAAACCCAAGCAAGGCCGAGATTATTCAGGACCTTAAGATCAAAAAACTCAAACTTCAAATTCAGTATTATGAAATGAAATTGCAAGACAGAAATCAAGAAGAATAAATTGAATGAAAATATTGTGCCACTTTTACTGCATATCTCCCTCAGATCCTTGATGTTTGTGATAAAGGCATTTAGCATGTCTCTCACTACTTCCATGTAATATTTTTCTTTTCCAACTTGCCCATCAAAATGTACTTGTATTCAGCCATGTGTGTCTGGTGAGTCTCTTTCACTTCAGGTTTGTTCAGTTTGGCTTTCTCTTCTGTATTATATTAGTTTTATATCATATTAACGTGCAATAAAGGGTGTATTAATTTACCATGGGCTTATGGAATAAATTTATTTTTCCTGTCAGGTACTAATGAATGCCGATAGGAAGCAACACAGCTCCTGAAATATTGGCCCTCTGTATGTAAACAAATATGTATTTGAATAATTGTAATATCACATATTATTAGCATTTTTGAAGTATAATTGTACAGCTAAAATACCCCAGGGGAAAATCAGCTGAGTCTTAGCCTTAAGCTGTCTTGTCAAGATCATAGTGCTTCAGCTTTGAGGATGTGAGTGTAAACCTGGATTCTGCCATTTTCTTGCAGATAATGTCTGACAAAAGTCAGTCAGTAACTTGTCACTTAGCTTTGGTGTCCTTGGATTACAACACTTGCAATCTTAACACTTGCAATCGTAACATAAGGACAGTACAATTTAGACCTGATATTAAAATGACTAAGAAAGAAATGGTGATATGCAATACAGTTTCAGATAATTGATGTACTGACTGTGGAACCGTCAGTACGTACTGAAACTGCAGGAAGTATTGTCATCTAGTATTGACCAAGCTCGGGCAATTAACATTAACTGAACAAGTGATGTGATCCAGTGTTGCTTGCCCTGGATATAAACTGGCTGCCATTACGTGGCTGGGATATCGTGAAGCAGTATGCAAGGCAATCAAACTCAAGCATATTCCATTGCTCATATTTAATAAACGTAAGTTTTTTTCTTTTAGTAAAGTATCAACTATTGTGTTTGTTTATTTGCAGAAAAAAAAAGAGAGAGCACTTACATATTCATTTGACTGGATGTGTAAGGAAATAACAGTTTAATATATCACTAGTATGATAATGGGATAGGTGGGCTAAACAAAAACAGAGGCTTATTTTGAACACAATGTGTTTTCACAAAGAACATACAGCATGAGGTTGAGTGAAAGAGGGAGAAGTCACAATCAACAGGCCGATCAGTCAATAATAAATTCAAAAATGAGTTTCGGCAAATTGCTGCCTGTATCGAACGCCTTCAACATTGGCATCTGGAGCAATGACACCATCCCCTTGTTGATCACCTCCATTATTTTCATCCTCCTCTTCATTACCTGGAAGAGGAATTTGTCTCAATTTGCAGATATTGTGCAGAACCGCGCATGCCAAAATTATTTGGCAGGCTTTGTCTGGTGACATCCTTATTTCTCCATGCAATACATGAAATCTTCTCTTCAACTGGCCTATACCCCTTTCAACTACACTACGTGTCCGTTTGTGGGACCTAAAATGTAACAAAATGAACAAATCATTTTATCCAGAGTTAAAAAAAAAACCTGCCAAAAAATGACTTTCCACAAATGAGATTCGATCTCAGAATATCAGGATTATGAGAAGGTCCAACTTAACCACTATACCAGTTATCCCCCCTGTTGTGAGGAAGGATTTATGCCTTCATCAAATTTTTGCGATGAACTCTTATAATGTTTACATTTCAGTAATTATGCATCTTTATAAAAACTCAAGTGTTTGAAATGAGGATATATTTTTTTTCAAAAAAAGAAAAATTCCCGTCAATTACCGAATACAGAACAGTATGCGCCGCCAATGAATATCAAGGGAAACAACTCAATGTTCGCGATACAAAGCTCAGTTAGGTGATATTTTAATACCTGTTATAATTTGTTTGAGGGCCAGGTTGTGGCCTGAGGAAAGGGGTAAGAAGCCAGCGTTTAGATGGGTATCCGCTATCTCCGATCAGATGAGTGTGGATGGGTGCGTGGTGGTTTTCAAAAAGCTGTCTCAGTCCACTTTCAGCCAGAAATCGAGCCTCATGTGTTGACCCTGGCCATTTTTCGACAATGTCGAGAATGTTGTACTTCGCATCCACAACAATTTGAACGTTAATACTGTGGTAATGGTGCCGATTAACAAATTCATTTTCAAATGTGCTAGGAGCGGTGATTTGTACGCGTGTCCCATCAATAGCCCCAACAATGCCTGGAAACTGGGCAGCAGCGTAGAACTCTTCCTGTTTTTCACGGATTTCGCGAGCTGTCAGTGGAAAACGAATGAACTGAGCAATTAGCCGGTTTGAAGATAGAATCTTACAGTAGCTGTGATAGCCCTAGATACAGTCGGCTGTGAGACTCCCATGTCATCACCATTGCATAGCTGCATTTTCCCAGTTGCCAAAAAACGAAGAGTAATCAACACTTTCTGCATTGGAGTAAGTGCACAGTTTCTATTCGATCCACTTACAACGTCATCCCTAACTAGTGATTCGATATACCGAATCCCTGCAGCATCCAGACGAAACCTTTCTAAGAGCTCCCTATCATTATATTCGTTCAAACAATCTCTTCTTTCCTTAAAGTGGCGTCGATTTGGTTGAGCGGCCGTGATGTTGTTGTTGTTTAAGAAATACTTAAGAATTTAAGAGAATGATAAAAGTGGTCATGGGCACACTTAGAATTTAAGAATTTCTTACCAGTTAAGTTTGTTTTATGAATGGCACTTAAGTATTTTTTAGCTATTGAAGAATTTTTAGTGGGTTTAAGAATTTTTTAACGTTAAGAAATGGTTAAGAATCTTTATGAATACGGACCCTGACGCACAGTTGTTTTTGACGTAATGCCCGAAACAAAGTTCCGCCAACAAGATCGTCTCTTGGACTTGAGTAATCGACGAGCCTTAGCTCTAAATGCACGAACCTGGTTTAAATTATTATGAGTAGGACAATGATTAAATCTGCGTTCAGCCTTTTTACGGTCCTTAATGGCTTTACGACAGTCATTGTCGTACCAGGGTTTACTTTTGGATTTTGGATTTGTCGAGGTTTTAGGGATAGTTCTATCGGCAGCTCGTAAATACCAGCTCGTTAAATTTTAAAATAGGATCATCTGCTGCATTGAGGGTATCTGGAGAGATATCAGCCTCACAGAACATCTCAAATGCGACCCAGTTTGATTGATCGAATTTCCACCTAGCTACACGCTCTAAAGAATTAGAAGTGATAAGCTCTATGATTATAGGAAAATGGTCACGACAAAGATTGTCATTCACCTGCCAAGAAAAATCCGGGAGAAGTGATGGATCTGTGATAGTGACATCGATAGCAGATACCCGGATGTAAATAGATATTAGACCCATCATTGAAATAACAGTTTCTCCTTCGATATGAAGTCTTCTACTATCTTTCCCTTATTATTTGTGTTTGCCCCAAAGGGGGTTATGGGAATTAAAATCCCCCATTATTATAAACGGTTTTGGCAATTGTTCTTTTAAATTATGTAACTGGAAAGCTGAGAAAGAAATGTTAGGAGGAATATACACTGAACATAATGTGATTGTTTCAGACAATGAAACACGGACGGCCACAGCCTGGAGTTTTGCATCCAGAGCTACAGGGCTGTGAATGAATGAATGAATGATTATGGCTTTACGCCACATCGGCAATACTTCAGCTGACTTCATACTGACAGCGACACTGTCAAATAAATCAAATATAGAGCTGACTGTGTAGAATCTTTGCCTAATATGAGCAAAGCCCACACAGTCAACGAGAATATGTTTCATGCCGTACTGGGCATTACAACCAACACACTCAGGAGCACTGCTCCCATCTAAGATAAAATTGTGTGTTAGACGAGAATGCCCAATACGGCACCTTGTTAGAACTACTTGGTCCCTACGAGACCTATTAAGAGTATAAGAATTATTGCCAGTGACAGGATGAATAGCATGCAGTTTGTTGTGGATCTGCAAATCGCATTCACCCTGCCAAAGGCGACGAATATATTTAAGAATATGATATCTAAAATCAGTGTAACAAATTTTCATCTTCGATATGGGTTTATTAAGGGCAGCTTTCGCCTCCCTGTCCACGACTGTGTTTCCATGGATACCAATGTGACTTGGTATCCAACAGAATACAATATCTTTACCTCTTTTAATTAGATTTATATGTACGGCTAATATCTCAAGGATGGAAGGATTTTTAAATGTATTCTGAATTGCCAAAAGGCAAGAGAGCGAGTCCGTGCAGATCACAGCCCTCTGGGCATGCCCAGCAGAAACATATGACAAAGCCAGAAGTATAGCTCTGGCCTCTGCAGAAAAGATTGAAGATGAGGATGGAAGACGAAGAGAAGTGACCCGCTGTTCTAAGACAGCCGCAGCCGCAACCTTCTCCCCATCCTTCGACCCATCAGTATATATCAGTTTATAATCTGGATAATTAGCCTTTATCTCAGAAAAACTTTGCTGAATTATTAGAGGATTCGTATTTCTTTTGTTATGTTTATGTAGATCAAATATCAATTTAGGTTGTGGGAGAAGCCAGGGAGGAGACTCCGGAAAAGAAACCGGAGCTATATTCTCAAGCTCGATGCCAGCTCCCACAACATGGTCCCGAACACGAAGACCGAGCGAAGGAATCTTATTAGGACATTTGTTATATTTGTCTACATATAACGGATTGAAAACACAGTCATAGGCAGGGTTTGTTGGGTGTGCTTTAAGCTTTGTAGTATATTGAAGGCATAGTTTTATACGCCTGAGATGTAAAGAAGGCTCATTAGCTTCGATGTATAAACTTTCTACTGGTGAAGTTCTAAATGCACCAAGGCTGAGCCTCAAACCTTGGTGATGGACGGGATCCAACATTTTAAGATAGGATTTCCTTGCAGAACCATAAATAATGGACCCATAGTCCAATTTAGACCTCACCAGAGAACGATATAAATTAAGCAAAACTGATCGGTCAGCACCCCAATCGGTACTACACACGACCTTAATTATATCGAGAGCCTTTGTACATTTAGCTTTAAGCATTTTTATATGAGGTATAAAGGATAATTTTTTATCAAATATAACCCCTAAAAATTTATTTTCCCCAACAATCTTCACTGGTTCTCCACAAAATTTAAGCTCAGGGTCTAGATGAAGTTTCAGTTTATTACAGAAATGCATACCGACGGTTTTAGATGTAGAAAATCTAAAACCGTTGGCAACTGCCCATTTCTCAATCTTGTTGAGACAAAGCTGCAGTTGCCACTCGATGTTATTCATATTTTTAGCACGGTAGCATATGAGGAAATCATCTACGTATAAAGAACCCTCAGTGCCAGATGTCAACGTTTTAGCTAAGCTATTAATTTTTATGCTGAACAGTGTTGGCGAAAGAATACTGCCCTGGGGAACACCCATCTCCTGCTCATGCGAATCAGAAAGAGTGGACCCCACCCGTACCTTAAACTGACGATCAGATAGAAATTCGGATATAAATGATGGTAAGCGGCCTTTAAGACCCATATCAGAAAGGCCCTTTAAAATACCATATTTCCATGTGGTGTCGTAGGCCTTTTCAAGGTCAAAAAATATCGACACCACATGTTCATTATTAATAAAACCGTCACGAATAAAAGTTTTGAAACGGACAAGGTGATCTAAAGTAGATCGACCTTGACGAAAACCACATTGTATATTAGATAGTAACTTGTTGGTTTCAAGAAACCAAACAAGCCTATCATTTATCATCCGTTCCATAGTCTTACAGACGCAGCTGGTAAGAGCTATGGGACGGTAATTATTTGGATCAGTATGATCCTTACCCGGTTTAGGGACTGGGATAATACACACCTCCCTCCAAGTCGGCAGAAAATTACCAGTTTGCCAAATGTCATTAAGTAAATCTAAGAGAGTCTCAAGTGGCTCAGATGGTAAATGATTCAGAAACTTATAATATATATTATCAGGGCCACACCCAGTATCGTGTGCCTTTTTAAGAGAAGTTTTAAGTTCATCAATTGAAAAACGACGATTATAATCTTCTAAATTCTTAGAAGAAAAAGGCAATTTAATTTTCTCCTTATGTTTTTTAATACGTCGAAACTCAGAAGTGTAATTCTCAGAAGAAGATTTCTGAGATATTGTTTCAGCTAGTTTATTCGCTATTTCAGATGGCGATGTTAATAGGGTATCGCCATCTTTTAAATGCTGAATTTTGGCTTTGTTGTTTTTGCCCTTAAGCTTCTGAACCATGTTCCAGACCTTAGGCATGGGTGTTTTGACGTAATGCCCGAAACAAAGTTCCGCCAACAAGATCGTCTCTTGGACTTGAGTAATCGACGAGCCTTAGCTCTAAAAATACGAACCTGGTTTAAGTTATTATCAGTAGGACATATATTAAAATTTCGCTCGGCCTTTTTGCGGTTTTACAAGTAACTGTAAAGCTGACAAAGAAATGTTAGGAGGAATATACACTGAACATAATGTGATTGTTTCAGACAATGAAACACGCACGGCCACAGCCTGAAGCTCTGTATGAAGAGCAACAGGGCTGTGTATAATATTGTTATTTATGAAGATTGAAGAGCCGCCTGCAGCTCGCTCTTCTTCATTTGAGTAAGTGCTGTATAATGAATAATTTTTAAGAGAAAATTTATCTTTGTCAGATGTCTTCAGGTGAGTTTCCTGAAGACAAAGGGCAATAGGATTTAATGACTGAACAAGTTGTGTTATCTCAATAAAATTTACCTTAAGGCCTCGACAATTCCACTGTATAATTTTGTCTAAAGAAGACATTATGGAGGGAGGCGTATGGGGGATTTGTCTTTGTGTTTGGACCGCGGACGACCCTTCCGTGGAGATCGGCTGGAAGATCCCCCTGGTGCGGGTGATGTATCCATCACATCCGCATCTGATGTTGAAGGAGCAACGTCCTCCAACGATCCAAACCTATTAAAAGTTTGGACAGGGTCCCTAGTGGCCTTAGAGGGACGTTCCGTGGGACCACTAGGTTTATGATTTTCATTATGAGATTGATTTTCAGATTTACTTTTGGCAGCTTTGTTTTTGGTTTGATTAGGTTCAGGTCTATCAGTTTGTTGTGTGTTATTTACTGGGGTTTTTTGATTTACTGTATTGGTCTGGGTTGAACAGGAATTACGGGCAGGTTGAGCAGAAGGCTGTAAGACTATAGAACTAGGTTTGTCGTTTCCAATGGGCCAAGTCAGTGAAGTTTGAGTAGCAACAGATGCTACCCGCTTGACCACATTGGCAAACGAAGGCTGCCGGAAATTATTAGAAAGGGAGGCCAATTTGCGGGCCTCCTGATAAGAGATATTGTTTTTTGTTTTTAAATTTATTATTTGTTTTTCCTTAAGGAAAAGCGGACAGTCTCTAGAGGAGGCCATGTGATCTCCACTGCAATTGCAGCACTTTGCTGTGCTGCTACAGTCGAAACCATCATGACCTTCGCTGCCGCATCTGTAACAAACAAGTTTATTTTTGCATTGGCCCTTGCTGTGGCCAAATTTCTGGCAAGTAAAACACCGTGTAGGGTTAGGGATATATAAATCGACATTAACCCTATACGGGACAATGTAGATATAGGATGGTAGAGACGTACTGTTGAAGGTCAAAAGGTATGTTTTTAATTTGATGATGTTGCCAGCTTTTTTTGTTGTGAAACGCTTCACTCTGGCAACACCCTGTGGCTTCAACTCAGAACAAATTTCTTCTTGGGATAAATCAATGATATCACCATCCCTATCACGTATTATTCCCTGACAGCTGTTCAGGGAACTGTGAGGGGATGTATAAACAGATATATCAGAGATTTTCTTCAGAGATAAAAAATTTTTGGATTGTTGTTTCCGGAAACATTCGATGAGAATGTCCCCGGATCGTAGTTTTTTCACAGTTTTTAAAGTGCCTGCTGCGCCTTCTAAAGCCCTTTTTAGAAGAAAAGGATGAATTTTTGAGGTCGGCTTCTGTTCACTCCTAGTGGAGAGAACGATAAAAGTCGGCCAATTGTCCTGTCTATTATCAAGCGAATCAGATAAAACTTCCAACTTCCTCTTTTTATCAGCACCTGAAATGGGCTAGGAGGAAGTTCGGATAGATATATTTGAACCATTAGAACAGTTGTTTATGGAACTCATTATATATGTATTAAAAATTCACCCCATATGTTCCCCACCCACCACGGAGTGCCAACAAGGGCGATGCCTGAACCTGGGAATACCCGGCAGGAAAGACATCAAGGATTCCATATGAGGTATACTCGAACAGATTGATTTATACCAAAGGTTAAATTCAATCTACTCGATTGACCCATGAGCCACCGCCTCAAAACGTAGTCCCGCAAACGAAATTTCAGAAATAACATTTATTCTTTATTGAGTGGTGTTATGGAGAAATTCTGGGACAACGCAGAGGCAAGACATGACCAAGCCGATTGATCGGACCGGGCCCATCCAACCTCCCGTCTCACTCCAAGTAAGGGCCAAAGTGGCGTGTTGGGCCTGAGGATCTCGCAAGACCAATCCACTCTCAGCCACCAGGATCCCGTCCTCGGAGATGACGGGTCGCAACCCACGGCAAACAGGTCGCTCCCCGGTTGCCTCTCACACAACCGAGAAGATGTGAGCCTATTATAATCACCGGGCTCACATAGGAGAGCTCTAGGTTAGTCAACTTTTACGACAAGCTTGCCTAGAGGGCTGAGGTCCCATTCTTATCACCCCGGAAACCCCACGGGGGCTACAGGGCTGTGAGTAATATTGTTATTGATGAAGATAGAAGAGCAGCCTGGAGCTCGTTCTTCTTCACTTGAATAAGTGCTGTATAAGGAATAATTTTTAAAGGCTATTGTGTCTTTGTCAGATGTCTTCAGGAAAGGGCAATAGGATTTTCTGATTGAACTGTGTTATTTCAATAAAATTTACCTTAAGACCTCGACAATTCCACTGTATAATTTTGTCTAAAGAATACTTTATGGAGAGAGATGTATAGGAGATTTCTCCTTATGTTTGAACCGTAGGGCGACCCTTCCGTGGAGATCGACTGGAAGATCTCCCTGGTGCGGGTGATGTATCCATCACATAGGATGTAGGACCAACGTCCTCCAACGATTCCAACTTATTACAAATTTGGACAGGGTCCCTAGGGGCCTTAGAGGAACGCTCTGTGGGACCGGTAGGGTTACTATTATTATTATTATATTTATTTCCAGATTTGGTTTTGGCAGTTTTGTTTTTAAATATGTCAAGTTCAGGTTTATCAGTTTCTTGTTTATTACTAACTGGTTTTATTTGCTGTTTTCCAGTGGTCTCTGTTAGCAGGAAATATGCGCAGGTTGAGCAGCAGGTTGTAAAGATGTGGAGCTACGTTTGTCGTTTCCAATGGGCCGTGTTAATGAAGTTTGAGTTCCAAAAGATGTTGTAGTTGACCACATTGGCAAACGAAGATTGCAGTGAAGTTTTAGAGAGGGAGGCCTGCTGATACGATATACTGTTTATAGTTTTTAGATTTATTATTTGCTTTTCTTTAATAAAAAAACGGACAGTTCTTGGAGGAGGCCATGTGATCTCCACTGCAATTGCAACACTTAACTGTGTTGCCACAGTCGAAACCATCATGACCCTCACTGCCGCATCTAAAACAAACTACTTTATTTTACATTGGCCCTTGACGTGACCAAATTTTTGGCAAGTACAGCAACGTGTAGGGTTAGGAATGTATAAATCTACACTAACCCTATACGGGCCAATGTAGATACACGACGGAAGTGAGGTTGTGTTAAAGGTCAAAAGATATGTTTTAAGTTTAATGATGTTGCCAGATTTCTTCATAGTGAAGCGTTTAACTCTGGCAACATCCTGTGATTGCAAGCATATTTCCTCTTCAGACAGATCAATAGTATCAACATCCCGGTCACGAATTATCCCCTGACAGCTGTTCAGGGCATTGTGAGGGGATGAGAAAAAAGGGATATCAGATATTTTAGTTAATGACAATAAATTTGTTCAATGTTGCTTCCGGAAACATTCAATGAGAATGTCTCCGAATCTTAACTTTTTAACGGTTTTTAATGTTCCAGCTGTGCCCTGGATAGCCCTTTTTAATACGAAAGGATGAATTTTAGAAGCCGGCTTTTGTTCACTCTTAGTCGAGAGAACAATAAAAGCCGGCCAGCTGTCCTGTCCATTATCACGAGAGTCTGTGAAAACTTCTAACTTCCTCTTTTTATCAGCACTTGAAGTCGGCTGAGAGGAAGATCTATTGGATATATTCGAGGTTGAAATTTTAAATCAGGCCATTATTGATTTTATCAATTTCGCCTTTCGTGTCCCCCACCCGCCACGAAGTACTAACAAGGGCGAAACTACCTCTGCCGATGACCAGCAGAGAATAAAAACAGGGAATCCATGCAAGGTATCTTCGAACAGATTGAGTTATATCAAAAGGTTAAATTCAATCTACTCGATTGACCCATTAGTCACCGCCTTCTGCACTGACCCCAAAGGAAGAGCATCTGAAAAAGAGCCAACTTGACATCTCAGTAAGACAAAGAATAACAAACTGGATCAAGTGTAGGGCTTGACGTGACCAGCCGATTGATCGGACCGGGAACCATCCGATCCCACGTCTCTCTCCAAGTAAGGGCCAAAGTGGCGTGTTGGGCGTGAGTATCTCGCAAGACCAACACGCCCTCAGCCATCATGATCCCGTCCGCGTAGATTACGGGTCGCAACCCACGGCAAACAGGTCGCTCCCCGGTTGCCTCTCACACAACCGGGAAGATGTGAGGGAAAAGTTTAGAAAACACACACTTGCATTCTCTGCATTTTAAACACCTAGGGCCTAGAACATTGATGTGAACTTATCAAGATCTTTATTAAAGACGAAAGACCTTTTAACAATGTCATACAGAAAACAATCACAGATCTACGCGCTTCACTGCTCTGATTACACGCCCAAATGACGACGTTTGTTTTGCATTAGGTTCTGTTACAGGATATGGCAACGTACCGCTTGCTGATTCTTCAATACGTTGATTGTTAGGGTTTGTTTGACCTCTTTCAGTAGCTGGAATTACCTACACAGGATTATCAATAGAACTTGCTCATATATTTTGCTCACGAGAACTTGCAGCAAATGTTTCCAGTTACGCCTACAAATAATGTTTAAAATGAGATAAAAGAAAAATAAGAGTTAAAACTCGAAAACCAGGATACTTTAAAAATAGTACATTTAGAAATCTATATGTATAACTTTTTTCTGTAAATATTTATTACAATTAAAATTTAAATTCTATGATATAGGCCAAAGGCAACGAATATATCTAAGAATATCAGAATATAAAGTTAAAAGGTACTTTAGCTTTTGGTATGGGTTTGCTTACGGCAGCCTTTGCTTCCCTGTTCACGACTGTGTTTCCATGGATACCAATATGACTCGGTATCCAGCAGAATATTATATCTTTACCTCTTTTAATTGGTTTTCTATGTAAGGCTAACATATCAAGTATTCGTGAATTTTCAATTTTTTTATGCTGTATTGTTAAAAGGCAGGAGAGCGAGTCATTGCATATCATTGCCTTCTGGGCACGCCCAGAAAAAACATATGATAAGGCCAGGGGTATAGCTCTGGCCTCTGCAGAAAACAGGGAAGGACACAGACCCCCATTACAACTTCCGTTTTCCGATTGTAGTTCTGTGACACCATGGCTTGACCGCAAATTGTTGGACTCAATCAGATTGTATCTTACAAACCTGGCTATTTCGTCCAATCACAGTAGTTCTTACTCAGGCACTCGGATCTGTCAGTGGCACATGCAACTTCGGCCCACTGGCAAGTGTTGGTACAACCATTGATGTAAGTTCACTTATTTTAAATATTTCTTAAGTAATAATTTATTCACGCCATAATTAATAGAATTCGTGCTCGCCAGTCTGTGAATTACGCTAGCCATTCTGTGCCATTTCAGTTCAGCAGTGTAGGCTAGTTACAAAAGCGGATACTGTCAAAGTTGTTGTTGTGCTCTTTATTTTAGCATTGTCAGTGGATCACATATACTCATCCTCAGTATTTAATAAGTCTAACTTAGCAGTTGCAGATGTAAGGTTGGTGGTAGCACTATGTGGCTATGTTTATGCGGAAATATATGTAAGCATTTACTTAGCCCGCGCTCCTTGGTTCTTAGTGTGCTATCCTCAACATACTTGTTGTCCGCAGTAGGCCTAGTGTAAAACGTGGCTGATTGTAACGTCTGTCCATTTCTGCGACCGATGTATGTCAGTTTAGTGATATGCTACGTCTTGGAAGCATGCGCTGCACCCTTACCTCTACGTGTACATCACCTACCGGCATCACCTGCCATTTATGCACTATGTTTCAAATTTCAATATAACCGCTCAGCAGTACTGAGCGTCAGATTGTATGTCAGTTTAGTGATATGCTACGTCTTGGAAGCATGCGCTGCACCCTTACCTCTACGTGTACATCACCTACCGGCATCACCTGCCATTTATGCACTATGTTTCAAATTTCAATATAACCGCTCAGCAGTACTTTTTTACATGCATGTTACATTGCTGTTTATGCAACCCATCAAACCTACAGGCATTACATATGTCACATATCCTTTAGTCAATACCATTAAGTCAAGATTGGCCTCCGTGGCCGAGGGGTAAGCTAGCCAGTGCTACCCTATGACCCAGGATCCTCTCACCAATGCGGTTGCTATCAGTTCAAGTCTAGATTATGCTGACTTCCTCTCCAGCTGTACGTGGCAAGGTCTTCCAGCAACTTGCGCATGGTTGTGGGTTACCCCCTCACTTTGCCCGGTTTCCTCCCACCACACTGCTGTAGAAGTGAAATGTTCTTGAGTATGGCAAACACCGATGAAATAATAAAATAAATCATTTATACAAAAAATGATTAGCATTTTTTTTAGCTTGCACTGGTCCCCTTGTTTAAACGTTGCATGCATTAAGCTCCTGTAACATTTCCCTAATGCGTGTTTACATTATGCTTTAATCCCGGCTTCACACTGTCTCAAAAATTAATTTGTGTAAAACCTCTAAGTGTTTTTTTTTGTGAACGGTTAGCAAAAAAAGAATAATCCCTATATTCCAAGTTCAACTGCTTGAACGCTCCATCCGCTGTATGACGTCGTTTTTCATCTGAGCATAACAAAACCTGTCACTGCTGTCCTTCACTCTGTCTGCACCTGACTATTCTATCTACAATATGTAAGTAATGTTCCATAGTGTTTCTTGCACAAGTATTTTGTGTTTGTTGGTTTTCTTTCTGCATTTTTACTGCAAGAAATGAAATGTTCTTGAGTACAGGATAAAACACCAATAAAATAAATAAAATAAATTAATCATTTATACAATATGCCAACAACATGCATTTTTAGCATGCACTTGTTCCCTTGTTTAAATTTTGCATGCATTAAGCTCCTGTAACAATCCCCGATTGCATGTTTATATTATGCTTTAATCCTAGCTTCACACTGTCTCAAAAATATATATGGGTAAAACTCAAAATAATAACAAAAGTGTTAACCCATAATGTGTTTATTGCTTTATATAAAATGTATGTCTATTTTACTCCCGTATCTCTTTTGTGCACATTAAGTTTCATAAGCTATGTCCAGAAAATCTGTGCTAAGCTCAACTCTCTTTGTACAGCAACTAAATTGTTTCCAAAACAGTTCAATTAACTAGGCCTTTATATGGTCATAAACATGTCATGCATTAGCAATGCAGGTTCTAATCAACATACTGCTTCAGTTGTTTTCCCTAGTTCTGTTAGTATTTGTGTATTATTGCAGTCCCATGACTTAAAATCATACAAATTTGCACCTTCTAAACATATTTTGTTCTTATGTTCACTTATTTGTGGCTTGTGCATACATGTATATCCTTTACATGTTGCATTTGTGTTATATTTTTTTTCTCCTAAAATGGTTTTTGTTGTTCTGGCATCATTATGGCCATGTATTGCAGCTTCTGTTATCAGCAGCCTCTATGGTTAAACTGTGTACCTTATGTCGTACCCTGGGCGTCAGCATCTGCATCCAGTAATAGAGAGAAAATGTTCCAATGTTAGGGGTTGGTATCTTGTAGGTATTGAGCTCAGGGTTTACACCCTTGAAGAGCACAATATCAAGAGGGGGATATTCCATCATTGATTGGATGTGTTCATATTAACTATTGTAAGTTGCTGAATTCCTGACTGAGTGTATTATGTTTAGGATCAATGTTAAACAGAGTATTAGGAGTGGTTTCTCAAAAACTACTGCGTGTGTTGAGCTGCGGGTTTGCACACATGTAGGGCACAATATCAATTGGGGAATATTCCATCATTGGTTGGGTGTGTGCATATTTAATACCGTAAATTACTGAATTCCTGATTTAGTGTATTGTGTATTAGAATCACTGTTATACAAAGTGTTAGGGTTGGTATCTAAAAAGTATGTCATGTATTGACCTGAAGTTTTACATGCATATAAATCTCTGTGAGCATATTAATTACCGTAAATTACCAAATTCATCATTTGAGCTAAAGTTTTGCCTTCATGTGTCTCATACAGGCGAGCTCTTTGGTAGCCTTGATACCAATTCTGAGTTTAACATAACATATAACTGTTCATTTGTTTTTATTGCATTCTTACACCTTTACACTTTTTCTGTAAACTTCATACTGTTTGTGTTGCTCATAGATGTACTTCATTAAAATCTATCTTGTAACATATCCATAGTTTGCCCATTGTTATACAAGCAGAGGCTTGGTAATTTTCCTCTATCTGTTGCATACTTCATTGTCATCACATTTATTAACTAACATGTAGTTCATCTTAAATACAAATCTCTTATAACATCACTTGAGTTTCCTTTTATCATACATGTGGTACCTGTTCAGAGAAAAAAAGCATAATTTACATGTACTTTGTTTTTTTAATTTTAGGTTTACTTGAAGGAACTCAGCCCCAGCATTCTTGTCAACCATGGGGTAGGCCAATCCTTTCACCTTTCATGCAGCAGCTTTGGTAAGTACACGTCATCTTACAAGTTTATTAACAGCCACATATTTTGCCATTTCAACCTTAAAGGTATCGCCGAACCATCATCATTGGCTTGTGCTATAATCAGTAAGAAATTCCTGTTACAGTATCTGTTATGTTCTTCGTTATGATGTCGGAAATCATTGTAAAACACATAGCAATATGTAAACATGGCCACAGTCAACAGGTGTGCTACAATGTCCGTATGTGCTACTAGTTTTGCAAACAAAGGCACTTCCCAATTGCACTCAAAACTGCAATAACTGGTCTACACCACTCTTGGCATCTGAGGTTAGTTTCAAATCCAGTGTATTATAGATAGCGGGCTGTGGCCCAATGGTTAAGGTGATCCTCTCAGTTGCTAGTATACATAAGGTACATATTACCACCCCACTTTGGAGGGCAATTGTATATTTTCCACTCTTAATTTTTGTGGCTCCTGGAGTATGACGACAAGCCATCGACCATACTTGTGTGGTCGTTATCAAAGAAGTTGGTTTCAGAAGTAACATTCTCACAACATAGAATGCAATTGTCAAACTCTGTCAGTTAAGACCTGTGTGTTGCATGTGGCAAAGCTCACCAGCTGCTGACCAAAGGCCTATGTTTTTTTTTTGGGGGGGGCACGGCCATGGTCTCAGTGAAATGCACAAATAATCAAATATTATGCAGTATTAGGGCCATATGTAGAGCCATTTAATGTCCACAAAACAGTTCGTCTCTGAAACTGTTGCACACCCAAACTAATCAAACTGTATTAAAACTAGCTGACATACTGAGCAAAAATATCACAGTTTACCAATAATAAGTTTTTGTTTTCATACCAATATAAGCGTCAAGTCCGACATTCCTATACCATTCGTAGTCCGTAAAGGGCGTTCCAAGTCGATAATGGCAAGATCCATTTTCACAACAACGTTTAACACTAACTTTCGAAGACAAAGGTATGTAAGAAATTGTACAAATAAAAAATAAAGCCAGTAACACACAAGAGAGAAGCGGTCATCAGTTTTCAATGATGCTGGGCAGACAATGAATATTCCAGGCATGAATTCCATATCAAAGTTCCAATTCGTAGTCCGTGAATGAGTTCCAGGTCAAATAACAGCTAAACAAGTATCTCAGTCGCGCTTTGATTGCAACTGTTCATAAAGGCATCATGCTGATGTAATTAGCATGGCTGCCTTTACGGCCCCTAGCCCCAGGTTAAGCGGTATTAGATACAGCTTGAAAAATGACGAGCCTTACAGACCCTAACCGATCAGATTATGATTCAAATTTCTTTCATTCATACACTTCAAAACTCCCAGAAGCATCAATTTTAGTTGCATTTCATAAAATATGACCTTAATAGTTTGGCATCACAACCTTCCAGGTTTTTTGTACATATGCTCCTCAGTGTTGTCTCAAACCAAAATCAAATAAAGTCACTTTCATATGTTATATCATTGTTTCACTGTTCATCATATTTGCCTCTCCATCAGTGAAACTTCATCATGGTTCTTCTTATCAGTCATAAAATTGGGTCAATTTTGTTACATGTGTATATGTAGATCTAAGAAGCTGTACCACTATTAGTAATCCATCTTGTTAGATTGCCCCTCTGTTCTGGTTTCTCCTCACAATTTTATGCTGCTTGTTGCTACATGTACGTGCACTGTCTAGCTGCAGGTATTTCATTTAATTAGTAACAATAGATCTTTTGTTTACTTTAAAGGGTTAAGGGTTAATTGAAATAAAATTCTTTCAACATGTGTGGTTAACAGTGCATGTAGTTATCTTTTTGTAACGGTAACACATTCAATATTATTCAAGGTACAGCCATTTACAGCATGCCCTCCTTTCGTATAATGTACGTAAGTCATGTAGGCAACACTTACAAAATATGTGTAATCAAGCTAGCGAATACATAAATACACCAAAGCAATCTTTTCTCTTAAAGTTATGTCATTTCTGATATTTTATACATATATGCACAACATAATATTATTCCATTTGCAGAAAAAAACATTGTTGTACATAGTTTTCTTACCTCCAGCTTTATTATACTACAGATTTATTCAAAGGCATCTTCAAGAATCTTGTCAGCCAGGATGTAAGACAAGTCCTGACATTCACCTTTCGTAAAACACAAGTGAGTGAGTTATGTAAATAAGTTCCCCCACCTCCGGTACTTCCAAATTTCATTCTTGCTATGAAAGTGCTATTAATCTGCTACAGTTTAGCATATAACCCATTATTGCAAGCAATAAAGTATAAAGTGCAATGGTTGCCAATACATTTACATTTATGTTTGGTCCATAAAACAGTTTGTTCATCAGTGTGTCTGTTTCATGAAAACGTCATCAAATAATTGGCTTATATTTGTGTACTATATTCCCATAGACTTTCACCGGTTTCCAACATAATGCTTGCCACTTTCGAATAAGTGAAGTATTCACTAGTGCCCTAGTCAGCTGCCTGTATTCAAAACTATTCGCGTGTCACCAATGCAGTCGTGGTCAGTTCATGTCCTATGCGGTCGAAGGTGGCATGGTCTGATAACAACTTGCAGATGGTCGTTTTAGTTTCATTTTCTTCCACTATAATGGTATCATATAAGTGAAATATTCTTCAGTATGGTATAAAACGCCAATCAAATAAATTGTGGTTTTCAATGGACACTCTCGTTTCATTAAGCTATAATACTCATCACCATTGTATGGGTCAAAAATTCTTTGATATAGCATAAACAAACTATAAATTAGAAGCACTCTGCCAAATTCAACAACACATGCAAATCCTAAAAGCAGATTATGTTCCGCATAAATGACACTTCAACTTCTGGATCAGTGCTGATAATTGCCTCGTTGGCTTCAGTTAAGTGCATTCCTCCAGAGCTAGTTGTTATTATGTAGTGCACACACTACCCACATTATGTGTTCTTAGTTATTTTTGACATCTATTCACATCAGCCCAGTGGCAGATGGTTTTAGACAATGCTGTTCATGCAACATATTCTGCTTGGGTATTATTCTTTAAAACAGCATTTGTTCTTGTTTTCAGATCCTCTCCATTCTTCCCCTGAATACAACAGAAGACAACATTTTGGGGTGACCAGGGACATAAATCCGTCATCTGCAACTAATCCAGCCATCTTTTATAAACACTTTCACACTTGATTTTATATTTTCACCATTTATGACCTAACCTTGTTTGTGCACAGGCAGTCTAAATCCTCTGTAATAAGGCTTGTTGTTTCAATGGTGTTAATATAAGTGCATGTAATACATTCCATCGGCTTTTCTTGTAAATGATCACTTCATTGGAATAAAGTTTGTCATTTTATTTAAAATAATACTTTGTGTTTTATATATAATGTTCAATTTTGTCGTCTTAGCTTATGGCATTAGTAGACCACATTGTGAGCATTCTGCATATGAATAAAGCTGCAATCTGTAAAAGACCACAGGCATCCAAAGCAATCCAACTTTTTCCTTCATAGTGCATCACCACATGGGGCTATTATATTGCTCATTTCGAAATCGACCATCACACACAGTATGTGCCATAGTATTAATGTTTAAACAGACAATAACCCCATGCAAGTGAACAAATTATTACTCAGTTCTTTATCAGGTTGCATGGTCATTAACTTACTGGTATTTTTTTATATTATCAAATTAGAAGTACACTATTTAACTATTTCTGCTATCTGTTTCTCCTGTACATCTTTGGAGCACTTTAGTATTTCCAAGCCAAAACGTTTGGTAACTTGAAGGTCTCTGAACCGTATCCAGATGTACAATACCTATATTATTCACATAAATCATGAAGTGTTTCTATATTTTAATAAGGATTCTGTTTGGGGTTATCATACTCTGTTATTTAAGTGTGGTGTTTCGAAATCACATTATACCGTAGTAGTGCAACACTGTTAAGCTTTGCATTAAGTACATAAAGTCTTTAGGTCACACCAATTAATATTTTTTTACGGGCAGAATCTTTTTTCTAATTTTTTAATATAGTGCAAAAATAAAACTCAAAAATCATCCAGTTTGTGTCACATGTGGAATGTCCCAGTAATTGTTCCTGTTTAAGACATATTTGTTATCCAAAAACCTTCAAAAACAGGAAATTCACAAAATAAAATGGTTTTTCAGGTTGTCAAGTTCATTTTTATTCCATTTTCAACCTTTATTGTTGGTTCGCCCGTAAAGCATTAATATAATTGCTCTATCCTTACATTCCAGGTACATATATACTTCATCAGGTACTCTTCATATCCGTGGACAACACATACTAGTAGCATTCAATCATCTTTCTTCATAAAAATGGGAAAAAACCAATGGGGACTCGTCATGTGACTGAAAAATTGTTAAGTAAGACGTTAAACCCCAAGCACTCACTCACTCGATGGGAACAATTGTGGGTGCTACAACTACAGCGTACCCTCACATGGATGCTTCAATTTGTCTTCTAATAGCAAACAGCTACATGAAGCGTGGTTAGCAGCTTGTCTCTCATCTACATGTTTGTCGTCATATGACTGAAAAATTGTTAAGTACGATGTTAAACCTCAAGCACTCACTCGTCCACAGGCAAACAAAATATAGGTTCAATCCTGATACCTACAGGCAATCTCTGCGTTCTCAAAAGTCTTAGGCTCTTGGTTACAGTATGTAATATCACAGGGTGCTGTTGGGCAGTCTTGTGTTCATTCAATACCCCGTGCCTCGTTCATACTAACGTAGTATAAGCATACCCAAGGCTGGTGGTTTACCCTGGGCAGTTTCCTCCAACTACAAAACTGTGCCATTGCATAAGCAAATCGATTTATCAGTCAGCATGCAGGCATATGTGCTGCATGTATTGAGCTCAGGTTTGCACACATGAGGAATACAACACCAAGCCATGTTCCATAGCTCATGCACGGTTCACATGTTAATTCTTCAGATTTTGGGACAAATGTTAGTAGTGCTGAAAGCAGAATATTACATTTCTTTCCCGGCATTTTGGAAAAGTAAAGATGTGCTGTTCGTCAGATGGTATAACCATGTGAGAAAAAAAATAAACTAAATATTCCTGCTACAATTACATGTTGACTAAAAACAGCAGATCAGGTGTCCCAAAAATTACAAGAAATAGGGTACAATAAATTACAAAATTCACGACGCTGTATTTTTTACGGGTGGTACAGTATCTCTAAATGTGTACTTGTATGTACTGAGCATAAGTTTTGCATGCGTATAAAGCATAGTGACATTTGTTTAATGTTGCATTGTTTGTGCTTTGTAAGTATATTAACTACAGTAAATTACCAGATTCACGACCTTCGTACTTTATGTACTGAGCTGATGTATTGCATTCATGTGTCTCCAACAGGTGGGAAGCTCTTTTATAGCCTTGCTACTAAAGCAAAGTTTCAAATCCCAAACATAAAAACAAATTGTCCCGCGACAATTTTTTTCAGATCACAAATAAATTACATGTATCATCTTGGCAAGCTTTCAAACCAAACCCAATGGCTTACTGTTGTACCAATTGTAGGATGCCCTTGGGGTGCATTCTCATCGACCTGAGCTTGGTGCGCGTTCTAGAACACCGCTTCATGACTGTGTTTCCAGACAATCCTCGGGTATCATTCTCTCAATATGTTCAATAAAAAGCTTCTATTTTCTATTAATATATACAAGAGTAAAATATTAAACATTTGTCCAATACTGTTAAAACAAATTAACAAAACTATAATTTTATGTCTTGTTATAAGTAGTATTAAATATAATGTGCACATATAAACAATGACATTGTCATTTATGTGACCAAGTAGAGTGTGCCATGTAATACTGTCCAATAGTTTAAGTCAATTAGTGTAAAGCACAATAATGCTGTGTACCAACTGTAAATACACACAAATCGTTACATACATTTATTGTAAAGCCATAGTCCCATTCACACTGTCAGTCATGCTTACAATGGCTATAGTCTGTGCCATCCTTACTAACAATATTCACAGGAAATAATAAGTAGTGTATTAAACGTTCTATTTTGTAGAAACTGTTTACCCCAAACACAGCCCATCCATGTGTGTACAATAAACACACTACATCACACCTTCCACAGCCCACCCAGGTCTGTATAATAAACACACACAAGCCTCCTTCCATAGCCCACCCTGGTCTGTGAAATAAACACACCTTTCATAGTCCACCCAGGTCTGTAAAATGAACATTCTACAAACCCACCTTCCACAGCCCATCCAGGTCTGATTAATAAACACACTACAAGCCACCTTCTGTGGCCCACCCAGGTCTCCGTACAACCCACCTTCCACAGCCCACCCGGGTGTGTATAATACACATTCTACAACCCACCTTCCAAAGCCCACCAAGATCTGTATTATAAACACTCTACAAACGGACCTTCCATAGCCCACCAGGGTCTCAGTACAATAAACACACTACATCACACCTTCCACAGCCCACCCGGGTGTGTATAATAAACATTCTACAACCCACCTTCCACAGCCCACCTAGGTCTGTATAGTAAACACTCTACAACCGACCTTCTATAGCCCACCCAGGTCTCAGTACAATAAACACACTATATCACATCTTCCACAGCCCACCCAAGTCTGTATAATAAACACACTACAACCCACCTTCCATAGCCCACCCTGGTCTGTACAATAAACACACTATATCACACCTTCCATAGCCCACCCAGGTCTGCATAATAAACACTCTACAAACCCACCTTCCACAGCCCACCCAGGTCTCAGCACAATAAACACACTACATCACACCTTCCACAGCCCACCCAGGTCTGTATAATAAACACACTACAACCCACCTACTTTAGACCACCTGGGTCTCTGTACAAACATACACACACACTTCAACCACTCAGGCCTTTATGCATTCATACTTCCTTTATAAATGAAACAACAACACACGTTTTCCCAATATGTCAACTTCATTACAATGATATTTCTTTGTAGTTATCAAGAAAAGGAAGTATAACCGATCTGGGGGAAAATATGGCAGGCTTTTGCAAAATGTCAAGAAGGAGCTGCACATTTTAGGAGCTACTGGCAAGGACCATGTGCAGTTGCTGTTCCTGTGTGTTGTGAGAAAAAATCCCTCATCTACAAAATCAGATGACAGGTATTATTATTTTACCATTGACTGTTATTTGTTGTTTGTCATTGCTTTATGAGCACAAACACACCAAATCCTTTGTAAAAAAAATTCTAATATTATCAAAACCATTTAACTAAGCATCTCCAAAATCATAAACTACCATTAGTTTACAAAGTTTATAAAATTAAAGGCTTTATAAAGCTTCTCCTTCAAATTTAATACAAAACCATGCATTCTTTTACATTCACACATTCTTGGGGTCTTCCATCAGACATTCAGAGACAACTTGAGGAGCATCTAGCTGATTTTCGTGTCCAGGGAGAAGCACAGTATCCTTACAACCCGTGCATGATGGAGCACTTGCCACAACTGGAACCATCCCTGAGCATCACCCAACAATTTGATGTTTTATCTTCTATTCCAAACTACCACTGGTGCAGCACACCAGCCGTTGGGAGCAACAAATTACGTGCGGCCACCACACGGGTTGGGTTTGCACCACAAATAGGCTTCCAACAGAGTGTTACTGGGAAGGAACATGTGGAAAGACTTCCTTCTTCTCCACGTAATCGTTACATCTTTTTTAAAGTTGTAAACCCTGAAGGTTACCAGGAGGACATACAGCGGCTCCTGTCACGCATATATTCCCCTAAAGAAGATACACATCCATCTCAAGACTTCGGAGGTCAGAGTCACGCACGTCACTCAACCCGAAGATATCGCCCAAGGGTGGTTAAAGTCACACCTGAAAGTCTACAGGCAGCCCTAGGCACGATACCAGGCTGTGTTAACATGACACTTCATGGCATAACTGTCTTCCAGCATTTTAGAAACCAGATAATCGAACTCGGCAATATCCACTGGCGGCACCATGATCAATGTACTGAGGTTATTGCCATGAATGATTATTCTGCGGATAATGGGGAATTTCTCCCTCAGTTCTTTGTACATGTTACCTGTCTCAAAGAATGAAATGATGTACTTTGCTAATGTACTTGCACTACATACAATGTCATTCTGTCATTGAGTACAAACCCCAACCCAGGAGATATCCTTTCAGAAGACATGACCTGCATGCATTGTAGACTTGTTATGAAGGATGTTGTGCCTAACATGAATATAATTCTTCATGGGGAAGCAGTCAGTGGGCCATTCTTGAGGATCCTGCGGAAGGCAACAGAATCCATCAACCAAGGGGTGGTACTAATGAGTCGCACTGCTGGGATCAACAAATTCTCAGTAAAAAGTCGCACAGACCCTATATTCTGTTCCTTTGTACACGTCAGCTGACGCATCAATGATGTCCTGTCAACATGGTGAGCGCCTGGGAACAGACCTGAAGCACAGGCGGTCAACCAGTCGTCTTCTTCTCCTAGATGAAGGAGCATCCCTTTGCCCACACATTGATGCAATGGTGGCCCACAAAGACCTTTGGGTGCAAGGTGATACCGTTGATGTTGGGAGTGAGGAGCAAGGCAGTGAGGAAACTGTGGGCAACCAGGAACAACTCACTGACAATGCCAACTTGGAAGATTGCGACATCAATCTGCAAACAAAGGTAACCACAGTAGGTTAACAACAAACATAACATGTGTATATAATGTCTTAAACTAATACGTTTTCAAGATCAGATATGTGTGTGTATAAAACTGTGGTTTATAGCCAACTTTTGAAAATGACAGGGCGTCGTGCTACTCGGAAAGTGTGCTCAGCATGAGCTCAATGTCATCCTGTCTCTCTCCTGTATATATATATATATATATATATATATATATATATATAGCGTGGCTCATTTGGTTAGTGCGCTAGCCCAGCGTAATGACTGACCCAAGGGCCTCTCACCAACGTGGTCGCTGTGACTTCAAGTCCAGCACATGCTGGCTTCCTCTCTGGCCATACATGAGAAGGACCTGCACATTGCCGTTGGTTTCTCTTGAGTATGGTGTAAAGCACCAATCAAATAAATAAATATATATGTATATATATTGAAAAAACTGCAAAAGTATACATCTCTTGCAGAGAGGATACTTCAATCCAGAAACCTGCGAGTGGGACTTCGGGGGATTGAGCGTTCACAAGCCATGTTCTGAGCATGACATAAAACTTTGCAGGTGTGCACCATATTTTACACCAGTCACCCCCAAAATATGTTTGGCCACTGGTCATCACTCAGTCTAGTTATTATTTAGCTTAAGCAAAGCAAAATTATACAGTAATGTATTTTTCTGCCATACTGTTTATGTTTTTTTATAACATAAACAGTATGACAGAAACGTCATATGATCAATGATTTCAATGAAACCACACCACGAGACAGAAATGGGTATCTGTCCGGCATTGAGCTGGTTCCTGTCATTGACCAATCAACAAGATGTCAGTGCGGTGTAAGTTAACACCATTGAACTTAAGCAAGTTATATTCTGTGTGCCAAAATTTATCATCTTATTATTGTAAAAAAAAAACTGTCAGTTAAAGAGATCTCTATCTGTTAATTCTTGCAATAAACTATAGTTTCGAGTAAACGCCGCATTGTAATCTTTTATCCTTTGCTCTCACACTAGTCAACTCATATTTATTAACATGATGTCTAACAATGAATTCTGAATGAAAAATGTATGTTTACTTATATCAAGCCTTAGCTGAAATAAATTTTAATTTAAAGATGTACACACTTAATTTAATTATTAATTTTTTAATTTAAAAATTGCACAACATAACAAGCGGTTGTTAGTTATGAAATTTAATTATCACAATAAACTTTATTAATTAAGGCCCTATAAAATTATGCTGTACAAGTGCAACATCATCAGTCCTTACACAGCTGTAGTTGGAATTTATTTTACTACATCGTTTAGGGTTTGTGGTCTTGACTGAAACATTTGGTCAGCTGCTAATAACATGCCTTGTAATATAATTATGTCTCATTAAAATCACACCCTTATTTTATCTCTCCCCTACCAGGAGCCAAACCAACTTGAAAGCATCTCATTTTAATAGTGTTGTCTTGTAATGCTTGGTGTTGGTATAACGTGTGTGGTATAATGTGTGTGTTTTCTTTGTGCACAACGTCACTGATGCTGAATATCCCCTGGCATTACTGGACTTCACTACCACACTATACACAAGACATGTGAGTATTCATACATTCCATACAAAAATCTACTGCTTCACTACACACTTATTGTATAAAGTATCACAAAAATATACATGCAGCATAAACACTGTCTTAACCTACTCATCTTATTCATCCCAGTGTTACTGTCTTTGTGTACCTTTCTCTTGTAACTCACAACCTGTACAAGGGCACAAAAAGGCAGATTCTAACCACCATAGTCCATTATCATTAAAAAAACACTACCAATATCCCAAAACAGCAGACATAACCATGCCACTTGTTACACATATCCGACCAAAACATGTTGCCCCTTATATACTCAGTTTCAAAACTATTGTTATTAAAGCTAGACAGTTTTTTCACAATATTTCTTTATCACTCACCAATGCGCAGCGTAATGACCCAGGAGTCTCTCACCAATGCGGTTGCTTTGATTTCAAGTCCAGCTCATGCTGGCTTCCTCTCCGGTCGTACGTGGGAAGGTCCTTAAGCAACCTGCGAATGGTCGTGGGTTTCCCCCGGGCTCTGCCTGGTTTCCGCCCACTATAATGTTGGCCGCCGTTGTATAAGTGAAATATTCTTGAGTACGGCGTAAAACACCAATCAAATAAATAAATAAATAAATACGCTTGTCTCAATAATTTTTTTGCCTGAATTATATAATGCCACCTTTTGTTATTACTTCAAATTATTTTATTTTATGTGATTGATGTTTTTACTTGTACTCAAGAATATTTCACTAATACAACGGCGGCCAGCATTATGGTGGTAGGAAACCGGGCAGAGCCCGGGGGAAACCCATGACCATCTGCAGGTTGCTACAGGACTTTCCCAGGTTCTACTTTAAATTAATACTAATGCTTATTAACTTACATTGAAGTTTACATATATATTTAATTTTGTAGGCCCCTGTGCGCTGCCTAGTGTACAAAAGGTTGTGCCTTGGTAGCATTCCCTGCGCCTTGAGGTACAGTGGTGAACAACATGCCATCCATTTCTGGACCAAGGAGACGTGCTGGGGATGAAATTGGATGGGACTTCTGCAATAAGGTCCTTTCATGTCGAATGTCATTCATCAGTTTCTGCAAGGAAGCCACTCGCATATACAGATCATCACACCCAAATTCTGCTAGTTTCATGAGCAAATCGACATTTGTCTCAAGGTTTTTCTCATGGGCTGCAAGGATGAAAATTGATTTTCGCCAGCTTGTTGATCCCTGGTGCTGTCCAAATCCCAAAGTCCTGGCGTGTGATGGTACACATATAGGCATAAGTTTGAAAAGGCTGAACATCCCGCCAATTCACAAGCCCACCAGTGATGAAACAGTAGTCACAAAGCACAGACGTTATGACAGGGTGTTTTTGCCATACAAGGAAGGAGTTACTCCCCAGGATGTGCGAAGTGCCAGAAAGCATCTTTCTTGGATATGTCTCAAATATCTGTCCAGACTTTCATCAGGGAATGTTGAAAACAACTGCACTGAATCCGTCAAGACTGCAACACTCCTTACCGTCTGTCCTTCTGATCCAAGATGTGTCTCTTTACTAACACAGTTTACAGCTGGCTGTCAATCCTATCTCTTGCTCTCACTTGTAATAGAGGGCTATGCATGTGTGGTTAGTCTAAAGGGCCATAACCCTGAGTGTGGGAAGCTGGCCAGTAGAGGGCTCAGGGGAAGAGAGGAGCATGGGAGAGGGAGAGGATGACCAGCAGTTTTTAGGTGTGTATGGTGGTGGCCACATGTGTTTTGTAGTGTCTTGTAAAGGAAGTCTTTTGTGGTGAATACAAGGATTACATGTACCCGTACTGGATGTGTTGACTCTTTTCATGGTAGCAGAGTGTGGTTGCGGATTCCGGAAGAAAGAAAAAGTGGAGGACATGTGGTAATAAAAAAAAACTGTTGTTGTTGCTGGAGCATAGGCTAGTTTTACCCAGCTGAAAACCCCACCCTAGTGATGGCAGGTGGCAATTACAAAATACCACCCTTGTTTGCTCAAAGTAAACCCTACAGTAGATGGGTGGATGAAGTGAAGGTGTGGCAAACAGTAACTGAACTTGATCCAAAAAAAGCAGGGTCCAGCCATAGCATTATCCCTGCCAGAAACTGATGGGACTATTAGAGACAAAGTATTCAGTGAATTAGGTGTGGAACAGTTGCATAAAGAAGATGGGATTAAAACCCTAATCACATTCTTAGATAATATTTATAAAAAGGATGAATTTTCGGAAGCCTACGAAGTGTATGTAGATTTTGATAGGTTTCGGAAACAACCAGATATGACCATGGAGGAATATGTTATGGATTTTGAAAAACTTTATATAAGGACACAGAAGTACAGTATGTCTCTTCCGGAGTCTGTGTTAGCTTTTAAGCTGCTTGAGAGGACAGAATTGCGACATAAAGACCGGCAGTTGGTTTTAACTGGGGTAGACTATAGCCAGACCACAACTTTATTTAAACAGATGACTCATTCCCTTAAAAAGTTTTTTGGAAAGCAGTCAATTTCGGGAACGGAATCTGAAGTTGCCATTAAGGTGGAACCGGTGTTCATGGCAGATGGAGAGCAAGAAGTTCTGTATTCTGGATACAATAATCGCGGTGTGTTTCCTGGTGTTCGCGGTGATTTCAGTGAACGGGGCAGATATGGAGGACGTGGTAATCGGCGACGTGGTTTTGGTGGGCGAAGTAGAGGATATGGGCGTCCTAGTGACTATATTGGGAGTGGTGAAATTGAGCAAAAAGGACGGAGAGTTTACAATAAAAATGGTGCTGATGGAAAGCCACTTAAGTGTAGGATTTGCGAGTCTGTGTTTCACTTTGCCCGAGACTGTCCTGATTCTTATGAGAATTTGGAAAAACAGAAGGAAGAACATGCAGTGCTTTTCACTGGTAACATGGCAAATGAAATGCAGGTTCTTGCATGTGAATCTATGGATGCTGCAGTTTTAGATAGTGCCTGTACATCTACTGTTGCTGGCGACTCTTGGATGAATAAATGAATGATTATGGCTTAACGCCACATCGGCAATATTTCAGCTATACCGTGGCGAGAACAAGGTGAAAGCAAGAGACGGTTAAGGTTTTCGATATAATGAATGAATGATTATGGCTTAACGCCACATCGGCAATATTTCAGCCATATCGTGGCGAGAACAAGGTGAAAGCAAGAGACGGTTAAGGTTTTCGATCTGATAATATGAACACCAAAAGTAAAACAAAAAGTGCAGACGTGATTAAAATAGAATAAAAGAAAAATAAGATTTAAAACTCGAAAACCAGGGTTATAGTACATGTATAAATATATATAACTGTTTATCTATAGATATTTGACAATTAAAATTTATATTTTATGATATAGACCAATGGCCTTCAAATAATTTATGACAACATCGCCAGCGATGCTGTCAAATAAATCATATATAGAGTTGACCGTGTAGAATCTCTGCCGAACATGGGCAAAGTCTACACAGTCAACCAGAATATGTTTGATGCCAAATTGAGCATCACATCCAACACACTCGGGAGCACTGCTCTCATCCAAGATGAAATTGTGTGTCAGATGAGAATGTCCAATACGGCATCTGGTTAAAACGACTTGGTCTCTACGCGACATATCAAATGTATATGAATTATAGCCAATGACCGGATGAATGGCATGCAGTTTATTATGGACCTGCAAGTTCCATTCACCCTGCCAAAGGCCACGATTATATTTAAGAATATTGGACTTCATGTCAGTATAAGGGATTTTTATCTTAGATATAGGTTTATTTAGGGCAGCTTTCGCCTCCCTGTCTGCGACTGTGTTTCCATGGATACCAATATGACTTGGTATCTAGCAAAATATAATATCTTTACCTCTTCTAATTAATTTCCTGTGTATAGCTAAAATTTGAAGGATCAAGGGATTTTTAACTTTATTTTTCTGTATTGCCCATAAGCAAGACAACGAGTCAGTGCATATCATTGCCCTCTGGGCACACCCAGAAGAAACATATGATAAGGCCAGGAGTATAGCTCTGGCCTCGGCAGAGAATATTGAAGAAGAGGATGGAAGACGAGAGGAAAAGACTCGCTGCTCCATGACAGCCGCAGTCGCAACCCTGTCCCCATCCTTCGACCCGTCAGTATATATAAATTTATAATCCATATAATTAGCTTTAATTTCAGCAAAACCTTGCTGAATTATAAGAGGATTTATATTCGATTTATTATATTTACGTAGATCAAATATTAGTTTAGGTTGTGGGAGAAGCCATGGAGGAGACTCCGGAAAAGACACCGGAGCTATATCCTCCAGCTGGATGTTAGCTCCCACAATATGGTCCCGTATACGAAGACCGAACGAAGGGATCTTGTTAGGACATTTAGTATATTTGTCTACATACAATGGATTGAAAACACAGTCGTAGGCAGGGTTTGTTGGATGTGCTTTAAGCTTTGTAGCATATTGAAGGCTCAGTTTTATATGTCGGTTATATAAAGAAGGCTCATTTGCCTCCACGTATTAACTTTCTACTGGTGAAGTTCTAAAAGCACCAAGGCTGAGCCTCAAACCTTGGTGATGAACAGGATCCAACATTTTAATATACGACTTCCTAGCGGAACCGTAAATTATGGATCCATAGTCCAATTTAGACCTCACCAGAGAACGATATAAATTAAGTAAAACTGATCGGTCAGCATCCCAATCGGTGCTAGACACGACCTTAATTATATCGAGAGCCTTTGTACATTTAGCTTTAAGCATTTTAATACGAGGTATAAAATATAGTTTACTATCAAATATTATACCTAAAAATTTTGTTTCTCCAACAATTTTAACCTGTTCACCACAAAAATTAAGCTCAGGGTCAAGATGAAGTTTCCGTTTATTACAACAATGCATACCGACGGTTTTAGACGTTGAAAATCTAAAACCGTTTTCAGTTGCCCATTTCTCGATTTTGTTGAGACAAAGCTGCAACTGATGTTCAATATTATTCATATTCTTAGCTCGGTAGCATATAAGGAAATCATCCACGTATAAAGAACCCTCTGTGCCAGATGTTAATGTTTTTGCTAGGCTATTTATTTTTATGCTGAACAGAGTTGGTGATAGAATGCTGCCCTGGGGTACACCCATTTCCTGCTCATAAGAGTCAGAAAAAGTGGACCCAACCCGTACCTTAAACTGACGATCGGATAAAAATTGTGATATAAATATAGGTAATCGGCCTTTAAGCCCCATATCCGTGAGGTCTTTTAAAATACCATATTTCCATGTGGTGTCGTAGGCCTTTTCAAGGTCAAAAAATATCGACACCACATGTTCATTATTAACAAAACCATCACGAATAAAAGTTTCAAATCGAACAAGGTGATCTAAAGTAGATCGACCTTGACGAAAACCACATTGAATGTTAGATAAAAGCTTGTTGGTTTCAAGAAACCAAACAAGTCTATCATTAATCATCCGTTCCATAGTCTTACAGACACAGCTAGTAAGAGGTATGGGACGGTAATTATTTGGATCAGTATGATCCTTACCCGGTTTGGGAACCGGGATAATACAAGCCTCCCTCCATGATGGTGGAAAATTACCAGTTATCCAAATATCATTAATCAAATCCAAGAGAGTCTCCAGTGGCTCAGGTGGTAAATGGTTCAGAAACTTATAATATACATTATCAGGACCACAAGCAGTATCGTGGGCCTTTTTTAATGCAGTTCTAAGTTCCTCGATATAAAATGGACAATTATAATCTTCTAAATTTTTAGAAGAAAAGGGTAATTTAGTTTTCTCCTTCTGGTTTTTAATATGTTGGAATTTTTTAGTATAGTTCTTAGAAGAAGATTTGTTGGAAATTGTTTCAGCTAATTTATTGGCTATATCAGATGGAGATGTTAATATATTATCTCCATCTTTTAAATGCTGAACTTTTGCTTTATTATTTTTGCCCTTAAGTTTCTGAACCATGTTCCAGACCTTACGCATGGGTGTTTTTGACGTAATGCCTGAAACAAAGTTCCGCCAACAATATCGTCTCTTGGACTTGAGTAATCGGCGAGCCTTAGCTCTAAAAATACGAACCTGCTTTAAGTTATTATCAGTAGGACAAATATTAAATTTTCGCTCGGCCTTTCTGCGGTCCTTAATGGCTTTACGACAGTCCTGATCATACCAGGGTTTACTTTTGGATTTGGGATTTGTCGAGGTTTTAGGGATAGTTCTATCGGCAGCTCGTAAAACAAGCTCGTTAAATTTTAATATTGGATCATCTGCTGCATTGAGAGTCTCTGGGGTAATATCGGCCTCACAGAACATCTCAAATGCGATCCAATCTACTTTATCGAATTTCCACCTAGCTACACGTTCTAAAGAATTAGAAGTTATATGCTCTAGAATAATAGGAAAATGGTCACTACCACAAAGATCGTCATGCACCTTCCAAGAAAAATCAAGGAGAAGTGATGGATCCGTGATAGTGAGATCGATAGCAGAATAAGTGCCGTTACCCGGATGTAAATAGGTATTGGAACCATCATTGAAATAACACAGTTCACCATTCGATAACAAGTCTTCGACTATCTTGCCCTTATTATTTATGTTGTTACTGCCCCATAGGGGGTTATGGGAATTAAAATCTCCCAGTATTATAAACGGTTTAGGTAACTGTTCTTTTAAATTGTGTAACTGAAAAGCTGACAAAGAGGTGTTCGGAGGTATATACACCGAACATAATGTGACTGTTTGATATAATGAAACACGAACGGCCACAGCTTGAAGCTCTGTATCCAGAGCTACAGGGCTGTGGATAATATTGTTATTTATGAAGATCGAGGAGCCGCCTGCAGCTCGCTCTTCTTCAATACAATATGTGCTATAAAGGGAATAATTTTTAAGAGTTATTTCATCTTTGTCAGATGTCTTCAGGTGAGTTTCCTAAAGACACAGGGCGACTGGATTGAAAGATTAAACTAGCTGTGTTATTTCAATAAAATTTGCCTTAAGACCTCGACAATTCCACTGTATAATTTTATCTAAGGAAAACATTATGGAGGTAGGCGTATAGGAGATTTATGTTTGGGCCGAGGTCGACCCTTCCTTGGAGATCGGCTGGAAGATCTCCCTGGCGCGAGTGACGTATCCATCACCTCCGCGTCTGATGTTGAAAGATCGACATCCTCCAACGATCCAAACTGATCAAAAGTTTGGATAGGGTCCCTGATGGCCTTGGGAGAACGTTCCACAGGACCACTAGGTTTATTATTGTTGTTATTCGTTCCTTTGCTTGGCTTTTTGTCTAGAAATTTATTAGGTTCAGCTGTTTTAAGTTGTGGTTTTATATTTTTGGGACTTTCGGAATTTGTTGATATAGTTTGTGTAGAACAAGAGCTATATTTAGGCTGGGCTGCAGGTTTAACAGAAGATTGGGCGGATATGGTTTTGGGCTGATCGTTTCCAATTGGCCAAGTGAGTGATGTCTGAGTAGCAACAGATGTTGTAACTCGCTTGACCATATTTGAAAACAAAGCCTGTGATGTATTGCCACACTAATTTACGTGCTTCCTGGTACGGGATGTTATTTTTAACTGATAAAGTAACTATCTGTTTTTCTTTTAGGAATAATGGACAGTCTTTAGAGGAGGCCATATGATCTCCACTGCAATTATAACATTTAAATGTGTCACTGCAGTCAAAACCTTCATAACCGTCCTTCCCGCATCGAAAACAAATAACACATCAATTTATTTATACATTGGCCTTTGCCGTGACCGAATTTTGGCACGTAAAACACCTTGTCGGGTTGGAAATGTACAGGTCAACACGAACCCTGTACGGACCAATGTAAATGGATGACGGAAGTGATGTGTTGTTGAATGTTAATAAGTAAGTGTTGAGTTTAATGGTGTTACCAGATTTTTTTCGTAACGAAACGTTTAACATTGGTAACACGCTTAGACTTTAATTCAGCACAAATTTGTTCTTCAGACAGGTCAATCAGATCCCTATCCCTGTCACGTATGATGCCCTTGCAGCTATTTAGGGATTTATGTGGCGATGCAAAAACAGGTTTAGTCTCATTTCGCCTACTTTCACACCTTTATGAGTTTCATTTCGCCTACTTCAGATTTTTCGGACAGGCATCCTGTAGATGGTTGGGGACACGCCCCCTAATGGGCTCCTACTGAGCGTCTCTCACTCATCGGCTGAGTGAACTTAGTAGAAGCGCAATGCTCACTGAAGTCTTGATGGTGAATACCGTTTGCATCAGAGTGACACTGGCAGAACTTTACTCATTTATCACAATAAATACGATCGCAGACGTCGAGACAATCATTAAGTAACATCATGGCAGCAGTGCAAGCACAACTAGATTCATACCAACTACGAGATGTGGGGTAACTCTTGTGTGGAATAATTACGAATACCGACTGAACAGAAAAAAATCCGATTGGGAATCATGGAAATGTAAAGTTGCGAATTGCAAAGCTACGGTTTCGACAAAAAATCGTATACTCTCTCACGTTGGAGAGAAACCCCACGAACACACGGCGAGTTCTTTCAGCTGAAAAGTTCAAGACGTGAAGAAAACTATCCTTAAAAGAGCCAGAGAAGAACTTACGCCAATGCCAACGATCTATAACGACGAAATGGCAAAGTTGCACAATGAATCACCGGAAGACGCTCTCCTGCTCCCGACATACTACTCTGCACAGTCTGCGCTGTATCGTCAAAGGAGGAAAATGATTCCATCAGTTCCCGAGTCACGGTCAGATGTTAAGTTGGAAGGCGAATGGGCACAAACTTCTACACCTGGAGTTTTAACCCCATTAAATGGTTATCTTCACACCTTGGGATTATCATTTCGACTACCTCCAATTTCTAATTTTAAACAAAAGAAGTAGGCGAAATGAGACTACACCGCAAAAACAGGCACGTCCTAAACGGAATTCAATGATAATAAATTGAACGCCTGCTGTTTCCGAAAACATTCAATAAGGATATCGCCAGATCTTAATTTTTTAACGTTTTTAACTTTACCAGCTAAACCTTCTATTGTTTTTTTTTCAAAACAAATGGATCTAGTTTAGACGCTGGACGTTGGTCGTTTTTCATTGATAAAACAATTAAAGCCGGCCAACTGTCCGCTCCATTGCCTATTTCAAGAAATTCCTCATTTTTACGGGTTTTTTTGCGGTGTTTATTGGAGCAATTGGGTAAGACATAATCGATATAGTAAGAATTCACTTCACGTGTCCCCCGCCCCCCACGGAGTGCCAGCAAGGGCGAATCTACCTCTGCGGATGACCAGCAGAGAATAGAAACAGGGAATCCACGCAAGGTATAATCGAACAGCTTGAGTTATACCGACATGGTTAAATACAATCTACTCGATTGACCCATTAGCCACCGCCTTCTACATTGATCCCGAAGAAGAGCATTTGGGGAAATACCAACTTCACATCACATCACAGTAAGTGAAAAGATGACAAACGAGATCATCTGTAGGACTTGACGTGACCAGCCGATTGATCGGACCGGGCCCATCCGACCTCCAGGGAATGTCTGGGACTGAGCTACAGTGCTAGATGGTCATAATGTCCCTTATGGAAAATTAATGGGGGTCTGTGGCCTGTACAGAAAAAGTCACCAAATATGTCAAGTGTCACTATGAGCTCAGATTTTGCAGCCGCCTGACAATTTTTGGTGGGTGTGTCTGGCATGTGTTTTGCAGTGATTGAGCAAGTTTATAGCTTCTTGGGGCTATTTATTTTCTCAAAATATCAAGTTTGATGAAAAATTGGTAAATACTGTTCAGTGTTGGGGAACGTGTATAGGCATTCTGAAATGAACAACATGCAACGTTCTAGTATTCCTACGCTTGAAAATGGAGACATTCGGAGCAGACATTGCCATAAAAATTGAAAGTTTCAGGTGTTAATAGTGAAAACGGAGCCTGTCGGCTGTGGACTGGACCATTGACGAGGGATGGCCGATATGGCCTCGCCTCCTACAAAGACTCCGTCACACATGGATGGAAGAAGAAACATATCAGTAGACTTGTTTATATGGCCATGCAGGGGGTGAATGAATGAATGAATGATTATGGCTTTACGCCACATCGGCAATATTTCAGCCATATCGTGGCGAGAACATGTTTAAAACCAGGAATCAGTATATGGTTTTCAAGACTGAAGTATGAACATACAAAACAAATGAAAAATGACAGACATGTTTAAAACTAGGTAAAACAATCAAAGCTCTTTAAAACTTGAAAACCACAAAGCTTTTGAAATTTTAATATGTATATATGAACTAGACCATGCAGGGGGGTGTTACATTTAGATCCCAAGCTTGAATGCTCACACATGTGCCACAACACACGCTGTGTAAATGTCGACCACATAAACCTGAAACCGCATGGTATTAACAATAACAGGCAGCGCTGCTGGAGCGTAGGGCGCTGTCCCGGCCATGGGCATTATGCAAAGTGCATGCTGCATTTAAAACTGAGCAGGTTTGCCCTCATGAAATATAATAAACAGCCAGATGTCAGGTTTTGCTCAATTTCTGTATTTATTAATTTCTTTCATAAGCGACAGCAGCACTGAAAAACTATATACAAAACTGGCAGTTACAAATATCTAGCGTGCGCGTGGTCTCTTTTGTCCAGTTATTGAAGCGTAAACAGGTCAAACAAACAAGTGGCGCTGTCATGTCCAAAAAGTGTCCGTTTTAGTGATCGCCGGTTGGATGATGTACGGTATTATGTACGGTATAAAGGACTGGTTGGCTGGTGTGACGGATAGAACCGTTCTAGCTAAATGCACCATATGCTAGACGCAAATAGAGCTCTCAACCATTGGAGAAGGTGCCCTGAAAAGCCATATTAAGTCTTCAAAACATCAACGTCAAATGGAAAGGAGAACAAGGGATAAAACAGAGACAACACAAATACATAACTTTTTTCCCTGTGGCTACAGCCTGCAGTAATGCGGAAAGGGCAACAAATGATTAATCTCTCTCGTCAGCCCTGAGAAATACCAGCCAGGAGATGTACGCGGTTGCCTGAAGTTTAACTCCACAAGCGACAACGAGTAGGAGTTTGAGCGGATATTTTTCTTCTTCACAAAATCATGAAGCCGAAATTCTTTGGTGCTTGAAATTAATACAATATCACTGGTCCTATAATTCGTCAACGGGTTCAGGTAGGTCTGTATTTATGCAGCTTAATGCTACTATTTTGTTCGGTACTATTTCATTTGAGGCCTATAAATTACAATCATTGGCTATTTTTGCTTATGGCAATTTTAATTAAAACTTAAGTTAAAATCAAGATCAACTAAACATAGCCTGTTTTAATGCCCAATAAGTATATTTAATTGGATAAGGACCCGCTTTTAAATGCAATGTGTATAGGACAGGGTCACCCCTACCACTGATGTAAACGAAAATATGGTGCTTCTATTTAATACAGTAATATAATACTTCCTATAACATGGGTAAGGGTCCTGACCGCATCGGTAAAGGCACTGGTCTTTAGGTGTGTCATGACAGAAATAATGTAAAGGACAGTATTAAACCCCAAGCATACCTGGTAAAAAATATCATAACTAAAATATAGCACAACACAATTCAAATACATAAAGAATTAATTTTATGTTAATTCCACCTTCCTTTCCTTAAGATAAGCTGTTTCCTGACAGTTAAATCGCGAGAAACTTCCAATGTGGGGAGGAAAAAAAAAGAGGCATATGTCTGTTCGTTTGGCATTGCTCTGTACTTCAGGAATCTTCTATTAAAACGTGCCAAAAAGTCAAACAAATGGATTTGTTCTGCTGTTCTGTGAAAGTGGCAATGTGAAAACACAGAATAAACAGATGGACATGTGCATACGAATATAGGACAATGGTCAGGTTGTTTCACGTTACTTTACCTCAGAGTTTATTGCACATTCTACTGCTGGTGACATGCAACATGGGCTCGGTCGATACGGCGACGCAACCGCAGAGAACTCTACCAGATAAGACGATTCATATCAGCACAGTGTGATGACAATCTCTATGTATGCTACTGGAATATAACTTTATAGTTATGCTATATTACACTGGATATATAAGTTAAACAACGCACTGGCGCATTATTGAACATACCACTAAATGAAAGGCAGTGAAACCCTAGGAAGTTAGTAAATACCGTACCCATAAGCAATCTAGCCCTCTGACACAGCCAAGCTTAATTGTGAAGTGCTTTTTTTTTATCACCAAGACCTTCTTTACACAGTTAAAAGAAATATGCAAACTGCTTTGGTTAAGGATAACATCAAATTTGGTGTCTACCTTTGGCTGATTCTGTAGCACAGTGTGTGAGTCAGATGTTCTTTTGCAGAACCCCAACATAGCCAGCTGTTACATGTTGCTTAGAACTCCTTATCTGTGGGTTACTTAGTCTTTGTGCATATTCACATTTATTACAGAAAAGGGAAATAGTATTAATTAGGAAGGGCATCTAAAAATTAAGTATAAAGAGGTAGGACTACCACTAAACACCACTCCACCACCTCATTAACACGTTTGTTTGTTTGTTTTTACTAACTTTTGTGCTTATAGTAGAAAAACTGGTCGAACGAAACAAGCCATTGAGGAGGAAGCTGTAGCACTACTGAAAAAGTTTCACTTTAACCTTCAAAAAAGAAGTTATCCTAGTTTTAAGCAAATTAGAAGTGTTCAAAGAAAATATCCAAATCTGCTGGAAGGCAGAACTGAAGCCCAGATCAAGTCCAAACTTAAACACAACATGACAAAATTTGAAAATGCAGCTTGGGAGAGATTTTTGTGATGCGTGTTGTGCCAGAATGGTCTATTGATAAAGTGCCTGTTGTTCAAGTGTGACACCCTTGTAACCTCTATCCTATATCCTATATGCCTATAGTTTTGAAAACATGTTAAATATACAATCATTTTTTAAATGTTCCATTTCAGAATTCACGAGATCTACAGGTATATGTGCCATATATATTGGTTGACATTTCGACATATGCATGTTATACATGTTAACAGTCTGTGACTTTAGGTCAGTGATATGTGTTGAATTGCAGGATTTGTAATGTTAACACCTGTATCTGTTACTGAGTGTGCTTGCTGAGGTCAGCACCTCCACAAGTTAGTGTAGGGTTTGTGAGATAAATAGCTGCAAATGAGACTGTAGAATCTGAGGTTAACAGTTGTATGCGATATGCTCCATGAATAAGGTTAGCACATGTATCTGTTACTGAGTGTGCTTGCTGTGGTCAGTAGCTGCACAAGTTAGTGTAGGGTTTGTGAGACGAGCAGCTGCAAATGCGGCACTGCTAGGCACTCCTTCAGCAGTGTTGTACGCCTTGCCCATGTATCGATATGACGATTTGTGTCGCAGAGTTACTGTGTTATCTCTTCAAAGAATTTTCATACACAGCTCAAACATAACCTCAAGATAAACTGACGACAGGCCGCATATCGCTGAATATCTACGGCCACGATGGCGTCTATTTTTAGCCTTTTGAAGATCGTTCCGGTAAATGCTGGGACCAGTGGCGCCATCTGTGTTGCCAAGTTGTGACAAAAAGGTATTTACTTTCCGGCTTAAAAGCTTAATTAATCCTGTTAGCGCAGATATGTATGTAGAATAACGTCGGCAGAACAGAAAACATCAGTATGGTAATGCTTTTGACGACAGAATATGATATGTAAGGCGGAAACATTAGCGGTTCACATCTTATTTTATGTAACGAAAACTGATCTCTTAGTAATTCCCATATGTTTGCGAATAGCTTTCCTCGTCAGTTCAGAGTGCACCACTCCTTACAACGGTAAGGTTTACCTATTGGATGTGGTCACTTTTTCACTGTGCGACATTTTCACACGCACTTACATCAGTGTATATCTGTCCTACATGCCAATGGTTCGAAGCGTAGTACATGTCGAGTAAATTCCTTAAGTGGGGACTCAATATTTAGGTTTGAGACGTTGATACCACACATGAACGAAAACTGATCTCTTAGTAATTCCCATATGTTTGTGAATAGCTTTCTTCGTCAGTGCGCATTGCATCACTCCTTACAACCGTAACGTTTACCTGTTGGATGTGGTCACTTTTTCACTGTGCGACATTTTCACACGCGCTTACATAAGTGTATGTCTGTCTTACATGCCAATGGTTTGAAGCGTAGTACATGTCGAATAGATTCCTTAAGTGGGGACTCAATATTTAGGTTTGAGAGGTTGATACCTCAGATGTAGGAACTGCATCTCCTGTGCACAGTCTTCAACAGATGACGATCATACATAATGCAGTCAAATCTTGCATATGTTTGACTATTGCCTTATGGGGACATGTATGTACACGTTACATATATTTAAAACGGCATGCTACCGACTTCTAACGACCAGTAGACTCATGTTAATATTTATTACTTGGCTTGTTAGATTTTATTACTCGGCGTTTTGACAATGTTCTAGATAAAATCTATACTTTGAGCATAGTATTTGAGGTGCGGGACAATATGGCCGATATCGGTGCCTATTGCAATGGCGATAAACATGGCATTTTAGGGAAGAATACGCTTATTTAAAGGGCGGTGGGATAGAGTGGGTCACATAGAGTTTTGTGAAGATGCGATTCCAAGTATGTTCATGCACAGCTCAAACATAACCTCAAGATAAACTGACGACAGGCCGGATATCACTTAATATCTACGACCAGGATGGCGTAACAGCTCTATGTCAGTGAAGCAATTAACTGGTCGAGAAAATACCAATAAAAAGACAAGATACTAGTACTTTATTTTCCAGTTATTATGTTGTATTAAGGTATGTATGTCATTTCCGTAACGGCTATGTCATTTCCGTAACGGCTATGTCACTGCCGTAACAAAGTAAAGCATTACGGGAATGACTGTTACGGTAGTGACATTTTGGGTTACTTTGCGGCCTGGGGCAAAATCAGACAACACGAGGTGAGCACATGCCCTTCGTATTTGAAGAAGAACCCATGAGTAACAGGTTGATTATGATATTTATCATATGTTTTGTATAACACCAAGCCTAATACTTGTACGGTAATGACATCTAGACAGCATACGCTCGCAAACTTAGTACTTACCGATGAAAACTGTGTCCTTTAAAACGTAGCTGATCAGTCATCAGACATTTTTCTGAATCTGCGCGGGCTCAATAGTTATAATGACGTTGAAGATCTCTTCAGGAAGAGATGCAACTCTGTGTGTTACTACGTTTGTTTGACGTTACGGAAATAACGGTATTTTAAGGGACATTCGTAACCATGTAAAAATTATACATTTAGTTAACCGTCATCTATCTTTTAACTGGTAATTCATTAACTACACATACTAATGCGTAAATAAGGATTTATTTTTGGTTCTTGGGGCATATAAATTCCACTGTGTTGGGGTAGAACTGGTGGTAATTATAATTGTGCTGCTTTCTTGATTGAACTTTAATTGATTACATACATTCATCAAAGTGGCCTATCTATCTAAAAGACATCTCTTAGTTAAAAATTATCGAAATATATTAATTTTATGGAGCTCTTGATGATGGGGACATGAAGTTTTGAGAAAAAATGGAATGACCCATGTACACGACTTAAGCTTAACACATTTATTTTTTTTTAGTATGATTACTTGAATAATCTAGGCCTTATCACTATAGAAGACCATATATACCGTAATCCAGGGTGAATGTGGCTTGCCTGTATTCTCAGTAGGATTTTTTATTTTTTATTTTTTGTTAACCCTCTAGTGCCCAGAGTGCCATGTATGGCACATGTTGTTTTGCCTACTCCAAGGGAGGTAAATGATCATTGACTATGGTTATCAGTTTAGATTGTTGTTCCCCTTTAATTTCCATAGTTCTTCAGCATGGGAGATACATTGGGCATCTCATTTTTGCATAGTTCCTGTTTCCTGCAAAGTATCACAACAAGCCATCTCGTGTGTTTCTGAACTTTCCAATTTCAATCCGATCCAATCACTATCCTAGGTGAGTATAATGTTTCTCGCAAGTGTGTCAACTATTTAAGAAAGGGTGAATTTTAGTCATGATATGATTATTTTATTACATTTATCTAAATTTCTTGCAGAATTTTGACATTGAAAATAGATGTGCCAAATATGGCACGTTGGCGAAGGGGGCTTTTTTTGCGTGCCATATCTGGCACACTGGGTATTAAAGGTTACGGTATTTTTAAAGGTCAAATTAACCATGGGTTTTCAAGCACTTTTAATTGATATGTTTTATTATAGCAAACACACAAAAAAATATCAAGTAATGTTTTTCTGTATTTTTTTTTTTGTAGAATAAATGAGGAGACCGAAATTGGAGATCTTGTAAGCTGTGTTGATCCAAATGTGAGCGACTTTTTCGACTCTGATGAGGAATATAATCCTGACAAAGATGACGGAGGCTCAAGGGATGAAAGTGATATTGAACCCCCGACTCGTAAAAGACGACATGTAATGCAACCCTCAACTAATGAGCCATCAACTTTAAAGGAATACTGTCAAGGTCTTATGATCATCGGTATTTATTTAATAATTACCTCATAATCCCTCATTGTAACGAACCTGGATGTTTGTTTACCCCTGGACTCGCTTCCCACGGCGATAGTCGGCTCTCACGCTAGGGAGCCGTCAGCCAGAGTGGAGTTAATGAGGTGCCCGTCACGTGATCCCAGTGACGTCACCGTAAGAACGGGCCCATACTGAACAACACTGTTTCACATACCACATACGATCTTAGGCGCGAAAATACCAAAATAAAATAATGTCAGACTGTGAAACGGACATACTAGAAATTCCAATGTGTATACCACCTATAGACCCGTACATGTATGATCCTATACGAACGGATTCAGCGCGTGGAACCCATGAATTCAGCCCAGTAAACCGTTCCCCTCACTCATCCGACAGCGAGTCTGACCACGTCGACAGCTGTCAGAAACCAGAAGATTTTCGGACCGACAATTTGACCTGGTGACTACATTTTATCTCAGTTAATTCCTTGCTATTTTCCGATTTGCTGGCACTATATGGCCTTATGCTGGCCGCCGTGGCAGAAATGAAATATTCTTGAGTACGGCTTCAACAGCCTATCAAATAAATTGGTCGCAGGTATCCTGGCATTTTCAAAATATCACGGGAGTTAATACAGACCTTTAAATCACAGCATTTTAAGTGCAAAACTAGGTTTTGTTGAAGTTCACAAACAGAAAACGATAAGCATACTGTAATTTCTGGTTACTAGGCCTATAAGCCGTAGCTCTCAAATTATGGCCCGGTGTTTGTCACTTTTCTTTCCCTTCCTGTGTTATTTATCACTTTGTCCCTGCCGGTGCCTCAAGCAGGTTAGTGCCCTAATATCCTCGGCTTTGAGGTAATGCCTTGATTCAGAGGTCTGTGTTAACCCACATGTCAAATATTACGATTAAATCATAAGATTCAGTCTTTTGAGATTCACGTAAACTTGGTCTAAATGTCCGAATATGTAAGTAAAAATTTATCGAGGTGCATATTTGTACAACAGCAAATATGTTACGCCGACAGCTGAAGCTTTGAATCCGCTTCTCATCGTATCAAGGAATCTGTACCAACATATGTATGATCTTCTCTGAATATCAAATCTGTTTATTTTCAGGTGTGATTGTGAGAACTGTGATATTATGCCAACTAACGTAGAATGCCTTTGCTGTCAGGAAGTGCCAAGGATAATAGAAATGACTGACGAAGAGCAGCTAGATATAAATTGCATCACAGAACACGAAGGCTTTATTGTAAACTGTACAAACAGACATGTCATCCTAACGTCCATTTATGAGTTTTTGGAAGACTATGGCCCCACCGATGACAATGATCCACCACACAAGTAAGTGACATGGAATAAATTTCTAATTTAATAGCATTTATACGAATGTGTAGTACATAATTGCATGTGTTAGACAAGAAAATGAACATCTAGAAATGAATCGAAGCCAGCATGATTTAATTTCAGAGCTCCTGGCAACATTACTCCATCACTGCTGTATCCGTGTGGGCTACAATTTGATATCAGCTCAGTTTATTTGCATTGAAAAGTAGTTAGCAACTTTTGCTAAAAAAAAACTCAAGACAGGGTAATGATGAAAATATTAACACCAGACCTGCATACATGCATAATCAAGTATACAAAATACAACAGATCTGTTTATTTTACCAAGTATATCAATTGTCTCATAGCACCAACCCCTTCTCCACCCCACATATACATAGATCTATAAATAAACAATTTTAGCTTTATATCTGCAAACATGTAAGATATTTGTGTCTTTTCTCATCCAGGTTGTACAGGTTTATCGCATACAGGAGATTTACACGATGGATATGGCACAAGCTAGGCAGAGGAAACCGAAAGCCAATACCATCGTGTGCCGTAAAGAAGTTTCCGTAGATTCATACATCATTGGAGTTAGTTGTCTTCGAAAATCGTGATTTATGTCTCTCTATAAGACAAGCTTTGTCCACAGGTACGAATCCTGACGTAGTAGGGGCAGGTACCGACAGGTAGCTACTGAGAGCCTCTGGAGCAACCTGGTAGGATGGTAGATCTTTTCTTCGCTGGACGAGGTTATGGATGAGCAAGTCCACGTATCCTACCATACATAGAAGGATATAAAAAAATATTTTAATATATTTAAACAGATCATGCTTATTCTGTTTTTCAATATTTCCTCAAGAAACTCCCATAAGAAGGTTGCATCAGACAAATTGTTAAAAATAGCACTGACTAAGAAGATTTCTTTTTTTTTGACTTATGTTAACTATTCTTTTACTTTTTTATTTTGCTGATTTTTTCACATGTATGACTTAATTTTTAATTCTAAAATTAATCAATAGCAGCATCTCAAGTCTGTCTCATAACAACCATGAGTTGCAAAAAACAATTCGTAGGTTATCTTGCGCAGACCCCCTACGTAGTAAGCTTTTAATAACCATCTGACTTCCTGTGGGGTTAACAAGCGCCAGCTATTGCAAACCATTTGTCAATCACAGTTGGACCAATTACACTGTGTATTTTGCTTAGTTAGGCTGTGTTACCTGAATTGTTTTAATAAAGTATTCCAAAAAGCCGTACTTGCCTTTATATTTTATGATCACACATTTTAGTTTATTACTAATCATCTCATATCCTGTGTTGTCAACAAAGAACACTTGTTACATCTACGATATAACAATTCAATCAATCTGTCATTGATATACACACATTTTGACTGCTCAACATAAGTGTTCAATTTGTTTGTAAATATTCTAATCTGAAAACCTGTACTTGTCTGTCTACATTAGTTACATGTATATCACAAAACTTACCAAATGACGGACCAGTGCTAATCGGCTTCACTACAGCCTCCAGACCTTTCTTTGCTTTTGGATAGCAAAGCTGCCAACGAACTCTGCCATCTGATGTCGTGTCACGTGGCTTCCAGCTGTTCTCATTGTAATGTAGTCCAGCTAAGTACAATCTGAAAAACATAAATTTCACAGGTGAGTTACGAGCATTAACAAAATGAGTCTCATGTTTTTTAGTTGAGATATTTTATCGTGAGCCTACTGATTGTGTTTTTCTTACTATGTCTTTATTTAGGATATGGTGGGTTTATTTTCGGACAGCCATAATCCCTGTGATTTACTGGGGAATATAAAGCCCTGCACACCTAACATTTTTGCACATTTTGAAAGTCAAAGAAAACCTCATACCTGGCCAGCATGGATTCGAAGAAGAAGTGTGTACTCTTTGGTGCAAAATGGTTGACAATATTGTGGTACACCTCGAGACCATATGTCTGATGGAATAGAGACAACTTCTCGATGTCCTTCATTAGGAATGGGCTGGTGACGACACTACATAGGAGCTTGTATGGGCGGGATCCTGCAAACAATATGTTTATAAGTCAAAACATTCATTACAGATAAATATTTAAACAGGTTCATTAACTGACATTATTCATACCTACAATGATTACAGACATAAAAAAATGTTATCTTTTAAATTAGAAATTTAACAATTTCCAACAACCGACATTTTGCGCTATTACAAATCCCATAAAATTACTCAAGGGTAGATAAATAAATGCAAACCATCAAAACACCAATACCAAAACTACCAATGGAAAAACATAAAAATGTATGCAGTTAAAGAATGTCAGTTCTGACATGTACCTTCTTCCATCCAATTTCTTTGGTTATCCTCTAAAGGGCCATGTCTGCACTCCGGATACCTCTTACTAGGGTGTGTGTGGATGTTCCGGATATGGCGGGTAAGCGACTGCCACTTTGCCAGCTTCATCTCGCCATCATTGGCAGAGGTGGACGCCGCCCAGTATAGGTGTGTTGAAACACTTTTTATCCAAGGCTTAATAGCCTCTGCCCCCTTTTTCTTTGCCAAACCCTCTAACTTTTTCGATACACCTGGGGAGGTAAAACAGAATATCTAACCAACAATGACTTGTTTGACAACCAACAATGACTTGTTTACAACAAATAGGTTTCACTCTAATAGTTTAATGCCTACCGTCAATCTTAGTACCTGACATTAGGAGCAAGTACAATCAACGCTCACAATAAGTGACATAGCTGACAGTCTTACCTTTTGCAAAATGCCATACATCGAAGTTGTGAATAATCTCCTCTTCTCCTTTCATAAATTTTTTCACCATGACATGTCTGTCAGTGATGAGTGACTTGATATTCAGTCTTTCTGCTTTCAACTTTAGTAGCCCACGCTTCAGGCCCTCAAGCTCCATATGCGTTGAGCCTTTTACTTCATTACACTGTTGAAGAGAAGAAAAATAATATACATTCAAACCTTTGTGTGAAATGGAGGTATTTATTGAATAAATCTTTTATCAATCACAGGTAAGAATTAGAAACAGAAAAATCATCCGTAATCCGAAAGACACAAAAACAGTGATAAAAATTTAGAATTCTTTGAGGGGTTACCTGTATTAACTGAATGTCCAGAACTGTCTGGGAGTCTAGGTCCATGAGGCTATAAGACCCATACTTTGCACTGTATCCTGGGGAATCACATCGGGCATCACCTCCCAAGATCAGCTGCTTGCCAAGTCTCTCCACAACATTTCGCTCTCTCTCAAAGTTCCAAACTTCCACCACAGAAGGGACAAGGTAAGATTTCTGGATCCGGAAAAATGTCCGTTTGCTGAACGTTTGAAGCTTTAGTATCTCGAAGAGACGAATAACCTGTAGGCAGATGGAAATATGTATGATAAATTATTTCCGGTATTGAATGATATGAGTGTGTTTTTAGTACTCATCAATATCTATACTGTGTTGCATTCCTATTGGTATATAACAAATACATATTGCTTTCACATACCTTGGAAGCATTTGATCCACTGAAAAATATGGCAGCAGCCGTAGTTAGGTTTCCCCAAGGAAGGCTGTTGTGGGTTGCCTGGCTCTTCCATTCCAACACATGACCAGCAGAACATGTTGACATGGTAGAAACCATCATGCCTTGGCAGTGATGAACCACTGTATCACAGTGTCTTCCACACCTCTGACAGGTCTTCAGCAAAGCACATAAAGCTGACTCAGACACCAGGAACTGTTTTTCGTCTGAGGGCCTTACAACTTCCCCAAGCGGGAAAGCAACTGTTTCGTCATCACTTTCACTGCCGCTGTCTTCTGGGTCACTTTCCACTAAAAAATCTGGATCATTTTGAAAGGTATCAACTTCATCTTCGTCATCGCTCATTTCATCATCACATTCTCTCAGAGGTGGCTTTGCAACCGGTTTGCCTTTCAATAAATCACACTGGATCCCCACTGTTCGCACTTGTGGCTTTGCTTGAATCCGCCGTGTCCTATAGAAATAGGTAAATAATATCACATCATTATTTCCAGTGTGCACTTGTTTGGAATCTTTGCAGCCATAGGTGATACAGTTCAGGTACAATAAAATGCACCTAGATCAACATACAAACTTTATCAAGAGAAGACAAACTTAAATGACACATTATTTACTGACATATATCTTTGGCCTAATAGCAAAAATAAGTTTTACATCATGTTATGTATGTATACACGTCATGAAAGATAGTCACCTCTTAGATATTGTCTTCAAGGGTGCCTTTCCAATTTGGGTTGCCACTGATCTAGTTACAGGTGCTTCTATAACAACCTTCTCTGTCATCACTTGAAAGCTTTCAGCTTCAGAAGGTAAATGGCTATTTTCTCCAGATGTCTCAGGATCAGCATTTTCCTTGTCTTTTTCGAATTCCTCCAGGAGTTCATCCAGTGCCTAAATAGTGACTGATTTTTGCTGGGGTAAGCAGGTAAAAGTGCATGTTATTCATCCTGTCATTTGCTACAATGCCTATACTTGTCAATTGTCCCGTAGAGACCAAGTAGTTTTACCGAGTTGTCTTTTTGGGCATTTTCGTCTAACACACAATTCATAATAGATTAAAACAATGCTCCCGAGTATGTTGGATATATCCTATTAGGAAGCGAAGCCAATCATTGGCTATTTTTGCTTATAGCGAGTTTTATTAAAACTTAAGTTAAAATCAAGATCAACTAAACATAGCCTGTTTTAATGCCCTATAAGTATATTTAATTGGATAAGGGCCCGCTTTTAAATGCAATGTGTATAGGACAGGGTCACCCCTACCACTGATGTAAACAAAAATGTGGTGCTTCTATTTAATACAGTAATATAATACTTCCTATAACAAGGGTAGGGGTCCTGGCCGCATCGGTAAAGGCGCTGGTCTTTAGGTGTGTCATGACAGAAATAATGTAAAGGACAGTATACTATTAAACCCCAAGCATACCTGGTAAAAAATATCATAACTAAAATATAGCACAACACAATTCAAATACATAAAGAATTAACTGTATGTTAATTCCACCTTCTTTTCCTTTAGATAAGCTGTTTCCTGACAGTTAAATCGCGAGAAACTTCCAATGTGGGGAGGAAAAAAAAGAGGCATATGTCTGTTCGTTTGGCATTGCTCCGTACTTCAGGAATCTTCTATTAAAACGTGCCAAAAAGTCAAACATGGATTTGTTCTGCTGTTCTGTGAAAGTGGCAATGTGAAAAAAACAGATGGACTTGTGCATACGAATATAGGACAATGGTCAGGTTGTTTCACGTTACTTTACCTTAGAGTTTATTGGACATTCTACTGCTGGTGACATGCAACATGGGCTCAGCCGATACGGCGACGCAACCGCAGAGAACTCTACCAGATAAGACGATTCATATCAGCACAGTGTGATGATAATCTCTATGTATGCTACTAGAATATAACTTGATAGTTATGCTATATTACACTGGATATATAAGTTACACAACGCACTGGCGCATTATTGAACATACCACTAAATGAAAGGCAGTGAAACCCCAGGAAGGTAATAAAAACCGTACCCATAAGCAATCTAGCCCTCTGACACAGCCAAGCTTAATTGTGAGGTGCTTTTTTTTCATCACCAAGACCTTCTTTACACAATTGAAAGAAATATGCAAACTGCTTTGGTTAAGGATAACATCAAATTTGCTGTCTACGTTTCTGGGTAATTCTGTAGCACAGTGTGTGACTCAGATGTTCTTTTGCAGCACCCCAACATAGCCAGCTGTTACATGTAGCTTAGAACTCCTTATCTGTGGGTTACTTAGTCTTTGTGCATATTCACATTTATTACAGAAAAGGGAAATAGTAATAATTAGGAAGGGCATCTAAAAAATTAAGTATAAAGAGGTAGGACTACCACTAAACACTGCTCCACAACCTCATTAACACGTTTGTTTGTTTTTTTTTACTAACTTTTGTGCTTACAGTAGCAAAACTGGTCGAACGAAACAAGCCATTGAGGAGGGAGCTCCAGCACTACTGAAAAAAAAGTTTCACTTTAACCTTCAAAAAAGAAGTTATCCTAGTTTTAAGCAAATTAGAAGTGTTCAAAGAAAATATCCAAATCTGCTGGAAGGCAGAACTGAAGCCCAGATCAAGTCCAACTTAACCACATTATGACAAAGTACATGTAAGACAACATTTGAAAACGCAGCTTGGGACAGATTTTTGTGATGCGTGTTGTCTCAGAATGGTCTATTGATAAAGTGCCTGTTGTTCAAGTGTGACACCCTTGTAAGTGGTCTATATGCCTATAGTTTTGATAACATGTTAAATATACAATTATTTTTTTTAATGTTCCAGTTCAGTATTCACGAGATTTACAGGTATATGTGCCATATATATTGGTTGACATTTCTGCATATGCATATTATACATGTTAGCAGTCTGTGACTTGAGGTCAGTGTTATGTGTTGAATGGCAGGATTTGTAATGTTAACACCTGTATCTGTTACTGAGTGTGCTTGCTGAGGTCAGTACCTCAAGTTAGTGTAGGGTTTGTGAGATAAATAGCTGCAAATGAGACTGTAGAATCTGAGGTTAACAGTAGTATGCGATATGCTCCATGAATGAGGTTAGCACATGTATCTGTTACTGAGTGTGCTTGCTGTGGTCAGTAGCTGCACAAGTTAGTGTAGTGTAGACGAGCAGCTGCAAATGCGGCACTGCTAGGCACTCCTTCAGCAGTGTTGTACGCCTTGCCCATGTATCGATATGACGATTTGTGTCGCAGAGTTACCGTGTTATCTCTTCAAAGAATTTTCATACACAGCTCAAACATAACCTCAAGATAAACTGACGACAGGCCGCATATCACTGAATATCTACGACCACGATGGCGTCTATTTTTAGCCTTTTGAAGATCGTTCCGGTAAATGCTGGGACCAGTGGCGCCATCTGTGTTGCCAAGTTGTGACAAAAAGGTATTTACTTTCCGGCTTAAAAGCTTAATTAATCCTGTTAGCGCAGATATGTATGTAGAATAACGTCGGCAGAACAGAAAACATCAGTATGTTAATGCTTTTGACGACAGAATATGCTATGTAAGGCGGAAACATTAGCGGTTCACATCTTATTTTATGTAACGAAAACTGATCTCTTAGTAATTCCCATATGTTTGCGAATAGCTTTCCTCGTCAGTTCTGAGTGCACCACTCCTTACAACGGTAAGGTTTACCTATTGGATGTGGTCACTTTTTCACTGTGCGACATTTTCACACGCACTTACATCAGTGTATATCTGTCCTACATGCCAATGGTTCGAAGCGTAGTACATGTCGAGTTAATTCCTTAAGCGGGGCCTCAATATTTAGGTTTGAGAGGTTGATACCACAGATGAACGAAAACTGATCTCTTAGTAATTCCCATATGTTTGTGAATAGCTTTCTTCGTCAGTTCACATTGCATCACTCCTTACAACGGTAACGTTTACCTGTTGGATGTGGTCACTTTTTCACTGTGCGACATTTTCACACGCACTTACATAAGTGTATGTCTGTCTTACATGCCAATGGTTTGAAGCGTAGTACATGTCGAATAGATTCCTTAAGTGGGGACTCAATATTTAGGTTTGAGAGGTTGATACCTCAGATGTAGGAACTGCACCTCCTGTGCACAGTGTTCAACAGATGACGATCATACATAATGCAGTCAAATCTTGCATATGTTTGACTACTGCCATATGGGGACATGTATGTACACGTTACATATATTTAAAACGGCATACTACAGACTTCTAACGAGCAGTAGACTCATGTTAGTATTTATTACTTCGCTTGTTAGATTTTATTACTCGGCGTTTTGACAATGTTCTAGATAAAATCTATACTTTGAGCATAGTATTTGAGGTGCGGGACAATATGGCCGATATCGGTGCCTATTGCAATGGAGATAAACATGGCATTTTCAGGCCTTGAAATATAAGGAGCGCGATCGCGCTCGCGCTCCTACGCGTACCTAAACTCATTTTGGGGAGCTCTATAAATCGCACGCCAGCCGTCGTGACAGGGGAGGTAACTTTAGGCAAACTCTTCTGTGTTGAAGGTGACAATCGTTGCCTCTGCAAGGCGAAAGGGAACGGCATGTGTACTGGTTAAGTGCACCGTACAGAACGTTCACGCTCTAGTCTTCAACAGCAGCCCTCGACATAAGGATAATTATGGTGATCGAGAAATCGATCCCCCGACCTAACGTTCAGGTGATCGGACATTTGATCTCCCCCAAATTCTTTGGTAACCGATCGATCCCCTGTATCGATTACGTAGGTTTCGAGAACCAAAATTGTTCCTTGTAATATACAGGTATGCCGTGAAGTTCATGTACACAATGATATATATGTATGCTCTGCATTATTTAATTTTGTTAGAGGGCTTCCCGTCTGTTTTCAGAAGTAACTAGTCCCAGTCTCGCTGCAGTCGCTGGTACGCCGTCCATGAAACCCACTGGCAATCGCAGCGAAGTCCGAGTGGTGGGTTTAACTGGCGAATTGATTGGAGCAATGTCTATGGTGTTTGACGTACTGATCGTGTAAAAAATGAAGAATTTATCATTGTCACTACTGATCACATTATTGTTGTATTTGTATTAGAAATAAACGTACCCAGTACTCCAAGCAGGTAATGAAATAATACAAATCTCCAGCACGTTCCCGCGCAAAGCTGACTGCTGCGAGAGGGTCACACGGGGTGGGTAAGTTTTGAAGTTGCGTAAAGAAATGTCTTTCGAAAAGTAATGATACAACTTGTAAATGTTGCTTGAATATTCTCAATTCACTATTTCTACAAAACATGACGTGTCCCGATTGCTGCTACCACAGAAAATCAGCGGAACCAAGCATTAAATAATAATGACATTAGTTCGAGTCGAAAACCCCCTACGCTAGCATGCTTTTGGACTCGCCCACACTTCCAGTCAATCAGTTACAGGCGGGGACTGCCACGGTGAAATTTAACCACTCAAAATTGAAAGTTTCGTATTCCTAACTTGTTATGCGATCTGTCTAAAGCAGACTTATGACTACCAGCCTGCGGTATATACGCATAAGTTATAGAACGTAATTATTGAATTTAAATACAAGGATTGATTGATGCATGTAGATCATGGCGATGTCTACAAACATTTCACTCACGCCATGTGGATTCGCAGTCAGTATTTTGGCAAGATAGGAGGTGAAGGAGAACATTGACTTTTCTACAATGAGGATAAATATGCATGACATATCTACCTGGCGTATCCGTTGCTATACCTATTTTTGCAAAAACTATTTTTCAAATGACTCATATCGGCCGGAGTTTTCGTTACTTCGCGTTGTTACCGTTTGGAGTTGTAATTGTATGTTAACATACCACGAAAGAACCAATGCTGGCGCAAGTCTTTGAAAAATAGCCTTCTGTACGTTTGTCTTTAATACAGGCGCAGTTGAATATGTAACAAAACCACACAATCATACTTAAATGGTTTTAATGTAAAAGACATAACATATAAGACGTTATTGCATTGAAATGCCAGGTCCCCCGAGGTGTATGTCATCACACACACGACTTCGTTACAAACGTTATATATATATATATTATATGCATGTATTTAAGTTTGCGATAAAAGGTAAAAAAATGAGTTTAAATAAGTAATCAATGTGCAAGAATGATACGACGTCCACACACATTATCATATATATTATACATGTATGTTGTAGAAATATTTTAGTTCAAAGCAAAACGTTAAAAATTCAAAACCAAATAAACGAGATCTGCACAAAAGTCATTCTTTCCTGTTGAAGTAATAACGTGTTGACGTGAAAAGTTCAGCCATGATTATGTAACAGTCAATCAACAAAGTCAGTGCAAGGCAAAGAACTAAATTTAATGGCACCTAGCTAAAGTTTTACACTTTTATGTAGGCGATCTTGTTTTTAATCACTCAGAATCTCCTCTTCGAATTTCATCGGCATTTCCACTGATTCGACATCGCTTATTTCTGAATCATCAGACACACTGTCTGCGTCACTATCAGTTTCTGAAATATACAGATGACTGTCATCCTCTAACAGAGGATTTCGGCTGGATGAGAATGGAGTGGGCATTATGGCTGGTCCAGGCTCGCTAGAACCTCCAGATTTGGCGACTTGCTTCGCCTTTCCACTTTTTCTTCTTGGTGTTGACAGATACTGTGACACTGCTCTATCCACCAGGCTTGTTTCATACTCGCTGTCCAGTTTTTCGAGCGATGGCAGGCTTATCCTGAGTACAAGCAGGTCATCCAGTGTACCCTTGCTCATGGACGTTCTGGCATCTGTCAAGGTCCGGCCGCAAACACTGAAACCGCGTTCCACCGTTGCAGAACTCCAAGCAAAACAAAGGCACAATTCTATCAGCAGTAGGATGTTGGGATACTTAGAGACATAATGCTGAAAGACTGTTTTCCACAGCTGCAAGGGGTTGCGGAATTTTCTGTACTTCGCAGCAACAACGGCCTTCAGCTGTCTGAACTCCGATTGGGCCTTTTTCATGTCGTACTCATGATACCCCAGCGGCTCTTGAAAATGCTCACTCAGCTCCTGGATTTTGTCAAGACCAAATGTCTTTTCTTCGAAGTCCCAGCATCTGTGGTCAGCTATTTGAACAGATGCATAGATTTCTTGTTCAGAGAGGAAAGGAGCAAATCTCGCATCAATAGCTTCAGATATTGCTGGGATCAGAGTCTCTTTAACTCTCCGGACATTTGCTTTTCCTTGGCGCACAAACTTGATGTCGTAGTCCTGTTTCACAATAGTGCAGTATTTTTCGACCTGTCTCTTTTGTTTTTCGTTTAGTTTTTCCTTGAAGGCAAGCGTCGCTGGCAAGTTTGTTGCTTTGGCCGATAGTTTCACACTGTCACTCTCGGCTGTCCCTTCCGTATCGAACGGCAAGTCTTCTTCAGTTGCCGTCAATTCACGAAGGTTGGTTTTTGCCTCTGAAATCGATTCAATGACGTCTGTTATTAGTGACGTTGGGGTTTGCAGGACGTATGACATTTGAGCTGTGACCCTCAGGACTTGCATGTAGAAGTTAAGACTGCTGAGATAGGAGTATGACAAGAACTTTCGTAGGTATCCACGGAGTTTTGCTACCGTTTCTGTCTTGCACGCGCCTGGTGTTTCTATCATATTTTCACAATACAAGCAGAGGGGCAAAAAGTTAATCACCATGGCCTTGCATGCCCTGTACTTGTGATTTTGAAATCTCGTCCCGTGCGCCTTCGTGAAAGCGACGCAAGTAACGCCCAATGCGATTGCTGTCGCTGTGAATATTCGTTTGGCTTTGCCACTGTTTCTGAAGTGATAATACATTTGTGTCATGATTTCGTCCACTTCTTCGAACGATTTGTCAGAGGCAAAGGCATCTTTAATGGCCAACTCCAGACGATGGTTTGAACAATGTACCACGAGCAGCCACTCTCGTTCAGCCTTCAGTTGGGTACATGCGCCATTATATTTCCCCATGTTTACACTGGCGCCGTCAGTGCAGATGCTCACCATCAGTTTGTCATGCCTTTCCTTCGGTACCTCACAGGAATCCAAAAATGCCTGATCGTAGGCCTGCTTTAAACTTCGAGCATCTTCCCCTCCGATCTCGGCCATATCCTGGCACTTTACAAGGAGCTCTACAGTGCATCCGTTCACTGCAATTTTTGCATAGATTAGCTCCTTTTCTGAACCCGTCTTCCTGGCCTGGGAGCCGTCCATAAGGCCCGAGAAGAAGTTGGAGCGGAGCAGCATTTTTGCAATGTCCTGTCGGAGTATTGCGGCCATTATAGAAACGAACTGGCGACAACATTTGTCAGTGTCTTTTCCGCTTAACAGTTTGATTCCATTCTTGCGCTGTAGCGTAACAAGACTACGAAAGTCAGAAAACGGCCTTTCATGCCGGACAATGCAAAGGGCGGTGTTGAATAGGTGCCTATATGCTGTGCTTGAAGTTTGGTCGATAAGAATATCAATGCGGCGTTGACCAGATCCACTGGGAGGCCTTAAACAAAAGGGAGAGAAAATCATTTAGAAACTCGAGCTTAAACATTACAAATTATAATCTATATACGATGAACAACACATGCACACCAGTGTAACTATATGCATACGGCACCTATATTTTAAATATTTTCGTGATTATATTTAACAAGTTATTATTATATTCTACATTATTACACCAGTGTGTATCATTTTCCTATACAGTTACATTTATTTTAAACTTTAAATTTAATGTCTTTAAATGGTACGTACCCTGCCTGTGGAGCACTGCTCGTTGATGCCACGGGTGATTTGCCAAATCTTTGCTTGGCCCAGTCATGCAGTCCACCAGGTTTGATATGACGAGATAAGTTTCCTCGGTGGACGCACTCAACACCGTCTGCCAGGTTCACAATGCCATTAAACGCTGCACCTTTCACATTTCGCCTTGCCGCCTCTGCCCTGATAGCTGCCAAGTTGTCCGCACATATTTTGCACTGCAGTTTAGTGATATTACCATCACTGTCAGTTGCCAAAACTCTGAACTCTTCCTTGAAAGGCCACTTTTCGAAGGTTTTTTGATGGACAGTCTCTGGCTTTTTGGTAGCCATCAAAACATATTTATACACAAATAACGATTAAAATCTAAGCAATATTCGTCAGCTCCTCAAAAGATTCTGCTCGACGTAGCGCCAATATTCCGCTCTGGACTGTGACAAACATCTACAGCGCGGCGCCTCTGTCAATATTCTAATTAGCAGTTAAAACGATTGGCTATTATTTCTGGCGACCGTTGACCCAACGGTGGAATGCCATGGACTTTAACCTTGTTTTGATTACCTTGTTTTGCGATCGAGTAAACGGACACATGTACACATATATTGCATTCTATTAATACATACATGTACATTGTCTTTCCAGCAGAACCGATATCAATAGAATAAGAGATGGACAGATATGAATATGAAGACAAAAACTTAGCTGGCATTGTTTTAATCGCCTGAAAGAGACGCGGCACCAGATTTCTAGACAGCAGCAGAACAAGGGACCTTTGAGTTTAGGTTTGCAAGCCAATTCAAGCAAAATAATCCATGCAATGCATTTTAAGATTGGCCTTGTGATATATGATACAAGTACGTATTCTCTTCAAAGTTTTCATTGACAGTTATGAAATTCCTAGATCGAAGTACAACAGACGCGTATTGGAACAACCTCACCACCCCTTTAGTTTCCAATAATTGGAATCGTCCAGATCACAGCATATGCATGCCTGTCAGTGTTGTTGGACCCTAAACTTCTGGTTGGTAAAGATACATGGGTATCAGTGAACGTTAAACTACACCTTCTGTGCGCCGCGCTTGGACAGTGACCCAATTAACTGTTTTATTTTTGTGATGACCAAATGTCTTTTGCGTCCTGACCCACGGCTCATAGCGCATGCATGCATTTCCCTTCGCGCCGCACTGCGACAAGCTCCCCTTTGACTGAGCGGTTGCATTTTCGGCAGCGGCAGACACTACGTACACGTTCACTCCTAATCTGCCGAAATTATTTATCGGTCCCCTGTGGCTTTTATGGTAACCGACGTTTCGGGCCCCCTTTTTTCGAATGAGGTGATCGACACGTGATCGGTCGGTTCGATCTCCTCTTATGTCGAGGGCTGCAACAGGATGTCTTCCGTGAAGCTAAAAACCTTCCTTGCATGGCCAACAGGAAATGTGATAGGCTACAAAACGAGTAGCGAGGATGGACTGACGCAAGTGACTGAGGTGTGGTGCAAAACCTGCGCTGCTCACGAGGCGCAGTTGGTACCCACGCTCCGTGGAAGAGCTGTCGCTGACTTCATGAAGTATACAACGGGAACCAGCTTTATTACAAAACACACCGTCATGCGGCACCTTGAATCTAAAGTGCATCATATGGGTGTCGAACTTGAAAAGTTGGCTGAGACTGCTTTAGGTCAGGCACTGAAGACTGGTCAGAAACGCCTCGGAGATGAAACTTATCAGAGTGAGAATAACCAGAGACCGGGCCCGGTGGCTTCTAAGACTACTGTCACTAGTACACAGCCGAAAATTGACACTTCAATCAACAATGCAGCAAAAGATGCCTACAGGTGATTAATTTTTAATTTTAAAAATTTTTTTTTATTTATTTATTTTTTTTTTAAACACAGGCATGCAGTTTTCAATGTTGCTCAGCCCTCAAATGGCTCCATGTGTATAATTTATAAAACAAACTGCATGTATTGTACATTGTCTGTTTATGAAAGCATTGAGTATTCAATGATACAGGTTATTTATCTGTCATGTGAAAATTAATGAGGTGTTCACTGGTTAATCATCATTCTTTATTTCTTTTTCAGAAAGCTGATTAGAACTGCTTACTTGTTAGCAGCCAGAGGACAACCAATGTCATCATTCCGAACAAGTGTGGAAATACAGAAAGCTAATGGTGTTCAGCTAATTTCTGGTAAATTACTGATTTTTTTTTTTTATTTACTTTGATTCGAGTAGGTTTGCAGATGGTGTTGTGCGTTACAAAACTTTTATCCCATCTTATGTCTGTTTGGTAAATTGTGCAGCAGATAATAAAATTTTGAAATCTTAATCATGAACTTCTATTTTCAATAAATCAGGCAAATAGTGTGATGTTGAAATTGTGTAATATTTAGAACATGTTGCACATAAAGTGCCATGATACAGAGTGTGTTATCAAATATAACTTTCTGTTCGTCAGGTGCAGACTCTGGAAAGAGAGCGACTAAGCTTGTCAACATCATTGCCTCTACAGTACAAACAACAGTTAAGGAAGTCATCCTGCAATCAAGCTACTTCTCTATGCTTTCAGATGGATCACAAGCCAGGAAAACAAACTCTGAAAAAGAGTTGGTTATGGTGCGGGTGGTCAGGGATGGCGTACCTGTATACCACTGTGTAGGACTCGAGAACATCTCGGACTATGGCGATGCAACTGCGCATAATGTAAAGTGTTCCCTAGACAATGCCTTTCAGAACAAATTGAAAGTCCCTGATGGACATTACAAAAACATGCTGATCTGTGCCACAGCTGATGGAGCTTCGGTAAATACCGGTACATACAATGGTGTCTTGACGCAGTTAAAGGAGGAACGGCCATGGCTTGTTACCATGCACTGTGTGTCCCATCGCGTGGAACTTGCTATAAAGGACTCAATATGTAAACAGCCCCAGTTTGAAGCAGTGAAGGACTTTATGGTTGATTTGTTTTATTACACAAAGCGTTCAGGCAAGTTCGTACACCACTTGCAGGCAACAGCGGAGGCACTCGGTGCAAAGATGTACAAGTTTCCAAAAGTCCATGGTACACGCTTTGTGAACCACCAAAGACATGGAGTGGACGTGCTTCTACACAACTGGATAATTCTGTTAGAAACAATTGAAAACACTCTGGCATCACAAAAAAAACAGGACGCCAAACTTCTGGGATACAGGAGGAAGTTGAAAAACTTCACCTTTCTTTCTCACTGTTGTGTGTATCAGGCTGTTCTGGAGAAAGTTGCCTCACTGTCACTGCAGTTTGAAAAGGGTAGTCTGCAAGTATTTGAAATAGAGCCAGAGATCAAGAGGACTCTTCGGGAGCTCAGAGACCTACAAGGGCAAAATCCAGATGATTTTCTAAAGCAATCTGGTTTTACCCTTCATGAGAACAAAATAACTTGTCCTGTTTTAAAGGACGGACACAAAAGAAAGAAACCAGAAAACAGAGAGACTGTAGTTCTGTCCTTGAATGAAATGACACACACTGATGGAGCTAGCGACAGTGTGAACTTGCTAAAGGCTTATGCACTTCCAGCCGTGGCTACGTGTCTGAGTCAACGCTTCGAGTCCTTTCAAAGTGACCTCTTTCAACACTGCCATTGGATGGACCCGGCCAACTGGGCTTCCGAAGAAGATGAACTGAGAGAAATTCATCACCTTGTAACTCACTTTGAAGTGCCCTTACAAGCTCGAAACTTTGAAAAAAAACACATCTGGTCTGAATGGAAACACTTGAAAGAAACTGTAGAAACGTTCTATAGAAAGGTAGAAGCCCTGGCAATGTGGAAAAAGATGATCACCTACAGAAGAGATCGCTTCCCAAATATTCTCTTGATTGTTGAGCTGGTTATGTGCCTTGGTATGAGCAACAGCGTGGTGGAGGGGGGCTTTTCCCACTTGACAAGAATGCTGCCAGACACTCGACTGTCAATGAATCATGATACCATGGAAAACCTCTTGCTAATAAAACTGAATGACTTGGTCTTCAGTCAGTCAGAAAAATCACAAGTTATTGAACGTTCACTGGAAAAATTCATGGAGAAAAGGCGTAAAAGCAAGGTTGATTGTGATACTGAGACAGAAATCCAAGGCTCTGAGACTCACTCCGTTGTGAACTTACCTGGGAGTGTTGTTCATTTATCAGACTCTGACTCTTCTTCTGAGTACATGGACTGTGATATAGAGTCATAGAATGAACAATGAACATTGATTCATATCCATCCAAGCTGGTGAACAGTGAACATTGATTCATGTCATTCATTTGTTTTGTGATTTGCTGTTTCAAAATTAAAATGCTGACTTATTGTCCATGTATTTGGTCGAGTTTACTTAAAATAAGAATTATAAAATTGCACCAAAATCAGTCTGAGACCGGATTCCATACCATAATATTAAGTTACAGTAGAACTTGGATATATCAAACCTCATGGGGCCAGTGTTTTCCGTCTGTTATACTGTGAAGTATGTCATATGTACATTTTTGTAGTATCAGTACAGAAATTTAGGCATTTTATTACCTTGGGGCCAAATCTTTGGTACAAAATTAAAGGAGGATCCAGTTTCATTTAGGCAAGGCTGGTATCATACAGTTATATAGGCAAGTATATGCAACTTCTAATATAGTTGTTGCAATTTTACTGTGATTGGTCTATATTTTCAAGTAAATAAAGTTGATCAAATTTTGCATTAAGTACAAGATCTTAAAATTTTGTTGAAACTTAGCCATGCAGGCAGTATCAAAGTTTCCATTCAATTTGAAACTGATCAATTGTTAGAATTATTACACATTTTTTCTCAGAACCATATTGATTCCTATACCCCTTCCCTGTCGAGACATCAATATTTAAACTATGACTATAATAGGAGTTCACCATCAATGACTTAATTTAACCCAACACTGCAAATTACAATTAATCCTGAAGAAAAAACGAACACAAAACACATGCTTTCAGCAGCTAATTACATCTTTATTGGGCAACAATGATGACTTCTCATATCTTTTGGAATTATATGCTGTTATTTTTTTTATTATTATTATTTTTTTTCACAGCATTCAATGACACTTCTGACTTGTGCTGTCTTCTGGTATTGAATTTACCCTCATTAAGACACCTGTTATCCACCCATGATCATGCAGGCCCTCAGTAAAATAGTCCAGGTCAAAGCCATTTAACTTACCAAAACTATGGCAGCCATGTTTATATAGATTTTCAGTTTTTGTATATTTTATGAAATAGCTCTCCTAAAGTAATTTAGGAGGACTATTTCCAGGAGAGCTTTTCACACTCCTTGCTGAATTAAGGAGGACTGAAAATAGCACTCCTGGGATTTTCAAACGACGAGGCCTGCATTTTAGGGAAAGTAAAGCTTATTTAAAGGGCGGTGGGATAGAGTGGGTGTGAAACTAGACCAGCCTGTCATATGTACATGACTTGAGCTAAACGCATTTGTTTTTTGTATAGTGCTACTAGTATATTTAAGCCTTATCACTGTGTAAGGCCGTATATACGGTAATCCAAGGTGAATGTGGCTTGCCTGAATTCTTGGTATTATTTTTATTTTATTTTTGTTAATACTTTTGTGAAGATGTGATTCCAAGTATGTTCATGCACAGCTCAAACACAACCTCAAGATAAACTGACGACAGGCCGGATATCACTTAATATCTACGACCAGGATGGCGTAACAGCTCTATGTCAGTGAAGCAATTAACTGGTCGAGAAAATACAAATAAAAAGACAAGATACTAGTACTTTATTTTCCAGTTATTATGTTGTATTAAGGTATGTATGTCATTTCCGTAACGGCTATGTCATTGCCGTAACAAAGTAAAGCATTACGGGAATGACCGTTACGGTAGTGACATTTTGGGTTACTTTGCGGCCTGGGGCAAAATCAGACAACACGAGGTGAGCACATGCCCTTCGTATTTGAAGAAGAACCCATGAGTAACAGGATGATTATGATATTTATCATATGTTTTGTATAACACCAAGCCTAATACTTGTACGGTAATGACATCTAGAAAGCATACGCTCGCAAACTTAGTACTTACCGATGAAAACTGTGTCCTTTAAAACGTACCTGGTGAGTCATTAGACATTTTTCTGAATCTGCGGGGGCTCAATAGTTATAATGACGTTGAAGACCTCTTCAGGAAGGGATGCAACTCTGTGTGTTACTACGTTTGTTTGACGTTACGGAAATGACGGTATTTTAAGGGACATTCGTAACCATGTAAAAATTATACATTTAGTTAACCGTCATCTATCTTTTAACTGGTAATTCATTAACTACACATACTAATGTGTAAATAAGGATTTATTTTTGGTTCTTGGGGCATATAAATTCCACTGTGTTGGGGTAGAACTGGTGGTAATTATAATTGTGCTGCTTTCTTGATTGAACTTTAATTGATTACATACATTCATCAAAGTGGCCTATCTATCTAAAAGACATCTCTTAGTTAAGAATTATCGAAATATATTAATTTTATGGAGCTCTTGATGATGGGGACATGAAGTTTTGAGAAAAAAATGGAATGACCCATGTACACGACTTAAGCTTAAGACATTTTTCTTTTTTTTGTATGATTACTTGAATAATCTAGGCCTTATCACTATAGAAGACCATATATACCGTAATCCAGGGTGAATGTGACTTGCCTGTATTCTCAGTAGGATTTTTTATTTTTTATTTTTTGTTAACCCTCTAGTGCCCAGAGTGCCATATATGGCACATGTTGTTTTGCCTACTCCAAGGGAGGTAAATGATCATTGACTATGGTTATCAGTTTAGATTGTTGTTCCCCTTTAATTTCCATAGCTCTTCAGCATGGGAGATACATTGGGCATCTCATTTTTGCATAGTTCCTGTTTCCTGCAAAATATCACAACAAGCCATCTCATGTGTTTCTGAACTTTCCAATTTCAATCCGATCCAATCACTATCCTAGGTGAGTATAATGTTTCTCGCAAGTGTGTCAACTATTTAATAAAGGGTGAATTTTAGTCATGATATGATTATTTTATTACATTTATCTAAATTTCTTGCAGAATTTTGACATTGAAAATAGATGTGCCAAATATGGCACATTGGCGAAGGGGGCTTTTTTTGCGTGCCATATCTGGCACACTGGGTATTAATTAACCCGTTTACTGGTGATTTTTTTCCAGTCGCCTAGTACCATTCGGTGAATTATTTTGCGGAAATACTTAAAAATACGACAATGCACAAACAGTTCGCCCAGAAATGAAATGAAATGACACTATTATTTCTGTATCCAGTGTTTATTAATCATTACTATGATTACAACAAATGCTTCCAGAGGTGCAACAGTCATGAATTTGCTACAGGTTTGTCATATTACTGGCCCTATTTGTGGTATTTTTCAAAGCACTGATTGCGACACAGCCCAACTCCACAGTCCTTACACCACGTACCAATTCTGCTTCCTTGGTAACCTAAACCAGATTGTCTAGATTTGGCACAAACTGCACATTTCCTTCTTTTGCCATCTGGTATTTTACTGATGAAATGCCTGGCTGACTTTCTTGCCAGTGGATCACCAATACTTGGCATGCCTACCTTCCTGTGTGGCTCCTCATACCCACCAATAAGTCCCTCTACAACTGATATGGTAAATTTCAAGTGTGTCATAGGAATTCCTTGTATGTTGGAATTTTCCTTGTACAAGATGTAGGCATTTGTAAGGGTTCTATCAAGCAAGTGAAACACAATCTTTCTCCAACATTTTCTACTTCTTAGTTCACAAGAATATTGATCTGTCATCTGGTCAGATTTATCAACACCACCTATACCGGCATTGTAGTCAATAACGACATTGGGTACAGTCTTCTTTACCTTGTTATGATTTTCTTTTTCAACTGTTCCAGCATTTGAAATAGTAGATAAAAGCCTGACCTGTTTTCTGTCCATCCAATTTACTGCCAAAATCTGTCCTTTGCGTTGGCAAACCATATCACCTTTATGTTTCAAAGTTTTCTTTATAGGGTCAGGCAGTCCCACACGGTTTGACCTGACAGTACCAGTCACATATATCTGTTTATCCAGCATATGTTCACACAGTGGAAGGCTTGTGTAGTAATTATCCACTACAAGATGGTGATGTTTTCCACCATGATTTTCCAACAACCTATCACACACATCGAATGGCTGACCATGATTTGAAACTTTCATATTGGCAACATGATATATGGTTTCATACACATAACCACTGTTAGAATCTGCAAGGGAATACTCTTTGGGTCCCCATTGGTGGTGTTTTTTTTATGTGAATGTAATTGACCAGTGTGTGCCTGCCCTTGAATCCAACAATTGATTCATCAATAGAAATAACAGGGCCCAAATCATACTCCCTTGCCCATGACTCATTGAGAAAATTCAATATTGGTCGAAATTTATACTGAGGGTCATAGTCTCGATCTCCGCGTCTTGGTTCATTTTCACTATCAGAGCAATGCATGAAGCGAAGAATATTCTCAAATGTCTGAAGTGTCATGACACGCCTGAACACTGGATTGTCCTGTGAAAAATTAGTTGAATTCCAGTACTCCGCAATGCTGTGCTTACGAACAAGTCCCATGTTGAAGTACAGTCCAACAAAAGCACGCAGTTGTGATACATCCATTGAATTCCATTTGTGATACCGTGAATGCTCCTGAAGCACACCAGCTTTTCCCAAACTAAAGCTGTAGTATTTGTTAGTCTCATCAACAATGAAATCCCAAAGTGACTGTCCATCAGGCTGGGAGCATTGGAAAAATCTGTCAAAATAGTCAACTGGTGGTGTGTCCTGTGGCGGGTTCCATACTTGTCCTCTGTGTGACACAAAGTCATTCACGTTTGGAGGCTGGTCTTGTTGCAAGTTTCGAACAGTTTGCCAAATATCATAATCCACTGAATCATTGGAGCGATCACCATTGTCAGCAACCCCAAGACCTGCATCCCCATGCCCGTGGTCAGTTTGTTCAACCACATCACAGCTGTCAGAATTTCCCATATGCAAAACGTTACGGTTACTTCCGGGTTCACTATCGTCCGGTTCAGACGACGAATCTGAATCCTCATAGCGAAATTCACTCACATCCATGTCACTGCCAGAGTCGTGGCTGTCAGAAGAATCATCAGGATCGTCTAAAAAGCTCACAACTTGCCTGACATCGTATAAGCGTACCCGTTTTCGCACTGACCGGCGTGGTGTTGGACCTGGCGCCGCCATTTTGAAATCGCAACCTACAAACTCGCCAACTTCTGGCTAAAACGGTCTCTGATTTGCTCCAAAGTGTTGCGTCAGCTCGGCACAGTGTCTATGCACTACATGGCGCAGAGATAAAACTTGGCCCTGTATGGAGTTTGTTCCCAGAATGCATTCAAATCACTATGGCAGGAAACGACAATAATGTCGCTCTACCAGTAAGCCTGGGGCGACAAAAATGTCGCTTTACATTTGATGGATATCTTTGAATTTTAATCCCATTTTGATGAAAATTCACTTCCTATATGAATTTTTCGCTGCGATTTCAAATTTGAATCGAAAAATCGGCATGGGCGAGCGTAAATGGGTTCATTTGCATAAATTTGCATATCAATATGCTCCTACAATTACGTAATATTTACACAGGAATCAGACACCTTGAAGGCAATGAAGTAAAATGAAAACAAATCTATGCAGGAGTCAACCAATCATTTGATAGACATGTGAACCTCAGAGACAGAGAATAGGGCTCGCGTAATTAACCAAGATGGCGGACAAAAATCCAATATGGCCGACAAAATCCAATATGGCCGCCAAATTTCAAATCACTTGACGATGAACTTTTTATGCTTTGTTATATATCAAATGAAAGCTTATTTCATACACATTGCAAAAACAAATACACCAAAGGTTGATTTTAACATCCAAAACCAAAAAAACTACCTGACAAGTCTTTTGACCGTGGGTGCAGGATGTGGCGCAAGTCTCCTAAAGATAAACTGCATACGGTATAATAATGATTGTTAACTCATGTAGGCCTCTTTAAAATCAAGATACAGTTGGTCAATCTGCTTGACATTGTCAACAGACCAAAGTCTAATGTTTTTGGGTTCACACTTTACTTCAGCAAATGCAAACACTCTCGGAACTGGTTTTCCATCACTAGGGTCTGGGGGCTCAGGCCAAATAAAACTGTCCCCTCGACGGTGAAGAAAACGGACAGTCATCATGCCATCATCAACAGAATCTACAAAAGTAGGATACCATTCTGTATCAAATGCAACAGCAACATAAGAACCAGAAGCAAACTGTAAACATGGTAACGGTTCTGGAACTCGAGGTTTCTTAGCAGCATTACCGTTAACTGGAACTTGATGCCTGCGTTTTCGCGACGCGTTTTTTTGCTGATCGATGTTCACGTGGTCTGGTACATGTAGATGAAATTCAATGTCCACATTCTCACAGATCAACAAAATAAGATTTCGACTAAGTTCATCAATGGTAAGTTTCTTCTTGTTCACTGTAAATTTTCCTAGGTTCTTATTTGATGTTTTACTCCGGTTTATCCTGTAAGTGATCTGATCTCTGACTGCCTGCATCCTTTTCATTTTCCCCTGTATCTGTTTCATCTTCTCTTTCAGCTCTTCCTCTGTCCTCCAGATACCACCATTCACACTGATTCGCACTCTGAGTTGTTCTTCTCGCCACATTTGCTTCCGTTCCTTTTCTTCTTTCTGAAGCTTTTTCTCTCTCATCAGTTCTAACTTCTTTCTTCTAATGTCTCTGTATCGGTCTCTGTCAGCTTTCTTTCTTACAGGGGCTCTTCTACGGGCAATTTGAAAATATTTCCTCTTCTTTTCCAGGCTCAACTTCTTAAGATAAACAGATGTTTTGTTTCGCTGGAAACATGATAGGGCTGCCTTTGCAATCGTGCTTTTTTGTGGTGCATGCTGAACACACCTGTCAAGATCAGCAAATGCGGACTCTGATACTACATTTGTCAATGGAGCAGATTTTGTCTCCTGCCACAGTTTGTCAGATGGTTGATGAAGGAATCCAGCCAGATGATCTGCAAGCTGCCGTTTACACAGAGAAGCCAAATTAGCACATGTGAGTTCTAGGACAGATTTAGTATGTTTCTGTAGAAGTGGTGTTCCAGGTTCAAATAAACTATTGTAAACGTCATCTTTCTGAAGTAATTCTTCGCTGAAAACTGTTTTCCCATTCATCATAGGCGTGGAATCATTGGAGCACTCATCCAGGAAGTTGGTTACCTCTTTCCAGATTTGATTGGTGTCCAGAATGTGCATTCCTTCCTCATTTAACTTTCGCCACAAAGGGCCAGTAATCATTTTGTCTATAATGCCCAGAGCTCTGCATCCAGCAAGGTTGTGGTCTACTTGAATTTGTTCGAGGATGCATTTTGAAAGAAAGTTCAGTTTATCATTCGAGTCTGATATGTAACCCCCTCTCAAAAACTCTACAATATCTTGCCTGTGAAAATATGTGGCAGCAGCATCATGAAAAAGAATATTGAAGCGGTTACCTAGAAAGGGAACTAACTTAACAACCTTTTTCAAGCCTTCCATGTGAACAGCAAACTCCTCCCCATATCCAGACTTTTGGTCAGATTGCCTCTCAGGTCCAGTTGTCAAAGCCTTGCACACTTGATATATCAAATCATATGACCAAGAATTGTTTGTATTGAACCCTGGCCCAAGGTCCTCTCGTGGAATGTTTCTATCTTGGTATAGTTTGAGCGCTTTCTTTGCTTCCGTGGCCATGTTAACAATTACATGGAGACCGCAGAACAAACTGTTCATGTTGACAAGGTCGGTCTTTTCTTCTTCTGTTATATCAGCAGATGAAATAATTTCAGGCAGCATTTGGGATCGCCAATCTTCAAGTGATTTTACGATTTTTTTGTTTACAATATGCCGATCAGTCATTATATTATTCAGTGCAAAAAGTAGTTTTGCCTCCAGTAGTGATTTCTCCTCTGTTGTTGAAGCTACATTTTCAGCTAGATGGGACAGTCAGTTTCAGAGCATCAAGAACGGATTCCGTGTTGCCACTCACCATTTCCACGATATCAAGAAAAACAGGATTTTCTGACTGAACAGAGACTTGGACGCCTGCATATTCTCGTCCCTTCTTTTTAGTGTTGTCTGTATGCAGTGTACTGTCCTCATGTGAAAGGATAACATCCAGAGCTTGCTGTTCTGATAATATCTGTGCTTCAACTTGTAAAAGTGATGCTGTGCTTCTGCTAGGAAGTCTTCCGACTGTTGTATTTGTCAAATTGCCAAGGACTGATCGAACAACAGACTCGCATCTTCCAACACTGACACCCATGGACAATAAATCTATGTAGCATTGGCGAATGTTGTCATCATATCTATTCCCAGAAAATGTTTCCAGTTGTGTCGTTTTGTCTACAAGATCTTCAATTTGCTCTTTCAATGTTTCATTTTCTGTTTCTAACTCTTCAATCTTAGCCAAAGAGAGTGCATCTGGTCGTAATCCATCTTCTTTAAGTTTGATACATCTGTTGTAGTAATGAGAAGCTTGCTTTTGTGCATTCAGTTTTTTTCTCTCTGCTGTGTTCAGGCTTTCCTTCAAATTCATATTTTCACGATTCAGTTCAACATTAATGGCAGACAGTTTTTCAATATGTTTGTCTCTGGTTGCAATTCGTTTGTTAACATTCCTGGTTGAGAAAGATGATCGAAGTTCACTCAGTTGTTGTTTCAGTTTCTTATGCTGTTTTGCCATTTTAGTGAGTTCAAATAGTCGTTGGTTTTGTTTGTAAACTGTGTGCTCTAAAACACAATTCTTGTTATAAGCACTCTTTAAAGTATCAGATAATTCTTTTAATTTCTGTTTCAGGTCTTGATACAGTTCAACAACATCATTTTCTGTGTCACTGTGATCCGATGTCTGTCCAGCTGCCTGCTCAACAACCTGCACAGAAACAGGGGGACGGTACTGCTCCTCTAAAAAAATGGCCGATAACTTTTTCCTCTTGCGAAGGAAGAGCCTATTACACTGGCTAATCAATGAAGTGGTATCAACATCCTCTGGAGATAGTCCCAGCATTTCGATAACCCACTTGTGTAAATATTTCCAGGATAACTGTCGTACACGTATGAATGATCTCAAGGAGAGGATATGTCCGATAGTTGGAGTGCACCTTGGCAGTGAGCCGTTTAGTAGCTGATCTTCAGAAAAGCCAGCAACCTTCACATCAGATGGGTATATTGATGAAATAATTTCTGTTTGACTGTCCGGATGACTGTTCAGATATTTTTTCACTTTTCGAGTAAGGTTACTGATTTTGTTAGGCAGTTCAATTGTGGAGTCAAAAAGTTTTAATAAAGGGGGCAAATTGTTCTGAATGTTGATTCCTCTTGTCTCCAGCCTCAGTAATGCTTTGGTATACAGTCCGTAGGTTATTGGAACATCTATCTTGTTAGCCAGGTCGGGTGGTAGCTGAGGGCCTTCCTGCATATGCTCGAAATATTCACCCAGGAGAGTATCTAAAACAGAAATAAAATATATTAAGAAGTACATGTTTTTGTAATTTATTCAATACACATTTATTAAGTAAAGATTGTTGGTTTACATTATGTTTCTATACTGTGATGAGCCTGAGGCGATCTCAATTGAGCAGAAACCTTGGCAAGGGTAAATGGCTACGAACCCGTAACAAGTTTACTTTTATGTATGCCATCCACTGCCAAATAAGTAATAGTTCGACAGCGCACAACGAGGGTTATCACAGGATAGACGGCGAGCGAAGCGAGTCGATCTATTCTGTGATGACCCCAGCCACACCCAGCGATACGGATAATCCAATCAGTTTCTCTTTTGCACGTGCTGTCTAGACAGGGCGTGACCTGCAGTTATGTCACAAGGTTGAATAAGTGTAATTTGCACACATCGCAAGATAGATAGCAGTAGTACTGGACAGCCATTGGTCGAGCGATGAGTGTTGCGGTCTAAATATGGGGAAGTAGTTCAGAACTATTTTTTCTGCCAGTGGTTTACCCCAAGGATCATGGGGGCATAACAAGTCCCAACGGTGTCATGTAGAATAAGGGAAATAATTATGTTCCTTAGAATATGGCGCAAGTTACTTGAGAGACCTTTTGGTGAATAAATGTATATGCGCATACCAATATCTGAAACTGAGTCACACAGCTCTTCTTCATCTGCCATGATTCAGGCCACTATGAGGTAGGTTATCTGTGTGAAAACTAGAACAAAAAATAAACAATTTAATGGTACAGAAGAAAAAAGGTTTAAACAACCTGACACCCTCTCATAACATGACCAATAACTTAGGTATGAACACACTATAAACTCCTTAATTTCATTCCTTGAATCTATTCGCATGTCGATCGTAACCAGTCAATCGTCAAGCATAACCACGCCCAATGTTAAACAAACACTGGGCACACCGAGGAAGGCTATGAAGAAGTTATCAATAAGTTTTATTTTGAACTGAAAACATTGCCGATCGGACAGTACAGATAACATGGTGTTGTTGTTGTTTTAGCCGAAGCTACTGGGAACGGGGTGTTTTGGCCAAGCATTTTGATTTACAAATTCAGAACGAGGCCAACGTTAATGTAGGCGGTTAGGAACAAGGTGATAAGAATTAAACCGAGACTGTAACAAATGGCTGCCACGGAAAAACACCGAAGCAAAAATCGGAAAATTACACATGAGCCAAGAAGAAAAAAAGTCGAAAATTGCCAGTTTACAGCCACATTGATGATGGGACTTACCTCTCATCGCCACCAATTCCAGAATCCGGCGTCTGCTGTTGTTGCGGACCCATCGGAAGGCCATATTCGCCTTTTGGCGCCCATGCCCTCACGTGTTTGACGAACTGGCAGGTATCACGATAAACTACGAGATCCCAACTTTTTAACCAAAGCATTTTAAGACGGATATTTCCATTGGGTCATGTGCGAATAGCGCATTGAAAACGTAAACACGTTAAAAAAATGGCGCCGTCTCGTTGACTACACGCCGATCGTCAGGCCATTACGAGAGCTATTTCTCCGTGGTACACGCTGATAAGCGATTTTTTATTTGTCAGCTACCATTCACAAACACAAGATATTTATAAAGGTACACCAAAACGTAAACACAAACTGAAATAAATGTATTACACTCTCATTAACAGTCAAATGAAAAGGCCGTGGTATTGGGGTTTTGTAGGCAATTCGTATGGCGGATGCCTGAGAAGCTGAACTCCCTACTTTAATGGGATGTTACTCGCATCGCGGTACATAAATTCATGTCTTGGATATGATGGAACATGATTCAAAACGTCTAGAAACAAAGCATACTCTCTGAACTGTAGAGTGTCTTAACTGTAGAGTCACAAAGTTATACGGCGATTTGTTACAGAAGTGTCATCCCTGAATCTGTCAATAATGACTTCAACATCTTGGTCTGTCAGATTTTGACCGTTCAGACAAATTCTAAGAAGTTTATCCAATGTGTTTGGAAGCATGCTGGCACGCAGAGGAGTGCAAAGAAGGTTCATTAATGAAAAACCTCTCTCCACTTCCGCAGTTGACGATGGTATTATTGATGCCAGATTGAGTAATATCATTAAGTTGGGGAATAGCTCTTCACATGTCCCAAGTTGTTTTATAGACTTGAACAACTGGGCACTTGTCAATCTGTTCTTATCGATAAATGTTGTAATTTGTAACTCAATATCCAGAGCCTTCTTTGCTGTTAACTCATCCCTTAAATGGGCTGCTTTCTCCAAAATGTCATTATCAGCAGCATTCACAGCAACTTTGACAGCTCTGCAAAACTCTTCCAGTTCGAGTTTTTGATCCACTGTGCTGTTAGAGACTAATATAGGGCCCGCAGCTGTATGCTCCCCGTCATGTACATCTATCACTGTGTTGCCATAAAATGTAAATAACGTGTCCAGTTGTGCAGAAGCAGGGTGAACATCCTTGTCAGAAACGACACCTTTAGCAAAGTCACCGGGGTTTAAACTTTGGAAAGCACACAGAACAGGATCTGGAACATCAAAGGCAGAATTTACCTCCTCAACAAATTCCTGTATAAAAGGCACAGCTGTTTCCTTCCAGAAAATTTTGACAATGTCTGCCGGTGTGTCTTCATCAACTGGTTGGCCTTGTCTGCCTCTGGTTCAGCGGACATTCACTGAGCGTTCCTGTGTTAGAAGAGTGTAATCTTTGGACTTCGCTGAAAAGACTCCACTGACCATAGTAGATGGATCATCCTTGAAAACCTGAACCTGTTCAAATGAAGTTAGCTTTCACACATGGCAGTGAAGAAAACTGAACTTGGCGGCCTTGTAGGTACTTGCAAAACTTATTTGTTAATGAAAGCAAATCGGCCATAAACAGGATGAAGAGTACCATTTCTGGTCTACACAGCTGGTCACGTACTCTCTTGATCTCAGGATCATGATTAGCGTGGTAAACTGTGTCCAGAGTATCCAAAAGCATAGTAGGAGGTCTGCTGTACGTCTACAAGCTTGTCCATGAGTAAGCCATCTCGTAGTGCAGGCCTTGATGATCTAATAAAACAAATAGAACAAATTGCAAAAACTAGTCAGTTTTTGTATTCCATTACCCCCATGAATGGTATTAAAGTGAGCGATGCAGTATTTAATTTTGTATTGACTGTTTCTGTAGGATTTAAATGAAAGTATAAATAGTCAACAGGGACCAAGGAAGGTCATTGAATATAGTTGTACTACATGTAACACCTGTGGTACATAATTGACAGTTGGGAATACTTCTTTTCACATCTGTATAAGTAATAAACTACATGTATAATATACATGGACAAATGAGTTATTTGCATCTTGTCTTTTCTTGTTTAATTATGTAAATACACAACACTGGTGAGGTCGAGTTAACCTGCCAATAATTGATCCATAATAAATTAAATAATAAGATTTTTTCGGCTTTATGGGTATGATTGCACAGACTAAAATGAAATTAATTGTATTGTTTAAATATTTTAGACATAAACTGTTGGGATGGAATCCTATGTCATGATATTTGTTTTGGAAAATTTGAATTTTAATTCATAAAGTTTTGAGTACAGCAATTTTAAATTTACCTTAAGAGTTTTGCTTCCCTCAATACTCTGGGCTTCTTCTAAAACTGCTTTATTGTTGGTGGAGAATTTGAATTTTTTCCACACAGTAATCAACAGGCTGTCCATTTCAGATAGCAAGGCATTTGATTTCATCATGTGAACAAGCACAAGGGCTAACTTATGGGACCGACATGGCTGGTACTTGCACATAGGATGGGAGTGTCTCAAAAGTCTCTGAAGTCCACCTCTCTCACCTGACATAGTATTTGTGGTGTCCAGACCAGCAAAAAATATTTTAGTGCAGTCTATACCTCTGTCACGAAGAGCCTCTGTGATAGCTTGGTGTAACGCTTTTGCAGTTTTAGAAGCACCCATTTTGACCTGACACAGAAATTTTTCTTCTACAGTATGCGCAAGTGGATGCATGAATTTGACATAAATGCTTAACATTTCATTTCCAGACTCAGACGTGCTTTCATCTGCCTCCAGGGTAAGATATGAAACCGATTTTAGAGTTGTAATCAACTCCTCCTCAAGATAGCTGTCTATGTGCTTTATGAAATTGTCAACAGTTGTCTTTGACAGATATGTTGCATTCTGTTTCATTAGAGCGAAATGTTGCTGGAGGTCAGGATGTTCCAACTCGTCTCCAATAAATCTGACAAAATCTTCATAATTTTCTCTGGCTGCCCATCTTTTTCGGATCAAAAACAGGAGGGATTTTAACAGGTGGCGGAGAAGTTTGCGGTTCCGTGTGTGATCTGTTTTTTTGCTGACAGTCACCCCTTCTTGCACCTAAAATATATATAAAATAAACATGCTTGTAAAGTTATAAAATCGTGATCTGCAAATGACATATTTAAGAGACGAGTCAAGTTATTTTTATTAAATGGGTCCCCCTGACTTCAAATATGAAAAATGCACTTATACATGACTGGATTCAAGCCAAGATGAAAATACTGGAAAAGTTTACAGAAGAAGTTTATTTTACATATGTTTACCTTCTAAACTGAATGAATGAACCCATGCACGCTTAGGGTTTAATGTCACACCTCACAATTTAAGAGTCACATGACAACAAGTTTGACGTCAACATGATCTACTGAAGCCAATACTATGTACTACAATATTTTTAAATAAATTATTTAACCAACGAGTGGTCTGTACTATGAATATGTGCCGAGTAAGCAGAGAATAATCACTAACCTGAGTCCCGTATTCCGCCTTTGCCGGTAGCTTTCCATTTTTTTACCATTTGAAGCACATGGACGTTTTTTCCTTGTGGCGTTTGGATTTCTGATGATTCTTTAAGTTTGTATTCCATTTGTCATCCTTAACAAGATTATGTGGTCGTTTTGACCACGCTTTAACCTTTTCCGAACCCAGCGAAACGGCTTTGCAGACAACACAGTACGCCCCGTCGCCATATCGATACTCCAGCCACGGGAATTTTCTGGAAAATGTGGCAAGTTTATCCCTGAAATGTTCACGTTTTCAACGGAGTCTTCTGGCAAACCATGGCAGCCTGATGTTCCCTCTCCCACGTCCGTAGTAGGCATATCATTCAAGCTTGATTCCGTAGTGTCCGCAGCTCTCAGCCGTGGGAATAGGCCTATTTTCATTGGTTTCACTTTCATCCATGTCCGACAGACCCGTTCCTGAGGGGTTTACCGGTGCAAAATAAGATGCGATTGACCGGCCCTGTCTTTGCAGCATTCCTTTGCACAGCTGATAATTGCCTGTCGGCAGTTACGTATGTTTTTGATAGCTTATTATGTGATTTTCCTGAGGTTATCGGGTCTCCCGCCAAAGGAGCGAGACCGCTTTCATCTTTACGAGATGTCAAAAAGTTTTAACCACGTGGGTTGTCAAACAGGCCGCTAGAGGGCGCTGCATGTATGACAGCCGTGGCTTGTATTTTATTGGTCTATATTCACGCGATGTGCTCGCCGGCTGGGCCCAGGTTCCCCGAGAAGGTTTCCTTGATTGTCCCCCTCGCCGGATTTTTGACTGGGAACTTGAGGGTACTGGGAAAGACACACACGCGTGTCTGTCGTTTGTTTTGTGCTGTTCATCCCTCGTTTATTTACTAGTTTGACTATTTAGCTGGGTTAGTTTGGGCGCCTGACAGTTTTGGGCGCCCTATCGTTTTCCGGTAGTAAAACGGCTCTAGATACGGCCCTGCACGCTTTGATCCCTTTTCGGCTAGCACCACTTGAGATTTTGGGTCGGTCACAAAACCTGTCTCATCTACGTTGAAAATTTGCACCTTCATGTCCTTTACGCCTGCTTCAGTCAACACATTATTCAGCAATTCAAACCAGTGCTGAAGGACAGCTGGATCTTCTGCTCGTGCCCGTGCGTTACTCAGATGCTCTGTTTTACGAGGAACTATCTCAGGATGGCGTTTCAAGAACTTCTCCATCCAGTCGTCACCTGGTCTCCCTGCTACGAACGGTGTTCTAAGCTCTAGTTTTTGCACAAATTCTTTAACAATATCTTTAACTTCCTCTGAAGAAAACCCCCATCCCCAGGCAGCTAAGAGTTTAATACATTCTGCAAGTTCTGACTCGTGGATACTACTTAAGGCTGTGTCTCTGCCCACATGTGCATTAACAGGAATGTCCCCAGGAAATTCTTCTCATCAAAGATTTCTTATTGACTTTGAAGTACTTGGAGGCTTGACTGACAGACATTTCTTTCCGCATGACAGCATTGTAGGCATCGAACATCTCCTGACAATGACTGAAGTTTTTCCGTCCATTAGCTTTCTTCTTGTAATTCCGAACCATTCTGTGAAATATACAGGGGGGCATTAGGCACAAACAGCAAAATTATTGTTAAAGAGTCTATTAAAGACATTATTCTTTGGTTGATAGAATAGTTTTTAATTCTGTAATTTAATTTATTGTCCACAGCAGACTTTTGATGGGAACAATATATATATTTATCCCTTATTCTAAAAAACTATGCCAACAGATTTTCAAAAACACATCCAGTTGGGGCATTAAGCACCCGTGCAAAGACAATTTACAGAGTCATGAAGAACACAACATTATTGCCTTAAAGGATGTAACAAATATTCCTTTAGTTACAGTAGGAACACTTAGGGAGAAAATGCACTTTACAGTCTTAAGTTTCACAACTACAGTAATAAAACACCATCTTATTGTTATCTTTCGGCCATTTTGGTTCCGATGTGTTGACCTTTTAACATCATGGTCAGTAAATACAACAATATACATGCATTAAAAGTGAAATAAAAAAAATGACTCGTAAGAACTTACTTGAGCAAGTCCTGATCTTCAGCTCCACATAAGAATAAACATCAGATGGTCAAACAAACAATATTTTAAGTTTTAGTGAAGATGATCGATCACAATCAATGTTCTTTAAGCACTTTAAAAATGGCCGCCGTTTGAAGTCAATGTGATGTCATACAAAAATACGTAAACAACAGCCTGATAGGTCCTGTTAAAGTAAACCATGACATGAAACAAAGCTTCTGATTAGTCTAGGTTGAAAGATTCAAGTGCCTAATACCCCACCACTGTTTTAACTGTGTTTGAATGAGATTTTTAACACTTGGCTAGGTTGTGGTGCCTATTGCCCCGTGGTGCCTATTGCCCCGCTTTACCCTAGCGGTTACCATGGAAACGGCGGCCATCTTGGATTTTCTATGAAAATCTACATACGTTGGGAGGAAATCTATTAAATAGCTGTGTTACCTCAAATCAACCAAAATATGACAAAAATTGAAAGAGGAATACATTGCCCAGGGGGTAAGACCAAAATTAGATGAGAATTGTTGCATTTAGTAGGATTTAGGAATATTTCCGAAAAAGAATTTAATAATTGTCCAGGACAAGTGATAACTCTTAGCATCTACAGCCAAAAGTTTTTCATCTAGGTCCTTTTAAACTATCTTACCCCCTGTAGAACAGTATCAGGAACTTTCACTCAAAATTTCAGCCAATTCGGACAAGTAGTTCAGTTTTATTAGTTTTCCTAAGACGTGAATATAACCAAAAAACACGTTCTTAGATTTTTGCATTTAAAACCATTGGTTTTATATTACAGTATGTTTACAATGTAAACAAAGCGTTAAAACCAGAAACTTGCCTCTCTTAGACTTCAAAATAGTGTTAGCCCTGGTTCCTATCAGTTTATATTTTAGAAAGACCCTGCTGCATATGTTGGGCCCTCAACAGCTTCCAATTGGTCAGTCTCTTTCGCCTTATCAAGCTTACGACGTTTCTGCAGTAGACGCCGTGGCTCAGCACCTGCATAACTAGCTTTAGATAGTCGCTTTCGATTTTTCCTATGCATTTATTTTGCAGTGTGTTCCCCAGTCACTAGTTTTAATTTGTTCAGAACTGACTCAAATCCTTCTGGACCACTGTTAAAGTGAAGGACGGCCAATGCTACGGCTGTTTCGACCTTCATCTTCGAAGAACTGTCCACTTTAGGACATCTTTGCCAAACAGTACCATTGAAACACTCATTTGCGTTCTGAGTTTTCATTCTGGAACATCTAGCTAACAGATGTTCATCTGTCAGTCTTTTGTACACTGGTAAAATAATTTCACCCACATCACAGAAAAAGCTGGGGTATGTTTTCGCACTGCCTGTCCTGTTGCTACTGCACGGTTATAGTGGCACCAAGACTTGGGACCTTTTGGGCAAAATTTGTGATGGGGTTTGCTGTCAGTTGATAGCATGTGGAAATACCCTGCAAAAACATTGTTTTTCATAGTCTGCACATCTGGAGCACCACTTTTTCAAGTTACTGGCATATGTGCTGCTACATTTCTTCATGGCAAACTTAGTCAATTTTCTGTTTAAACTTTCCCCTCTCGCCTTCGTTGTTTCAATTTGTCAAGAGCAGTATACATGCGCTTGGCAACGTGATTTACACATTCTTCTTTCTGAATGTCGTTGTCACCATACAACTTAAGATTACGCACATGATCATATGCTTTGGAATCTCCGTCTGTAAGGACCTGGTTGTACATGAGTCCTTTGTCTGTAGATCGCTTAAAAATAATATCAGCAGCATTTGCTGATCCATGGAAATTTTTCTGACAGGAGTGTGTTTGTTTCCACTTCACTAAATCTACACCTTTCTTAGTTTTTCCAACAGTGGCACAGCCATGACAGTAATTAGAACATACGTGAGTGTCCAGCACGACACCTGAATCCACATCTATGACACAGCCTAACCCATAATGGGAGCTATGTCCACGTTTCTGCCACGAGCCATCATAGCTGACTACACGTGGAACCAGTCCATTTACTGCCTCATCTGAATCACGTTCTAGTGCCTCGGCAGCTGCATGCATGTTTTCCTTTGCTGCTTCAATTGAAACATCATGAATTAACCTGTCAATCTTTTGCCAGGTCTTGATATGCATAGGCTGAGGCAAATTCATGTCAGCAAAAAATTCACAAATCTTGTTATATCCTATGCCAGTATTTTTGCACGCTGCTACAAAACGTTTGTTCACAAAATTAGACATCTCATTGCCAGATTCCATCCCCTTTTCAGATGTGTAGCCATGAAAAATAACATCTTCACAGTCTCTGCAAAATATTTCAAACTTAAAATTCAAACCCTGACCACCGCCAAATTTGCAGTTTGTTGAGTCATTTATTTGAAATAATTTTATATTTGCGGATCCACAAACCTTGCAACACACACTGTTAACAATCTGTGCTAAGAAGTCAGTATTTACCAGTCTGTAGCCATTCAATTTGTTTATTTCAACTTTTTTGGCAACTTCAGTCGGCGAATTTTCTCTGTCCGAGTTGGGCCCACTTTCCAAGATCCCATGAAATATATCAAATTTTGACTGACTTGCCGTTTTGGCTAACGACATTCCATTTTCTGAGGTAGAATTGTAATCGCTTTCGGTTCTATTCACCAAGTCCGAGTTTAACCCGGAAGCACCTTTGGCGATCGACAAGGCGTGTTTTTTCGGCCTTCCGCCAGCTCGCCCGCGCATTTTGCGCCCACGCTTTCGAGATCCGAACATTTCCTTTGTTTTCACCTTTTGTCGAACCATTTTGCCGCTTGACACACTTAAAAAACGAAAATGAACACCAAATGACTAGGCTTTTTCCCGATCAACTCAAATTTGGTCTGCCATATTGGATGTAGACACTGCGCGTGTGCGGAAGTAAACGGAGATGAACGAGACGAATATAGACCAATCGGAAGCCGGTATACCCTTCATATGTCGCTGTTCTTACCTTATATGGAAATTTTCGTTGAAATTCCAGGAATTCTACACCGGACACTGAACGAAAAGTACCGGGAATTTCCTTATATAGATTATATGGCGAGACTCAGCATTGAGCGGCCTTTTGAACGATATATAACATGTCCTATTACAACAACAACACTAGGGACACGCGAGGCAAATTTGAAGACAAAAACCAAGTGATTGTTACCGTCAAACCGTCAAAATGTTTGACCTGATCGGAAGCCACTACATCAAAACATCTTTATTTCTTCAAAAAACAGTCGTGTAGGGCATTAAAAATTTAAATGGCGTGTTTTTTGATAAATATGCTGTCGTTTGAAACACAAATTGGAAAATCGTTAGATGACGTGAAAATTGACATTCAGAGGGGCCGTGTCCCACCTTAACGAGTTGTCTTTTTGGGCATTTTCGTCTAACACACAATTCATAATAGATTAAAACAATGCTCCCGAGTATGTTGGATATATCCTATTAGGAAGCGAAGCCAATCATTGGCTATTTTTGCTTATAGCGAGTTTTATTAAAACTTAAGTTAAAATCAAGATCAACTAAACATAGCCTGTTTTAATGCCCTATAAGTATATTTAATTGGATAAGGGCCCGCTTTTAAATGCAATGTGTATAGGACAGGGTCACCCCTACCACTGATGTAAACAAAAATATGGTGCTTCTATTCAATACAGTAATATAACACTTCCTATAACAAGGGTAGGGGTCCTGGCCGCATCGGTAAAGGCGCTGGTCTTTAGGTGTGTCATGACAGAAATAATGTAAAGGACAGTATTAAACCCCAAGCATACCTGGTAAAAAATATCATAACTAAAATATAGCACAACACAATTCAAATACATAAAGAATTAATTGTATGTTAATTCTCAATTCTTTTCCTTTAGATAAGCTGTTTCCTGACAGTTAAATCGCGAGAAACTTCCAGTGTGGGGAGGAAAAAAGAGAGGCATATGTCTGTTCGTTTGGCATTGCTCTGTACTTCATGAATCTTCTGTTGAAACGTGCCAAAAAGTCAAACATGGATTTGTTCTGCTGTTCTGCGAAAGTGGCCATGTGAAAAAAACAGATGGACTTGTGCATACGAATATAGGACAATGGTCAGGTTGTTTCACGTTACTTTACCTTAGAGTTTATTGGACATTCTACTGCTGGTGACATGCAACATGGGCTCAGTCGATACGGCGACGCAACCGCAGAGAACTCTACCAGATAAGATGATTTATATCAGCACAGTGTGATGATAATCTCTATGTATGCTACTAGAATATAACTTTATAGTTATGCTATATTACACTGGATATATAAGTTATACAACACACTGGCGCATTATTGAACATACCACTAAATGAAAGGCAGTGAAACCCCAGGAAGGTAATAAAAACCGTACCCATAAGCAATCTAGCCCTCTGACACAGCCAAGCTTAATTGTGAGGTGCTTTTTTTTTCATCACCAAGACCTTCTTTACACAGTTGAAAGAAATATGCAAACTGCTTTGGTTAAGGATAACATCAAATTTGGTGTCTACGTTTCTGGGTAATTCTGTAGCACAGTGTGTGAGTCAGATGTTCTTTTGCAGCACCCCAACATAGCCAGCTGTTACATGTAGCTTAGAACTCCTTATCTGTGGGTTACTTAGTCTTTGTGCATATTCACATTTATTACAGAAAAGGGAAATAGTATTAATTAGGAAGGGCATCTAAAAAATTAAGTATAAAGAGGTAGGACTACCACTAAACACTGCTCCACAACCTCATTAACACGTTTGTTGTTTTTTTTACTAACTTTTGTGCTTACAGTAGCAAAACTGGTCGAACGAAACAAGCCATTGAGGAGGGAGCTCCAGCAATACTGAAAAAAAAAAGTTTCACTTTAACCTTCAAAAAAGAAGTTATCCTAGTTTTAAGCAAATTAGAAGTGTTCAAAGAAAATATCCAAATCTGCTGGAAGGCAGAACTGAAGCCCAGATCAAGTCCAACTTAACCACATTATGACAAAGTACATGTAAGACAACATTTGAAAACGCAGCTTGGGAGAGATTTTTGTGATGCGTGTTGTCTCAGAATTGTCTATTGATAAAGTGCCTGTTGTTCAAGTGTGACACCCTTGTAAGTGATCTATATGCCTATAGTTTTGATAACATGTTAAATATACAATTATTTTTTTTAATGTTCCAGTACAGGATTCACGAGATCTACAGGTATATGTGCCATATATATTGGTTGACATTTCTACATATGCATATTATACACGTTAGCAGTCTGTGACTTGAGGTCAATGTTATGTGTTGAATTGCTGGATTTGTAATGTTAACACCTGTATCTGTTACTGAGTGTGCTTGCTGAGGTCAGTACATCAAGTTAGTGTAGGGTTTGTGAGATAAATAGCTGCAAATGAGGCTGTAGAATCTGAGGTTAACAGTAGTATGCGATATGCTCCATGAATGAGGTTAGCACATATATCTGTTACTGAGTGTGCTTGCTGTGGTCAGTAGCTGCACAAGTTAGTGTAGTGTAGACGAGCAGCTGCAAATGCGGCACTGCTAGGCACTCCTTCAGCAGTGTTGTACGCCTTGCCCATGTATCGATATGACGATTTGTGTCGCAGAGTTACTGTGTTATCTCTTCAAAGAATTTTCATACACAGCTCAAACATAACCTCAAGATAAACTGACGACAGGCCGCATATCGCTGAATATCTACGACCACGATGGCGTCTATTTTTAGCCTTTTGAAGATCGTTCCGGTAAATGCTGGGACCAGTGGCGCCATCTGTGTTGCCAAGTTGTGACAAAAAGGTATTTACTTTCCGGCTTAAAAGCTTAATTAATCATGTTAGCACAGATATGTATGTAGAATAACGTCGGCAGAACAGAAAACATCAGTATGTTAATGCTTTTGACGACAGAATATGCTATGTAAGGCGGAAACATTAGCGGTTCACACCCTATTCCATGTGACGAAAACTGATCTCTTAGTAATTCCCATATGTTTGCGAATAGCTTTCTTCGTCAGTTCAGAGTGCACCACTCCTTACAACGGTAAGGTTTACTAATTGGATGTGGTCACTTTTTCACGGTGCGACATTTTCACACGCGCTTACATCAGTGTATATCTGTCCTACATGCCAATGGTTCGAAGCGTAGTACATGTCGAGTAAATTCCTTAAGTGGGGACTCAATATTTAGGTTTGAGAGGTTGATACCACAGATGAACGAAAACTGATCTCTTAGTAATTCCCATATGTTTGTGAATAGCTTTCTTCGTCAGTGCGCATTGCATCACTCCTTACAACGGTAACGTTTACCTGTTGGATGTGGTCACTTTTTCACTGTTTGACATTTTCACACGCACTTACATAAGTGTATGTCTGTCTTACATGCCAATGGTTCGAAGCGTAGGCCCCTAGTACATGCCGAATAGATTCCTTAAGTGGGGACTCAATATTTAGGTTTGAAAGGTTGATACCACAGATGTAAGAACTGCACCTCCTGTGCACAGTCTTCAACAGATGACGATCATACATAATGCAGTCAAATCTTGCATTATGTTTGACTATTGCCATATGGGGACATGTATGTACACGTTACATATATTTGAAAGGGCATGCTACCGACTTCTAACGAGCAGTAGACTCATGTTAGTATTTATTACTTGGCTTGTTAGATTTTATTACTCGGCGTTTTGACAATGTTCTAGATAAAATCTATACTTTGAGCATAGTATTTGAGGTGCGGGACAATATGGCCGATATCGGTGCCTATTGCAATGAAGATAAACATGGCATTTTAGGGAAAATAAAGCTTATTTAAAGGGCGGTGGGATAGAGTGGGTGTGAAAGTAGACCCAGCCTGTCATATGTACATGACTTAAGCTAAACGCATTTGTTTTTTGTATAGTGCTGCTAGTATACTTATTTAGGCCTTATCACTATATAAGGCCGTATATACCAGGGCTTTATATTCCCCTAATTTGGGCACAGTCATTGGCCCCGAAATCCCCCAAAATAGCGGCGTTTTGGAAGACCCCGGAGCCAAAGCTACCAGTCCATGTTGCCTGGAGATTCATTTGGTTGATGGTCACAAATTAATGTGAAGTATTTTTATTCGGACACTAAATGAAGACATGCCAATGCCGAATATAAAACACAACTTATATATACTTTTGAACACACACAATTGTGGGCCATTTTTATTTTTGATAACGCATCCATTGTTTAAACCATGCCTTAGGTTTAAAGGAGGCCACAGAAATGTTTGACTTGAATATTATATGCATGTACATGTAGCATTAGTTGTGTAACTGCATAACAGGCTGCACTGTTCAGTTGGCCCAGGCGAATGAAGCTTAATGTACCTGTCCTTGTTAAAGTCTTTGTCAGACACATCAATGATTTCATTAATCATCTGTGTGTTGAGTTTTAGAGGAAAGAGCCTTACCCTGAGAAGTTTATCAAGTGTTGTGTCTTTCATAGACCCTTGGAGATTGCCACACTGAAGCTCCATGTGACTAAAGCCCCTCTCACTGATTGCATTGGAAAGAGGCAATATGCAGCAGAGGGACAGAAAGTAAACTGTGTTTGGATACAAGCCCTGTAGATCATTTGTGTACAGTAACTCCAAAACCTGGTCCACTGATAAATTTCTGCTGTTTTTAATCTCTTTCAATTCATTTTCTAACTGCTTGATCTCATGGAGGGGAACTGTTTTGGCTGACTCTGCCCTTTCTTTTTGTTTCTTTTGCAATTTCTCAGAAATAAACTTTTCTTTCTGTTTGACACCAGTTTGGTGATTTGTTTTCATTGCACATACATGCGACACAAGTTCTGAATATTCCTTGATGTACACTTCTACTGTTGAGGACACATCAGCCTCAGATGACAACCAATAGAACTTGATCAAATGGCCAAATTTCATCTCCAAATCAGTTTTATCTGAGTCTTTGATGAAATCTTGTTTGTTTGTTTTGGGGGATTGTATTGGATTGACAAAGAGACTGATGAGATACTCAACAGTGGGATGCTGATCATCAAAGAATGCTTGGTCTAGTTCATCTACCATAGACTGACAAAACGGTTTGACAAATTCAGCTTCGAATTTCAGTTTGTTGAAATCATTCTGCCTTGTGCTACTTCTACTTATTCGAACATGGCCTACACTGTCTTGTCTATATTCCTCAGCTAATTTAAGAAACTCATCTGCTTTGGCATAATAGCCATCATTTGAAGGTAAGCTCAAAAGGTACTGTTTGATCACTTCCAAGTACTCAAGAACACGTGCAACATTCACAGAGTCTGACTGGAGCATGAGTGAAAGTTTGTTTGTTTGTTCTAAGATGTCTGTCATGAGAAGTACAGTGCACACAGTTTCAGGGGAGGTAAGCCTCTCATTAATGTTCAGATACTTTGTGTCCCCTGATTTTGAGAAGATACTGGTCAATGTGTCTATCAGTTCACTGAAACGGTCACACACCCTCTTGGAGGCTTTAAAATGTGACAGCCACCTTGTCACACATGCTTTTAACATTTTGAGCGGAGGTTGGTCACAATTGATCATTTGAATTTTCTGGAAAGCACACCGTGCTACTTTACTGTAGTCTATTGCTAGATAAATGTCGAGAAGAAGCTGATCATAGTCACTCATGAGAGGATACTTTTTCTTGAGATGAACAAAGACTAAGGCAAGTCTGTGGTTTCGGCAGTTGACATAAACTGCAGTTGGGTACTCGTCTCGCCAGAGTTTTTGTACGCCTTCCACTTCACCAGACATAACATTCGTCCCATCAAAGCAGATAAATTTTTACAGAGTCCATATCAATACCATCTTCCTGCAGGATTTCTTTCATTCTTTTGTACACACTTTTTGCATCAAAATAGGACTTTGTTTCAACACAGTCAGAGTCACTTCCTTCTAAGTCTGCTGCACTTTTGATTTTCAAGAAGATGTGAGGAACAAATGTGCCAAGAATTTTATCAGCATCCACCCAACACAGAAAGCTAATAATTTCATCATTGTCATTGTGGCTTTGACTCTCGTCTGCAAAATATGTTATTCCTGAATTGTTGGCAAGAGAAGATTTAATTTTCCTTTCACACCACATACTGTAGGCAGTAAGGAGTTCTTCAACTGATTGGCCTGTTAAGTACTTAGCATAGTTGGAGTTATTGGATTTTGACAAAAAATCTTTGGTCACAGGCTCCTGAAGTTTCTCAGCCAGGAAATGAATAAAATCACTAAGCTGTGACTTTGCAATCTGATGCTTTATGAAGTAGTCCAGAGAAAAAATCAGGTGTGAAATATACTGCCGGTTTCTCTCTACTGTACTGATATGGTTGGAATCAAACAGTCCTGATAGTCCTCCAATAGATAACACTCTTCTTGCCTGCTTCTCGTTTTCTAAACACTGTAAATGTAAATTTGTTTTTAGATGTGAATGGAGTCTGTCACTTGGATGTTCACCTAAGTTAGAGCCACCAAAGATAAACGCCTGGGCATTAGGCTTCTGTCTATCTTGAGCTGATGCATAAACTGAACAAGTTTTACATATGAACCCAGTATTCCCATGAACAAACTCTGGGAACTGCTGCAATATACTGTCCACATTGCGGAATCTACGATCTCCGACTCGGTGTCTCTTCTGTGTTCCCAAAGATGCTGCTGAACTTGTATTACTGGTGGTAGTGCACTTAGAAGTAAGACTTCCACTGTCAACTGTTTCAAAAGATGACTTGTGGGGGCCCGGCTCGGAAGTCAAATATTTCTCATGCCCACCAGCATTTGTAGTAGTTGGACTGTGAGTATCAGTGTCAGCGTCACATGCAGCGATAGTAGAAGTAGTAGTTGTTGTTGTTGCAACCCTGACAGGTTGCTCAGTAAAACCGCCACCTTCTAACTGTTTTGGTTTTTTGGCTCGAAAATTCAGTGTCAATGCCTGTATCTGTGGACTCGATCAACCCGGGGCTATTTACTTCCACACTCCCTTCTCCACCGGCTTCGCTGGCAGGCCTACTTGCTTCGTTGGTGACGGTCACGTCACTCGCTGAACTCCCGGTCCCTGAGACTGGATGGAAAAAGCGCTGAATTCCCGACACAGTGTCGTTTTCTGATGATGCTGGGCGGGCCAATATTTTCCTCTTAGTGAGGTAGGTTGAGCTGCCCTTGTTGTGGGATTTGCCACTCGTTCTGGGACGTCCGCGTTGACTCATTATTAAGACATTATTTACATTTTTCAACAAGCACATGTAGACCATTCACGATACAGCGCTCTCGTTTTTTCCCGTCTTTTAAACTAGTACCTTTCCGAGCTCCCATGCACAACGGGCTAAGGGGAACGCGTGATTCACGTGTATTGTCACCTGTACAATGTACGAGTCACCGAAGTCCGCTACAAGGGAACCGTACACGATACACTATTTAGCCACCGACGGATTAACAGCCTGTGATGATATTTTCTGCTTGCCAAAGCGATTATTTAGGAGAAATAATAAATTTTTTGGCGGCAGCGTAATTTGGGCGGATTTATTTTGGGCACGGCGTTTACCGCCGCGATTTTGGGGGAATATAAAGGCCTGTATACGGTAATCCAGGGTGAATGTGGCTTGCCTGAATTCTTGGCAATTTTTTTTTTTGTTAATAGCTTTTGCGAAGATGTGATTCCAAATATCTTCATACACATCTTAAACATAATCTTAAGATAAACTGACGACAGGCCGGATATCACTTAATATCTACGACCAGGATGGCGTAACAGCTCTATGTCATTCTACCTCACAGAGACCGTGTAACGTCTGTTTTTGGGCTTCTGGAGATCGTCCCGGTAAATGTTGGGAATAGTGGCGCCATCTGTGTTGCCAAGTTGTGTCAATAATGTATTTACTTTCAGGCTTACAAGCTTAATTACTGCTGTTAACACCGATATGTATGTAGAATAACGTCGGCAGAACAGAAAACATCAGTATGTTAATGTTTTTGACGATAGAATATGCTTTATAATGGCGAAACATCAGCGGTTCACATCTCATTTCATGTAACGAAAACTGATCTTTTAGTAATTCTCATAAGTTTGTGAATAGCTTTCTTCGTCAGTTCACACTGCACCACTCCTAACAACGGTAACGTTTACCTATTGGATGTGGTCACTTTTTCACTGAGCGACATTTTTACACGCGCTTACATCAGTGTATATGTCCTACATGCCAATGGTTCGAAGCGTAGTACATGTCGAGTTAATTCCTTAAATAGGGACTCAATATTTAGGTTTGAGAGGTTGATACCACAGATGAACGAAAACTGATTTCTTAGTAATTCCCATATGTTTGTGAATAGCTTTCTTCGTCAGTTCACATTGCACCACTCCTTACAACGGTAACGTTTACCTGTTGGATGTGGTCACTTTTTCACTGTGCGACATTTTCACACGCACTTACGTAAGTGTATGTCTGTCCTACATGCCAATGGTTCGAAGCGTAGTACATGCCGAATAGATTCCTTAAGTGGGGACTTAATATTTAGGTTAGAGAGGTTGATACCACAGATGTAGGAACTGCACCTTCTGTGCACAGTCTTCAACAGATGACGATCATACATAGTGCAGTCAAATCTTGCATATTTTTGACTATTGCCATATGGGGACATGTATGTACACGTTACATATATTTGAAAGGGCATGCCACCGACTTCTAACGAGCAGTAGACTCATGTTAGTATTTATTACTTGGCTTGTTAGATTTTATTACTCGGCGTTTTGACAATGTTCTAGATAAAATCTATACTTTGAGCATAGTATTTGAGATACGGGACAATATGGCCGATATCGGTGCCTATTCTGCCCTGCAAAGGCAGAAAGCAGTATCTGTCGAAGACATGGTTTTGCAGAATAGGCCTTTTTATCATTTTGTCAACGCCAAAAACACATAATATTCTGGTGAGCTTTGTTTTGCTTCTGAAAGTTACATCTATAAACCCTATATAAGGCGCTATATGTATGGCCAATTGGCAGGGTAATGAACTGAAAAAAACGTAAATTACTACAATCTAATAATGTTGGAGTCCTGTTTTTGAAACCCCCCAAGACCATATATTTTCTTGAAGCCTATGACCTCCTCTGTACAACAAGGTATATTTCACCTCAGTGGCGCCACCTATGTGGTCATGTGATTCAAGATGGCCGCCGTATATATTCTAAAATAATCTACCTGTGGGGGGACCATTTACATTTACTCTGCAGTATTTTGCTCAATAGATACTAAAATGCACTCATTTAGAAGATAATTTATTGAGCTTTCAGAAAAACACAGTGTTTGATGGAAAATATTCCATACATTTGCATTTATTTGCATAATAAGGAGAGTGTGTCAGTGTATTCGATATTCGGTATTCGCAATTACCTGTCCAAGTTGGATCATAGCAGCAAGTAGAAGGTCATGAGAAGAAAAGGCAAGGCTATTTACATTATAATAAGTGTTCTAGCACATTGTTCTTCACTTACTGGTCTTTTCAGTAAGTTTATCCATGACATAAGACTACCTCACCGATATGACAGACAGTTATTAATTATCGCCATCGCCTCTTTGGGGGCTACGTCGTTTACGACCAACACGTGCCTGTCGTTTGTAGTGTTCAAGATTTGATTCACACTTTTCATGACAGCCAACACCACAGCCAGGGCACCAGTGTCTGGATCGTTTCCTCGTGCCTCCACTGTACCTGTCGCTACAAACAACGCAATCTCGTTCCTTTCGCCCATCAAGAAGTTTCAGGCAATGCTGCGGAATGTACGGCCTTGCACTTTGGGTTGGCTGGTCATGGTTGGTTGCACCACAGGGGCTCTCCACAACAGACACAACAAATTCATGCTTGTCAAGCAACTTTTCCTTGTCAGTGTTCAGTTTATACACTTCATATGCATTGAGAATCGCAATGTCCATCAAATTTCGAAAGATCTTTACCCAATACCGATGAGTTGGACGTTCAGCAGCAATGTGACAAACCTTTTTATCACTAAGATCCACGCCCCCCATATGAGTATTGTAGTGAAAAATCATGGCTGGTTTCACCTTGACCTTTCCCCTGACTTCCTTCTCAACATTTTCAGCAATGTGATAGGTGCTGAGCAATATTACAGGCTTCTTTTGACTTTTTTTTTCACGAAAAGCAACGGCCAAAATATTGTCACACCTTGCATATACGCGGTCACCTGGCTGTAGTTTTGCAGTGGCAACTTCCTTGGAAAGTCCTTTACTGTTGGAACGGACTGTCCCGGTGAGGAGAGTTTTGTGGTCAAAGAGAGTCTGCGCAAGCTTAGGTTTCGTATAAAAATTGTCAGTGAACAGATGGTAGCCTTTGTTCAGTAAATTGCATTCTTCCATTAGTTTCATCACAACACCATGAGCTTGTCCTTCATCGTAAACGACATTCAAGTCCTTACCAGCATAGAGTTCAACATGCATAACATACCCATTAGTGTCACACAGTTCAAACTTTTTAACACCGAATCTAGCATGACGCTTGTTTGGCATGTACTGAATAAATACACATCTGTTCTTCATGCCAATCATGCTTTCATCAATAGAAATTTCTCGGCTAGGAGTGTAATACATTTTGAACGCGGCATTCAACTTGTCAAGGACATAGCGTACCTTGTGCCAGGGGTCATAACCTTCTTCTCCCTGTTTTGTCTGATTACTATTGATATCGCACACATGGAACATTCGGGATATTAATAGAAAAAAATTCTGCGACATAACTGAGTTGAAATAAGGGGTTTGCTGAGAAAGTTTGCTCACAGTCCAGTATCAGGCAAGTTGTTTCTTTCGAATCAGACCCATGTTTAAACATAGACCCAAGAACTTTTTCATGTCCACTACCCCGATTCCATTTTCTGGCCACTTCCTAAAACGTGATATTGGATGACTCTGAATCCATTGAATAATGTTACCATCGCTCAGAAAAAAGCGTGCATACGCATTGGTCTCGCGTACCAAGTGTACAAACATGTCTTGGTCAAAGTATAAATAAAAATACTCTATGGGGTCAGAGTTCCTCGCTGGGGGATTTCTGGGACCAGGGTGTCGTACAGTAAATTCCGGAATGTCAGGACGCTCAATATTTTCAGGTGGTCTGACAATAATCCTTGAGTTGCCATCACCGTTCGTGTTGTTGTTGTTGTTGTTCATAGCATCACCGCCGCCAGTGTGACTTTCCCCAGGCCGTTGGTCATTCCACTCACTGTCTGAGCTTGAATCGTCGCCAAACTCATTATCAGAGTCACCACGAGCTATATCAAAGTCACTATCAGCGTGGTGACTGTCTTTATCGCTGTCAAAATCTACTCCAAATTCGTCGAACACATTTCTCTGACTGGCGGCCGCCATTATGTAAAGAAAGCCTCAACATAAATTTTCGAGCCTTGAAACAGCGAGTGTAGAACGGACTTGATCATTGGCTGTCCAATTACTACTGATCTATAGACGCCTACAGTATCCAGCCAATCGTAGGGTTCATTACATGTTCATTTTGGGTGCCTCACCCTATCTTAAAACCAATGAAAAAAATGGGCCGATCTCATCGGCCTGAGCAGTCCAGCTACAGGAAACGGGCCGATCTAATCGGCCTGCACCAGATGTAGGGATAAAATAGCATCTTCCACACACCTGGAGAGACTGTTTTCACTAAACTGAGTACTAGATATTTTGACAACTGCTTTTTGCCTCAGCACCCCGATATCATTTAAGTAGACCTTGCTGAGGCAAAAGGCCGCATCTTGTCAAGGCTTGTGTGAATGGTGTGGAACGGAGTTCTGCGACTGGCGATCAGGACATCACCATGGCTTTACACAGCTCAGGGTAACAACGCTGGCAGATGCAGAGGCAGCTATATCCGAGGCCTTGGTGTCCAGGAGGACATTTATTGGGTAGAAAAGGCCATAAAATTGGCAATTTGACAAGAACTATCGGTTGCTTTTGGCGTCTGCCCTCCATTGCTAACCAGTGATATTGAGTGAGTTAGGGATGGGTGTTTAACCTCGTGCTTTAATTGTATTTCCGTCATACGACGACAGCTAGTGTTTCCTTGTCGCTAAACTGATTTCCCCAGCTCTTTTGCTGACTCACTGAGACTGTTCTCAGAAGACACCCCCCCCCCCCCACCCCCCAAAAAAAAAACAAAAAAAAAAACCATCACCCAGCCATATTGTAATGACACCGGATGTCATTGCTCTTTGGGCAAGTCACTGTGTCTTTGGTCTGACTCGGCCCAGGTTTGAATCTGGAACTTCCAGGACAGAAGGGGTCGCTTTAGCCATGGAGGTGCCCGGTATTCGTGCGGAGGGAATATGTCAGTGACCTGAACCTTCAGGGTTTTATCCCAGTGCCTTCTGAAGGTTTCTTATACCGTGAGTGACCCATAGCTACTGCCATGGCTTCGTATAATATACAAACATTTGAGTATGTTGTACCACACCCATCATGGATTCCTTCAAGGCCATTGAATCAATCAGTCGACCAATCAATCAATCAATTCTTTTTTTCAACCGTTAAAACTAATCAAATTTTTTTTTAACTATTCACAAAATATACCAAATAACACTGATTAAAATGTCCATGCTTTTAATCCCATATTCTGAACATTACAGAAGAAATTCCACCTTTCCAATTTTTACATTTTCTAACTTTACAGACGGATTATGCAGAAGGTTCCATAACATGGACACTTGTGCTAGATTTAGTCTGGACTGTTATTTATTTCTAAGTTGTTCCAGAAATCCCTTCTGTTTTCCGGCATTAGTGGACAGAGTTTGCTGATAATGTCAGATTTTTTCAGTTCACTTATGCCACATGGACCAGCTCTCAGAGGTGCAGGCTTGCCAAATGAAAAGTTCTTCTTGAGGAAGTCAAACGGGTGGAACTGGCTGTCGTGGCGTAATTTGTAATACATTTGACATCTTTTTCGACACCATGGTGTACTGAATCAGCACTCATGAAAGTATGACCTCTCTCAAAGTATTTCAGAGTTATGTCTGTCGCAGAAATACTTGACCCATTGACAATGGACACTAGTGTTGAAAATAAGCACCAGTTTTTATTCTGGCCAGCACAGTTATCCATCCAGTATATCACATGATGAACATCCCGGTCATGCTCTAAAGCCATTACAAATGCGGATACTATATCCTCCTGCTTCCGACCACTTATACCTTCGTGCCAAAGAACTGATACGGTGTTCCTCTTATTTTTTTTACCACTTCTTTTTCCAACTGAATCGAAAGTTTCATGAAATGCAATGATTCGTCTAGTGAAAATGGCTGTTTTGTTACCCGGCATCCTGGGAAGCATAATGACTTTTTGTAAGTCAACGCTACGTATGACTGTGTTTTGAGGTGGGTCTAGCCCCGAGTCGGATTGATAGTGCTGTCGACTGATTCTGGCCGCTCTTTTGTGATGTAGCCATGATTTACATTTGTCACAATCTAGGTTTTCAATAGAACTGGCATCATCCACAAGCTCTTCGAGTTCATCTTCAATAACAGCATGACCATGCGATTGCTTATTCAGGTTAAATTCTTCACAAACCTCACACTCTTCTTGACCGAGTTTTGTAAAACTAATTCTCTTGTTTTTTACCTGCCCACGGTATACCGCGTATGAACACTTAAAATCTGGGTTCTTTTCTTTGAAGTCATTATACATGCCGTTTATATTTATGTCGCTGGGCAGATACCTTCGCAAAGGCGCATGCTCTCGTCTGTAATGGCTAATGCTCGGGCTAAACAGTTCGATGTGCTGATCGATCTTAGATCTGTCAATTTTATTTGCTGGTTCATATTTGCCTCTCCTGTCGCAGTCAGCTGTTATTCCGCTACTAGCTTTACGCAAGGCTGTCAGAACAGGCTTGTGATTCGACTTGTGGTATCCCAGTGTCGTAAGAAAAAATATTTTGCACACAATGTGCGTTGAGCCCTCCGTATCCTTCAGTTTATACCTGTAGGTAAGGTTCCTTCGACTCACATGCTCCCCGGTGGTGCATTTCATTTTTGATGTGCGGTCGATGCTTCCAAACAACCATGCCCTGCGCTGGTTGTAGGACAATTCCCAGTACAACCACCAGATTTCTTTTCTTCTTCCCTCTGGTATATTTTTGTAACACTCTTTTTTGCAGGTACTGTCACATCCTTTTCTGATTGGATGAGTCTTTCTGTCTCTGTCAATCCTGTCTGATTCAACCAGCACTCTTTTTCTTTTCTCTCCTTGCGTTCTCGTAGTATTTTCATCTCTGGTTTCATCCAAATGGCTAGTACTTGTCGGCCTACCATTTTCTGTGCCTACCTCCATGCTATCACACTCGGAATCCGAGCTCGAGCTTGAAACAGTTTGATTTGGGTCATAGTCTGGGTCTTTACTATCGCTGTCGCCATCTTCATCATTGCTGTGTCTAAGCTCATTTTCGCCGTCATTTATAGGGCTAACGTTAACATTTTCCGAAATATCAGGCACAGTGATGTTTGCTGATACATCTAGTAGGGATTCTTCATTCATCAAAATGTCATCTCAGTTTGAAACCAAATCACCCAGAATGGAATCGCTGACTTCATAACTCTCCGGTAGGGCGTCGGAGCTGACGTTGTTCATAATGGCGTTCAAGAGACTTGCAGCGGATTCTCCAGTTTTGTCAGGCTTCCCTAGACCTGCGGACAAGAGCATTCCCACCAATAAAATTGTAAGTCACAGGATCAGAGTAATAAATACTTTAAATCTATTCAAAGTAAAACTCAAATTGTCAGAAATAATTTTTTGTTTGGGTATCCAAAATTGGTCACGCATTGATTTTAGGACAGGGGAGATCATTAAATTTCGACAAAAACCGTAGCAGAATAAAGATGGTTGCGAAAGCGAACTGCATTTTGTTAAAAACCTCATACGACCTCGTCTGATTAAGTCAGCAAGTTGTCATTGACAAGTCCGTGGTTTACCAAAGTTACTTCCGCCGGGAAATTATAAATATTCTGACTCGCCAACACAGAAGGTTGATATTATTGAGCCCGACCGAGACACTAATCTGACATAAAATTGCTCATTTAAATTGATACCTTCATTTGAGTTCGTTTCCATTTTGCGGGACCCAAGTAGCTCTGCCGCTTTAATATATGTAGTTCTGTTTGATTCACATTGTGCGTCTGAAACGTTAAAAACAATGGCATAGGGTGAGACATGATAAAGGTAAAGGTTTGGGGATTTTTTCTTTTGCAATAGCTCAGGTCATCTGACAACGGCCAGAGACAATACAAAAGTCAGTAATTTTACTAAAACCTTTTAATTTTAGAACTAAATTCATGAACCTAGAACAGGAAGACAACTTGTCTCAATCAAGGTGGTAGAGAAATTGCGTTAATTTATCACTTGGAAACTTGGTACTACAGTATCAATAACTTATTACGCTTGTGCGTGAAAAGAGGTAATCAATTAGAACGAACCATATTTGTGGCATTTCCAGAAAAGAAAGTGTCTTGTCTTTTAACAAACTGTTTTACGAACAGCATGTTGTATTTTACATGGTAAGATATTACTTGGGGTCCAGTTGTCGATATATAGCCCCTTCAGTCACGATGCAAAATTTGTTGTGCAAAAAATTTCTTTTTTTGCCCAGTTAACCAGTTTGAGGCCCCAAAGTGAAATACCAAAGCATTTCAGAATCACTCATTAATTATGCAAATTAGGACCTGTACACAATTGTGTACAGTGTGACTCTATTACATTCAGAGCATGTGCACAATTGTGTACATGGTGAGCCAAGCTAGACCACAAAATCATGTGAAAATCAATTTTGCAGTTTTCAAGAACAGATCATGCTGAGATATCCAACAATACATCCAACCAAAACTTATATCAGAGCCTGGCCAACTTCACTACGGAAGGACAGTAAATCCAAAACTTGGCGTTTTGGTGTGCCATGTTCAACTTCGAAATTTCGGTACTCAAGCCAAGCATTTGCCAGTGCAAAGTCCAGAAAGTGGAAAATCATACGGACTGGCCATTTTCTAGTTTTTGCGTTGATTCGATAGAGGGAAATTAGGAAGTCTAGCTTGTCGACACCCCCCATATAATCATTGTACACCTGTACGGCGTAAGGCCGATCAATAAAGATGTGGGTCTTAGCTGATTCACTCCATCGTCTCACTTGATCGCGTGGCTGATCCCCAGCCATTGTGGACTCTAGGGTGACTACACCATTATCAAGCCAGCGAACCACACAAATGTCTCCCTCTGCTGATACCTTAGTATCTGAAGCGCCGCGATGGCCAAGTTGTTTTTCATTCTTTAGGGCACATCCCATCAGTCGATTGGCTTTTATGGTACCAAGAGAAAGGATGCCTTTGAGCTTCAGTTCCCAGAGGAGTGGAATACCCGTAAAATAGTTGTCAAAGCACAATTTGTAATTCATGTCCTTCGGAACACTTTCAGAGAGTCTAAGAACAACGGAAGCCCCGAGTCCGAGGTGTCTGTATTGCTCAGGAATGCCTGTTCCACCTCTCTGGTACAGCTCAAAATCAAGAGCCCTTCCCGATTTACCACACAGCACCCAGTTCTTTATGCCTACAGGATTAGGTTTTGATTTTATTACTTGCTTGGCAAGCATTCGCCCGGTAAAGGGAATCATTTGCTCGTCTATCGAGCCAAATTCTTCTCGTGGCAGGTGAAGACACTATTTGCGGACAGCATTGATGACGGGTTGAACTTTCCAAAATTTATTTTTGTTGTTTTCTGGTCATACCAGGGTTTACTTTTGGATTTTGGATTTGTCGAGGTCGAGGTTTAAGGGCTAGTTCTATCGGCAGCTCGTAAAACAAGCTCGTTAAATATTAATATAGGATCATCTACTGCACTGCCCCCGTGGGGTTTCCGGGGTGATAAGAATAGGACCTCAGCCCTCTAGGCAAGCTTGTCGTAAAAGGCGACTAACCAAGAGCTCTCCTGTGTGAGCCCGGTGAATATAATAGGCTCACATCTTCGCGGTTGTGTGAGAGGCAACCAAGGAGCGACCTGTTTGCCGTGGGTTGCGACCCGTAATCTCCGAGGACGGGATCCTGGTGTCTGAGGGTGTGTTGGTCTTGCGAGATCCTCACGCCCAACACGTCACTTTGGCCCTTACTTGGAGAGAGACGGGAGGTCGGATGGGCCCGGTTCGATCAATCGGCTGGTCATGTCTTGCCTCTTCGTAGTCCCAAACTTGTTATCAACATCTCCAAACAGCGAATTGCCACATTGACTAAAATCTGGTTTGCGGGACTATAGTTTGGGGCGGTGGCTCATGGGTCAATTGGATAGTGGGTATCTGATGTGTGACCTTTTTTCCATGGGTGAATAAGGGAGGAGTTCGTGGTGGAAATTTGGTTCACTCATCTAGGCGGCTATCTGAGTATACCTTTCGTGGAATCCTCGGTGTGTATCCTGCTGGATATCCGCAGGCTCTGACACCGCCCTTGTTGGCACTCCGTGGTGGGTGGGGGACACGTAGGGTGAAATTAACACAAACACATAATGTCTTTATCACAACCTTCCCCAGTAGTGTGTAAAAAAAGGAAAAATGAGTTATCGCTAGATTTAGAGGGAGCAAATAATCATTTTCCAGCCTTTCTAGTAATAACAAGTAAAAATGAAAATAAAGCTGCAAATAAAATAAACCCATTCTTATTAAAAAAAACTCTAGAAAGTTATGCAGGAAATTACCTCTAATCCTGCTGACAAAAATATACCTAAATCAACTCAAAAAGGATCTAATCAGCATAGCCGTAAACCTAGTGGCCCTTCAGACCGTCCGTCTAAGGCCACTAGGGATCTGATCCAAACTTTTAATAGGTTTGGATTGCTGGAGGACGCTGGTCCCTCGGCGTTGGATGCGTGCGTGATGGATACATCACCCGCACCGGGGAGATCGAACAGCACATCTCCATGGAAGGGTCGTCCTCGGTCCAAACAAAAAAGTAAATCCCCTATACGTCTCCCTCCATAATGTCTATAAAAGACAAAATTATAAAGTGGAATTGTCGAGGTCTTAAGGTCAATTTTATTGAAGTAACACAGCTAGTCCAGTCTCTAAATCCAATTGCCCTTTGTCTTCAGGAGACTCACCTGAAGATAACTGACAAAGATAAAATATCTCTTAAAAATTATTCTTTATACAGTACCTATTCTAATGATGAAGAGAGAGCTTGTGGTGGCTTCTCTATCTTTATCAATAATAATATTATTCATAGGCCTGTTGCTCTTGATACGGAGCTCCAGGCTGTTGCCGTACGTGTTTCTTTGTCTGAAACCATTACATTATGTTCTGTTTATATTCCTCCTCGTTCCTCCATGACAGCTTCCCAACTGCATAATTTAACAGAACAGTTACCTAAACCTTTTATAATAATGGGTGATTTTAATGCCCATAACCCCCTATGGGGCAGTGATAACATAAATGATAAGGGCAGACAACTCGAAAACTTTTTATCTTCTGATGGACTGTGTTATTTCAATGATGGTTCTAATACCTATTTACATCCTGGTAATGGTTCATATTCTGCTATTGATCTCACTATCACGGATCCATCACTTCTCCTGGATTTTTCTTGGAAGGTGTATGATGATCTTCGTGGTAGTGACCATTTTCCTATTATCCTAGAGCATCTCACGTCTAATTCCTTAGAACGTATAGCTAGGTGGATGTTCGATAAGGCAGACTGGATGGCATTTGAGATGTTCTGTGAAGCTGACATCACTCCAGAGAATCTCAATGCTGCAGAAGATCCTCTTTTAAAATTTAATGAACTTATATTAACAGCAGCTGATAGAACCATACCTAAGACCTCGACAAATCCAAAATCCAAAAGTAAACCCTGGTACGATGATGACTGTCGCAAAGCCATAAAGGATCGCAAAAAGGCCGAGCGCAGATTTTATCATTGTCCTGATAATAAAAATTTAAACCAGGTCCGTATATTCGGAGCTAAAGCTCGCCGATTAATTAAGTCTAAGAGACGTTCTTGTTGGCGGAACTTTGTTTCAGGCATTACGTCAAAAACACCCATGCGTAAGGTCTGGAACATGGTTCAGAAGCTTAAGGGCAAAAACAACAAAGCCAAAATTCAGCATTTAAAACATGGCGATACCCTATTAACATTGCCATCTGAAATAGCGAATAAACTAGCTGAAACAATATCTCAGAAATCTTCTTCTGAGAATTACACTTCTGAGTTTCGACGTATTAAAAAACATAAGGAGAAAATTAAATTGCCTTTTTCTTCTAAGAATTTAGAAGATTATAATTGACGTTTTTCAATTCAGAAACTTAAAACTTCTCTTCAAAAGGCACACGATACTGCGTGTGGCCCTGATAATATATATTATAAGCTTCTGAATCATTTACCATCTGAGCCACTTGAGACTCTCTTAGATTTACTTAATGACATTTGGCAAACTGGTAATTTTCCGCCGACTTGGAGGGAGGCGTGTATTATCCCGGTTCCTAAACCGGGTAAGGATCATACTGATCCAAATAATTACCGTCCCATAGCTCTTACCAGCTGCGTCTGTAAGACTATGGAACGGATGATAAATGATAGGCTTGTTTGGTTTCTTGAAACCAACAAGTTACTATCTAATATACAATGTGGTTTTCGTCAAGGTCGATCTACTTTAGATCACCTTGTCCGTTTCGAAACTTTTATTCGTGACGGTTTTATTAATAATGAACATGTGGTGTCTATATTTTTTGACCCTGAAAAGGCCTACGACACCACATGGAAATATGGTATTTTAAAGGACCTTTCTGATATGGGTCTTAAAGGCCGCTTACCATCATTTATATCCGAGTTTCTATCTGATCGTAAGTTTAAGGTACGGGTGGGGTCCACTCTTTCTGATTCGTATGAGCAGGAGATGGGTGTTCCCCAGGGCAGTATTCTTTCGCCAACACTGTTCAGCATAAAAATTAATAGCTTAGCTAAAACGTTGACATCTGGCACTGAGGGTTCTTTATACGTAGATGATTTCCTCATATGCTACCGTGCTAAAAATATGAATAACATCGAGCGGCAACTGCAGCTTTGTCTCAACAAGATTGAGAAATGGGCAGTTGCCAACGGTTTTAGATTTTCTACATCTAAAACCGTCGGTATGCATTTCTGTAATAAATGGAAACTTCATCTAGACCCTGAGCTTAAATTTTGTGGAGAACCAGTGAAGATTGTTGGGGAAAATAAATTTTTAGGGGTTATATTTGATAAAAAATTATCCTTTATACCTCATATAAAAATGCTTAAAGCTAAATGTACAAAGGCTCTCGATATAATTAAGGTCGTGTCTAGTACCGATTGGGGTGCTGACCGATCAGTTTTACTTAATTTATATCGTTCTCTGGTGAAGTCTAAATTGGACTATGGATCCATCATTTATGGTTCTGCAAGGAAATCCTATCTTAAAATGTTGGATCCCGTCCATCACCAAGGTTTGAGGCTCAGCCTTGGTGCTTTTAGAACTTCACCAGTAGAAAGTTTATACGTCGAAGCTAATGAGCCTTCCTTACATCTCAGGCGTATAAAACTATGCCTTCAATATACTACAAAGCTTAAAGCACACCCAACAAACCCTGCCTACGACTGTGTTTTCAATCCGTTATATGTAGACAAATATAACAAATGTCCTAATAAGATTCCTTCGTTCGGTCTTCGTGTTCGGGACCACGTTGTGGGAGCTGGCATCGAGCTTGAGAATATAGCTCCGGTTTCTTTACCGGAGTCTCCTCCATGGCTTCTCCCACAACCTAAATTAATATTTGATCTACGTAAACATAACAAAAGAAATACGAATCCTCTAATAATTCAGCAAAGTTTTTCTGAGATAAAGGCTAATTATCCAGATTATAAATTTATATATACTGACGGGTCGAAGGATGGGGAGAAGGTTGCGGCTGCGGCTGTCTTAGAACAGCGGGTCACTTCTCTTCGTCTTCCATCCTCATCTTCAATCTTTTCTGCAGAGGCCAGAGCTATACTTCTGGCTTTGTCATATGTTTCTGCTGGGCATGCCCAGAGGGCTGTGATCTGCACGGACTCGCTCTCTTGCCTTTTGGCAATTCAGAATAATAAATTTAAAAATCCTTCCATCCTTGAGATATTAGCCGTACATAAAAATCTAATTAAAAGAGGTAAAGATATTGTATTCTGTTGGATACCAAGTCACATTGGTATCCATGGAAACACAGTCGTGGACAGGGAGGCGAAAGCTGCCCTTAATAAACCCACATCGAAGATGAAAATTTGTTACACTGATTTTAGATCTCATATTCTTAAATATATTCGTCGCCTTTGGCAGGGTGAATGGGATTTGCAGATCCACAACAAACTGCATGCTATTCATCCTGTCATTGGCAATAATTCTTATACTCTTAATAGGTCTCGTAGGGACCAAGTAGTTCTAACAAGGTGCCGTATTGGGCATTCTCGTCTAACACACAATTTTATCCTAGATGGGAGCAGTGCTCCTGAGTGTGTTGGTTGTAATGCCCAGTACGGCATCAAACATATTCTGGTTGACTGTGTGGACTTTGCTCATATTAGGCAAAGATTCTACACAGTCAGCTCTATATTTGATTTATTTGACGGTGTCGCTGGCGATACTATCATTAATTACTTAAAACATATTGGATTATATCATAAGATATAATTTTATTTTTATTTCACATAGATATTTCTAGTTCATATATACATATTAAAATTTCAAAAGCTTTGTGGTTTTCAAGTTTTTAAAGAGCTTTGATTGTTTTACCTAGTTTTAAACATGTCTGTCATTTTTCATTTGTTTTGTATGTTCATATTTCAGTCTTGAAAACCATATACTGATTCCTGGTTTTAAACATGTTCTCGCCACGATATGGCTGAAATATTGCCGATGTGGCGTAAAGCCATAATCATTCATTTATTCTACTGCACTGAGAGTCCCTGGAGAGATATCAGCCTCACAAAACATCTCAAATGTGATCGAATCTGCTTTATCGAATTTCCACCTAGCTACACGTTCTAAAGAATTAGAAGTGATATGTTCTAGGATTATAGGAAAATGGTCACTACCACAAACACAGAAACATAACTACGTTTGTTGTTTCCAATGGGCCAAGTCCAAGAGGTTTGAGTAGCAACAGTTGCTACTCGCTTGACAACATTGGCAAACAAAGTGGGTAGAGAAGTATTAGAAAGTGAGGCTAATTTCCGGGCGTCCTGATAGGAGATATTGTTTTTAATTTTCAAGTTGATAATTTGTTTTTCAGTGTCGCAGTTGCAACACTTAACTCTGTTGCTGCAGTCGAAACCATCATGCCTTTCACTGCCGCATCTGAAGCAAATGAGTTTGTTCTTACATTGTCCCTTGCCATGACCAAATCGTTGGCAATTAAAACAACGTGTAGGATTCGGGATATATATTAATCCACATTAACCCTATACGGGCCAACGTGGATATGAGACGGAAGGGAGGTAGTGTTAAAGGTAAGCTGGTATGTATTAAGTTTAAAGAGGTTACCAGATTTCTTCGTAACGAAACGTTTCAATCTGGTAACACCCTGTGAATTTAGTTCTTGGCAGATTTCTTCCTCAGTCAGGTCAGCTTCATCACCATCCCTGTCACGAATGATTCCCTGGCAGCTGTTCAGGGAATGGTGAGGGGACGTGAAAACAGATATGTCATATAATTTATTTAATTTAAGTAAATTTTTTGACTGTTGTTGCCGGAAACATTCAATGAGAATTTCTCCGGATCTAAGTTTTTTTTAACGTTTTTTAGAGTTCCAGCTGTGCCCTGGAGAGCCCTTTGCAAAAGAAACGGGTGAATTTTTGAAGCCGGCTTTTGTTCACTCTTAGTTGAGAGAACAATGAAAGCCGACCAACTGCTCTGTTCATCATCCCGTGAGTCAGACAACTTCCTCTTTTTATCAGCACTTAAAGACAAAGTCGGCTGAGAGGAAGATCTATTAGATATATATTCGGAATATTTGAAGTAAGTTTTAAGGTAGACATGACGTATAGTGTTACGACCCAAACTGTCTGTATTATAAAGAGATGGCTTGTTCTAAATACACGACAGTTTAGTCGCACAAAAAAGTAACCAAAACCAGCAGATTTTATTTTACAACAATTTATTAGCTTTAACAAGAAGAGATAATAAGACTTATACAAATACTAAAGTACTTCAGTTTAACAAGAAAGGATAGCAGTATCTATACAAATACTAAAGTACTTCAGTTTAACAAGAAAGGATAGCAGTATCTATACAAATACTAAAGTACTTACATGTACAACGGTGTCCAGTCCAAACGGACGCATATATTCCACAATATATACCACACAGGCATAAATGCTCAGAGGCAAACTCACAAGAGGGAAAATCCACAGTATAACTGAGTGTATGACGAAATATACACAAAATTCCACAGAAAGGGTCCGTGTACTAATAAGCTCTGTGTATACAAGAGCAGGAATCAAATATACAAGTTCGGACTGAACAAGTGCTCGGTGGAGATAGGATATAACAAAGCCAGAGGCTATAAAGACACCAAAATTCAGCACAACAGGCCTACTAAAGTAATACACAGCGAAAGCATCCAAAACTCTCAATAATTCTCCGTTCTCCTTTTTTGACCTGCTTTCATAGGTCTTATAATTATAGCCTAATGTAATTGTCTAGAATAAGAAAATTCCTGAACACTTGATGTAAACAAACAGGCACCGAACTGAGCGCATTGTGGAATATTCTAAGGTAGAGGCAGACAGCAGCTGCTGAACTCAGCGTATGTAAACAGTGGCAAGCTAAATTTAGAAACTGACGGCAGTCGTGCACATAACAATGGATATAAATTTCACCCCATATGTTCCCCACCCACCACGGAGTGCCAACAAGGGCGATGCCTGAACCTGGGGATACGCAGCAGGAAAGACACCAAGGATTCCATATGAGGTATACTCGAACAGAGGCGACATCTGCTCGTCTAAATCGTTCAGGATGTAGGCATAACGCTCGGTGAGATAGGCGCTACTGATCTCGCTGATTTCTTTGAGGTAAGCCATTATCCGCTCGACGAGCGCTTGGCCATCGCCGGTAGAGATGAAACACACGGGCTGGTCGTAGTCCGGTACATTGGAGTTCACGCTGACACTCATGGGGATGTGTTGGGACGTCCATTCCGTCGAGCTGGTTGCCGCTTCGTTCACCGTGGCCAAGTACGCCTCGAAGTCGTAACACACTCGGTACGGAAATATGCCGTAGTCACCGTCCTGGAGTTCAATCCCCATTTCCGCCAATGCTTCGAAAATGGTGGGCTGATTGTGGAACACACCCCCCGGGTACTTTCGGCGCATAGCATCGGTGCACGTTTGACCGTGCCGTCGTAAGTCCCACAGTGTAGTCCTGGCAGGTGACAGATCGAGCATAAAGACTCATGTGCTTGATGTAGCTGAAATGCCGCTGGCGCAGGCTTAACCGCAGGGTCGGGGGGGGGGGGGGGATAGCGCTCGGCACTGCGGTGAATGAGTTACGCCGAGTACGCCTTCTTGTCCATGGGGACCAGCTGATATACTTGAATGTTCACGTGAAACAGGCTTTCCACCGTGTCCAGCGCACTAAGAGGTACCCCGCGGAAATGTCTCGGCTCCATCTCCACGTCCTCCAGATACCTGTGGTAATACTCCCGAGCCTGGTGCTCGCAGTTATTGGGGTCAGCCTGGTCCAGATGGACGGCCAGGCATCGAAACAAACACAAATAGTCCCTGTAAGGACCATTACCTCCTCCCACCAACGTATGCACCCCCTTATTCCCCCGTCAGGTAAGGGTGTAACATTATCCCACCTTTACTGATGGGCTGATGAGGAAGTTTGTGGACAAAAAACATGACTTTGGTGAGAAGGTCCACGGTCCATTTCGTATTGGGTCGCTGTTTTTGTGCCCAGGTGAGTGGATCTTGGCTGACGAGATGTTGTGGAGTGTCCGTAGGTCAGCCCGACTCGCCACGCGATACGGTGCGCCGAGTACCGGGGCGTTGTTGGTTCTCGCGTAATAATACCGCACCTGCCCTGTCTCCTTGTGGATATACCCGAAGCTGTAATTTATGGTGAAGGCAGTCGGCTGGTCTTCATAAATCTCGTCTACATAGGCTGGGATAGCACCGAGATCACTCAGCCGGTAATTGTAACAGTCTTGAACCGGCTTGTGGCGATGGAAATGGGTTCGGATCGATTGCCAATGCCGCTGATACAACTCCCGTACATCACTGTCACCGCTAGTCAAGACATCCTCGTGGGGTTGTATCAAGTCGGGTTCGAACTGGTTCACCGGGATCCCCCCCACTTTTTTTTTTCTTTCAGCGACTTGTCCACCTCTAGACTTACCGCTTTACTCGTGCCGGGTTTGTTGGCGGTGTTGGCGGTGACGGGTCTCTGTAACATATAAGTGTGTGGATTTTATAGCCTAAGTAAACCGTATACATAATATACATATCACCTACATGGAGTTCAAAACACATCTACATGTCACCTACAGGCAGTAGACCATGTCACCTCAATGAGGCGCCTATGGGTGAACCTAAAAAAAAATTTTATACATAATACATAGGAGCCATCCAGATAGGCTGTGTGTGAAGGCGACGTGGTACAGGTATTCACCCCTCTCGCTAGATAGGCGTCGGGTTCCCCGGATGAACGAGAGAGGGAGAATGGGTCCGTGACCGAACCCCGAGCCAACCCATTAGAGTACGGCAACACCGTATTCTCCCACTGTGAGGAGGTGTGAACTCCCTCACAGGGAGGTCCAAGGCTCGTGGTTCGGGTGTTAATGGTATGATCATGGTAAATAGTGGTACTTACAAACATAAAAAAAAAGTGCGGTGTGGGTTGGGACGGCCTAAACGCCTTCTACGGCGTGGGGCGGTAAAAAACATATAGAAATACAACATCGCTATCCCCGATATGGCTATATGATTATTAAGCCAGGTCCTGTGGATTCGGTGTGATAGACATATCTATGTTCTATATGCTCGAAAGATGGTGTGACCTGCGTCGAGAAAGCCGTGCTTGTGAGCCTGCCAGAAGTTTGGGCTGTTGTCAGAGCGGATGCTACTAATCGCACTCTTTTACTAGGCTTGTTTTAGGGCAAATGTTAATTATTAAAGACTGCTGTGGGTCCTCGGCGTCTGCTGTGAAAGGCGCACCCCTTTCGCAAGCGCTAAGCCGGGCCGGTAGACTCGATGCCAAATATAAAGTCCCAAACCCAAAAAAACATTCACCGGCGAGTGTCCCCCTAATCCCAAAAACTTTTGCGGTGATGTGCCCCCACTAGACGGGGCATGACCGTGTAGGGGGGCAGGAAGCTGAATGAGACAGGCAGGCAGGTCGTTCAGCCCTAGCGGGACACACTAACCCCCAGTCACTGTACATGTTGCGCATACTACATCATAATACATTGCTGCCAGCCGAGGCAGGCAGGTTGCTCAGCCCTAGCGGGACACAATAACCCAGTCGCCTTGCATACTAAATTGTTGCCAGCCAGTCCAGCTGACTGGCTGGGTGGCCGCAGGCAGGCGGGCCGGCAGGAATTTATTCTCCCAAGGCAGGGATGGCCATACCATGACCGTGTTTAAACTTTCAAAGATAATTTGCTTATTCTTGTCATATGTTTGTGTTAAAAAAAGTGTTCAATAATAAAATTAAAAAGAACTTATCTGGCCGTGCTCCATGCGTCGATGGACACGCCAGTTCCACAATCGGTAAAAGGACTTTTCACAGTCTTCACAATTCAACACACGCTGTTTGTTTGCGCTGTGCCGCTATTGGTGGCACACCAAATTCCCCCGGCGAGAAAAAACCCGCCCGCAGGTCGGGCAGGTGAACCGGCTCTCTCCCTCACCAGGCTGTGGTTCGACAGACCTCAGGGTACGGTTGGGGTGAGGGCGGTGGTGCGTTGGCTGGTACCGCAGGCATTTTGATCTCCCTCCCCACCCTTGGATGTCGTCCCCTCACCACTTTGCCCTGCGGCCACCGGCCCCATGGTGCTGGGTTTGCTGGTGTCGCCACCAGTTACTCCGCCAGCTAAACCCTCGCCCACACGTCGCACAGGTCAACGTCTTCTTCGTCTCTCCATCTCCGCCTGCTTTTTTTTGTTTCCGCATCGGCCTCCATGGTTGTCCTCTCCAAGTGATATCCAGGCGATGTGGTCTGCTATTTCGTTTATTTACTGGTTTTAGGGCCACTTTCCTGGCGGATATCATGGCCCATCAAATCAGTGTTTTATTTTTTCTTTTTAACACATGAATATTTTGGTTACATAACAGCAGTGCGTTGGTATACTATTTACATATGTACATGAGTCAATTAGTGGGATTAACCTCTTTGTGGTAGCATGTTACAGCTTATTCTATAGGTTCAAATGCTGCCATGGTCATTTAACAGAAAGGGAATAAATAGTAAGCTATTTACAGGGATTAACGTTATCTTTACATTAGAAATACATAGATCTGCATTAAAAAATTACAATGAGTTGCCTATACAGAAATTTACACAGAGAGAAAACAACAGTAGTGCCTTTATTTATTGGTTAACAGTTTTGTTCTCTTGCTTCCTCCTCTGTGGCGTGGAGTTAAGGAGCTCCCGCCACTTATACCGGACGCCGTCCAGGAAAAACCAGCGTACTGGAAACCTGTGCCTGTAACAGGTGCGACAAGTATAAATGAGGAGCAAGGATGTCAGGCCTCATCCACTTAGTTGAAGCAAGAGATAGTCCTATTGTCATGATGTCTTTCATGTTTCTGGTCTTCGTTTCCTGGTTGTTAAGTTTCTTTGGTCCCATGGGTCTTCTTATTGTTTTCCCTGTCTTCTTCTTTAATTGATTTCCTTCTCTATTTCCAATTTTTATTTTTGGCCTCCCATGGCGGCGCAGACAGCACGTTTCATAGACCGGTAGCTGGGGCTATTCTAGGTCCAAAGTTTGGGCACCCTTGGGCCGAGCGTAGCGAGGCGTTGCCTATTAGCCGGGGGTCTGGTGGCCGCAGGCCCCCAGCCGCTAGATTTTTTCGACGCCCAGAAATGCATTCTAGGCCATATTAAGCACTTTGATAGATGTTATGAAAAGCACTCTCAGGTATTTTAAACAGCTTAAAATATTAGTTAATACTATCCACACATTTATATTTTACATCTATATATATATGTTTTAATAATATAACGATATACGTCTCTGTTGTAGGCCTACGAACTGGGACTGACCCTGAGTTTTAGGTGTGACATACATACATGTGACAAATAATGAAACAGTGCATTTTGTCGCAGACCCTCGGGTTTTAATTTATAACACATACCATCACATATATGTCAGCAGGTTTGTTGTTGTAAATAAACAAGTGCATGCACAATGTACCTTGACTTTCACCCAAGCACTGCTCTGAGTTCATTTACTTGCTCATTATAGTAAACATTCTATTTCTTATGTATTGACTTGATAACTATCAGTATGTCAGACATGCACATAATAGATACATTCAGAACCATAATGTGCAAAAAGTCTCAAACAAATTGTGTATTAACTCACCAAGTTCATCTTTTCAAATGAAAATTAGCACATTATGATTCAGCAAGGCAGGATCCTACGATCTTTCACTGAAGCCCATTTCTCCGCTATTCTTTTCACGTATGATTCTGAAAGGCTGTCAGGGCCATTCAGGTTTATTCTCATGAAACGATCCAAGCTTGTTTGGTTGAGTGAGGCTCTCAGTGAGCTGCAAATGAGGTTCATGGCAGAAAAACCTCTTTCTACGTTTGCTGTGGAAGGCGGGATTAGTAGTGCCAATTCAAACAATTTCATACAGTGCTTTGTGGTAGTTAAGCTCCCAGAAGCACACATTTGCTGATAAACTGAGGCAGATTCCACGGGATGACTGTCAATGTAGTCACTGGTGTCCATCTTTTTGATTTTCTTTTCTCGGACCATCTTAACAACTTCTGTCCTGAAATCGTAGCAACAAGTTTCGTAAGCCTGATCAAATTCTTGTAGAAAATCTGACCTCTCTCCAACTGCTTCCTGCCTATTAATTAAAGGATAGGAAGTGTTTGTTTCACCCCCGTGAGTATCCAACTGTGTCACCATAAAACTCAATGAGAGCATCCAAGTGAGCAAGCCTGTCACTAACTTGAGGCTTGAGTGAAGGATTAAACACATCAAAATGTTTTAACACAGGGTTGTTGATTGATATGGCATCCTCCAATTCTTGTAGAAGACTGTGCAGAAATGGTCTTGCTACAGTTTGTTTGAATTGTTCCACAGTTTCTGTAACAGACTGATCGTGATCAAGAAAGCTGTCTTCTCGTCTGAGGCGTCTCCCCATCTCTGCTCTTGTCTTGTTCTTTTCCACAAATTTTCTTGCTTGTGAAAAGTATTTGCCTAGATCCAAATTTGCAGAAAGCTCTGAAATAGCTAATTTCAGTTTTTGAAATCTTGCCGGAATAGATGTGAAATCCAGGTTCTTTCTCTGAAGAAACTTAGAGAACTGATTTACGGCGATCAGCACGTCGGCGAGTAAAACTGCCATCAAGCACACTTCAATAAGCTGATCTCTACAGCGGTGTACTTCAGGTTCGCCTCGATTAGCGAACAGAGTGTCAAGAGAATCCAGCAAACAGTCCCAGCGTGACAATATCCTCACACATGCTTCTCCGTGACTCAGCCACCGTGTTGTGCAAGCCTTCAAAATTTTAACAGGCGTGAGGCCTTCAACAGCCTGTGCTTCTTCAAAAACGGCGAACTTGATAGTTGAGTGTTTGAAAAGTTTCCAAACTGTGAGCAATACTTTGTCCAGCTGCTGAAGTAATGGGAATTTCTTCATTAAGTGTACGAATACTAAAGCCAGTTTGTGATTTCTGCAATTCTGGTATATTGCGTGAGGGGATATGTGCCTAATTCTTCTCTGAAGTCCGTTTTTTTCACCAGACATTGTGTTTGTTCCATCAAACCCAGTAAATCGAATTTCTTTCGGTTCAAGTCCTTTCTGTTTTAAAACGCCCATCACCTCAGTGAAAAGCGACCCAGCTGTTTTATCAGCCTTGATTTGAACAATTGATAAATATTCTTCACTAACCTTGTGTGTTATTCTGTCCACGTACCTGATGAAGATGGTGAGTTGTTCTCGATCTTTTTCATCTGTGCTTTCGTCTGCTAAGATGGTAAAGCCAGAGCAACAGGCCAGCTTATCGAGAAGATCTGTCTCTAAACAACAGTTTATCGCACACAGAAATTCCTCAACGCTTGTAGATGACAAGTATGTGGCGTTTTTAGCACTAGATTGGCAATGCCATCGTAAGTCTTCCTCTCCCAAATTTGCAATAAAATTCACAAATTCTTGAAAGTTCTGTTTTTACTGCCCACTTTTTCTTAGCAATGAAGTATGTTGATTTTATCAATTTTTCGACTACTCTCTGATTTCGGGCTTGTTCTGTTTGTTTTTGTTTTGCCAAAGAACTCGTTATCTGCTGTGTTATATTTCCCTTGGAAACCATGGCTTGTATAGCTCTTTTCTGAGTAATGGCATTCTGGTGTTTACTGCCACGGCTGTGATTTTCTAAAACCCTTTTTGGATGGCCTTCTAGTTTAACTGCTTTATTTTTCCATGTCTCGTCACCTGTTACAGCATATTCCTCACATAATTTGCACTTCCAACCTTGTTGGTCATGACTGTAATAAAGCCAAGAAAACATTTTTTCCCACTGGGCCCGTGATTGACCGTCCCTGTTTGTTCGTCCGTCAAATATTTTGCCCTCCGTTGTGCTATAGTCTAAAGGCTCGGTTTGTTCTGGTGTTGAAGGCCTATCGCTGTCGACATTTTCCTGTATATTTTCCAAGTTTTCTTGGGTGTGAAGTTTAGAAGTGCTTGGTGTTTCGCTGGTGCTTGCCGACGCCGGTTCGGGGCTAGGGGATATCAGCACGCCCGACTCCGGCACCTCTGGCTCTGCAGCACTTCCCTCACTATCGATGCCGTCACGTGTTTCATTTGCTTCTGAAATCCTTGCCTTTTTTCGACCACTACCGCCAAAAAAATCTGTTATTTTTTGTGGATTTTTCAGGTCCTCTGTGCTGTTTAATCGGCCGGATCTATACGTTGACGCTTTTTTGTTATGGCTAACTCTAGTCGTCTTTGGACGCGGCATTTTGGCATCAATCAACCGGTACGTCTCGCTATCACCTCGCCTGCCATTTCTTGCCTAGTGCACGATTTCGGGGTCACCGCGCACGTTCAGTTGCATTGGCTTTGTATGCACGATGTCCTTCAACCTGCCTGAGGTCACTGTTTTGCACGTGTGACCTGATTATCCTAACATTTATTGGGAGAAGAGTTCCACTCTCCGCGCAGATTCAAACAGCATGTGACAATGCAAATTCTGTATCCTCTTTGCAGAGATTTAAACAATACATCACGCTAGCTACCGATTGTGATTGTAATGGCCTATTTAAGGGTGTTTTGATGTCGTTTTGTTTCCTACTGTTTAGACCGATCCATACAAGCAGTGAAGTTCATTTTTCCGCGAATATTGTTTTTCTTTGTCACTCGTTTGGGCGCCCAAACTGGCGACGCCCAAACCCGTTATATCGGGTTCAAAATCGGCCTAGATCAGCTCTAGGGTAGAACAGTTCCTGGCCTAGAGTGTTTAGGTGCACTCCGTCGTTGGTTAGAATTTGTTTTTGTGGTCGGATCAGTCCCCGGTGTCTCCAGAAGGTGGCCAATTGGTTGTTTGTCAGCTTCTTGTTAATTTCATGGATTTTTGTATTATAAATGTGGACCGAAATTCGCCGAGTTACCTGACGGTAAAGAAGCTGGCTGATGTAGATCCTTGGAATTTGAATTTCGTTTTAAGTGCACCAACATAGTCTAAAATATCAGCGCAAATTGCTGCTGCTGATTTGTGAGAGTCCGCATCGTTTCCCCCAATGTGAAGGATAACTAGGTCAGGTTTTGTCTCCTGAAGGAGACTTTCCAATCTTCCAGAGCATCTAAGTGTCCCAACTCTAGCTCCCCCAATGCCAAAAAACCGAATGTCCTGGCCTGTTCCAAAGTCGATTCTAGAGTTTGGGATCGAATTTCGAAGGATACTATTCTCCAGTCTATGAACGTAACTGCTGCCGATAATAAAGATTTTCATCCTTTTTTTTTTTTTTTTTCCCTGTGAAAACAAATAGAGAAAACAAATATACAAGATAGTTGTATTTTTGATTTGCGAAGGGGTTTTGTTTATGAGATAATGTATATCTTAAGCAAGAAGATATTTGATAAAACAGATATTTAGGAGCAAATTAGTGGTATACCTACCAATTAGAAATTGATAGAGGGTCTGCCCTCGTATGATATATACACATTTGTAAATAAATAGAAAATAAATATCAACTAATAAGAATAGATAAATAACAACAAATAAGAGGGCAGATTAGTTAATGGAGAAATATTATTAATTACTACAGTTATCAACTTTTGTGGTTACATTGTTTTCGTGTGCTATGTTTTTGCAGATTGGTTTCATGGACGTTTTATCGGCCCTCAAGATCAAGGTATCGCCGATATAGTTGGGGATAAGTTGTTGGGAGGAATTATGTATCTGTGGAATAAACGGCCCTCAAAATCAAGGTATCGCCGTTGTTAGAATATGTGTTTTGGTAATTACGGAGAATGCACCGTTTTTAATCAGAGAGGTGACGTATTGTTGACTAGAGCAGAAACGGCCCTCAGAATCAAGGTATCGCCGTTGTTGGTCAATTGTGTTTTATCAGATTCGGCTTTCGTAACCCGTCGATTTGATGTATTCTTTTAGTAAGGAGAATATTTGTGCTCTCAGGTGTGGTTTGGGGTTAAGGATAGTCTGAAGGTCAAGTTCACATTTGTAGATTTGCAGGCATTCTGCAATCGTCTTCGTTCTTTACTGTGTTTAATACATTCTAGCAAATAGTGCTCTATGGTTTAATCATGCTCTTGACAGGCTGGGCAATTTGGTGAAGAATTTTGGATTATAGTTGCTAGATGTGGCTTTGAGCCCTGTTTTCCCTAGTCTCAGGCGTGATATGTTTTTGTCATCCTTGGTTATTCAATAATTCAATAATAAATAATAATAATGTGGTCTGCTACTGCTGCGGCCGTCTTTTTATCCTGGGCACGCGTAGTTACATCACTTGTGACCTAACCACTTACATAACCATCCGCTCACGCTGATTAATCCGTTCCACACTTACATAACCTCGTTCTCGCTTCGCTCATTGGTCCATCCACACATTCATAAATCCATGATATAACGCTTACATAACCGTTACCTAACCGCTTATTAGTTGGTGTTCAAAGCGATTTAAAAGCAAATTATAAAATGTAATTTAAATACAATCTTTATTCTTAAAATGCCACTGTTTTAGACAAAAATACATTCATGTTGGAAATTCATATCACAGTAGTTGCAGTGTTGATAGCAAAATGTGGATGATGATTTTGTATAACAATACCAGTATCAAGCAATCAATCGAGTGTCAACAAGACTGAAAGTAAACCAGACCTGAAATTTCTCGTGCCCTCCGTCCAAACTCCGGGTCGCCCATTCTGACTGCACACTTTACATTTTATTATGTTGTTAGCCACGGGAATGTCTTCGTCCAGCCTGCAGAAAAGTTTTTTTTGTTTCGGTCCGCCTTTTATTCGGCGGTTTGGCCGTTCCCTACACTGGCTCGGCGGTCCACTTCCAACATGTCGGCTGGCAGCCATCACTCTTAATGTCAACGCCAGCGTAATTGTAATTCTTTGTAAAGATCATATTATACAGAGATGCCAACCTCAACTTAAGCCAATTTGTAGTCTGGAAAACAAAATCTGTAGTTTACTGTCATTAACACCCACATAATGGGAATGGGCGAGTGACTGATGTTTCACGTCGTGTTTAACAGTATTTCAGTCATAACGACAGTCCGACACGGACAGCATGGGCGGTGAGTGGATATGCCAAACTCTTGGAGGAAGTGAAAAAATAAATCAAAAATCAAAGCAATTTCTTTAATGCTTCAAGCTTTATTTTTTCAATACAAAAAAAGTCCTTTGCCACAAAAACACTTTCTGTAGACTTCTGTCCTGTGTGTATTTGTGTTGTATCGCCTTGAAGATTAACACTACTGGAAAACTTAATATGTTAACAATTAGTATCCAACACTGTGACTGTCTCTATTCAATTGAATTAATTCCCCTGTAAGTGGCACTCTTGGCCATTGATAAAAAGTCTGCCGTAAACTCTTGTTGAAAACAGGGTTTGTCTCTGGCTTGCATGTCAGTTTTTGTAATCATTAGACTCTGAAGCAGGGGAACACCCATATTGGGACGGAATTCTGTCTGGTTCTTACGCACAGTGGAGAAAATTCTCTCAGAATCAGCATTGCTGTGAGGGATTACCAGTATTCCCAACATCACATGTGACAACACTTTGTACTTTGGCTGTGTGGTATCCAGTTGCTTTAACCCTTTGAACTCTAAGCCCCTGACCCCAGTATGACCCAGTCCCTGGGGTCCTGGGCGAAAAATTACAAAAATGCCCTTATTTAAATTTTAATTTGTCATTTTCTCACTCTGCTGAGAAACAAATATACAATGAGAAAAGTCTCAAAGGCATTTAGATGTATACTTGGACATATTTCAACGCAGTAATCTTTCTTTGTGTGCCAGGTCGTTCCAGCAAGTGGATTTTCTCTCTGATACACAGGTAACGTCGGCAATACGCACACCAAAACATTGTTTTAGTTTGTTTGTAGGGATTGTTTTTTTTTTTTACTTACATCAGGATTATCCCTTCTGAACTTGTTGTGCTGATATGCACAAACCACACACACATTACTTCCTGTGGCCTCAGGGGACCTTTCTGGGTGGTGCACCCCTACATTTTGCATGCGCTGGGGGAAATCAATTTCCCCTGATTCTCGCCGTTTGACAGAGGACCGAAATTCACCAACAAGCTGTTTGCAAATATCATCTACAAAGTTTTGAAATGTTCTAGTTCCTTTGCCAGTAAAAACATGAATGAAAAAATTCATAATAACATAGGCATTGTAACAGCACCACAGAAAAAAACTTCATTATCAATCTGCGTGGCCAGCGATAATGTCTGCGAGACTTGTTCAATCTGGCAATCTGATCATTTTTGTCACACCCGCCCATGTAGGAGTCATAGTCAACCACCGTCTGTGGAATATTTATTTCAACTAGAGAACCATCTTTATTTCTCTGCCTCACTTCAGCTACTTTAGTAGGATCATGATAACTAGACAAAAACTTATTGGCTTTCTGTCCATCCAAACAAGTGCTGTCATGTTTCCCGACAGGTGTAGTCAAGTTCCCCACGAGTTTTAATTTCTCGTTTAGTTTTTCACAACACATTTAGGATAATACTTTCGGTTAGTCATCACTGTGCATGAATTCCAGCGTGACGGAATCACATTTGCAAAGGTGTGGCGGTTCTTTGATATGCGCTACAACGTTACCGCACACTGATCAGAACAGAAACTTACTGTTTTTAACAACGACAGTGAAATTCCCAACATTTTATTGAGAAACCAGTGTCATATACCGGATTTTTTTTATAGGCCGGAGTTCTGAAATCTCCGTGACGGAATCACATGACTTGGAAGTGCATTCTGTACCACTAGTACATTTCACCCAAAATGTGCGAGCTGTGACCAGGAATCATGCAAACAAAGTATTCATTGGCAGGCGCCAATGAACTGCCGAGGTATTAGAAGCTTTTTTGTATGGAAAACAGACCAAACAAGAAAAAAAAACTGAGTATACCGCTGTGACGGAATCACAAAATTATCGTGACGGAATCACGAGTACGATTTTATCATAACTATGGGAATAAAATTAGTTCTCGCAATTATTCGATACATTTATTTGAATTTCATGTTAGACAAATTATCCGTACTACCCAAATAAACGTCTTTAATCGGATACCACCTTAACTATAAACAGCAACAATGACAAATTGCACTCTGAAGATACCAAATTTAACATGTATTTAGGTTATGAGATGGGTGAGTATACACACATGCAATAAATTCTTAGAAAATGATTTCATCTGTATCATTGTATTTATCCGTACAATTATTTCTGAAGAGCGTAGCACAACGACAGTTGGGATTAGATACAGAGTTCGCATGTGAACAGATCATTGTCATCAATAATGCCACTATCTTCAGCGCATGACTCGTGAAACCATCTATCACAAGGACATTTCAGCCAATCTTCCGCCTTTTTCGGATCATCGGAAGAGCCAAAGATCCAGCCACATTTCGCACATGGATACTCCACATTTCTGGCTGAAAGTTGGGCAAGGGGAATATCATCAGATTCAGATGATGGTTCCTGGTCAACTGCCTCTGTCTCCGATTCATGCCCGGCATGAGATCGCTTGGCAATGTTGTGTATCTTACTATCCGGTGCTGAAGTGTAGAATTTTGATTTAATCATTCCAGTCCCACATGTGGTAACATGATGAATGTTGATGGTACCCGGAACTGTTGGCGTCGTTGACCAAACCGTGTCAAGATCAAGCTGTGAACACCTGTCATCTATATTCTGCTGAGTCTGTACGGTCACCTGAATTTGCTGAGTGGCAGATATCACTGCTGTGGCAAATGATTCTGCGTCGCGGACGACTGCTTGTCTGTTCAGAACTTTTCTCTGCACTATTCGTTTGACATTTCCACCGAGTCCATCATTCGGGCCTTTGCCATGACTGGTTGCAGAATAGTTCCAAATGATTTTGAGATCGAGTTCACGCTCTAGTTCCCCAATCAGCGAAAAGATGTACCTGTTTTTAAACTGGCTACTAGGTCCATCTGTCCACATAAGCACTGTCTTCACGTAGGGAAAGTGTTGTTTTATCTGCTTCAGAGCTAAATATGTATATGTTGATACTGCTCTTTTTTCGTGTTCTTTCACATCTGAAACAATCACTGACGACCTAATAACGTCTCTTGCCCATGTCATGATGGTGAATATAGAGAGCTGTCTCTGTCGCCAATGGGCCGATTGTATTTCGCCTTGAAAAGAAGTCCATCTGGAGCATACATGTTGTGCTATCTTGGTGTTTAGCAATAGCTTTATCTTGCTCGTAAGACCGAGACTGGTTGCCCTTAATGAATGCATGCCAAAGGAACCTTGGAAGCTGGTTACGGACATCTCTCATTGCATCATCCACTGTGCCCTTTACTTGGCCTTTGACAAGATATCCGTCTTCATCAGTCTGCCATTGATACCAGACGAGAGTACCACTCCTATCGTCCAAGCCGTCTGTGAAGTTGACATCGAACAGTTTGCCATCGGAACACACATCACAATTGCTTGACATGCATGCCTCCGACTCTGTGTCGCATACGCATAAAGACAGGAATGCTGTCTTTGAATATAACGGTATGGACGGACATTTCCTGTGCAAACTCTCTAGCAAAAGTATGATGTTATTGTGGTACTTGCATCCGCACACGTTGTGTGGCATTCGCGAGCTAAGTAACACAAATTGTGGTCGAAGAGAAGCAAATGACGATTTCCCCACTTCACATTCAGGATGGTCGGCTTTGAATAGTTGGAATGCTTCTGAGATCGTCATACTCATATGTCGCTTTTGCTGCTTCACTTTGAATCCGTTGTCGTCTCTGACAATGATGACGTCAGCTTTACCTGGGGTCATTCTCGAAATGGAATCGCTTTGAAAATATTCTGATACAGTAGCTTTAGTTCTGAAATCTATTCCCGTGCTTCGAGGTGTTGTAAACTTCACTGATAAATACCGTGAAGCCAAGCCTTTAATCACTGCCAGTCGTTTATGTGGACTGATGGGGAGTGACCTTTCGACTTTACGTTTTGCCTTGCCAAACGTTTGGGGACAGCTGTAAGGTGTGCCTGAACCTGACGGTGTCTCTGTACTAGTCACAGTGGTGTCCATATTCCTTTCCCTCCATGCTCGGGTATTCAGCATTGTTTTATTTCGCAGAGTTTCCAACTCAGCAGTTGTCATCCGTGCCCTGCGCGCCTGCTTCCGTAGCCTGTCATTCTCTTGGTACAATTCCAATGCTTCAGCATCACTTTTCAATCGGTTCCTTCTATCCCTCTGTCGTTCTGCGGCTGATTTAGGCATGCTGCAATATAACAAGATTGAGCTTTGAACAGATACATAACTGTTGTTATAGTTTGTTTGTATTAATCAAACAGGCCTATTTTTTAACCTCAGATTTGTTCAATGTGTACTTTTGTCATCATATATGCTAAACGGAGCTTTTTAAAATTGCACAACAATACCGTATTTATATTCTAATTAAGTCCTTCGCACTGTAAAGCGAAAGTGACGGAATCACATATTGGTAGTGATTCCGTCACACGGTTTGCGTGATTCCGTCACGGTTATGTGGGATTTGTATTTGTCGTTAAACTCTCGATTTTTTATGTAAAAGACCCTTAACACCGACTTGCCTTTGTATTTTAATCCTCCCTTTAGTAAGACTACTGCATGAACTGCAATATTTAAAAAGTAGCACTTTTCGTGACGGAATCACCAAAATCGTACGAATAAACAAGGATATTCACGTAAACTTTTGGCTAGCTAAGTTGCTTTTTGAACGAATGTTTGACAAAATAACTGGCTGTGTTTTATAAAGTGTGAATTTATCTACAAAATGAGCCATAAATTAGGGCTGAAAACTCTTACCTTGCTGAAGATGGGTCCAGATTAGCGACTGTAAAATCTCACCATGCGTACGCCGGCCTCGTGACAAAGGCCTACAATTTCCGGTTGAAGTTTTCAGCACGCGCAAGACAAATACCTCATGCATATTCAAAAGCTACAGTCATTTTCAGGGCTTTAGGTAGTGCTCTGTTTGGATTTACTACAAGAGTTCCAAAAATGTTATTTTGAAATTTGGCTTCAGTGGCTCATTTTACATGGAATTCATGTGTGCCTACAGCATAAGTCCCCATTTCATGTTGTAAATAATGAAATAACTGGACTGAATTATAATATCTGTCCATCACAAGCACATGCCTTTTATCTGCAACTCCACTGTCACTGACCAAACGTACTACACTCCCAGTTGCACCAAGCTCATCTTCATACATCCCGTTTCCTTTTCCTGTATAAATCTCATCATGAAACACATAACCAGTCTCCGCATCACAAAGCATGAATGATTTTATGCCCCATTTTATTGGCTTGTCCTTCAGGTACTGTTTTATTGCCAAGCGGTTTTAGTGGGGATCATACCTTCATCGAGGCTCAAATACTGACCGGGATTGAAATATTCATGAAATCGGGGTAAAATTATATTCAGCATTGGACGGCATTTATATATTTTATCTGTTTTATCAGTCTGCGGGTCGGTTTCATCTACTAAATGGTTTTCCCACAGAGACAGGAAAGGATCACGGTCCATAACTTCACGAAATCCAGGGGTGTAGCTAAGAAAGTTCTTGCCACAGCCATACCAGTAACTTTCATATCTTGGTGTTATCACAGAAAATTCCATTTGTAATCTCAAGCCAATAAAGGCATTCATTTCTTCTGGAAGAACAGGCTTATAGTTTTTTTACATAGTAAGCCCCAGGTTTACCTGTTCTTACTTGCTCCGCGCATAGACTTGTTTTGTTGCAGAGCAAATCCCAAAAGTCATCATTCAGGAACAGGTTGAAGAAATCAATAGCCTTACTTTCATTGTTGATATGAGCAGGAATATTCTTAGGCCCGGTATTATTTTGCAGAAAAAGTTTTTGTCCACCCCATCTGTACCTGCCGTTGTCGTCACCTGCCGATAAGTTTTCACTGTCAGAGTTGTCTAAATCATCTAAAACGTCCTGCAGCGTAAGACGTTTGCGAGGTGGCGATCTACCTGTTCTATCCGCCATGTTGACATCGAAAATCCGGTCGAAAACACATTCAAAATAAGCACAGAAACTATCAAACTGTTGCACACTGGTCCAGATTCACGAAGAAGTTGAGCAAAAATAATTTTTGAGTGAATTGAGTTCAAATCCACATGAAAAGGATCTATAAGCATAAACATGACTGATTTTCTACATTTTACCTCAAAAACCGAAAATAACGAGTGATTTTAGTTGGCCAACTGTAACAAAAACACTGATTTGTAACCAAACTGTTTATAAGTCACATCATAACACAAACTGAAAGTTGATTTAATTTAATTTAATTTATTTATTTAATTGATTGGTGTTTTACGCCGTACTCAAGAATATTTCACTTATACGACGGCGGCCAGCATTATGGTGGGTGGAAACCGGGCAGAGCCCGGGGGAAACCCACGACCATCCGCGGGTTGCTGGCAGACCTTCCCACTTACGGTCGGAGAGGAATCCAGCATGAGCTGGACTTGAACTCACAGCGACCGCATTGGTGAGAGGCTCCTGGGTCATTACGCTGCCTGAAAGTTGAGGAAAGAAAAGCATTGAATGTTGACACATTTCAAACTGCAAGGACCATTACGTGAACACGACTCCTCTGCAAATTTCTCCTCTGGAACTGAAAAAGAGTAATATTTTCTCGAACAACAACAGAAATGACCGAACTCGCTCCTGAACTACAACTAACAAAACAGAAAACGATCCAAAGAAAGATCAAACGCCAAGTCCGCGACCAGAAAGACAACCACAACCACCACTCAGGGTCTACAGCTCCACCGATGGAGCCCGGAGGAGGGCCAGGACCTCTGGCGGAAACTGGTCCGTGGTCGTCGGAGTCTTCAGCTTCCGCATCCGGAGGGAGCTGATCAAGGGGTCGGAGGTCTTAAGAAGCCGGTGGACCAGGTCGGTGTTGGACTTAACCCGGGACATCTGGCGCGAATGGTGCTCCCGGATGGCCTTGAAGTCCTTGTTCCTGGCTTCTTGGGCTTTCTCTGACATCGACCCCAGGGGAAGGAGCATGCCGGCGGAAACAGTGGGAGCATGGATCAGGAGCTTGTGGACCGACTGGGGCATCCTAACCCACCCGTACTGGCTGACCAACATCCTGGCCGTCTCAACCGCTTACACGCTGAACCGCTCCTCGTCGAGGTGTAAGTTGGAGGACGCAGCGCGGAGGAGGTGGCTGAAGCGGCGGATCAGGGTAGAATCAAGGCCCAGGATGTCCGCAGACGTTTCGTGCTCCAAGAAGAAGCGTCGGGCCGAGTTGCCGTCGTTGGTCGTTCCAGATCCGCCAGGAAGGGGCTGGTCGATCAGGAGCCCCAAACGCTGACGAAACTAGGTCTGGATCCGCTGCTTCTGTTCCTTGACGATCCGCTGCTTCTCCTCTCCACGGGCCTGCCACTCGCAGAACGGGAGCCGGTACGCGATGTGAAGGAACATCTCCATCGATCGGATCCAGCAGTGGAGGGTGGAGATTCCGTGCTGGGTCCGGTCTCCAGTGGGCCGGGCCAGGACTCCGTCGATGTTGTGTATCTCCGTAGGCTTGGCCCGGCAGATGCTGCAGACCTGTTGGGACCGGATGTCCTGGATGGCGTTGTGGACCTTGCCCTCAATCATGGTCAACGCCATCTCGTGGCGGACGGAGATGGTGACGTCGTTGGTAAGTTGGACGACTGACGGCGCGAGTGACTCCACCTCCTGCTGGAGTTGGACGTAGGTGGCGGTGGTCAAATCCTTGGACTCCTTGTCGAAGATGAAGCTGATCGGACGACAGAAGAAAGTGGTGTTTGGCTTCGGGTTCGCCCAGATCACTCGGCCATCCTCGGTCCGGAGCCGCAGAGGGACCATACTCGCCAGGAACATGGTGGAGTCGTCGACGTCCGTTGATTGTCGATGGCGGTAGACTTGTTGACCGGTAGCACCGTCAAGCCCGTACTTGGAGGTCAGGATCAAGGAGCCTTGAGCTGCCGACGATTGGATGACCGACGCTTGGAGCGTGCACAGCCTTGACGCCGTGTGGTCAACCAACTGCTGCACGGGGACAGAAGCGCCACGGTCGTCGACAGCAACTCCAGCCGGATGGCATCGCTTCTTGGCATCCAATACGAAGTTGTACGGCGGGAAGATGTCGGCGACGTGGTCCTTCGATGTCTCACGGACCTCTTGGTACGCAGCTCGTGTCGCATTGGTGTTGAAGAGCAGCACGAGAGCTTCGTCGGCCGACAGCTTCTTCGGAAGCGATGGAGGGGGTCCGCGGTACGATGCCTGCACCACAGTAGGGTCCGGCCCGTCTGCCGCCATCACTTTCTTGATGATGTCGGCTTCGGTTCTCTTCCCCTCCTTCCTCAGAGTCATCTGAGCCGCGTACGCCAGCTGCTCGCCGGTGAATCCTTGGTCAAGTAGCTCGGACACGGTGCGGCGCCGGGTGGGGGAACAGACGCGGGTGAAGGCAGCCGGCATCTGCGACGGTCGTCCGCGGCCATCCTTCGGATCGTCCTTCTCGGGAGCTGGAGGTGGCAGGATCGCCACTGGAACAGATACAAGAAGCCAGACTGCATGTTTTTCGAGCATCTTCGCGAACATTCGTCGAACTCCTGGAGCATCCCAGCGTCGATGCAGCCTTTTCCGGAGATCAAGGACGTCGTCCCGGATGACAGATCGGTCAGGCACACGTCCAGGAGGAACCGAGAGACACAGGAACTCAACACCAGCTTGCAACGTCTCGTCCGACATCAGGGAACCGGCTCCCAGCATCGCCTCCAGAAGCTCCCGACAGGTGGGGGACGTCATCTCATGGAGTGGATTTGAAACGGGAAAATCCAATTTTCTCCTAAAGTAGCAAAAAGTAGCAAAACCTTTTCCAACCAAGGAAAGAGTGATGTCGTACGTATCAAATGATGCGGGTTTGAGTTTGTACTTTGCTGTCCTTCTGTACGATTTGACCCGATGAACAAACAACAAGCGACTGCACGACCACATGTGAGTCAAACCAAGGTAATTCTCCCAGTATTGGCTCAAAAGGGGAAACGATCACCTGGCTGGGTAGTTGTCATCCTTGGGTGACTGGAGGAACCACAAAAACTTGGAGACACGCACGTTCACTGGTGAGCACACGATCACAACTTGTCACTTGCTGGGAAGCGGCACAAAGAGGAAAAAAATAACCTCACTTTTAAACGCGCACTTCTCCTGATCAGAGGGCTCGGGAACCAAACTAAAAGCATATCTCGGTTCCCCAGGGACAGAACAAAAGAAAAATACCCCTCAAATAATTAAAATCGACAATCACAAAAATTATTTTTGCTCAGGTTTTACTTGAATCTGGACGACTGTGTGTTGTCACGAAAACCACTCACTTGAAGCCGCCATTTACAATGTGAGCCTCAAGCCTTTCAGTAACAAGGCTCCTGATTGGCTCCCGACGGATTCTGTCCACGTGTAACACCTGTTGATTGGTTGATCACGTTGACTGCCGGCTACAAGTAATCTCGTAGCAGAGGATGTACTGAATTCTGCCAGGTACGGGGTTATCTCGTAGTAAACAAAGACTTGGTAAAACCGCTCATCAGAGAGTCTGGAATGCACTACAAGCCTAATTTAGACACTATTGTCTTGATTGATGAATAAATAAAGCAACGATCGTGTATATGTGAACAATAATGTCGTTTACTTTTCTCTTTTTACGTATCTGCATGACGGAAATTGGACCCTCAACGGCCACGTCGTGCCCAACATTGCTGACTGAACCGAAATTTAGCAAGTGGTATACATGTACAAAAGATTTTATCAAAACAAACACATTGATGCTTTTGCGATATAAAACAATATTCATGGTTAGTTGGAAACAGATAGTTTTGTTGCCGTTTATATAATGACTGTCCGAGTGGTGAATCTGCAGGTCCCTAAGATACATGGTGTTTCCTGAAGCAAGTGTCTACACATAGAGCGGGTTTGTCTTGGCAGACTGGACACATTTAGCGGCTTTCTCGTCTCACGCCTGCCTTTGTGCAAATTCGGCACGGCTTGGTGGGTCGCTGTTTCTTTTCTGTAGGTGGGAGTTGCTCCAAGTAATGGAAAGAATCAGCTGCTAGTCGAGGGGCTGCTGCAGGAAGCTGATTCATGGCGTCACCAAGGAGATGAACTGTAACTGCTTCTCTGAATTCCAAGAGATTCATACCGCTGCCTGGGTTATCAGTGTGAAGGATGTGGGCATTTATGATGCAGACCTCCAAAATATGAAGTCCCATCTTCTTATACCATCGAAGAGTCTTTCTCAGAGCGGAATAATACAACATCTGATCGGATCTATCGACGCCCGACATGCCATCATTGTAGTCCTGGACAATGTTTGGTTTCCTTGTTACCTGCTGTCGTCGATTTGCAACATCTACCATTTCAACTCTGTGCATGTTACTAATTGTCAATACATCGCGCTTGTCTTTCCATTTGCACACAACAACAGATTCCGAACGTTTCCATACATGTTCACCTTTCTTTAGTTTTTTAGTGATGTGTTTTGGATTTTCTTTCCGGTCGTTCCGAAGAGTGCCACAGATGTAGGTGGATCGGTCAGTCAGACGTTTCACAAGCCCCACAGAGTTATAGTAGTTATCCGTAAGGACAATATGACCTTTATCTAGGAAACTATCTAAAAGTTTTATTACAACAGCGCTTGATTTCCCCATGTTCATTTCATCATCAAAGCCTGTTCCGGTATAAACCCTCACCCTCAAAATCAAACCCCTCGATTCACACAGCTCATACAGTTTGATGCCATATTTATGGCGTTTGTTCTTTATGTATTGCCGGAAGACCAGCCTGCCACGCCATAACACCATTGATTCATCGATACTAAGTTTCTTCCTTGGTAATACACTGTTGACCATAAAGTTGGAATAAATTAATTCGACGGCTGAATTCGGAATTATTCTAATTGTACGCGGTATTGAATGCTTGATTATGGCGTAGATATCAGCATAACACCAAATGTTGGTCTTTTCCACACATATCAGCCTATTGTAATCTTTAATGGATCGATTATAGGCTGTAGAACGGCGTAAAAACAAAAACTGGCATTTCAAGACGAAAGGATTGAAGGCCTTACTGCAATGTCTCCATATCACAAACATAAACGTATTTGTTCCCTGCGTATTATAAAAGTTACAGACAATACAGTTTGTAAGAGAAACAGTCATTAATATCTCGTATGACCACCCCTGACACGAATCAATGCGTCAAGACGTCGTTGCATGCTGTCGGCCAGATTGTTAATGAATTCAATGGGCAGAACGTTCCACTCATTGATCAGAGCCTGTGCCAGTTCTTGCAGATTTTCAGCAATATTGTCATGTGCGTTGATGGCTCGCCCTAACTTGTCCCAGGCATGTTCTATTGGGTTCATATCAGGGGAACACGATGGCCAAGGTAACTGCTCCACCCCTTGTGCCCGAAGAAATTCTCGTGTTGCAGCGGCCCTGTGTGGTGTAGCGTTGTCGTCTTGCAAACGAAAATTGTCTCCATAAACCCTTCGTGCGTATGGAAGGCAATGGTTTTCAAGGATATCAATGTACACGGTGGCGTTGACGTTTTCGCCGGGCACCACCAACGGCGTTTTTCCACCATAGTGAATACCGGCCCAAACCAATACTGAACCGCCACCCCCTTGATTGTTTTCCTGCACACAGTTATCTCGAAGACTTTCTCCTCGCAAATGACGAACCCTTTGTTTTCCGTCCACAGGTTTCAGGAAGAAGCGACTCTCATCCGTGAAGAGCACGTGTCGCCAATGTCCTAACTGCAATTGTCTGTGCTCCCTAGCCCAGCGAAGCCTTTTGGACTCTATGTTGGGCGGTTAGGCGGGGACATTTGGTCATACGTCTTGCTCGATAACCATGCTGAAGTAACCTGCGATTCACCGTTGTTCGGGAAACATTGATTCCGTAATGCCTCCGCCACAAACGGCGAAGATGGTTCGCAGACATTTTCCGGTTTCTGAGAGGGAGATTGAGCAGTCGGCGGTCATCCCGTCTGGTAGTCAGTCGTGGTCGTCCTGGGCTTTGACGTGGGCGCAAATGACCCACGTCTCGATGACGTCTGATGATTTTACTGACTGTACTTTGCGATATGCCTACAAAATCGGCAACATCGGACTGTTTGTAGCCTTCTTGATGGAGGGCAATCACTCTCCGGCGTATTGGCATTGGAGTAGCACGAGGCATAGCCGGAATCCCCGCTACACTACTTTTTGTTCCATGCGAAACCGAGAACTCCGTTATGCGCGAGGTAATTTGACCTCTCTCTGAATGAAGATCACTGGAGAAGCACCAGGCACAGGGCTTTTTATCACTACCATCAGAGCCTCTTATGTAATTCTCATATTAGCATAGAATAAAACATTTTTGTACACGTAGTAGAGAGAGATTATGCATCAATTCGTGTCGGCTTATATTATTTTTGAGGCGAAAAATAATATTAAACTTCTGGGATTGTGGCTAAAATATTTTATTCCAACTTTATGGTCAACAGTGTATATACTGTCCATTGTGTTGTTGACATGGTCTAGAACAGGTCTTAGTTTATATAAGCGATCTGCGACGTGTCCGTGACTATTATCTGCAAAATGCCAAAAGCGCATAAGCAACTGGAAACGGTTACGGCTCACAACACCACCAAACAGCGTATTTTTATATAGGTCCCTCGAACTCCAATAATGTTCAATCGTAGGCAGAGTTACTGGACCCATGTGGAGTAAAAGTCCGAGAAACTGTTTCATTTCTACTGCATTGGTATCGTGCCATTCATTCACTCGGGAATATCTGTGCAATGGGCGCTGTTTATTTATCCCGCCCTCCCCTCCATATTTCTGCTGTAGTTTACATTCTTGGGCAAGGAGACGCTGAGTGATCTGTTGACAGCTTCGCACTTTTGAGTGCTGGTGTTCATCCGGAGACTGGCGACGGCTGTCTCGCTCAACCTCATGTGCAGTACTTCGGTCAATAGTTTCCTGTCGTTGTCATCCATGTTGAAAGGGCAGAGTTTACTGGTGGATATAAACAGGGACCTCTCCCACCAGCTGCTGGTTTCCCCTCCGGAGCAAATCACACTGTTCCTGCGGCATTTGGAACAGTCCCCACCGTAACACCTTACCGTTGCATCCACAACCCTGGGTAGGTAAGTTTTTATTTTCCTCATGTCACCAATGTGCTCAGACATAAGTTAAGAAAATATCAAGCTACACCTGGCCTTAACATCCTGACTCAACACCTTCTGTGCTTTCTTCCTGGCTTCCCTCGTTCGGCCCTGTCCTTCGAACATGGCATCGCTGAACTTAGCCTGGTTACATTTTTTGAACTGGGATCTACCAAGGTGCGTGGGGTCTGCTAACCGTTCGACCTCCCACAGTGGCCAGTCGACCAGTCGGATGCCGTCCTCCACTCCCTTGGCTGACCTGGAGTCGCCGTCCGTGATTACGTGCTTGACTAAAACACCTTGCCTCGCCAATCCCTCGCCAATCTCGTTCCCCATATTATACTCGGACCAGGGGGCATGTGGGTTTGTGTTCGCAGTGCACTCGTCGTGTCCTCCAGGGCACTTTACTTGGAAGCCTTTTCCTCTTAGCCAGGACCCAGTCCAACACAATTTATTCTTCAGTGCTGCGGAGACAATGTATTGCTTGTCTGTTGATGTCTCCACAGCCAGGGAAATGGCTTGTGAAGCATTCTGGCCCGGTTTCTTGGGACTGGTTATGGTAATGCTGTTGTAGCGAGTGTCTGTGGCCAGATCTATTGTGCTGTCATCCTCTCCTCTTTGCCTTTTGTATGCCTTTACCTTTTCCACCTTATTTGCCATATCCTCTCTGTTCAGCTTTGCGATTGCAGATGCGACATGGTTTGCAGTGCGATGCATGTTCCTACGAGTGGCAGGCGGCACGTCCATCGCTGCAAATAGGAGTCTGGCTCGGGTGTTCCCCATTGGTGTGTCCTGGAGGCCTACTTGAAGAGCTCGGTTCACCGCCTTAGCTTTTTGGCCAGGTCTGTTGCATTCTACCTCTTTGTAGAATTTGTGGAAGCCAGATACATAGTCACAGTCACAGCACTTAAAACTGAACGCCCAGGCTAAACCCCACTTTTTCTCTGCAGCTATCTCTAACCTGGGCAATGGACAGTGGTCCTTGGTCTCACTGTGCTCAAGCATAACTTTGTTCCATATACACACCATTTTCTGTATATCTATGAGTCGCATTCCTTCAGCAGCCCATTCCCGCTTATGTGTATCTCTGTCTGATTCAGCCGTGGAATCTACCTTGCACCGAAGAAATTAAGGGTGATATCCTAGTCGGACATAACTGTACTTAGAACGTGCAGTTTTATTGAAAGGTGGATACTTTCAATAATGATAAGCCAAGGACCCATGTCTAACCAGCTAACTAACCCACCTAATTCGCTGAGTTTCTCACTGTAGTGTCGCATACGCGAAAAAGTAGAGCTGCAGTTGTGTATCTAACACCACGTGATCGTCTTGCTTATATAAAAATATGTATTTATATAAATGTTATGAGATTGTGATATGATAATTTGAGCTACCTGTAAAACTTCGACGTCCATTGGTGATAAATCCTTTGAAGCTTGTAGCATCCTTTCCATTTCCTGGTCCTGTATTTGGAAATGCTTAACGATGGCACTGCACCCACCACGTCACTATAAGTGCGGTGATATGGTGATTTTATGTCATCTAAGGAGTGTAGCTTACAGTTTTTTTTAAAACTGCCATGCCTTCACAAGCCTTCACAATGAAGTAGTGAAGGCCCTAAGTTATCATGAAATATAAAAATGTTCATTATCTCATTCCGGCCCTTTGGAGTTAAGCTCAAGAAATTTTAAATGTAGGTGGTGTACGCAATTCAGATATCATTAGTGCGTGTAATTGGCGACAATTTATGCGCTGTGCAACGCTCTTGTTTGGTAGCCGAGAGGGGTAAGTGATGACCAGACACTGATTGAGAACAACTGTATTGACAGTATTATATCGGTTTCAGCACTAGGGTCTTCATTTTCGCTGCTAACTGGCGTAGACTATCCGCTGTCAACAGGTACATCCTCCACATCCTTATCCAGCAAGACCAGTACTTGACTGACATCCATATCACCTTGTGAATAAAGAAATGACCCTATAAATTACACTCCATGCATTTATATAGTATTTTTCTGTGAAAGCTCAACTAAATCGGCGTTATAATTACGCTCCTCACCAGTGAACAGCGATTATATGTTAATATTTATGAAATCGAATATATTTTGCTACTTTGTCAGAAATTCAGCCTAGACATTCAACATCTGATGATTGTGTGTGGTATAAATTATCATATATTAATATTTGTAGAGATGTCTTGATATGTGCTGTACGTTCCTGACGGGACTCACAAGTCCGATGTACTATCTAACCGTAAAATAGTTTCTCAAAGACAATGATTTCAAAACGCCCTCTGTAAGATGACCTTGACCCTGGGTGGATTAAAAAGTAGGACTTGGGTATTTTTATTTTGTGAACAGGACACAGGAGTCCCTTCAGGACGCAGATGATTTTTGCAATGAAAACATCTGTTTACTTTAAGTGATAAACATAGTAGTGGGACACTCAGTCCCGTCAGAACTGAAAGGGATAAACTGGGGCGTTAAACGTCAATCAATCAATTAATCACAGTAATAAATCATTCAGAGTATGCAGTCCTTTTGGGAAGAAATTGCAGCAATTTTACAAGTACGTTAAATGATATTTGGTGTGAATAACATGCAGCTGAAATCAGTTACCAGAAAAAGAAACCTCATAAATAACAGTTAAACAAATTTTAAGTATGTAATCTTTTCAAGTTAAAGTATACAAACTTCCTCATTTTGTCTTCAATTTCACCGGCCCGGATAGCACAGTTAGTAGAGCGTCCGCTTCAGGATCAATCCTGGGTCGAGTCACACCTTAGACTTTAAAAAGAGGAAGTTGTAACTTCCTCGCTTGGCGTGCAGCATGAATGGGGATAGTGCAACGACTGGCTGACCTGCATCAGTATAATGGCTTGGGCGGGGCAGCTTACTTGCCTTCGGTGAGTCGTCTCAGTGAAGCTGCACTAGATAAAAGAGCGGTGGAAGTCCGTCCTGCGACAAGGAGGCACATTACATACACCCTAAGGATTCCTTCGTCGTCATATGACTGAAAAACTGTTGAGTACGACGTTAAACCCCAAGTACTCACTCGCTCACTGTCTTCAAGTTTAACTTTTCTTATTTTGAATTTAAGTTGTCTCGTGTAATTTGTTTCCGCCTTTCCAATTTCTTGGAAATGTTCAGCTTGAGCCCAATCATCTTTTTAACTTCGCCACTTTCTGTCCCCGGATGAATTCTTTTCACCAGTTCTGAAGAAAAACAAAATGTTAATTCACTGTACTGTAAATGCCTTGATATTCGAAAGTATAAACTTCCGCGTATGTGGTAAGAGACATTCGCGGGAATCAACTTTCGGGGATCTTAGCAGAGTTTTTGGACAACTGAAATACGAAAATCAAACTTCAATACAGAAACGTCAAGTAATAAAACTGGAGCATTCAAGTAATAATGTTATCATTTAAACTTGTTTGTACCTGTAAGGTGTAACAAAAATTCCCTACAATGCAGTACCTTGATCAGACAAAGAAAGTTAATCCTCCTAAGCTTTTAATCTTTTGAAGATTGTTAATCTTTATAAGACGAAGCCCTTGTCTGCTGTTTGACCAAAATATTCGTGTCACTCACTCTGGGGAGACGACGAAGGATTAAATGTGATACAGTCTCGGCCACAATCGTTGGTGCATGGGTAATTTGCTTGAATCTTGACGAATGAACTTAAAATAAAACTTGTTTTGTACGACCCATAACTAGTTATAAAGAATTCTTGTCATCTGTATGGACTTTGACATTTATCAAATCTATTACCGGCATCCTAGAGCAATTCGTAGACAGTTAGTGAATTAATTTAGATGGGACTACTCAGAATAAAGGAAATTCATTGAAAACCATGAGACAAATGAAAGACTAAATCATTTCAAATCCAGCCGGTCTTTTACGGTACATTTGATTGGCTACAATGTCAGTGCTTATCTTTGCCAGTTCCAGCATCTCAGTATTTGGTGTGATCACCTCTGATGTCCATTGTGGCCTGTAGACGACGTGGCATACTCGCAACAAGGTTCTCTAGCCGAACATCAGGGATATTGTCCCACTCTTCTAAAAGTGCTGTTTCCAACTGCCTTTGGTTTTGAGGCTGCACATCCCTTGACCTTACTGCGCGGTCTAACTTCTCCTACATGTGCTCCATCGGATTCAGATCCGGGGATTTAGAAGGCTGGGGTCTGACATTGACTATGATTTTGCAAGAAATCGCGAACTACGCGGGCCCTATGTGGAGTGGCACTGTCGTCTTGGAACGCATAATTGCCTTGGAACTCTGCCCGAGCCCACGGTATCATGTTACGCTCAAGGATATCCCTGTAGCACACCCTATTTACGTTTTCCCTCAACACGATAAGAGCTGATTTCCCTCTGGAGTGCATTCCTCCCCACACGTGGACGGATCAATCAATAAAGAACAATCTACAATTTTATGATTTCATTCTAGATTACCAAATATACAAAGATACTTACTAAATGATCCTGTTTTCTATTTTTCCTGAAGTTAGATTTCTTGGTGAATTCCTCCTGCATAGGAATATCTGCTTCTACAAATAAATGAAAAATAAAAATTATGCAACACATAGAAGAGAAATTCCAGATTACATATCAGATTTCCATGTTCACAATTTAAATATCTTGAAAAACACTAGTCTTATGTTTGTATGCAGGCTGCATATCCAAACTGTACCGTAACAATGTAGAATATAGCAATTTCATCTGAAAACTGAATTGAGTCGTTGTACAAATATAATATATATTTTGTCTGATGACATATTTTTGTATTTAAATACAGTTATTTACTAATTATGACACCACAGATTACTTAAAATACGTGCATGTCAGCGATGCCTAGTTTTAGAATACCCTGATGAAAATAATTATTTTTTGTCTTCCATATAGATTAAAGCAGTTTGACAAATTCGTCTTAAGCTACGTTTACCGAACACGCGGATTGCGGATCTCGGTACGCGGCAACGGAATGCGGAATGCGATATTTATGCCGCGTTGTCCGTTTATCGGTGCGCGTTTTCTTTGCGGTATACGTTAGTTTTGGGAAGCATGGCGCCTGTTTGGTCCGTCCCTGATCAACCACGATACAACCAAATACAGCGAGATATAATCATCGCCGTGGGGGCCTTCGTGATAGCAAAGAAGAAACGTTACCAACGACGGCGAAGATGGGCAGTTCATCCTATTTTTAAGAGACGGAAGGAGCAAGGAGCGTATCACAACCTTGTGCAGGAGCTAGGACTGGACGAAGATATGTTTCAACGATACTTTCGATTCAGACGTGAACAATTTGCCCAGCTCTTGTTCATTCTTCGCGAAGATATTGTCAAGTTTCATCGATCGACAGATGTCCTTTGTCCAAGACAGCGTTTAGCAATCTGCATAAGGTAATCGATAATAAGAGGAAATAGAACATTTCTAAACTTGAAATCATTTTACTGGTTTGATACAAAAAGGTAATGGCCTAACATAGGTGAAAAATGGCTTTACGGTATCATGCCGTTAACATCCAAGGCAGGGGTAGGTCGGTACTGGTAAAATGTAACGTAAATAATACAAACAGTCAAACCGCACTCTACTGAAATGTCATATGCATAGCCGCAGAAAGCAAGTCGGACGTTGCTCCAGAAGACTCGGTTTGGCCAGGGATCATTGTGTCACCGTAGTGATTAGATATCGGCAGCGGCTGCTGGTTAGCATACTGACTATTTTGAAGCAAGGAGGGTACAAGTTCTTGTGGTAGAGGCGTTATTGGAATCTGTATTCCACTCCGATTCTCGACGTTGAAGAAGAGTTGTGACATTTGAAGTTTAATTAATGTTTGTACTTCCTTTGGTAGCGTCTTCATGCGCTTGGCATAATTCATAAATAGTAGGTCATCGGAATCAGTTTCCGTATTTCCTGAGTTGTTCCTGCTCTCATTAATGAAATTAACCAGAGCATCTTCAATTGAAGAAGTTTCCCCAGTCGGTTGTCTTTTTCCGCTTCTCTTTGGTGTTTTGGCTGCTCTCCCAGTGGATGCACTTGGAGTAGTGGAAATGGAAGAAACTTCCGTTTCCAAGGGCAGGGCATCATTTATAGAACTCACCTCAGACCTGCGAAAGAAAATATATATTTATTAAATCAACTTATAACTATACTCTTTTTGCAGATACCTGGCAACCGGAGAATCCTATGCATCGCTTGCCTTCAGCTATCGGGTCGGTGTATCTACAATATCTAAGCTGGTTCCAGAAGTATGCGAGGCTATTTGGAAACATAGAGAGGTAGCGATGAAGGTACCCAGCACCAGTGATGATTGGAGATTCATAGCAGCTAACTTTTGGCAGAATTGGCAGTTTCCACACTGCTTAGGTGCACTAGATGGGAAACACGTGGTTATGATGAAGCCTTGGAAGTCAGGGTCTCTCTATTTCAACTATAAAGGGACTTGCTCGATCGTTCTAATGGCACTTGTTGATGCTGATCTAAAGTTCATTGCAATTAACACTGGTTCGTTGGGCAGAAACAGCGACGGAGGAATCTTTGCCCGAAGTAACATGGGACAACGTTTCGTAAACGGGACATTCAATTTTCCACCAAGCTCAATGTTACCGGGTTATGAGAATCTTGGCCCCCTACCGTGTGTTGCGGTAGGAGATGAGGCTTTCCCTCTGCTTCCAAACCTACTGCGCCCTTTCCCTGGCAGAGGAAACTCTTTGGAAAAGCAAATATTCAACTATAGGCTAAGTCGAGCTCGAAGAATAGTTGAAAATGCGTTCGGTGTTTTGGCTGCTAGATGGAGGGTTTTTCATACAAAAATCGCCCTGCAACCAACACACGCCAATTCCGTTGTCAAAGCTGCGTGCGTATTGCACAACATGCTGCAAAGGAACAGTACTCCAACCCAAATCACTCAGCTGTTGGAAGAAATGCCCGACATGGACGCAGTCGAGGGTCTCGCTACTTTACCACGTATCGGAAACCGGGCGAGTGAGGAGGCGATTGCTGTACGAAATACATTCAAGGATTTCTTCATGGAAGACAATTCGGTACCATGGCAAAGTCAGTACGTTTTAAGAGGTACCTTGATAACAACAGCTAATACGTACCTGATTTCTTCATGAAAACTCTGTGAATCGGTGTCATCCGTTTCTTCAACGTCTGGGACATTTGTAGCGGCTCTGGAAAGAAATAGCAATGATCTGTTATCGTTTAATAGGATTTTCTTGGAACACGAATATTGCTGTCTTAATCCCTATAAAGAAAAAGAAGCCAAGACATATTAACACGTCTTCCCTCGAAATTAAATTTTGGTATTAATTTCGGCTATAACTTACTCATTTTCAGCTATGAATGGTTCCAGGAAAGAACTTCCATTTGTTGACTTTTGTAGCAGCGGTACCACTTTTCTTTTCCTTCAGAAGTCGTCGTTGCTTCATGTAGTTATCTCGTAGGTTTTTCCATTTCACTCGCCATGCCTTGCCTGGAATAATTAAATATTGTTTCAACATTGTTAAATTCGTTTTCTTGTCCTATCTCTTTTAAATATGTCATAAATTAAAGTGCAAATTTGCAGGAATCAAGTTTAAGATGAAGCTCACCATCTAGACCCTCCACTTTTAACGTTTTCGCTATGCTCTCCCACGCATTGCTCATTTTCTGCGCATCCATATGAGTGTCGTCCTTGGCATCGTAGATGAAAGAGCGTTCCCTGACGAGTCCGACCAAATTTTCGATTACATCGTCTGGAAGTTGTTTTCCTCTCGGCATTTTTGTAGTTGTAATATAACTTTGTCTGTATAGAACAGAAAAACAAACAAAATGTAACCCAAACGCACGTAGCACGTGACCTCTATACCGCCGCGCTATTTTATAGCGCGCGGAAGAATCGCTCCCCAGACCGATCGGGTTTTCCGCAAACCGCATACCGCGATCGTACCGCATACCGCGTTCCGCAGTCCGGTAAATGGATGAAGGGAATTGGCTTGGAGCGATAAAATCTCTATACCGCATTCCGTTGCCGCGTACCGCAATCCGCAATCCGCGTGTTCGGTAAACGTAGCTTTACGGGCATAGCCAATCAATAACTATACTAGCTGCAGATGTTATCGTTGCAGGAGTACTTCAACAACGTTACCGTCAACTATGTTACCAACTAACCAGTAACGTTGCTGGCTATCTACAACATATAAGATAAAAAATGTGCTTTGCAGATGCAAATACAGATTTAAGATGGCATTAACTGCCGCGGAAAAGCAGGGCAGTACAGAGAGCGAACCAAAGCTGACTCAGACTATGGACGTGCATATATAGAGAGGGAGCGCAAATGATGGCATGACAATAAAGGGGAAAATCAATCACGGTTACCAGTATCACGATTAGATAACAGGGAGAAGAGGCGAAAAGGCGAAGAACTGGACGGCAGATTGGGGCTTTTACCGAAAACTGGCTGATGTGGACTAAAATCTTGTTCATTATGCATGGAGTTTTTCGCCATCAAGACCCAGCTAAGTCCTGCTTCCCAGTCAATGTTGTTATCTGCTCTAATTTTCAATAATGTGCTCGTAAGCGTTTGGTTATGTCGTTCAACTACGCCATTACTCCATGGAGAGTATGCTGCTGTAGTGAGAACCTGAATGTTGAAATTTTCCGCCATGTCTCTGAATTCAGAGTTGTTGAATTCCCCACCATTATCTGTGAAAACTTTTTGAGGAGCCCCATGTATGCCTATCCAGTGTTGAATAAATCTTGCTGTGATTTCTGAAGCTTGTTTTGTTTTAACAATACATCCTGCACTAAATCTTGTAAAGAGATCAATGATGTGCAAGTACCAAACACCTGGTTGTAATTCATGAAGATCCATGGCTACTGTTTCATTAAATGAGGTGGCCAGAGGCAGGCTAACAGCTGGTTTGGGCCTGAGTTTTTTGTGTTTTTTACAAATGTCACAGTTTTCTACCAATTCTTGTAAGTTTCCGAAAAAACACTAACATTCTGTCCAGCACCTTTTAATAAACAGGACATCCGATCAGTTGATGCGTGGCCAAATTGCTTGTGTATTTTGGCTAATGTTTTGTTGTTGTTCTTGTTTACACATTTTTGAGATATCCAAAACAGACAACACTTCATCCAGATTGTTCAACTCATCATCTTCCACACATTTTTGGTCTAGAATATCAATACAATAATGCCCACTTGAAGTGAAGTTAAGTGTGACAGGTTCATTAAACATTATAGCTTTGTCATTTTCTAAGTCCAGAATTGCTCCAGCTTTTTTCAGAGAAGCCTTGCTCAAAAGAAGAGGAATATTAGCATCTACAACTTCAGTTTTTATACTACAGCATGTCCGTCCAATCTTTGCTGGAATAGTTACACATTTTGTTGACTGCACTGCATTTCCATCCCCAAACTTAAACTTTTTCACACTGTTTTCATTTTGTATAATTTTCTGCTGATTTTCAAGTTTTGATATATAATCCTCAAGCCATGTAGCACCACACACTGTTCTTGTACATGCGGTATCAATTACAGCAGCTGAGCTTGCTTCAGCCATAAAAACTTCAAACTCACATTCCTGTCCGGTCTCTTTAGCAAAAAGTGTCATGTTACAACTTTCTGTGTCTTCTGGTTGAATCTTCGTTATATTAACATTTCCCTGTATTCTATGAGGGCAGTCTTTGGCCCAGTGGTAAGTACTTTGACAGATTGCACACCGAGAACGCTTTCCAAATCTGTTCAAGGGGTTAGTTCCTTTTAATGGTTCTTGGGTCCTTATGTCTTGAGTAGAGTTAAATGCTTGTTTATTTTGCTTGGGGGTTCTCTGTGTGTAAAAAGCACTCTCAGTTTTAACTTGAATTCCTTCAAAACGGGTGTCTGAATTTGAGCCATTACCAAAAATTCGTTTTAAGGACCCTTTCATAGCACCAAATGTTAAGTCTGTAGCAGCTGTAAGCGCAAGTTGTCGTTCTTGGTGAGACAGGTTTGCACTGTCTAACAGCTTGAAGGCGAGAACCGCATCTGGCAAAGTCATTTCAAACTTTCTGGCTTTATTGTAACATTGTTCAAATCCAATTATGTATTCTGTCATTGACTGATCGGTAGATTTTCGGTAAGTGTCAAATTTGGAGTAGGCTTCGTATGATGCGTCTTTAATCTCTTTCTGAAATACAGTTTTTAATTTCGTCAACAAAATGTCCATACCACCTCTTGAGGCTAATTCGTCAGCAGGCAGTTCCATAGCTGTTTCTCGGGCCCTTCCTGATAAAGATAGTGAAAGTGCCAGGGCTTGTTTTTCCGCTGGTAAATCTGTTACCCGTCGCCATATTTCTACTTCGTTTGTCCACGTCTCGAAGGCTGTCTGGTCGTCAAACCGTGGAGGCTGTTTGTAATTAGTTGCCATTTCACGCTGTACTGCTACCAGTGATACACCGCTAAACTACTTCAATAAACACTGTTCTTTAACTATGCAATACTACTTTTATTCCGGGCTATACAGGACAAATTTCACCACGATGTCAACACGTGCTCGCTTTAGCTATCGTCTGACTCTCCTGCTTCCGGAGGTATATAACAGTCTCGCTTCACAGGAAGTAGTATGACGTAGTATAAACAAAGTGTCCGACAATGAAACTGGACAGGATTCACATAGAAAAGTCGCTCTTTCACACACATCAGTCCCATTAAGCTTATAAGATTTAAATTTACAGATTCCGTACTCTTGCCTTCAGCAAAATCGTAGTTTAAAGGCAGCTACCGTAATTTCGTAATATCGAGTAAAATTCGGAAAAATACGGCAAAATACGGAAGGTGCACAGGTCTGAATTTACCGTACGAATGGATCATGGGACCGGCGGACCTCATGTATGTCGGTGCTGAGGATTTAAAGATCAGCACACCCACGCTGTACGTGTACACAGACAATAGGGAGGTTTCGCACGTCGACGGATACGTATACGGATACGATAACCGTAACCGTTCACGTATTAACGGATACAAAAACGGGTTTCGCACGAATGACGCATTTGTCAACTAGGGGGCGCTGACTTTCAACATGGCGGCAGACGCGGGAGTTACAAATTTATTGCAAGCAGCTATCGAAAATGATGACGAAGAACTAGTTATATTGCTTCTTCAACAGAATTTCAAGCCAACGACATATAATTCACATATGCCAAGATTTTCTCTTCATAACATGTCAGATGCCCAGTGCATGACTAATTTTCGGTTCGACAAACATTCAATCAATCGGCTATTTGTGCGTCTGAACTTGCCAGAAAGAATCGTTTGTCCCAATAGAACAGTGGTGGACGGAAGGGATGCTTTGTGCATTCTTCTTCGGAGATTGGTATACCCAAATAGGCTAGTGGATTTAGAACCTTTCTTCGGACGACCAAAATCCACACTTTCTATGGCCATAAACGCTACCTTGAACCATATTTTCGATGAACATAGCCATCGCCTCACAGATCTTAATCAGGATTGGTTGCGCTCGAGATTGCAGACATATGCCGATGCAATCCATGAAAAAGGAGCTCCGCTCACTAACTGTTTCGGATTTATAGATGGGACAGTTCGTCCGATTTGCAGGCCTACTCGTAACCAGAGAGTTTGTTATAATGGTCACAAGAGAATACATTCCCTGAAATTTAAATCAGTTGTCGTGCCTGATGGAATGATTGCCAACATGTTCGGTCCGGTGGAGGGTCGGAGGCATGACTGCGCGCTCCTTCGTGAGAGTGGAATTATGGATAGGTTAGAGCATGCGGGACAGACCGACAACAATGGACTATCGTTTGCTTTATGTGGTGACCCAGCATATCCGATTAGGAACTATCTAATCTGTCCATTCAAGGGGGCAAATCTTAATCCAGATCAACACAATTTCAACTATTTGATGTCTACAGTTAGGGAGTCTGTGGAATGGGAATTTGGAAAAGTCCTCTCTTTGTTTGCCTTTCTAGATTTTAGAAAAAACCTGAAAGTCCTACTACAGCCAGTTGCAAAATATTATTTGGTGGGTGCGTTGCTTACCAATTGTCACACCTGTCTGAAGAGGAATCAAACCAGCTATTACTTCAGACTGGAGCCCCCAACACTAGAGGAATACCTTGCCTGATGCTTATACATGTATATATGCATGCTAATACTGGAAACCATAGGCCTACATAAGATAACACAAACAATAAATTAATTTGTTAAAAGCTGAAACATTTTTGACTCCATTTTTATTCAGTTTCTTATGGAGTTTCCACCAGACCAGAGCACAGAATAATCAGTTTAACACATTTCCCCGAAGCTTTCAAAATTCAACAGAACATTCATGAAATATACTTAATACTTATTATAATTTAAAACAGAAATGTCTCAGAATATGTTTTTGTTTCTTAAAGGACAAGAATAAGCAACTATATAAAGTGGACCTCATGTGATAGAGAATTCCATGCTAATTCCAAATATGCCTTTCAGTATTTGTTTACATTTTTTTTATAACGAGTTATTCACGAATGAAGTTTGACATAATAGGGTGTATGTTTGGGACCATACACAATTTTGGGGTATTCGCACAACTTGCTGAACACAAGTTGCACAAAAACTGGTTATATTTTAACAATCTACAACAATGTACATGTATTTTGGCAATTTTGAATGCAATATTTATAGTCATAATGACCATTTCCAGGAGCTTAAAAGTCAAGTTTGACGTCACGAATGTCCAAAAATTGTGTATGGTCTGAAAGGTACACATTAAAGTATATTAATTCAAACTTCATTCGTTAATAACTCGTTGTAAAAAAAAACAATGAGTGAGTGAGTGCTTGGGGTTTAACGTCGTACTCAACATTTTTCAGTCATATGACGACGAAGGAATCATTAGGGTGCATGCACGTGTAATTGTGCCTCCTTGTTGCAGGACGGATTTCCACCGCTCTTTTATTTAGTGCTGCTTCACTGAGACGACTTACCGAAGGCAAGTAAGTCGCTACGCCCGAGCCATTATACTGATACGGGTCAACCAGTCGTTCCACTATCCCCGTCATGCTGAACGCCAAGCGAGGAAGTTACAACTTCCTCTTTTAAAGTCTTAGGTGTGACTCGACCAAGGATTGATCCTGGATCTACCGGTCCCGAAGCGGACGCTCTACCAACTGTGAAAAAAACAATGAAGGGCATATTTGGAATCAGGATGAAATTCTTTCACATGAGATCCTTTATATAGGTGCTTTCATCTCCTTTAAGTCAAAAGATGGAGAAAATTATAAATTAATTCAAAGTTTAAACTCCACATTTAGTCAAGATTGTTTGCAATGTGATCTGATATAAAAATTTAAATTAAAATTTTATAATGTACATGTGTAATGTACAAAGTAAAGAGGATTGCTATGGATATTTGTTTATACATGCATGCTTATATATATATATATATATATATATATATATATATATATATATATATACAATATTGATATTCCAGGCATATAATCTCTTACAGAATTATTAGTAAATAAGTTGAACACAGAAATAAATTATTGATTCAGACATTAATGATTATTCCCCTGATTATGAATTATGATTATGACTCATTATTTTTCTTGTCAATCAATTGGCGAATTAAGTCCATCATAAGGGAATCACGCTCCATCCTGAATTCTCTTTCTCTTCTCTCCAAGTCAAATTTCTCTTTCTCCAGCTCTAACTGCTTGGCCTTCAACTCAGCATCTTTGTTATTTTTTTCACGTAGCATCTCAAAGTACGTTGTAAAGTCAGCTCTGCCACTTCTTCTCTTCTTTGGACTGGCTGCATCATGCTGGCCTGCGTTCTCACCTGATAAATATTGGATAGTACATGTATTAGATCATTTATAGAATTCTCAAATGCATTAAATTGTATACACCTTGTATAAAAACTGCATTTGAATTAGGCATACACCAGACACTAATATAGCTGTATTTTTACACAAGTAGCCTACTAATACTATTTTCAACTCTAAGTTGACATCTCCTTAAAAGATATTAAACTTAAAACACTTATATAGCATTTGAAAGCATTCTATCTTTACTCAGAATATTTGTTTTTCATTAGTGTTTACATTTTTTTCATCTTTGTTATGAGTAATTACCATATATAGGCGATGTTGTTTGTAGACTTTATGAAGCATAATATGGAGACCTATTTATAACTTTCTGAATACAAGTTGTAAAAATCCAAGTTCCCCCACCCCTCCAACATAACTGAGTACATGTATATATAAATTAAACTGTTGTAATTTTCAAAAAACAGTTATATTTCTACATTTTATTTTATCATGATAAAAAATGAAAAAAGCAATTAAAGACGTAACTCTTTTGAATCACAATGGAATAGTGTTTTAAGAGTAAGCCACTTTGTATAACAGGTGTTTTCACTTATCCTTGTGTCAATATTTGTCATTTCATTTTTTTTAAATTTAACTAAAAATTCACCTGATCTTTTGAGGGACTGCATTGCAGCTTCTCTAATTTCCTTGCCTTGTTCTTCTTTCTGCTTTTCTGCAGATTGGGCCCCTTTCTTCTCTTCTTTACATTTTGCAGCCTCTCTCTCCATCTCATCCACATCTGTCAACAGCACATCCCTCTCTGTATACTCCTCATCTGTTCCTGATCTGAAACATACAGTGTACAAGCATTTATTTTTGTTCTTAGTCTATAGCTTTGGACCTGTCATTTAGGTGATATCTGGGTTACAAAATTACAAAAGTGTAAAATAGTACATTACCGGTACAACACACCGAAAACTTAAACATGCAAGCCTACCACGGTACCTATGTTATAGTATGCCACATACTTTTAAATACATAGTACATCAGGTAACATATAGCTCCTGTCACTAAAAGTTTATCCTATACACTGTGGACTGTGGATGTTAATGCATTTTGATGGCCTTGCATGTGGTTTTCTGTAAGAGCAATATTTAGGCCTGCATGGATTTCATAAATATTTTCTAGAATTAAATAAGATATATAGGCCTACTGAGTCTTAGTTAATTAAATTTACACGTTGAAAAGGGCACCTGCATTTGATTAACCTAATGAAACTAAAAATAGAAATGCTGCTGGTGTTAAAGTCTTCCAACCTATGGTTTTGAACTTCCGATGTTTGCAAACTTGAGGCTTGCAGGCCTATCAAACGGGCATGGTTTGTTATAGGCCTATAGCCTATATTTAGCTAAGAGTCATTGAGTTTGGGTCTACATCATTGTTCAAACCAGAAAACAATCTTACGCTTTCAGTGACATCATTTCAGCTCTACGGTGGGCCTTTAGTAGGGTTTTCATCCGATCCTTACAGCCCCTGACAGAAACTTTCTTCGTCCCTGTAAGGCTGGAATTGACGTTGGTGGCTATTTTCTCCCATTCTGCCGTGTTTCTGTCCAGCCTGTAAGGATCAACTGCCAAAACTTCCTTCACAAGCACAATATCCAGGGCTGGATAAAAACGAAGTGGCGGCGTGCTTGAACTTGAACTTGATGTTGAGCTCTCCATCCTGACTCTAGAACTGATTAAAAAAAATGTACGTAAATAAAAGAAAAGAAATATAAAGGCTACAAATTATATGAGGCAGTGCAGGCCTACTGTGACATAGATCTGTAAGAAACACATAGGCCTGTTTTACGCATGTAGAACTTCACATGTAGGCCTAGACCTAGCCTACTCTGCACTGCGAGTGCGAGTGAAGACCCATGCTGCCGCCGTAGGCTACCGGTCAATGTTATTCAAATTTTCAACAAAAAAATCTACGAAAACCCTGAATATTTTGAAGAAAATGTCTTTAAAAATACATTGATTGCCGGTCAACGATAAACAAAGTTAACTTTCGGTGAGATTACACGCTTGTATAGCTTGATTTAGATATCCGTTTTCTACTTACGTGTATGACAGCCGATGTCCGTGTCTCACGCACTCGTATGGGATGTGTCAGACGAATACTCGTCACCTGGCCACATAAAGTGATGACGTAGCCGTTCGCGTAACCGTATCCGTCGACTTGCGAAACCTCCCTATTATCGAACCGCGTGTGGTGGGAGACACGTTGGCCCCGCTGTTGCGGACGGTCACCACGGAAGGGAAGTATGGGGAGCACGTCTCCAAGACTTTCCAACACGTGGAATACATCCCCGTACAGTCCAAACATTTCTCGACGGTGGAAATTGATATTAGGGACGACACGGGTCAATCCGTCGCATTTGAACGCGGTAAAGTGGTGCTCACACTTCACTTTCGACAGCGGCGTGCTTTACCCTTGCAATAATGGCATCACAGCAGGCTTACATCGACTATTACACCAAACAAGCCGGCGGAGGTGGGTTACCTGTGTTTCGGGGTGTGGCTGTCCAGCGCGGTCACGGTTTGCTGGGCGGTCTCAGCAAACTGCTGCCACAACCCTTGTTAACGTCGCAGGCTGTGAAAGCACTGGGCAAAACGGCGTTACGAACCGGACTGCAAGTCGTGGGGGACGTGCTGAGCGGGGGCGTGTCGCCACAACAGGCTTTGAAACGACGCGGTCTGGCGACCGGAAAACAGCTGCTGGTCAAAGCTAGTCGCTATGCCCGGCACCGGTTACTGGGCGAGCCTATAAAACGGAAGACTCCACGCGTCACTCCCACTCGTCACCGACACGTGGGACTTAAAAGACGTACCGTCAAGCCCTGAAGAAGAAGACACATCAAAGCTCGAGCCGCACCGGATATTTTCAGCTAAAACACACACACACACACAGGCCATGGCTCTTCCCCACACCAAGTGTTTGTGAACCTTACCCCCGACCGACACCAGCATTCGAGAAGGTCGCTGGGATGCTTACACCCCATCGCCAGCCTGAGTGATGTGGGACCTGTGGAATTTGTCATCACGAACGCCGACGGGGACACTTACTTGGACTTGGCGAACACCATGTTGTACGTGAAGGCAAAAATCCTAAACGGGGACGGGACGGCTGTGGCGGCTGACAAGAAGGTGCCTCCGACTAACCTGTGGATACAATCCATGTGGCGGCAGGTCGACGTCTCCCTGAACGATAAACTCATCACTCCGTCCACCAACATGTACACGTACCGGGCTTACTTGGAGACGTTGTTGTCTTACGGTAAAGAGGCCAAAACAGCCAGCTGTCCGCTGCCTTGTGGTACGCGGACACCCCAGGGAAGTTTGACACGACGGATGACAGCAACGCCGGGTTTGACGATCGGATGGCCTGCACGGCTGGGAGTCGGTCGGTTGACATGCTGGGTCGCCTGCATTGTGACATGTTCCTACAACACCGACACCTGCTCAACAACGTCACTGTCCGCATCCGTCTCACCCCGGCTAAGGATTCGTTTACTTTGATGTCCGGTGAGGCCGCTCCCGACTACAAGACCCACTTGGAGGAGGTATTGATCTTTGTGCGTAAAGTGAAAATCACCAGCGGTGTACAACTGGGGCATTTGAAAGCGTTGGTCAAAGCCCCTGCCAAGTACCCGATCCGCCGCGTGCTGACCAAGTATTTCTCCGTCACCTGAGGTCACACCCTCATCAACGAACAAAGCCTATTTCTAGGCAGCTTACCGACACGTTTAGTGGTGGGGTGTGTGAGCAACAAGGCTTTTGACGGGGATTACACCAAAAACCCGCTCCGTTTCCGACACTACTACACAAACTTCGTCGCCTTGTACGTCAGCGGCCGTGCGAGAATTTCATCCGCACGTACATGAACCTCTTTACCCACACCCAAGCGTTTCACGACGAGGGAAACAATATCAAACGCACCACGTTCGACGAAGGCCACACGCTGTTTTGTTTCGACTTGACCCCTAGCCTCCACGACGATCACCAACTGAACCTGGTACAGAAAGGGGATTTGCGCCTGGAGATGCGGTTTGCCAAACCACTGCCGGAAACCATTAACGTGGTGTGCTACACTGAATCCAGCAATATCATAGAAATAGACCAAAGCCGAAACGTGCTCTGTGACTTCGCCAGTTGAACAGCCAAAACAACAACATGGACACGGTACAATTGCGACGTCGCTACAGACGGACGTGTTTGCCCGGGGCGAACTGAGGAAGGGGGCGGTGTCTACCCTCGGGACCATCTCCCCTCCCATAACCCCCGTCACACCCCCTGGGCCTGCATCATTAACACAGACACGTGCCTTCGCCCGGGACGACACTGGGTCGCCGTCTTCATAGACCAGTGGTCCAACCCACCCCATATCCAGGGCGAATACTTTGATTCCTACAGATTTCCACCCCTCTATCCCGATATCACCGCTTGGCTTAACCGGGGAACACACCACTGGACGTGAAACGATCGGCGGCTGTATAGTCTGGACACGGGCGTGTGCGGTCAATATTGTGTGTATTACTTAACCCAGCGAGCTCGAGGTCGTCCCATGGATGCTATTGTACATACGTTGGACACAGCGTGTACGACGATAACGACTTACGGGTGTTCGATTGGGTGGATCGCCAGTTTGGGATCCATCCCTCGTTTTTTGTCCACACCCATGGACTGTAAAACATACATCAAATAACGTTCTTTCTTCCCTGTTCGGGGGCCTCCGTGGCTCAGTCGGTTAGCGCGCTAGCGCAGCGTAATGACCCAGGAGCCTCTCACCAATGCGGTCGCTGTGAGTTCAAGTCCAGCTCATGCTGGCTTTCTCTCCGGCCGTAGGTGGGAAGGTCTGCTAGCAACCTGCGGATGGTCGTGGGTTTTCCCCGGGCTGTGCCCGGTTTCCACCCACCATAATGCTGGCCGCCGTCGTATAAGTGAAATATTCTTGAGTACGGCGTAAAACACCAATCAAAAAAAAAAAAAAAAATCTTCCCTGTTCGACCTGTTACGCCATATAGTATGGAATAAAAAAAAAGAAAAAAAGAGACTATGAGACTCACATACCGTGGTGGTTTGACTTTTTTTTATTATGAGTACTACCACAACATAATCCCGGAACAAGAATGAACAAAAAACAAAAAAAATCATCCGCCTAGCCAGGCCAGGCAGGCCAGCCATAGCACACTGACACACTGACCCAGTTACCGCCTGTCATCCATCATCATACATTGTTGCGTCATACATTGTTACCAGTCCGTCTGCGGTAAACCAGCAAGACGGCAAGGCGCAGCTCGGCAACAATGTATGACGATGTAGTAGGCACGGCAAGTCGGTCAGTGTGTCAGGCTATTACGGCTGCCGGCCTGCCGCCCCCTGCTAGGTGGTTTTAACTTTTTAACGTATGTACCACTGCGAACGACAAACACATGAAAAAAAAAAAGGACCACAGGAGCAGGGTGTGTGTAGGGTATACATAGCACCGTTCTACAGATCTAAATAGGTGGTGCTCACCCCGTCGCGGAGCACATTCCGCTTCCCGTAAAAGTACGTGAAAGCATCTTTCTGTTGGGTATACGAGTACATCATATTTCCCCGCATTTGCATCCCCCGATTCACGCCACTCGCGCTTTGGTGGTCGCGCAGCAAAGAGAGGTACACGTCCTTGTCCCGCCTCGAGCACTCACACCTTTGCAGGAGAGTTTATCTTTTGCGTTGGATTCCCCCCCCCCCCCGTAACAATAATAGGTCTTGGAGCATAAACTCACGATGGCGTCACCGGTCCACTCGACTTTGAAAAGCCCCGGTGTACGCTTATCGTGGTCGTAATGATCGCGACGGGGTAACCACGCACCCGGGTTTGACGAGGGATTCCCAGTCGGGGTCAGATGGGGTCGACGGTTCGACACCGGACACTCTCCAATTAATTCCGCGTTTTTGCCAGATCGCAGATTTTTACATCCACGTGTAGGTCTTGGTTGGTGACGGTTTTTCTATAACCCGAATTGCCCAACAGCTTTATCGTCTCCCCGATCAGTGCTTTGGTCGGGTCGACATCTCCCTCGCGTCGGGCTTGGGTGACGGCGTCTGCGAAGGATTCGAACGCTCGCTCCGGTGTGTATTCCATCGCTTGGTAGACGTGTGTCACGACCAAACCCCGACCAAGATACCACTGGAGCAGAGGTGTGGCTAGCAGAATTTGCTTACCAAACATGCTCCCGATCAGCATACGCCTGGGGCATACGCCTGGGTACGGGCATGATGTCATTCACAGCCGCGAACTCTGCCATGGTGGGGCCTATAGGCCTATAGACTAGTGTATAGTATAACCGTATATGAAAAAAAAGAGAGAAAAAAAGAGGCAAAACGTCGGCTTGTAAAGTTGAGTGGGACAGCTCGAAAAGAGCTCCCGGGCGCCAAAACGGACGAATGGGTGAGCCGGATTTGCCCCAAAACACCCCAATGGGGAGCCCGCAAAACGGGCCTATCCGTGGGGAGACGGGGGAAAAATAAACCAATCGATTTTAGGTAAGGGGACTACTTTCGCTTATGTAAGGGGACTATGTCACGTGCGCGGATGGCGATGGGCGTGGTGCGGTCATATATCACTTCGCGGGTCTCTGGGACAAAAAGACAGGTGCAGCAGTAGCAGATCACTTCACCTGAAGACACCGAGCGAGCAAGCGAGCGAGCAAACAAGCGACGATGGATAGAGAAGATTTCGAGGCTGATACAGACAAGGAGAAGATGTTGGAGGAGAAGACGTTGGAGGAGAAGAAGACGGCGAAGCTATTTACCTGCGAGGTGTGCGATCGAGGATTTACCCGACGAGATAGCTGGCGACGGCATCACCAAAGACAGCACGGTGATAAGGAAAAGAAGAACCCGGAGAAGTATTTTTGCCGGGTGTGTGCCAAGCACTTTACCCGGCGGGATAACTGGCTCCGACACCAGCGGACGCATCACCAGCCCCAGACAAACAAAAGATTCACCTGTCCGACCTGTGACCGGGTGTTTTTTCGCCGGGCGAATTTGATCCGTCATCAACAGCGGCATGACAACAAAAAAGAACGTGTGTGGCATTGTGAAGACTGTGAGAAGTCTTTCTACCGGTTGTGGGATTGGTGGACCCATCAACGTGGGAAACACGGCCCGGTAAGTTCTTCAACGAGTCGAATGTATTACGCTGTATGTTATGACGTCATCATATGTAAACAAACATGTACAAACATGTACGGTGACCGAGTCATTGTATCCCGCTCGGGCAGAGTGACCTACTAACCCACGAACCTCCCTCACAACCCTCCCCCTTTCTCCCTCTCTCCCTGCCTTGGGTGATGACAATGCATTATAATGTATTATGATGTATGTTATGACGTCGTCATACAAAACCAGTAGAGCATTATAATCCTGGTTTGTTGTCCGTGTAGACAAGGCGAGTGTATACATCAGACTGATACGGAGTTTGCTTGACTTCAGTTTTGGATCCACTGTCTATACATCAAAACCTGAGTCTTAGAAAAGATAGCGCTGTAGAGTGACGTACCACCGAGGTGATCGGCCTTTTATAAGACAACCCCGGCTTGTAAAGTTGGAGGGAAACGCGGGGCGCGGGCCTAAGGGAGAGCACTAAAAGTGATGTATCATTGGCGGGCGTGTTTTCATATATTCATCTCGGCTACATTTTCCCGCGCGTTTCATACAGAATCCTCCGCCTGGCAGAGCTGTGCGCGTGACGCTACATTGTTGTCAGCCAGGGTTGTGTTCACCTCGCCTGCTATGTATATATGTAATATATGTATATATGTCTAATACTGACAACCCTACCTTGCACCGACTGCACCGGCTGACCTGCCTGCCTACCTCCCAACCAGCCTACATTGGAAATACATAAGTAACAGCAATACATTACACACACACACACAACACAAATTTGGTGGGTTTTTTTCCACGCCGCGGGGTGTATGTGTATAGACTAGCGTGATATAGCGTGTAGTAGACTAGAGTACAGTATAACAGTATATGGGATATAGATATAGATAGATAAATAGAGAAAACAGTGGTTTGTTTGTTTCAGGCTGGGTATAAATTAGGCAGAGTTTTAAGTAACACCAATACATTACGTATATACACAAGACAAGGGAATGTAGATATAGATAGATAAATAGAGAAAACAGTGGTTTGTTTGTTTCAGGCTGGGTATGAATTAGGCAGAGTTTTAGGTGGAGTAGAAGGTTAGGAAGACTTTGAGGATTTGGGATAAAAAAAAAAAAATGGGGAGACTGTGTCTGGTGTGGGGCTTCTTTTCTTTCTTTTTTTAGTGCCTAGATTGAGAAAGTACTCTTTCGGGAAGAGTTGGGTGGCCCTGAAAAGGGCCGTTGGAAAGTGCTGCTGTTTTCTTTCTTTTTTTTTTTTTTCTTTTTTTTAAACAGCAATTTTTTTTCTTTTTTTCTTTTTTAAATAGCCATTTTTTTTTCTTTCTTTTTTTAAACAGCCAGCTGTTTTTTTTTTCTTTTTTAAAACAACAAATACAACAGGTTCACAACATGAAAAACGATTAAAACAAGATTGACAAACAATTAATAAAAGAGACGAATAATACGTAATATATACAAATTGCAGAATGGGCACCGCTGGGGTGCGAGACGACGAGCACAGGTAAGGCAAATCGCTGCATGCCCAGGGTAAGAGACACGCATCGGACGCTCTTACATAACAAATCCGACACTCACGTGTCGGAAAACCGTCCGATGTGTGTCTCCTCCTCCCCTGTGGGGACGCAGCAAGTGCCTCACCTGCACCACTCTCCGGTGATGGTGGGTTGGCTGGTGGTGGGTCGGCTGGTGATGATGACGCTGGTGCTGGTGCGGCTGGTGGTGGTGGGGTCGACCCCGGAGCTGGCGTCAGTGGTAATGCTCCCACCGCCGCGGGGATGAAAAACCACTGCAGGGGAGGGTCGGCTCGCAATCGAGCCTCAGTGCGACGAACTAAGGCTTGCCTGTCCTCTAGGCTGATGTAATTTTGGGAGTTGACAGGCCTCACCTCCCCCGCTTGCTCGACTGGTATTGGCTGTGGATCTGTCACTGGTGGTTCTACAACCCCTCGGCGGGTGTCACCACCCCGAGGCTGGGGTGGGACGTGAACTCGGGGCCGACCCCGACGAGCGGATAGCCAGCCAGGTGGTGGTGGAGGTGGTGTTCCTTCCGACAACCGCTCACTCTCGCCGTGCCCTGGATTCGAACTCCCACGTGAACGTTCTTCGTCCTCCGCTTCGGCTGTGTCTTCCAGCTCAAGCCGCCGGGGTAGCCCCCGCCCGACGCCTCGCCCCCGGGAACTCCTCGGTCGGAAGAACCGGTTAATATTGGGTTGTGTCAAACGCCCTTGCCGGGCGAGGGTTATTAATTCTGCCAATCTACCTCGCCCACGCCCGCCCCAGGCGATGGTGGGTCGGTGGTGGTGTTGGGGGGTGTCGCCATGACTCCCTCTCACTCGACCGCACCCTGCACAGGTGCAGGGCTCGGCTCGCCTTCCCCGGTCGAGGCTCGATTCCAGCTGGGGCTGTTGTTCGGCTAGTTCTGCATTTTCCAGCTGGTGCTGTTGTTCGGTTGGTTCTACATTTTGCGTATTAGGATGTTGTTGTTGTTGTTGTTCTGGTGACTTTGGTATGACGATTAGTGGGGAGGACTCATTCTCTGAGGATGGGGTCTCAGCCCACTCATCGTCGTAACCCCCCACAAAAAGAGCCATAATAACTGTCGATAATAGCTGTAGACAATTTGTGCTCAGTCTGACCAACTCAAACCCGCGGTTATGCTCTATATACTTGTAACCCTGGCCTGGGCGAAAGCACGACAAAAGGAACTATCAGCCCACTGATTGGATGATGAGTGCGAGCGGGCTTTTATGTTTTCTCCCGCCCGTTTCATACAGAATCATCAGCCTGGCAGAGCTGTGCGCGTGACGCTACATTGTTGTCAGCCGGGGTTGTGTTCAACTCACCTGCTATGTATATATCTTATATATATGCAATATGTCTAATACTGACCAACCTACCCCCCACATCGGCTGGTGGTTGTGATTTCTACGTGTATAAGTGTCAATTAAATAAGTGGTCATTGTAGGCTTAGATGTCTTCTTTTCGCCCCGAACCCGCTTTGCTTCTTGAAAGTTAATTTAAGACAGTAAGAGCTATCTCATGTTACATGTTTGTAACAGTATACGAAAAAAAAATTATTGAGCATCATAGATGGCGCTGTAGGGCTCTTCTCATATTTTGTACTATGAACGGTTCAGTTTTCGATACTTGAGACTCGCGGGTGAACTGCTTTTCGCAGTGGCACAGCGAGTGCCACATAACCGTGTCCCTCCAAGTTATCAGCTTATTTTTTTAACCTATATGTTGCCTTACACGTTTCTGTGGTTATATTCTCTGGATTTGGTGCCTTTTCTATGTAAATTTGAATAAAACAATAATTATTGGACATCATAGATGGCGCTGTAGTATAAAACAAAAACCACGTGGCAAAACAAAGCACAGCTGACAATGTTTCCTGAACAATGGGGAACGGGAATACCTATCTGGATGATTCCTATGTTTTATGCAGGGAGTAAAATAAGATCCAATTGTGGTAACCTGTTTAGGGGTCCCGACTTTTGAGGATGTGGTAACCCTTTCTCGTAAAATGGGTTACCACCCGCACATTAGTACTTCATGAAGTTGCTAAGCTCCATGGTTTAAAGTAGCAGATTTCTCTGTTCATTAAATACGCTTTCTAACACTGGTAGTGAGTACTAACTACCACATCTAGTGTGTTATTTTAAAATGTATATAATTATTATACCATACTTAACTCCGCATATCGTAGAATAGGATTTGACAGAAAGTATTATCATTTGTTTTAACAGAGTAATCTGCTACATTACACAGCTGTCATAATAAATTTTACAATGATTTGAAATAGAGGATTGGGTCTGGTTATTCCCATTTACTTATCCTATCTGCAAATAAAACAGATTCCAAAACATGTGCGTTATTCTTTTGACCTTTTTTAATTAATCAATTTAAAAAGCATACAAGATGTATTCACAATAAAAGAAATAATTACCTGATTGTACAACAGAGATGATTAATTTTTCATTGTCACATATGTCAATCACAATGACGATGCAATTTCTTTTGAACTGTGGACTTTTGGTATAGTCTGTGTGTGATGACGAAGATGCATTAAACAGATGATATTTGTTTGAACTTGTCCTGTTCAAACGGCTGAGAGACTGATTATGAGCCTCTGAGACTACTTGCAATAAAAACATTTCAGTCCTAGTTATTACTGAATTTTAAGACATCAGCCATGATAAAATCAGTGGAATCAAACCAGGAAATTTAAGACAAGTCACAACACATCACATGACAACTAATGTTGCCATGCAACAACAAAGAGAACTGAAATGAAATGAATGATCAGTTATTGTTGATACAACAAAAAAAGAAACTGAAAGTCAATGAATAAGTGGAATACAGATCGAGATGTGGTCCAGTTTCCTCAGAACTGCACCTGAAACTTAACTGAAGTCAAACTTGACAGTCACATACAGACCTCAGACTGAGTAACACTTTTAACTATCTGAGCCTGAAAGAAATGCCCTGTAACTGAAAAGGTTTATCTACACAGCTGAAATTGCAGAATCCAGCTCCAAATCTGTATCTGAAGAACTACATGTGATTTGGTCAAAGTCAGTGTCACTGTCTGATTCGATGCCGTCACGCTGATGTGTAATGAAGTCCTCCTCAGATGTAAGTTCATTGGCTGTACTCAGGATTGAGGGCAACGGGCACCGGCAGGAAAGTGTCACCTGATGAGGCCTTATCCAGAACTGGAGATGCAGAGTAATTTGAATTCGTGCGGGCAGTTCTTCTGTTCTTGTCAGCCAAGTACATGTCTATGGCTTTCTCCACCAGTTTTTGCTCATATTTGGAGTCACAGGAAAGGAGAACAGGGAAATTAATCCGTAAGGCCATCAGATCGTCCAATGTTTTATTGGACAGAATTAGCCTGGTGTTTGACAGAAGCCTGCTCATCAGACTGAATCCACGTTCTACAGAGGCACTGGAGTATGGGGTCACTAGCACCAGCTCAATGATAAGCAGTATGTGGGGAAACTGCACTTGGTAGTGAATAAACAACTGCTTCCACATGGCCACTTTGTTAGTGAAGTGTTGGTATTTGTCTCTGTAACCCGGTGGAACATGCTTCCATGGCCATTTGGACCCAACACCCTGGGGAGAGCCAATTAGATGAATTAGATCAACAAATTTTGGTGTGCGATGAATTGTATTGAAACGAAGGTACCAAAAAAAACCAATGACATCGATGACAGATGTATCAGGCGGTTGAGCATACAGTACTTGAGCACTTTACTGTTTACATTACAATACCCAGAGAACAGCATACCTCTATGAACTTATGGTATATGTATGTATTCAGCCTACAACCCAGTCTGCACTATCATCATGATCTGGAATCATTTTACATACAGTGACATATTAATTCAACCTCAATAGCTCTTGGCTTGTTAATGCGAGTAGAGTTACCTCCCCTTAGAATCAATCACTGACCTGGAGTGTATTCAAACAGTGTACCACTACTTTATGGATCATATGCCACTATATGGCATTACTTACAAATACACTGAACTAACTGTCAAATACCAGTATAATGCAACTTAACCATGTCATGAATAAACTTGTAATATTAAATGTATAATGGAACCTGATCAACTGAACTCTTATACTACATCACCATATTGCAGTCAATCATACATTCACCTTACCCATACCTGTATTCACTAACATGACATACATGCATTACACTAACGCCTATTAGTTCAATGTCAAATACAGTATGAAACTAAATATTAACCAAGTGTTAAAATCTATTATTACATTTATCTCTTTTCACTGTCAAAACATATCATAATCTGTAAATCACCATGCACTACATGCATAATAATAAATCCTCACTCTAAAATGTCACTTTAGTGTCCCTCAAATGATGTAAACCTCATACTAGGAACAGCAATGTGCATTTACCTATCAGGAGTTATCGCCCTTGAACTAAACAGTTTGACATGACCTTGTTCTTGCACATCAAACTTATTTTCCTAGAATAACCACTCAACCCTATCGATCACTTGTACATGCACTAAGCTACAGTATGTCATTCTTGTTTACACCTGAATATCGTAGCATAATAACACAACACATCAGATTCATGTTTATCACGCTGTAAGTAACTTTCAAGGTCATGACTGCGATCACGCTTGTTTACCGCTTACAGACACCGAAATCTTCATGTCTACAAACTTCGAATTTACACACTTAATCGGCTTATCTACGCCGACAAGACTTATACAGTATAGAGCTTGTATATTCATGTCATAAATAAACCAAAAACTAACAGCTGACATGTCTTACCTGGGGAGAGCCAATTAGATGAATTAGATCAACAAATTTTGGTGTGCGATGAATTGTATTGAAACGAAGGTACAAAGCCCCTTACAGCATTTACAATGCTTTTGCCACTTACGACATTCAAAACAAAATAACAGATTTATTTCCCCTATACCGTACATGCTATACGTACTGTTCTCAGGGTCAAAGTTACTGTCAAAATTTAAAAAGGGGACCCTGCATTTCTTAAGGATCTCACACTCTCCCCCGCTAAATCAAATGTCTACCCAGACATTTACATTACGCATCTGTAATGACGCTTAAACTTCAAAATCTTGACTGCACTTGGATTAAAAACCCCTTTAACACCTATTAACCATGATACCGAACTGGTCAAACTTGCTGAATAGTCATATAGATTGCGAGTCCATTGGCAAGTATCACTGTCGATAGTCCATCCAATGAATAAAGTTCAACCATCTTGGTGATCAGATGGATTGGCCACATCCATAGAGTTCACCAGCACTAATGGCTACAGGATTGAACACACAATCACAGTTCCAAACACTGTCATGACACAGCTTCACAGTCCAGTCTTGATCCATGGAAAATTTGCACAGTTCACAGTCACAGGCAGTGGTGAAATTACTTACATTCACCACAATAAATTCAGAATGACACAGACTTATCTTTTTCCTACAAAAGACCATGTGTATTCACTCTGACACTTCAGATTTCTCACAGTCCATGCAAAATCTCATCAATTCACATTTATACAGTCCATTAATTTGCACAATCACAAAGTCCTTATGAAATGTTCCAGGCACAGTCCATCACTTTGCACAGTCCATATTGAATGTTCCAGACACAGTCAATCACTTTGCACTACACAAGTCCATATTGAAATGAATGTTCTGGAAACAGTCACAGGATCACAACACACAAACACAGTGTATCAGAAAGTCACATCCTGACACTACTCCTGGAAATCACATCCTGCCACTACTTCTGGAAGTCACACACATTCAGCAGAATACAATTCCAGTGTAGTTTCCTGGAATCATCGGTGGGAACTGTCCATAGTAGCCTTGCGTTGGCTGGACAAACTGGTAACCATGAACACCTGGAGGGGCTGTCACATACCCTGGGTTGATTTGATACCCCGGATATGCCTGCACTCCTGTATTCATCTCATAAATCGATGGTACACCCAACTGATCATACGTAAACCTTTTGGGCGGGACTCGCTGACGACGTTCAGGCTGTACAGGCGTGGACACTGGGCTTGGTTCAGGCTGTGGTAAATGTCTTACACTCGAGCTGGTAGAGCAGAAGTTCCTTGGTTTCTACTCTGTGGCGTGAAGTCAATGTACAGCTCATCATCCGATGATTCATCGTCGTCATCTGAGTTATTGACATCCCTGTTGCCACTGTCCACATTCTGCATCCTGCTGGTCGGTTTGCTTGGTTTCGGCTGAGGCACTGTTATTAGTAGGCCATCACACTGTAACAGCAAGTTCCGGTGAAGCACACGAGTTCGACCTTTTCCAGACTCAGGTCTCACTTCGTACACAGGACTATCATCTGCCATCCTGCGAACTACCACGTGAATGGTTTCCTCCCAGTAAGAACGAAGTTTCCCTGGTCCTCCACGCTCAGAGAGATTCCGAACGAGAACTCGATCACCTGGGAGCAACGCTTGACTACGCACTGACTTGTCATATCTAGTCTTGCCTTTCAGAGCTGCCTTTGCTGCATTTTCCGCCGCTGCCTCATATGCTTTCCGCATCCCATGTTCCCACTGCTGCACAAATGTTGACTTCCGTTCAGGGTAATCATCAGGGAGGTCAAACATTAAGTCCACTGGAAGTCTTGGATTTCTTCCAAACGGAAGGAAATATGGTGAGAATCCAGTAGCATCATTCTTGGTACTGTTGTAAGCGAAGATCATCTTGTTGACATGTGCTGCCCAGTTTGATTTATGATCCTCTGGTAAAGTCTTCAACATACTCAGTAAAGTGCGATTCAGCCTTTCCACTTGGCCATTTCCCTCGGGGTGATATGGCGTCGTTCTGGATTTTGTCACACCTGTGAGTCTCTGTAATTCAGCAAACATCTGGTTTTCAAACTCGCGCCCTTGGTCATGGTGGAGTTTGGCAGGGAGACCAAATTTCATGGCAAAGTCATTGAATATCTTAGTTGCTGCTGTCTTTCCAGACTTATTCTGGGTTGGGTATGCATGAGCAAATCTTGTGAAGTTGTCAACTAATAACAGGATGTACTCATATCCACCCTTGCTTCGTTCCAGTTTCAGGTAATCAACTGACACAAGTTCCATTGGAGCTGTGGATTTCAAATGTTCCATTGGAGCCTTGTCATGCACTGTTGGCACTTTATTCTTCAAGCATGGACACGCCTTTGTGATGTGATGCTCAATGTCCTTGGCCATCTTTGGCCAGTAAAACCTGCTTCTTGCAAGAGCACACACCCGTTCTGTTCCTAAGTGACCCATCTTGTTGTGGAGTTGCTCCAGCACTATTTTATGATACTTGTACGGGAGCACCAGCTGTCGACGCTTTTGACCAGCCACAACAGAGTCTCTGTACAGGAGTCCTTCAGCAATGACAAGTTTCCTCCACTCATGAAGTAATGTGGCTACTCCAGCAGGAGCTGCCCTGATTTCCTTCTGAGTTGGTTTCCTTCCAAGGGTGAGAAACTTGAGAGCATGCTGAATGATTTCGTCTGTCTGTTGAGAGTTCTTCAGCTCTTCCTTCGGAATGACAATCTGCTCTCCCAAATCCGAAGTATTCTGTGCATGAATGTCAGTGGTCAGAGACTGAACCATGGCTGTCCTACAGTCTTGTTGAGCCAACACTGTGCTGATAGTTGTGCTCAGAGCCTTACAAGGTACGGTTTCTGTAGATTCCAGCATATGCTGTTCTATGTCAGTTGGTAGCCTTGACAATCCATCTGCATCAGCGTTGGCTTTCCCAGGCTTGTGATGAATACTGAAGTTCAAGTCTGCAAGATCAGAAAGCCATCTGTGTCTTGTACTGTCAAGTCTAGCTGATGTCAGTATGTAGGTAACTGGGCTATTGTCACTGTACACTTCAAATGAAGGCGCATAGTACAAATAGTCCCTGAAGCGCTCCGTAACCGCCCATTTAAGTGCAAGAAGCTCCAATTTCCCAGAGTGGTAATGATAGTTTTTTTCTGCCGGAGTGAGAGTCCGTGAACCATATGCTATCACACCCATCTTGCCATTGGGTTGACGCTGATACAGTACTGCACCCAGTCCATCTTGAGATGCATCAATGTTCAGGGTATAGCCCTTTTCAAAGTCTGGATATGCCATCACACAGGATGCTTCCATGGCCATTTGGACCCAACACCCTGGGGAGAGCCAATTAGATGAATTAGATCAACAAATTTTGGTGTGCGATGAATTGTATTGAAACGAAGGTACAAAAAAAAACCAATGACATCGATGACAGATGTATCAGGCGGTTGAGCATACAGTACTTGAGCACTTTACTGTTTACATTACAATACCCAGAGAACAGCATACCTCTATGAACTTATGGTATATGTATGTATTCAGCCTACAACCCAGTCTGCACTATCATCATGATCTGGAATCATTTTACATACAGTGACATATTAATTCAACCTCAATAGCTCTTGGCTTGTTAATGCGAGTAGAGTTACCTCCCCTTAGAATCAATCACTGACCTGGAGTGTATTCAAACAGTGTACCACTACTTTATGGATCATATGCCACTATATGGCATTACTTACAAATACACTGAACTAACTGTCAAATACCAGTATAATGCAACTTAACCATGTCATGAATAAACTTGTAATATTAAATGTATAATGGAACCTGATCAACTGAACTCTTATACTACATCACCATATTGCAGTCAATCATACATTCACCTTACCCATACCTGTATTCACTAACATGACATACATGCATTACACTAACGCCTATTAGTTCAATGTCAAATACAGTATGAAACTAAATATTAACCAAGTGTTAAAATCTATTATTACATTTATCTCTTTTCACTGTCAAAACATATCATAATCTGTAAATCACCATGCACTACATGCATAATAATAAATCCTCACTATAAAATGTCACTTTAGTGTCCCTCCAATGATGTAAACCTCATACTAGGAACAGCAATGTGCATTTACCTATCATCCGGTCATTGGCTATAATTCATATACATTTGATATGTCTCGTAGAGACCAAGTCGTTTTAACCAGATGCCGTATTGGACATTCTCATCTGACACACAATTTCATCTTGGATGGGAGCAGTGCTCCCGAGTGTGTTGGATGTGATGCTCAATATGGCATCAAACATATTCTGGTTGATTGTGTGGACTTTGCCCATGTTCGGCAGAGATTCTACACGGTCAACTCTATATATGATTTATTTGACAGCATCGCTGGCGATGTTGTCATAAATTATTTGAAGGCCATTGGTCTATATCATAAAATATAAATTTTAATTGTCGTAGATATCTGTAGATAAACAGTTATATATATTTATACATGTACTATAACCCTTATTTTTCTTTTATTCGATTTTAATCAAGTCTGTATATTTTGTTTTACTTTTGGTGTGCGTATTATCAGATCGAAAACCTTAACCGTCTCTTGCTTTCACCTTGTTCTCGCCACGATATGGCTGAAATATTGCCGATGTGGCGTTAAGCCATAATCATTCATTCATTCATTCAAAGCATACATCAGGCCGAGTTTGAGTAGCAACCCAATTAATCTGTCCCACTACACTACGTAATAACTTTGTCTCACTATCATTCAGCATCACATCCTTTTGAGTTGCCACATGTTCAGATAATGGTATGCTGACTAAAGAACGGATATAGGAGTTCTGATCAAGAAAAATGCTTCCACATGCATTTTGCTTCATCTCCAAACCAAGATATTTTAATGCACCATCACTTTTCTTTCCAATTTTAAATTTTGAACATAACTTATCAACTACATTGTTCAGAAAACTCCTAGCTCCAGCCCACATAAAATCATCAACATGTATTACAAACAACCCACCTAACAAGGTACCCTCAATCCAGTAAAAGAGAGCAGAGTCAACCGAGGATTGATTACATCCAAGTTTAATCACCTCATCCCGGACACTAAAATACCAACATCTAGAGGCATCAGCAAGTCCGTACACATATTTGTTAAGTTTCCATGAAGTCTCCCCATTACAAAATTCTAATGGCGGCTGGAGATATACAAGGTCTTGGAGATGGCAAGAAAAACTTAAAGTTTCTTTCCCAGCTGTTGAGGAATCAGTTATCAGGGCATTTAGTTCTTCAAAACCACGGGCCACCAGCCTAGCCTTGATTTTACTTTTCCCATCTGCCTTTTTTTCTGTAAGCACCCAACGCGTAGAAATAGAAGGCTGACCCTGATCACAGCCTTCTTCATAAACATTAAAGTTCCTCCAATTTTCAATTTCTGCCGTTTTTGCCTCTAGTACGGCAGAACTATTGTTATCCATCTCAGTAATGCAAACTTCTAACGGTGTACATGATGAAGTATCTACAGTATCTGGGGTCTGAATGGTATCCCAGTTTTCTACGTCGTTTTCGAAGTCTAAAGCCTTTAATTGTCCACTTTCGTTATCTCTTACATTAAACCAGCTTTTATATTTCCCGATGGCCTTACCTCCCCTATTCACAACTTCTGATTCAATCCAGGTTTGACTACCTTTGGGCATATACTTAATATGTGTTTTTACCTTAGGAAACTTCCGATTAATTTGATGCAGACCCAGAGCTGGTTCTATCTGGTTTGGTTCACCCGAAGAATGTTGCAACTTAGGTGGACTAGGTTCACCCACGAGAGACTCTCGGTCACTATTGCGGTCGGCTCTATCTAACAAAACCCCTTCACTCTCATCGGAATCGCTCACATCCCTCGTGGTATGTTGAAACTCGGTTCCAACTTTTACTAATCTACATGGGTGCACTCTTACGTATACACTACCATGGTGAACAAATACCACTTTTCCCTCTTGGCCAAGAACCTTACCCGGTCCTTTCCACTTCTTCTCCCGCTGATAGTACACTAAATCACCTGTTTTATACACTATGCCAGAAGAGTGTCGTATTTGCGACCGCAAAGCTCTCCTAATCCGATCAGAGGCTTCTGCCTTGACAAACGCCCTTCGCCCTGAATGCAGTGCATTTAAATGTTCTGCAAAAATTTTTGAAATGGTCTTTCCTTCTAAGGCAGGTGGCTTATCAATCAACACAGATGGCAAATTGGGATTAGAGCCAAACACCAACTGATAGGGACTCCAGCCATGCACCATTTGCAACGACTTCTTTGCATTGACTGCCCAAACAAGGGCTATTTCTAAGTCAAGATCTGGATTGTCTGTTATTATTTTACTAACACAGTCATCTACAATTGCATGATTCCTTTCACATATCCCATTTGACCATGAGCTCATACCCGCCTTAGTGCAAATTTCAGTATTCAAATTGCCCGCCATGTCAAGAAAATTACAGTTGGCAAATTCTCCCCCATTATCGGTTAACATCTTCTTTGGGACCCCCAACCCACTACCAATCCACAATGTCATAACTTTATTTATAATGGTCTCTGGTTTCTTATCCCTGATAACTGCAGCCAAACAAAACCTAGTTGCCATATCAATTAAATGCAGAAAATAAATACCAGATTTCCACTCCTTTAAGTCCATTGCCACAACTTCATTAAATTCAGTGGCTAATGGCAAACAGACAACAGGTCTTGGCGGTGTCTTCTTGAACTTTTTACATCTATCACATTCATTTGTAACTTTTTCAATAATTTGAATGCACGAGTCCTCACAATTATCAGCATCATACAAAAGCTGTGCTAGTCTCTTAGAACTGGGATGGGCAAACTGTTTATGTAATTTCACAATCATCTTATATTTCTCAGATTCACTCTTCTCCAGAATATTGTACAAAATACTATGCGAATCAGCGACTATGACTTCAGAATCACCCAAGGGGACACAATAATGTCCAGATGATGTACATTCCAAATCAACTTGTTGCCCAAAAATTGAAGCCCTATCATGTTCTAAATCTAGCACAACCTTTGCGGCTTTCATAGATGGTTTCCCAAGCAATAAAGGAATGTCACTATCAACAATGTCTGTTGTAAAAGAACACTGGACTCCTGCTATTTCACACGGAAATGTTATCTTCCCTTTTGACACTAATTTTCGACCACCCCCAAATTTAAATACTGTATCACTGTCATCATATTTTACTTGTGCCAATTTTTCAGGAGGCATTGAATCCAGATAACACTTCATCCAAGAGTCTGGGCATGCCCAGAGGGCACTGATATGCACTGACTCGTTGTCTTGCTTATTGGCAATACAGAATAATAAATTTAAAAATCCCTTGATCCTTAAAATTTTAGCTATACATAGGAAATCAATTAGAAGAGGTAAAGATATTATACTCTGCTGGATACCAAGTCATATTAGTATCCATGGAAACACAGTCGCAGACAGGGAGGCGAAAGCTGCCCTAAATAAACCCATATCTAAGATAAAAATCCCTTATACTGACATGAAGTCCAATATTCTTAAATATATTCGTGGCCTTTGGCAGGGTGAATGGAACTTGCAGGCCCATAATAAACTGCATGCTATTCATCCGGTCATTGGCTATAATTCATATACACTTAATATGTCTCGTAGAGACCAAGTCGTTTTAACCAGATGCCATTGGACATTCTCATCTGACACAATTTCATCTTGGATAGGAGCAGTGCTCCCGAGTGTGTTGGATGTGATGCTCAATATGGCATCAAACATATTCTGGTTGACTGTGTAGACTTTGCCCATGTTCGGCAGAGATTCTACACGGTCAGCTCTATATATGATTTATTTGACAGCATCGCTGGCGATGTTGTCATAAATTATTTGAAGGCCATTGGCCTATATCATAAAATATAAATTTTAATTGTCATAAATATCTATAGATAAACAGTTATATATATTTATACATGTACTATAACCCTGGTTTTCGAGTTTTAAATCTTATTTTTCTTTTATTCGATTTTAATCACGTCTGTACTTTTTGTTTTACTTTTGGTGTTCATATTATTATATCGAAAACCCCCGTGGGGTTTCCGGGGTGACAAGAATAGGACCTCAGCCCTCTAGGCAAGCTTGTCGTAAAAGTCGACTCACCTAGAGCTCTCCTGTGTGAGCCCGGTGAATACAATAGGCTCACATCTTCTCGGTTGTGTGAGAGGCAACCGGGAAGCGACCTGTTTGCCGTGGGTTGCGACCCGTAATCTTCGAGGATGGGATCCTGGTGGCTGAGGGCGTGTTGGTCTTGCGAGATCCTCACGTCCAACACGCCACTTTGGCCCTTACTTGGAGAGAGACGGGAGGTCGGATGGGCCCGGTCCGATCAATCGGCTGGTCACGTCAAGCCCTACATGATCTCGTTGATCATTTCTTTCACTTACTGTGATGTAAAATTGGTATTTTCCCAAATGCTCTTCTCTGGGATCGATGTAGAAGGCGGTGGCTAATGGGTCAATCGAGTAGATTGGGTTTAACCTTGTCGGTATAACTCAATCTGTTCGAGTATACCTTGCGTGGATTCCCTGTTTCTAATTTCTGCTGGACATCCGCAGAGGTAGATTCGCCCTTGTTGGCACTCCGTGGCGGGTGGGGGACACGTAAGGTGAATTCTTACCATATCAATTATGTCTTCCTCAAAAACCATTTCAAATGCTCCAGTAAACATCGCAAAAAAACGTAAAAATGAGGAATTTCTGGAAATAGGCAATGGAGCGGACAGTTGGCCGGCTTTCATTGTTTTATCAACGAAAAACGACCAACGTCCTGCGTCTAAACTTTATCCATTCGCTCTAAAAAAAAACAATAGAAGGTTCAGCTGGTAAAGTTAAAAATGTTAAAAAATTAAGATCTGGCGATATCCTTACTGAATGTTTCCGAAAACAGCAGGCATTCAATTTATTATCATTGAATTCCGTTTTGGACGTGCCTGTTTTTGCATCGCCATATAAATCCCTAAATAGCTGCAAGGGCATCATACGGGACAGGGATCGGGATCTGATTGACCTGTCTGAAGAACAAATTTGTGCTGAATTAAAGTCTGAGGGTGTTACCAATGTTAAACGTTTCGTTACAAAAAAATCTGGCAACATCATTAAACTCAACACTTACTTATTAACATTCAACAGCACATCACTTCCGTCATCCATTTACATTGGCCCGTACAGGGTTCGCGTTGACCTGTACATTCCCAACCCGACAAGGTGTTTTACGTGCCAAAACTTTGGTCACGGCAAAGGCCAATGTATAAATAAATTGATTTGTTTCCGATGCGGGAAGGAAGGTCATGAGGGTTTCGACTGCAGTGACACATTTAAATGTTGTAATTGCAGTGGAGATCATATGGCCTCCTCTAAAGACTGTCCATTATTCCTAAAAGAAAAACAGATAGTTACTTTAAAAGCTAAAAATAACATCCCGTACCAGGAAGCACGCAAATTAGTGTGCAATACATCACAGGCTTTGTTTTCAAATGTGGTCAAGCGAGTTACAACATCTGTTGCTACTCAGACATCACTCACTTGGCCAATTGCAAACGATCAGCCCCATACCATATCCGCTCAAACTTCTGTTAAATCTGCAGCCCAGCCTAAATATAGCTCTTTGTAAAACAGCTGAACCTAATAAATTCCCAGACAAAAAGCCAAGCAAAAAGGAACGAATAATATGAATAATAATAATAAACCTTGTGGTCCTGTGAACGTTCTTCCAAGGCACAGGGACCCTATCCAAACTTTTAATAGGTTTGGATCGTTGGAGGATGTCGATCCTTCAACATCAGACGCGGAGGTGATGGATACATCACCCGCACCAGGGAGATCTTGCAGCCGATCTCCAAGGAAGGGTCGACCTCGGTCCAAGCATAAATCTCCTATACGCCTACCTCCATAATGTCTTCCTTAGATAAAATTATACAGTGGAATTGTCGAGGTCTTAAGGCAAATTTTATTGAAATAACACAGCTAGTTCAATCTTTCAATCCAGTTGCCCTGTGTCTTCAGGAAAACTCACCTGAAGACATCTGACAAAGATAAATAACTCTTAAAAAATTATTCCCTTTATAGCACATATTGTATTGAAGAAGAGCGAGCTGCAGGCGGCTCCTCGATCTTCATAAATAACAATATTATACACAGCCCTGTAGCTCTGGATACAGAGCTTCAAGCTGTGGCCGTTCGTGTTTCATTATATGAAACAGTCACATTATGTTCGGTGTATATACTCCGAACACCTCTTTGTCAGCTTTTCAGTTACACAATTTAAAAGAACAGTTACCTAAACCGTTTATAAATACTGGGAGATTTTAATTCCCATAACCCCCTATAGGGCAGTAACAACATAAATAATAAGGGCAAGATAGTCGAAGACTTGTTATCGAATGGTGAACTGTGTTATTTCAATGATGGTTCTAATACCTATTTACATCCGGGTAACGGCCACTTATTCTGCTATCGATCTCACTATCATGGATCCATCACTTCTCCTTGATTTTTCTTGGAAGGTGCATGACGATCTTTGTGGGTAGTGGACCATTTTCCTATTATCCTAGAGCATATCACTTCTAATTCCTTTAGAACGTGTAGCTAGGTGGAAATTCGATAAAGTAGATTGGATCGCATTTGAGATGTTCTGTGAGGCCGATATCACCCCAGAGACTCTCAATGCAGCAGATGATCCAATATTAACATTTAACGACCTTGTTTTACGAGCTGCCGATAGAACTATTCCTAAAACCTCGACAAATCCCAAATCCAAAAAGTAAACCCTGGTATGATCAGGAGTGTCGCAAAGCCATTAAGGACCGCAAAAAAGGCCGAGCGATTTAATATTTGTCCTACTGATAATAACTTAAAGCAGGTTCGTATTTTTAGAGCTAAGGCTCGCCGATTACTCAAGTCCAAGAGACGATCTTGTTGGCGGAACTTTGTTTCAGGCATTACGTCCAAAAACACACATGCGTAAGGTCTAGAACATGGTTCAGAAACTTAAGGGCAAAAATAATAAAGCAAAAGTTCAGCATTTAAAAGATGGAGATAATATATTAACATCTCCATCTGATATAGCCAATAAATTAGCTGAAACAATTTCCAAACAAATCTTCTTCTAAGAACTATACTAAAAAATTCCAACATATTAAAAACCAGAAGGAGAAAACTAAATTACCCTTTTCTTCTAAAAATTTAGAAGATTATAATTGTCCATTTATATCGAGGAACTTAGAACTGCATTAAACAGGCCCACGATACTGCTTGTGGTCCTGATAATGTATATTATAAGTTTCTGAACCATTTACCACCCTGAGCCACTGTAGGACTCTCTTGGATTTGATTAATGATATTTGGATAAACTAGTAATTTTCCACCAGCATGGAGGGAGCTTGTATTATCCCGGTTCCCAAACCGGGTAAGGATCATACTGATCCAAATAAGTACCGTCCCATACCTCTTACTAGCTGTGTCTGTAAGACTATGGAACGGATGATTAATGATAGACTTGTTTGGTTTTTTGAAACCAACAAGCTTTTATCTAACATTCAATGTGGTTTTCGTCAAGGTCGATCTACTTTAGATCACCTTGTTCGATTTGAAACTTTTATTCGTGATGGTTTTGTTAATAATGAACATGTGGTGTCCATATTTTTTGACCTTGAAAAGGCCTACGACACCACATGGAAATATGGTATTTTAAAAGACCTCACGGATATGGGACTTAAAGGTCGATTACCTATATTTATATCACAATTTTTATCCGATCGTCAGTTTAACGTACGGGTTGGGTCCACTATTTCTGACTCTTATGAGCAGGAAATGGGTGTACCCCAGGGCAGCATTCTATCACCAACTCTGTTCAGCATAAAAATAAATAGCCTAGCAAAAACATTAACATCTGGCACAGAGGGTTCTTTATACGTCGATGATTTCCTTATATGCTACAGAGCTAAAAATATGAATAATATTGAACGTCAGTTGCAGCTTTGTCTCAACAAAATCGAGAAATGGGCAACTGAAAACGGTTTTAGATTTTCAACGTCTAAAACCGTCGGTATGCATTTTTGTAATAAACGGAAACTTCATCTTGACCCTGAGCTTAATTTTTGTGAACAGGTTAAAATTGTTGGAGAAACAAAGTTTTTAGGTATAATATTTGATAGTAAACTATCTTTTATACCTCATATTAAAATGCTTAAAGCTAAATGTACAAGGGCTCTCGATATAATTAAGGTCGTGTCTAGCACCGATTGGGATGCTGACCGATCAGTTTTACTTAATTTATATCGTTCTCTGGTGAGGTCTAAATTGGACTATGGATCCATAATTTACGGTTCCGCTAGGAAGTCGTACATTAAAATGTTGGATCCTGTTCATCACCAAGGTTTGAGGCTCAGCCTTGGTGCTTTTAGAACTTCACCAGTAGAAAGTTTATACGTGGAGGCAAATGAGCCTTCTTTATATAACCGACGTATAAAACTGAGCCTTCAATATGCTACAAAGCTTAATGCACATCCAACAAACCCTGCCTACGACTGTGTTTTCAATCCATTGTATGTAGACAAATACACTAAATGTCCTAACAAGATCCCTTCGTTCGGTCTTCGTATACGGGACCATATTGTGGGAGCTAACATCCAGCTGGAGGATATAGCTCCGGTGTCTTTTCCGGAGTCTCCTCCATGGCTTCTCCCACAACCTAAACTAATATTTGATCTACGTAAATATAATAAATCGAATATAAATCCTCTTATAATTCAGCAAGGTTTTGCTGAAATTAAAGCTAATTATATGGATTATAAATTTATATATACTGACGGGTCGAAGGATGGGGACAGGGTTGCGACTGTGGCTGTCATGGAGCAGCGAGTCTTTTCCTCTCGTCTTCCATCCTCTTCTTCAATATTCTCTGCCGAGGCCAGAGGTATACTCCTGGCCTTATCATATGTTTCTTCTGGGTGTCCCCAGAGGGCAATGATATGCACTGACTCGTTGTCTTGCTTATTGGCAATACAGAAAAATAAAGTTAAAAATCCCTTGATCCTTCAAATTTTAGCTATACATAGGAAATTAATTAGAAGAGGTAAAGATATTATATTTTGCTGGATACCAAGTCATATTGGTATCCATGGAAACACAGTCGCAGACAGGGAGGCGAAAGCTGCCCTAAATAAACCTATATCTAAGATAAAAATCCCTTATACTGACATGAAGTCCAATATTCTTAAATATATTCGTGGCCTTTGGCAGGGTGAATGGAACTTGCAGGTCCATAATAAACTGCATGCCATTCATCCGGTCATTGGCTATAATTCATATACATTTGATATGTCTCGTAGAGACCAAGTCGTTTTAACCAGATGCCGTATTGGACATTCTCATCTGACACACAATTTCATCTTGGATGGGAGCAGTGCTCCCGAGTGTGTTGGATGTGATGCTCAATATGGCATCAAACATATTCTGGTTGACTGTGTAGACTTTGCCCATGTTCGGCAGAGATTCTACACGGTCAACTCTATATATGATTTATTTGACAGCATCGCTGGCGATGTTGTCATAAATTATTTGAAGGCCATTGGTCTACATCATAAAATATAAATTTTAATTGTCAAATATCTATAGATAAACAGTTATATATATTTATACATGTACTATAACCCTGGTTTTCGAGTTTTAAATCTTATTTTTCTTTTATTCGATTTTAATCACGTCTGTACTCTTTGTTTTACTTTTGGTGTTCATATTATCAGATCGAAAACCTTAACCGTCTCTTGCTTTCACCTTGTTCTCGCCACGATATGGCTGAAATATTGCCGATGTGGCGTTAAGCCATAATCATTCATTCATTATATCGAAAACCTTAACCGTCTCTTGCTTTCACCTTGTTCTCGCCACGGTATGGCTGAAATATTGCCGATGTGGCGTTAAGCCATAATCATTCATTCATTCATCCAAGAGTCGCCAGCAACAGTAGATGTACAGGCACTATCTAAAACTGCAGCATCCATAGATTCACATGCAAGAACCTGCATTTCATTTGCCATGTTACCAGTGAAAAGCACTGCATGTTCTTCCTTCTGTTTTTCCAAATTCTCATAAGAATCAGGACAGTCTCGGGCAAAGTGAAACACAGACTCGCAAATCCTACACTTAAGTGGCTTTCCATCAGCACCATTTTTATTGTAAACTCTCCGTCCTTTTTGCTCAATTTCACCACTCCCAAATAGTCACTAGGACGCCCATATCCTCTACTTCGCCCACCAAAACCACGTCGCCGATTACCACGTCCTCCATATCTGCCCGGTCCACTGAAATCACCGCGAGCACCAGGAAACACACAGCGATTATTGTATCCAGAATACAGAACTTCTTGCTCTCCATCTGCCATGAACACTGGTTCCACCTTAATGGCAACTTCAGATTCCGTTCCCGAAATTGACTGCTTTCCAAAAAACTTTTTAAGGGAATGAGTCATGTGTTTAAATAAAGTTGTGGTCTGGCTATAGTCTACCCCAGTTAAAACCAACTGCCGGTCTTTATGTGGCAATTCTGTCCCCTCAAGCAGCTTAAAAGCTAACACAGACTCCGGAAGAGACATACTGTACTTCTGTGTCCTTATATGAAGTTTTTCAAAATCCATAACATATTCCTCCATGGTCATATCTGGTTGTTTCCGAAACCTATCAAAATCTACATACACTTCGTAGGCTTCCGAAAGTTCATCCTTTTTATAAATATTATCTAAGAATTTGATTAGGGTTTTAATCCCATCTTCTTTATGCAACTGTTCCACACCTAATTCACTGAATACTTTGTCTCTAATAGTCCCATCAGTTTCTGGCAGGGGATAATGCTATGGCTGGACCCTGCTTTTTTGGATCAAGTTCAGTTACTGTTTGCCACACCTTCACTTCATCCACCCATCTACTGTAGGGTTTACTTTGAGCAAACAAGGGTGGTATTTTGTAATTGCCACCTGCCATCACTAGGGTGGGGTTTTCAGCTGGGTAAAACTAGCCTATGCTCCAGCAACAACAACAGTTTTTTTTTTATTACCACATGTCCTCCACTTTTTCTTTCTTCCGGAGTCCGCAACCACACTCTGCTACCATGAAAAGAGTCAACAACACATCCAGTACGGGTACATGTAATCCTTGTATTCACCACAAAAGACTTCGTTTACAAGACACTACAAAACACATGTGGCCACCACCATACACACCTAAAAACTGCTGGTCATCCTCTCCCTCTCCCATGCTCCTCTCTTCCCCTGAGCCCTCTACTGGCCAGCTTCCCACACTCAGGATTATGGCCCTTTGGACTAACCACACATGCATAGCCCTCTATTACAAGTGAGAGCAAGAGATAGGATTGACAGCCAGCTGTAAACTGTATTAGTAAAGAGACACATCTTGGATCAGAAGGACAGACGGAAAGGAGTGTTGCAGTCTTGACGGATTCAGTGCAGTTGTTTTCAACATTCCCTGATGAAAGTCTGGACAGATATTTGAGACATATCCAAGAAAGATGCTTTCTGGCACTTCGCACATCCTGGGGAGTAACTCCTTCCTTGTATGGCAAAAACACCCTGTCATAACGTCTGTGCTTTGTGACTACTCTTTCATCACTGGTGGGCTTGTGAATTGGCGGGATGTTCAGCCTTTTCAAACTTATGCCTATATGTGTACCATCACACGCCAGGACTTTGGGATTTGGACAGCACCAGGGATCAACAAGCTGGCGAAAATCAATTTTCATCCTTGCAGCCCATGAGAAAAACCTTGAGACAAATGTCGATTTGCTCATGAAACTAGCAGAATTTGGGTGTGATGATCTGTATATGCGAGTGGCTTCCTTGCAGAAACTGATGAATGACATTCGACATGAAAGGACCTTATTGCAGAAGTCCCATCCAATTTCATCCCCAGCACGTCTCCTTGGTCCAGAAATGGATGGCATGTTGTTCACCACTGTACCTCAAGGCGCAGGGAATGCTACCAAGGCACAACCTTTTGTACACTAGGCAGCGCACAGGGGCCTACAAAATTAAATATATATGTAAACTTCAATGTAAGTTAATAAGCATTAGTATTAATTTAAAGTAGAACCTGGGAAAGTCCTGTAGCAACCTGCAGATGGTCATGGGTTTCCCCCGGGCTCTGCCCGGTTTCCTACCACCATAATGCTGGCCGCCGTTGTATTAGTGAAATATTCTTGAGTACAAGTAAAAACATCAATCACATAAAATAAAATAATTTGAAGTAATAACAAAAGGTGGCATTATATAATTCAGGCAAAAAAATTATTGAGACAAGCGTATTTATTTATTTATTTATTTGATTGGTGTTTTACGCCGTACTCAAGAATATTTCACTTATACAACGGCGGCCAACATTATAGTGGGCGGAAACCAGGCAGAGCCCGGGGGAAACCCACGACCATTCGCAGGTTGCTTAAGGACCTTCCCACGTACGACCGGACAGGAAGCCAGCATGAGCTGGACTTGAAATCAAAGCAACCGCATTGGTGAGAGACTCCTGGGTCATTACGCTGCGCATTGGTGAGTGATAAAGAAATATTGTGAAAAAACTGTCTAGCTTTAATAACAATAGTTTTGAAACTGTTTGAGTATATAGGGGGCAACATGTTTTGGTCGGATATGTGTAACAAGTGGCATGGTTATGTCTGCTGTTTTGGGATATTGGTAGTGTTTTTTTAATGATAATGGACTATGGTGGTTAGAATCTGCCTTTTTGTGCCCTTGTATAGGTTGTGATTTACAAGAGAATGGTACACAAAGACAGTAACACTGGGATGAATAAGATGAGTAGGTTAAGGCAGTGTTTATGCTGCATGTATATTTTTGTGATACTTTATACAATAAGTGTGTAGTGAAGCAGTAGATTTTTGTATGGAATGTATGAATACTCACATGTCTTGTGTATAGTGAGTCCAGTAATGCCAGGGGATATTCAGCATCAGTGACGTTGTGCACAAACAAAACACACACATTATACCACACACGTTATACCAACACCAAGCGTTACAAGACAACACTATTAAAATGAGATGCTGTCAAGTTGGTTTGGCTCCTGGTAGGGGAGAGATAAAATAAGGGTGTGATTTTAATGAGACATAAATTATATTACAAGGTATGTTATTAGCAGTTGACCAAATGATTCAGTCAAGACCACAAACCCTAAACGACGTAGTAAAATAAATTCCAACTACAGCTGTGTGTGGACTGATGATGTTGCACTTGTACAGCATAATTTTATAGGGCCTTAATTAATAAAGTTTATTGTGATAATTAAATTTCATAACTAACAACTGCTTGTTATCTTGTGCAATTTTTTTAAAGTGTGTACATCTTTAAATTAAAATTTATTTCAGCTAAGGCTTGATATAAGTATACATACATTTTTCATTCAGAATTCATTGTTAGAAATCATGTTAATAAATATGAGTTGACTAGTGTGAGAGCAAAGGATAAAAGATTACAATGCGGCTATTACTCGAAACTATAGTTTATTGCAAGAATTAACAGATAGAGATTTCTTTAACTGACAGTTTTGTTGCAGAAGACGACTGGTTGACCGCCTGTGCTCAGGTCTGTTCCCAGGCGCTCACCATGTTGACAGGACATCATTGATGCGTCAGCTGACATGTGTACAAAGGAACAGAATATAGGGTCTGTGCGACTTTTTACTGAGAATTTGTTGACCCCAGCAGTGCGACTCATTAGTACCACCCCTTGGTTGATGGATTCTGTTGCCTTCCGCAGGATCCTCAAGAATGGCCCACTGACTGCTTCCCCATGAAGAATTATATTCATGTTAGGCACAACATCCTTCATAACAAGTCTACAATGCATGCAGGTCATGTCTTCTGAAAGGATATCTCCTGGGTTGGGGTTTGTACTCAATGACAGAATGACATTGTATGTAGTGCAAGTACATTAGCAAAGTACATCATTTCATTCTTTGAGACAGGTAACATGTACAAAGAACTGAGGGAGAAATTCCCCATTATCCGCAGAATAATCATTCATGGCAATAACGTCAGTACATTGATCATGGTGCCGCCAGTGGATGTTGCCGACTTCGATTATCTGGTTTCTAAAATGCTGGAAGACAGTTATGCTATGAAGTGTCATGTTAACACAGTCTGGTATCGTGCCTAGGGCTGCCTGTAGACTTTCAGGTGTGACTTTAACCACCCTTGGGCGATATCTTCGGGTTTAGTGACGTGCGTGACTCTGACCTCCGAAGTCTTGAGATGGATGTGTATCTTCTTTAGGGGAATATATGCGTGACAGGAGCCGCTGTATGTCCTCCTGGTAACCTTCAGGGTTTACAACTTTAAAAAAGATGTAACGATTACGTGGAGAGGAAGGAAGTCGAAGTCTTTCCACATGTTCCTTCCCAGTAACACTCTGTTGGAAGCCTATTTGTGGTGCAAACCCAACCCGTGTGGTGGCCGCACGTAATTTGTTGCTCCCAACGGCTGGTGTGCTGCACCAGTGGTAGTTTGGAATAGAAGATAAAACATCAAATTGTTGGGTGATGCTCAGGGATGGTTCCAGTTGTGGCAAGTGCTCCATCATGCACGGGTTGTAAGGATACTGTGCTTCTCCCTGGACACGAAAATCAGCTAGATGCTCCTCAAGTTGTCTCTGAATGTCTGATGGAAGACCCCAAGAATGTGTGAATGTAAAAGAATGTATCGTATTGTATTAAATTTGAAGGAGAAGCTTTATAAAGCCTTTGATTTTATAAACTTTGTAAACTAATGGTAGTTTATGATTTTGGAGATGATTAGTTAAATGGTTTTGATAATATTAGAATTTTTTTTACAAAGGATTTCGTGTGTTTGTGCTCATAAAGCAATGACAAACAACAAATAACAGTCAATGGTAAAATAATAATACCTGTCATCTGATTTTGTAGATGAGGGATTTTTTCTCACAACACACAGGAACAGCAACTGCACATGGTCCTTGCCAGTAGCTCCTAAAATGTGCAGCTCCTTCTTGACATTTTGCAAAAGCCTGCCATATTTTCCCCAGATCGGTTATACTTCCTTTTCTTGATTACTACAAAGAAATATCATTGTAATGAAGTTGACATATTGGGAAAACGTGTGTTGTTGTTTCATTTATAAAGGAAGTATCAATGCATAAAGGCCTGAGTGGTTGAAGTGTGTCTGTATATTTGTACAGAGACCCAGGTGGTCTAAAGTAGGTGGGTTGTAGTGTGTTTATTATACAGACCTGGGTGGGCTGTGGAAGGTGTGATGTAGTGTGTTTATTGTGCTGAGACCTGGGTGGGCTGTGGAAGGTGGGTTTGTAGAGTGTTTATTATGCAGACCTGGGTGGGCTATGGAAGGTGTGATATAGTGTGTTTATTGTACAGACCAGGGTGGGCTATGGAAGGTGGGTTGTAGTGTGTTTATTATACAGACTTGGGTGGGCTGTGGAAGATGTGATATAGTGTGTTTATTGTACTGAGACCTGGGTGGGCTATAGAAGGTCGGTTGTAGAGTGTTTACTATACAGACCTAGGTGGGCTGTGGAAGGTGGGTTGTAGAATGTTTATTATACACACCCGGGTGGGCTGTGGAAGGTGTGATGTAGTGTGTTTATTGTACTGAGACCCTGGTGGGCTATGGAAGGTCCGTTTGTAGAGTGTTTATAATACAGATCTTGGTGGGCTTTGGAAGGTGGGTTGTAGAATGTGTATTATACACACCCGGGTGGGCTGTGGAAGGTGGGTTGTACTGAGGCCTGGTGGGCCACAGAAGGTGGCTTGTAGTGTGTTTATTAATCAGACCTGGATGGGCTGTGGAAGGTGGGTTTGTAGAATGTTCATTTTACAGACCTGGGTGGACTATGAAAGGTGTGTTTATTTCACAGACCAGGGTGGGCTATGGAAGGAGGCTTGTGTGTGTTTATTATACAGACCTGGGTGGGCTGTGGAAGGTGTGATGTAGTGTGTTTATTGTACACACATGGATGGGCTGTGTTTGGGGTAAACAGTTTCTACAAAATAGAACGTTTAATACACTACTTATTATTTCCTGTGAATATTGTTAGTAAGGATGGCACAGACTATAGCCATTGTAAGCATGACTGACAGTGTGAATGGGACTATGGCTTTACAATAAATGTATGTAACGATTTGTGTGTATTTACAGTTGGTACACAGCATTATTGTGCTTTACACTAATTGACTTAAACTATTGGACAGTATTACATGGCACACTCTACTTGGTCACATAAATGACAATGTCATTGTTTATATGTGCACATTATATTTAATACTACTTATAACAAGACATAAAATTATAGTTTTGTTAATTTGTTTTAACAGTGTTGGACAAATGTTTAATATTTTACTCTTGTATATATTAATAGAAAATAGAAGCTTTTTATTGAACATATTGAGAGAATGATACCTGAGGATTGTCTGGAAACACAGTCATGAAGCGTTGTTCTTGAACGCGTACCAAGCTCAGGTCGATGAGAATGCACCCCAAGGGCATCCTACAATTGGTACGACAGTAAGCCATTGGGGTTGGTTTGAAAGCTTGCCAAGATGATACATGTAATTTATTTGTGATCTGAAAAAAAATTGTCGCGGGACAATTTGTTTTTATGTTTGGGATTTGAAACTTTGCTTTAGTAGCAAGGCTATAAAAGAGCTTCCACCTGTTGGAGACACATGAATGCAATACATCAGCTCAGAACATAAAGTACTAAGGTCGTGAATTTGGTAATTCACGGTGGTTAATATACTTACAAAGAACAAACAATGCAACATTAAACAAGTTTCACTATGCTTTATACGCATGCAAAACTTGCTCAGTACATACAAGTACACATTTAGAGATACTGTACCACCCGTAAAAAATACAGCGTCGTGAATTTTGTAATTTATTGTACCCTATTTCTTGTACTTTTTGGGACACCTGATCTGCTGTTTTTAGTCAACATGTAATTGTAGCAGGAGTATTTAGTGTTTTTTTTCTCACATGGTTATACCATCTGGCGAACAGCACATCGTTACTTTTCCAAAATGCCAGGAAAGAAATGTGTTATTATGCTTTCAGCACTGCTAACATTTGTCCCAAAATTTGAAGAATTATCATGTGAACAGTGCATGAGCTATGGAACATGTCTTGGTGTTGTATTCCTCATGTGTGCAAACCTGAGCTCAGTACGTGCAGCATATATGCCTGCATGCTGACTGATAAATCGATTTGATTATGCAATGGCACAGTTTTGTAGTTGGAGGAAACTGCCCAGGGTAAACCACCAGCCTTGGGTATGCTTATACTACGTTAGTATGAACGGGGCACGGGGTATTGAATGAACACAAGACTGCCCAACAGCACCCTGTGATATTACATACTGTAACCAAGAGCCTAAGACTTTTGAGAACGCAGAGATTGCCTGTAGGTATCAGGATTGAACCTATATTTTGGTTGCCTGTGGACGAGTGAGTGAGTGCTTGAGGTTTAACATCGTACTTAACAATTTTTCAGTCATATGACGACAAACATGTGGATGAGAGACAAGCTGCTATTCACGCTTCATGTAGCTGTTTGCTATTACAACACAAACTGAAGCATCCATGTGAGGGTACGCTGTAGTTGTAGCACCCACAATTGTCCCCATCAAGTGAGTGAGTGCTTGGGGTTTAACGTAGTACTTAACAATTTTTCAGTCACATGACGAGTCCCCATTGATTTTTTCCATTTTTATGAAGAAAGATGATTGAATGCTACTAGTATGTGTTGTCAACGGATATGAAGAGTACCTGATAAAGTATATATGTACCTGGAATGTAAGGATACAGCAATTATATTTATGCTTTACGGGCGAACCAACAATAAAAGTTGAAAATGGAATAAAAATGAACTTGATAACTTGAAAAACCATTTTATTTTGTGATTTTCCTGTTTTTGAAAGTTTTTGGATAACAAATATGTCTTAAACAGGAACAATTACTGGGACATTCCACATGTGACACAAACTGGATGATTTTTGAGTTTTACTTTTGCACTATATTAAAAAATTAGAAAAAAGATTCTGCCCGTAAAAAAATATTAATTGGTGTGACCTTAAGACCTTACGTACTTAATGCAAAGCTTAACAGTGTTGCACTACAATGTTATAACGTGATTTCGAAACACCACACTTAAACAACAGAGTATGATAACCCCAAACAGAATCCTTATTAAAATATAGAAACACTTCATGATTTATGTGAATAATATAGGTATTGTACATCTGGATACGGTTCAGAGACCTTCAAGTTACCAAACGTTTTGGCGTGGAAATACTAAAGTGCTCCAAAGATGTACAGGACAAACAGATAGCAGAAAGTTAAATATTGTACTTCTAATCTGATAATATAAAAAAATAACAGTAAGTTAATGACCATGCAACCTGATAAAGAACTGAGTAATAATTTGTTCACTTGCATGGGGTTATTGTCTGTTTAAACATTAATACCATGGCACATACTGTGTGTGATGATCAATTTCGAAATGAGCAATATAATAGCCCCATGTGGTGATGCACTATGAAGGAAAAAGTTGGATTGCTTTGGATGCCTGTGGTCTTTTACAGATTGCAGCTTTATTCATATGCAGAATGCTCACAATGTGGTCTACTAATGCCATAGGCTAAGACGACAAAATTGAACATTATATATAAAACACAAAGTATTAGTTTAAATAAAATGACAAACTTTATTCGAATGAAGTGATGATTTACAAGAAAAGCCGATGGAATGTATTACATGCACTTATATTAACACCATTGAAACAACAAGCCTTATTACAGAGGATTTAGACTACCTGTGCACAAACAAGGTTATGTCACAAATGGTGAAAATATAAAATCAAGTGTGACAGTGTTTATAAAAGATGGCTGGATTAGTTGCAGATGACGGATTTATGTCCCTGGTCACCCCAAAATGTTGTCTTCTGTTGTATTCAGGGGAAGAATGGAGAGGATCTGAAAACAAGAACAAATGCTGTTTTAAAGAATAATACCCAAGCAGAATATGTTGCATGAACAGCATTGTCTAAAACCATCTGCCACTGGGCTGATGTGAATAGATGTCAAAAATAACTAAGAACACATAATGTGGGTAGTGTGTGCACTACATAATAACAACTAGCTCTGGAGGAATGCACTTAACTGAAGCCAACGAGGCAATTATCAGCACTGATCCAGAAGTTGAAGTGTCATTTATGCGGAACATAATCTGCTTTTAGGATTTGCATGTGTTGTTGAATTTGGCAGAGTGCTTCTAATTTATAGTTTGTTTATGTTATATCAAAGAATTTTTGACCCATACAATGGTGATGAGTATTATAGCTTGATGAAACGAGAGTGTCCATTGAAAACCACAATTTATTTGATTGGCGTTTTATACCATACTGAAGAATATTTCACTTATATGATACCATTATAGTGGAAGAAAATGAAACTAAAACGACCATCTGCAAGTTGTTATCAGACCATGCCACCTTCGACCGCATAGGACATGAACTGACCACGACTGCATTGGTGACAGGCGAATAGTTTTGAATACAGGCAGCTGACTAGGGCACTAGTGAATACTTCACTTATTCGAAAGTGGCAAGCATTATGTTGGAAACCGGTGAAAGTCTATGGGAATATAGTACACAAATATAAGCCAATTATTTGATGACGTTTTCATGAAACAGACACACTGATGAACAAACTGTTTTATGGACCAAACATAAATGTAAATGTATTGGCAACCATTGCACTTTATACTTTATGGCTTGCAATAATGGGTTATATGCTAAACTGTAACAGATTAATAGCACTTTCATAGCAAGAATGAAATTTGGAAGTACCGGAGGTGGGGGAACTTATTTACATAACTCACTCACTTGTGTATTACGAAAGGTGAATGTCAGGACTTGGCTTACATCCTGGCTGACAAGATTCTTGAAGTTGCCTTTGAATAAATCTGTAGTATAATAAAGCTGGAGGTAAGAAAACTATGTACAACAATTTTTTTTTCTGCAAATGGAATAATATTATGTTGTGCATATATGTATAAAATATCAGAAATGACATAACTTTAAGAGAAAAGATTGCTTTGGTGTATTTATGTATTCGCTAGCTTGATTACACATATTTTGTAAGTGTTGCCTACATGACTTACGTACATTATACGAAAGGAGGGCATGCTGTAAATGGCTGTACCTTGAATAATATTGAATGTGTTACCGTTACAAAAAGATAACTACATGCACTGTTAACCACACATGTTGAAAGAATTTTATTTCAATTAACCCTTAACCCTTTAAAGTAAACAAAAGATCTATTGTTACTAATTAAATGAAATACCTGCAGCTAGACAGTGCACGTACATGTAGCAACAAGCAGCATAAAATTGTGAGGAGGAAACCAGAACAGAGGGGCAATCTAACAAGATGGATTACTAATAGTGGTACAGCTTCTTAGATCTACATATACACATGTAACAAAATTGACCCAATTTTATGACTGATAAGAAGAACCATGATGAAGTTTCACTGATGGAGAGGCAAATATGATGAAGAGTGAAACAATGATATAACATATGAAAGTGACTTTATTTGATTTTGGTTTGAGACAACACTGAGGGGCATATGTACAAAAAACCTGGAAGGTTGTGATGCCAAACTATTAAGGTCATATTTTATGCAATGCAACTAAAATTGATGCTTCTGGGAGTTTTGAAGTGTATGAATGAAAGAAATTTGAATCATAATCTGATCGGTTAGGGTCTGTAACGCTCGTCATTTTTCAAGCTGTATCTAATACCGCTTAACCTGGGGCTAGGGGCCGTAAAGGTAGCCATGCTAATTACATCAGCATGATGCCTTTATGAACAGTTGCAATCAAAGCGCGACTGAGATACTTGTTTAGCTGTGAATTGGAACTTTGATATGGAATTCATGCCTGGAATATTCATTGTCTGCCCAGCATCATTGAAAACTGATGACCGCTTCTCTCTTGTGTGTTACTGGCTTTATTTTTTATTTGTATAATTTCTTACATACCTTTGTCTTCGGGAGTTAGTGTAAAACGTTGTTGTGAAAATGGATCTTGCCATTATCGACTTGGAACGCCCTTTACGGACTACGAATGGTATAGGAATGTCGGACTTGACGCTTATATTGGTATGAAAACAAAAACTTATTACTGGTAAACTGTGATATTTTTGCTCAGTATGTCAGCTAGTTTTAATACAGTTTGATTAGTTTGGGTGTGCAACAGTTTCAGAGACGAACTGTTTTGTGGACATTAAATGGCTCTACATATGGCCCTAATACTGCATAATATTTGATTATTTGTGCATTTCACTGAGACCATGGCTGTGCCCAAAAACAAAAAAAACATAGGCCTTTGGTCAGCAGCTGGTGAGCTTTGCCACATGCAACACACAGGTCTTAACTGACAGAGCTTGACAATTGCATTCTATGTTGTGAGAATGTTACTTCTGAAACCAACTTCTTTGATAACGACCACACAAGTATGGTCGATGGCTTGTCGTCATACTCCAGGAGCCACAAAAATTAAGAGTGGAAAATATACAATTGCCCTCCAAAGTGGGGTGGTAATATGTACCTTGTGTATACTAGAAACTGAGAGGATCACCTTAACCATTGGGCCACAGCCCGCTATCTATAATACACTGGTTTTGAAACTAACCTCAGATGCCACGAGTGGTGTAGACCAGTTATTGCAGTTTTGAGTGCAATTGGGAAGTGCCTTTGTTTGCAAAACTAGTAGCACAAACGGACACTGTAGCACACCTGTTGACTGTGACCATGTTTACATATTGCTATGTGTTTTACAATGATTTCCGACATCATAACGAAGAACATAACAGATACTGTAACAGGAATTTCTTACTGATTATAGCACAAGCCAATGATGATGGTTCGGCGATACCTTTAAGGTTGAAATGGCAAAATATGTGGCTGTTAATAAACTTGTAAGATGACGTGTACTTACCAAAGCTGCTGCATGAAAGGTGAAAGGATTGGCCTACCCCATGGTTGACAAGAATGCTGGGGCTGAGTTCCTTCAAGTAAACCTAAAATTAAAAAAACAAAGTACATGTAAATTATGCTTTTTTTCTCTGAACAGGTACCACATGTATGATAAAAGGAAACTCAAGTGATGTTATAAGAGATTTGTATTTAAGATGAACTACATGTTAGTTAATAAATGTGATGACAATGAAGTATGCAACAGATAGAGGAAAATTACCAAGCCTCTGCTTGTATAACAATGGGCAAACTATGGATATGTTACAAGAGAGATTTTAATGAAGTACATCTATGAGCAACACAAACAGTATGAAGTTTACAGAAAAAGTGTAAAGGTGTAAGAATACAATAAAAACAAATGAACAGTCATATGTTATGTTAAACTCAGAATTGGTATCAAGGCTACCAAAGAGCTCGCCTGTATGAGACACATGAAGGCAAAACTTCAGCTCAAATGATGAATTTGGTAATTTACGGTAATTAATATGCTCAAGGAGATTTATATGCATGGAAAACTTCAGGTCAGTACATGACATACTTTTTAGATACCAACCCTAACACTTTGTATAACAGTGATTCTAATACACAATACACTAAATCAGGAATTCCGTAATTTACGGTATTAAATATGCACACACCCAACCAATGATGGAATATTCCCCAATTGATATTGTGCCCTACATGTGTGCAAACCCGCAGCTCAACACACGCAGTAGTTTTTGAGAAACCACTCCTAATACTCTGTTTAACATTGATCCTAAACATAATACACTCATTCAGCAACTTACAATAGTTAATATAAACACATCCAATCAATGATGGAATATCCCCCTCTTGATATTGTGCTCTTCAAGGGTGTAAACCCTGAGCTCAATACCTACAAGATACCAACCCCTAACATTGGAACATTTTCTCTCTATTATTGGATGCAGATGCTGACGCCCAGGGTACGACATAAGGTACAAAGTTTAACCATAGAGGCTGCTGATAACAGAAGCTGCAATACATCGCCATAATGATGCCAGAACAACAAAAACCATTTTAGGAGAAAAAAAATATAACACAAATGCAACATGTAAAGGATATACATGTATGCACAAGCCACAAATAAGTGAACATAAGAACAAAATATGTTTAGAAGGTGCAAATTTGTATGATTTTAAGTCATGGGACTGCAATAATACACAAATACTAACAGAACTAGGGAAAACAACTGAAGCAGTATGTTGATTAGAACCTGCATTGCTAATGCATGACATGTTTATGACCATATAAAGGCCTAGTTAATTGAACTGTTTTGGAAACAATTTAGTTGCTGTACAAAGAGAGTTGAGCTTAGCACAGATTTTCTGGACATAGCTTATGAAACTTAATGTGCACAAAAGAGATACGGGAGTAAAATAGACATACATTTTATATAAAGCAATAAACACATTATGGGTTAACACTTTTGTTATTATTTTGAGTTTTACGCATATATATTTTTGAGACAGTGTGAAGCTAGGATTAAAGCATAATATAAACATGCAATCGGGGATTGTTACAGGAGCTTAATGCATGCAAAATTTAAACAAGGGAACAAGTGCATGCTAAAAATGCATGTTGTTGGCATATTGTATAAATGATTAATTTATTTTATTTATTTCATTGGTGTTTTATCCTGTACTCAAGAACATTTCATTTCTTCAGCATTTTGAGTAAAGCATATAAAGTAAAATGCAGGAAGAAAACCAACAAACACAAAATACTTGTGCAAGAAACACTATAGAACATTACTTACATATTGTAGATAGAATAGTCAGGTGCAGACAGAGTGAAGGACAGCAGTGACAGGTTTTGTTATGCTCAGATGAAAAACGAAGTCATACAGCGGATGGAGCGTTCAAGCAGTTGAACTTGGAATATAGGGATTATTCTTTTTTTGCTAACCATTCACAAAAAAAACACTTAGAGGTTTTACACAAATTAATTTTTGAGACAGTGTGAAGCCGGGATTAAAGCATAATATAAACACGCATTAGGGAAATGTTACAGGAGCTTAATGCATGCAATGTTTAAACAAGGGAACAAGTGCAAGCTAAAAAAATGCTAATCATTTTTTGTATAAATGATTTATTTTATTATTTCATCGGTGTTTGCCGTACTCAAGAACATTTCACTTCTACAGCAGTGTGGTGGGAGGAAACCGGGCAAAGTGAGGGGGTAACCCACAACCATGCGCAAGTTGCTGGAAGACCTTGCCACGTACAGCTGGAGAGGAAGTCAGCATAATCTAGACTTGAACTGATAGCAACCGCATTGGTGAGAGGATCCTGGGTCATAGGGTAGCACTGGCTAGCTTACCCCTCGGCCACGGAGGCCAATCTTGACTTAATGGTATTGACTAAAGGATATGTGACATATGTAATGCCTGTAGGTTTGATGGGTTGCATAAACAGCAATGTAACATGCATGTAAAAAAGTACTGCTGAGCGGTTATATTGAAATTTGAAACATAGTGCATAAATGGCAGGTGATGCCGGTAGGTGATGTACACGTAGAGGTAAGGGTGCAGCGCATGCTTCCAAGACGTAGCATATCACTAAACTGACATACATCGGTCGCAGAAATGGACAGACGTTACAATCAGCCACATTTTACACTAGGCCTACTGCGGACAACAAGTATGTTGAGGATAGCACACTAAGAACCAAGGAGCGCGGGCTAAGTAAATGCTTACATATATTTCCGCATAAACATAGCCACATAGTGCTACCACCAACCTTACGTCTGCAACTGCTAAGTTAGACTTATTAAATACTGAGGATGAGTATATGTGATCCACTGACAATGCTAAAATAAAGAGCACAACAACAACTTTGACTACCCGCTTTTGTAACTAGCCTACATTGTACACTGCTGAACTGAAATGGCACAGAATGGCAAGCGTAATTCACAGACTGTCGAGCACGAATTCTATTAATTATGGCGTGAATAAATTATAACTTAAGAAATATTAAAAATAAGTGAACTTACATCAGTGGTTGTACCAACACTTGCCATTGGGCTGAAGTTGCATGTGCCACTGACAGATCCGAGTGCCTGAGTAAGAACTACTGTGATTGGACGACAGAGCCAGGTTTGTAAGATACAATCTGATTGAGTCCAACAATTTGCGGTCAAGCCATGGTGTCACAGAACTACAATCGGAAAACGGAAGTTGTAATGGGGGTCTGTGTCCTTCCCTGTTTTCTGCAGAGGCCAGAGCTATACTCCTGGCCTTATCATATGTTTTTTCTGGGCGTGCCCAGAAGGCAATGATATGCAATGACTCGCTCTCCTGCCTTTTAACAATACAGCATAAAAAATTTGAAAATGCACTAATACTCGAAATGTTAGCCTTACATAGAAAACCAATTAAAAGAGGTAAAGATATAATATTCTGCTGGATACCGAGTCATATTGGTATCCATGGAAACACAGTCGTGAACAGGGAAGCAAAGGCTGCCGTAAGCAAACCCATACCAAAAGCTAAAGCACCTTTTAACTTTATATTCTGATATTCTTCGATATATTTGTTGCCTTTGGCCTATATCATAGAATTTAAATTTTAATTGTAATAAATATTTACAGAAAAAAGTTATATACATATAGATTTCTAAAAATACTATTTTTAAAGTATGCTGGTTTTCGAGTTTTAACTCTTATTTTTCTTTTATCTCATTTTAAACATTATTTGTAGGCGTAACTGGAAACATTTGCTTCAAGTTCTCGTGAGCAAAATATGAGCAAGTTCTAGTGGTAATCCTGTGTAGGTAATTCCAGCTACTGAAAGAGGTCAAACAAACCCTAACAATCAACGTATTGAAGAATCAGCAAGCGGTACGTTGCCATATCCTATAACAGAACCTACTACAAAACAAACGTCGTCATTTGGGCGTGTAATCAGAGCAGTGAAGCGCGTTGATCTGTGATTGTTTTCTGTATGACATTGTTAAAAGGTCTTTCGTTTTTAATAAAGATCTTGATAAGTTCACATCAATGTTCTAGGCCCTAGGTGTTTAAAATGCAGAGAATGCAAGTGTGTGTTTTCTAAACTTTTCCCTCACATCTTCCCGGTTTGTGTGAGAGGCAACCGGGGAGCGACCTGTTTGCCGTGGGTTGCTACCCGTAATCTACGCGGACGGGATCATGATGGCTGAGGGCGTGTTGGTCTTGCGAGATACTCACGCCCAACACGCCACTTTGGCCCTTACTTGGAGAGAGACGTGGGGTCGGATGGGCCCCAGTCCGATCAATCGGCTGGTCACGTCAAGCCCTACACTTGATCCAGTTTGTTATTCTTTGTCTTACTGAGATGTCAAGTTGGCTCTTTTTCAGATGCTCTTCCTTTCGGGTCAGTGCAGAAGGCGGTGACTAATGGGTCAATCGAGTAGATTGAATTTAACCTTTTGATATAACTCAATCTGTTCGAAGATACCTTGCATGGATTCCCTGTTTTTATTCTCTGCTGGTCATCGGCAGAGGTAGATTCGCCCTTGTTAGCACTTCGTGGCGGGTGGGGGACATGAAAAGCGAAATTGATAAAATCAATAATGGCCTGATTTAAAATTTCAACCTCGAATATATCCAATAGATCTTCCTCTCAGCCGACTTCAAGTGCTGATAAAAAGAGGAAGTTAGAAGTTTTCACAGACTCTCGTGATAATGGACAGGACAGCTGGCCGGCTTTTATTGTTCTCTCGACTAAGAGTGAACAGAAGCCGGCTTCTAAAATTCATCCTTTCGTATTAAAAAGGGCTATCCAGGGCACAGCTGGAACATTAAAAACCGTTAAAAAGTTAAGATTCGGAGACATTCTCATTGAATGTTTCCGGAAGCAACAATCAACAAATTTATTGTCATTAACTAAAATATCTGATATCCCTTTTTTCTCATCCCCTCACAATGCCCTGAACAGCTGTCAGGGGATAATTCGTGACCGGGATGTTGATATTATTGATCTGTCTGAAGAGGAAATATGCTTGCAATCACCAGGTGTTGCCAGAGTTAAACGCTTCACTATGAAGAAATCTGGCAACATCATTAAACTTAAAACATATCTTTTGACCTTCAACACAACCTCACTTCCGTCGTGTATCTACATTGGCCCGTATAGGGTTAGTGTAGATTTATACATTCCTAACCCTACACGTTGCTGTACTTGCCCAAAATTTGGTCACGGCAAGGGCCAATGTAAAAATAAAATGGTTTGTTTTAGATGCGGCAGTGAGGGTCATGATGGTTTCGACTGTGGCAACACAGTTAAGTGTTGCAATTGCAGTGGAGATCACATGGCCTCCTCCAAGGACTGTCCGTTTTTTATTAAAGAAAAGCAAATAATAAATCTAAAAACTAAAAACAGTATATCGTATCAGCAGGCCTCCCTCTCTAAAACTTCACTGCAATCTTCGTTTGCCAATGTGGTCAACTACAACATCTTTTGGAACTCAAACTTCATTAACACGGCCCATTGGAAACGACAAACGTAGCTCCACATCTTTACAACCTGCTGCTCAACCTGCGCATATTTCCTGCTAACAGGGACCACTGGAAATCAGCAAATAAAACCAGTCAGTAATAAACAAGAAACTGATAAACCTGAACTTGACATATTCAAAAACAAAACTGCCAAAACCAAATCTGGAAATAAATATAATAATAATAATAGTAACCCTACCGGCCCCACAGAGTGTTCCTCTAAGGCCCCTAGGGACCCTGTCCAAATTTGTAATAAGTTGGAATCGTTGGAGGACGTTGGTCCTACATCCTGTGTGATGGATACATCACCCGCACCAGGGAGATCTTCCAGCCGATCTCCACGGAAGGGTCGCCCTCGGTTCAAACATAAAGAGAAATCTCCTATACGTCTCTCTCCATAAAGTATTCTTTAGACAAAATTATACAGTGGAATTGTCGAGGTCTTAAGGTAAATTTTATTGAAATAACACAGTTTAATCAGAAAATCCTATTGCCCTTTCCTGAAGACATCTGACAAAGACACAATAGCCTTTAAAAATTATTCCTTATACAGCACTTATTCAAGTGAAGAAGAACGAGCTCCAGGCTGCTCTTCTATCTTCATCAATAACAATATTACTCACAGCCCTGTAGCTCTGGATGCAAAACCCCAGGCTGTGGCCGTCCGTGTTTCATTGTCTGAAACAATCACATTATGTTCAGTGTATATTCCTGCTAACATTTCTTTCTCAGCTTTCCAGTTACATAATTTAAAAGAACAATTGCCAAAACCGTTTATAATAATGGGGGATTTTAATTCCCATAACCCCCTTTGGGGCAAACACAAATAATAAGGGAAAGATAGTAGAAGACTTCATATCGAAGGAGGAACTGTTATTTCAATGATGGGTCTAATATCTATTTACATCCGGGTATCTGCTATCGATGTCACTATCACAGATCCATCACTTCTCTCGGATTTTTCTTGGAAGGTGCATGACGATCTTGGTCGTGACCATTTTCCTATAATCATAGAGCTTATCACTTCTAATTCTTTAGAGCGTGTAGCTAGGTGGAAATTCGATCAATCAAACTGGGTCGCATTTGAGATGTTCTGTGAGGCTGATATCTCTCCAGATACCCTCAATGCAGCAGATGATCCTATTTTAAAATTTAACGAGCTGGTATTTACGAGCTGCCGATAGAACTATCCCTAAAACCTTGACAAATCCAAAATCCAAAAGCAAACCCTGGTACAACAATGACTGTCGTAAAGCCATGAAGGACCGTAAAAAGGCTGAACGCAGATTTAATCATTGTCCTACTCATAATAATTTAAACCAGGTTCGTGCATTTAGAGCTAAGGCTCGTCGATTACTCAAGTCCAAGAGACGATCTTGTTGGCGGAACTTTGTTTCGGGCATTACGTCAAAAACAACTATGCGTCAGGGCCCGTATTCATAAAGATTCTTAACCATTTCTTAACGTTAAAAAATTCTTAAACCCACTAAAAAATTCTTAAATAGCTAAAAAATACTTAAGTGCCATTCATAAAAAAAACTTAACTGTTAAGAAATTCTTAAATTCTAAGTGTGCCCATGACCACTTTTATCTTTCTCTTAAATTCTTAAGTATTTCTTAAACAACAACAACATGGCGGCCGCTCAACCAAATCGACGCCACTTTAAGGAAAGAAGAGATTGTTTGAACGAATATAATGAGAGGGAGCTCTTAGAAAGGTTTCGTCTGGATGCTGCAGGGATTCGGTATATCGAATCACTAGTTAGGGATGACGTTGTAAGTGGATCGAATAGAAACTGTGCACTTACTCCAATGCAGAAAGTGTTGATTACTCTTCGTTTTTTGGCAACTGGGAAAATGCAGCTATGCAATGGTGATGACATGGGAGTCTCACAGCCGACTGTATCTAGGGCTATCACAGCTACTGTAAGAAGTCTATCTTCAAACCGGCTAATTGCTCAGTTCATTCGTTTTCCTCTGACAGCTCGCGAAATCCGTGAAAAACAGGAAGAGTTCTACGCTGCTGCCCAGTTTCCAGGCATTGTTGGGGCTATTGATGGGACACACGGACAAATCACCGCTCCTAGCACATTTGAAAATGAATTTGTTAATCGGCACCATTGCCACAGTATTAACGTTCAAATTGTTGTGGATGCGAAGTACAGCATTCTCGACATTGTCGCAAAATGGCCAGGGTCAACACATGGCGCTCGAATTCTGGCTGAAAGTGGACTGAGACAGCTTTTTGAAAACCACCACGCACCCATCCACACTCATCTGATCGGAGATAGCGGGTACCCATCTAAACGCTGGCTTCTTACCGCTTTCCTCAGGCCACAACCTGGCCCTCAAACAAATTACAACAGGTATTAAAATATCACCTAACTGAGCTTTGTATCGCGAACATTGAGTTGTTTCCCTTGATATGCATTGGCGGCGCATACTGTTCTGTATTCGGTAATTGACGGGAATTTTTCTTTTTTTGAAAAAAAATATATCCTCATTTCAAACACTTGAGTTTTTATAAAGATGCATAATTACTGAAATGTAAACATTATAAGAGTTCATCGCAAAAATTTGATGAAGGCATAAATCCTTCATCACAACAGGGGGGATAACTGGTATAGTGGTTAAGTTGGACCTTCTCATAATCCTGATATTCTGAGATCGAGTCTCATTTGTGGAAAGTCATTTCTTGGCAGGTTTTTTTTTTAAACTCTGGATACAATGATTTGTTCATTTTGTTACATTTTAGGTCCCACAAACGGACACGTAGTGTAGTTGAAAGGGGTATAGGCCAGTTGAAGAGAAGATTTCATGTATTGCATGGAGAAATAAGGATGTCACCAGACAAAGCCTGCCAAATAATTTTGGCATGCGCTGTTCTGCACAATATCTGCAAATTGAGACAAATTCCTCTTCCAGGTAATGAAGAGGAGGATGAAAATAATGGAGGTGATCAACAAGGGGATGGTGTCATTGCTACAGATGCCAATGTTGAAGGCGTTCGATACAGACAGCAATTTGCCGAAACTCATTTTTGTATTTATTATTGACTGATCGGCCTGTTGACTGACTTCTCCCTCTTTCACTCAATCTCATGCTGTATGTTCTTTGTGAAAACACATTGTGTTCAACCCCCGTGGGGTTTCCGGGGTGATAAGAATAGGACCTCAGCCCTCTAGGCAAGCTTGTCGTAAAAGTCGACTAACCTAGAGCTCTCCTGTGTGAGCCCGGTGAGTATAATAGGCTCACATCTTCTCGGTTGTGTGAGAGGCAACCGGGGAGCGACCTGTTTGCCGTGGGTTGCGACCCGTAATCTCCGAGGACGGGATCCTGGTGGCTGAGGGTGTGTTGGTCTTGCGAGATCCTCACGCCCAACACTCCGCTTTGGCCCTTACTTGGAGTGAGACGGGAGGTCGGATGGGCCCGGTCCGATCAATCGGCTTGGTCACGCCTTGCCTCTACGTGGTCCCAACATTTTTCCATGACACTATTCCTTAGAGAAATTGCTATTTCTGAAATTTCGTTTGCGTGACTACGATTGAGGCGGTGGCTCATGGGTCAATCGAGTGGTGTGTATTTGATGTGCCACCTTCTTCTTTGCTTAGGAGACAGAGGTGCTCGTGGTGGGGAATTGGGTGTGCATGTTAAGGCCATCTATTCGAGTATACCTCATGTGGAGTCCTTGATGCGTTTTCCTGCTGGGTATCCCCGGGTTCAGGCATCGCCCTTGTTGGCACTCCGTGGTGGGTGGGGGACACGTGGGGTGAATTTTTATTGATCTACCATGTCTTCATTAAACCTTTCCCCAAATGTTTCTAAAAAACGAAAAAATGAAGTTTTGATAGATACGGACAGTGGGTCCAATAATTGGCCTGCCTTTATTGTCCTGTCTACAAAAAACAACACAAGACCTGCATGCAAATTGGACCCCTTCCTGCTTTAAAAATGTATAGAAGGATCGGCAGGACAAGTTAAACAAGTTAAAAAGCTTCGATCGGGCGATGTTCTGATCGAAGTATTTCGTAAACAGCAGGCTCTTAATTTAATGTCCATAAATAAAATTGCTGATTTTACTGTTGTTGTGTCTCCTCACACAACATTAAATTCTAGTCAGGGAGTAATCCGAGATAGAGATCAGGACCTTGCTGACTTCACCGAGGAACAGATATGTTCTGAATTAAAATCGCAAGGAGTTGTTAAAGTCAAGCGATTTACAACAAAAAAGGCGATAACATTATAAAACTGAATACTTATTTGCTGACTTTCAACAATCCATCTGTTCCTCAATCGATCTACATTGGCCCGTATAGTGTTCGAGCGGACCTATACATACCTAATCCAACGAGGTGCTTTACATGTCAAAAATTTGGGCATGGCAAGGGCCAATGTAGAAATCAGTTGGTGTGTTTCAGATGTGCAGGAGAAGACCACGAGGGCTTCGACTGCACTAAAAGAATAAAATGTTTTAATTGTGGCGAAGCCCATATGGCCACCTCTAAGGACTGTTCTCTTTTTATTAAAGAGAAACAGATTATTACATTAAAGGTGCAAAATAACATTACTTACCTAGAAGCACGTCGCCTGATCTCCGCTCAGAGCACTCCCCTGAAAACTTCATTCGCCAATGTTGTCAAGAAAGTGTCCACATCGGTTGGCACTCAAACATCTATAACTTGGCCCATTGGTGATGACAAGCCTAAAACAATAACTCTACCACAATTAGTTAAACCTGTAAACCAACCAATGACTTCTTGTTCTACGCAGACAATACAACCCGATATCGAACGAAAGAACGACAACAGTACATCTGCTCCTGCTGATAAAAATAAATCTAAGGTGGGTCAAAAAGGGTCTAATCAACAAGATCGTAAACCTAGTGGACAATCAAACCGCCCGTCTAAGGCCACTAGGGATCCCATTCAAACTTATAATAAGTTTGGATCGTTGGAGGACGTTGGTCCTTTAGCATCAGATGCGGATGTGATGGATACATCACCCGCATCAGGGAGATCTAACAGCGCATCTCCAAGAAAGGGTCGTCCGCGGTCCAAACACAAACATAAATCTCCTATACGTCTCCCTCCATAATGGCGATATACGATAAAATTATACAATGGAATTGTCGAGGTCTTAAGGTAAATTTTATTGAAATAACACAGCTTGTTCAATCTTTAAATCCAGCTGCCCTCTGTCTTCAGGAAACTCACATGAAGACATCTGACAAAGATAAATTATCTCTTAAAAATTATACACTTTATAGCAATTATTCTGGTGAAGAAGAGCGAGCTTGTGGCGGCTCCTCTATTTTCGTAAATAATAATATAATTCACAGCCCTGTTGATCTCGTTACTGAGTTTCAGGCTGTTGCCGTTCGTGTTTCTTTGTCGGAAACAGTTACTTTATGTTCGATCTATATTCCTCCTCATTCTTCTTTGTCAATCTCTCAATTACATAACTTGAAAGAACAACTCCCATCCCCTTTTATAATAATGGGGGATTTTAATGCCCATAACCCTCTATGGGGCAGTAACAATATAAACGCTAAGGCAAAACTTTGGAAGATTTTTTATCGAAAGATGAACTGTGTTATTTCAATGATGGTTCTAACACCTATTTACATCCAGGTAATGGCGCTTATTCTGCTATCGATCTCACTATCACGGATCCATCACTTCTCCTTGCTTTTTCTTGGAAGGTGCATGACGATCTTTGTGGTAGTGACCATTTTCCTATAATCCTAGAACATATCACTTCTAATTCTTTAGAACGTGTACCTAGGTGGAAATTCGATAAAGCAGATTGGATCGCATTTGAGATGTTCTGTGAGGCTGATATCACTCCAGAAACTCTCAAAGCAACAGATGATCCTATATTAAAATTTAATGAGCTTGTTTTACAAGCGGCTGACAGAACTATCCCTAAGACCTCGACGAATCCACAATCCAAAAGCAAACCCTGGTACGACAATGACTGTCGTAAAGCCATAAAGGACCGTAAAAAGGCTGAACGAAGATTTAATTATTGTCCTACTGATAACAACTTAAACCAGGTTCGTAATTTTAGAGCTAAGGCTCGTCGGTTACTTAAGTCCAAGAGACGATCTTGTTGGCGGAACTTTGTTTCAGGCATTACGTCAAAAACACCCATGCGTAAGGTCTGGAACATGGTTCAGAAACTTAAGGGCAAAAATAATAAAGCCAAAGTCCAGCATTTAAAAGATGATGAAGATAATATATTAACCTCTCCATCTGATATAGCCAATAAATTAGCTGAGACAATTTCCAACAAATCTTCTTCTGAGAATTACACTAAAAAATTCCAATATATTAAAAACCAGAAGGAGAAAACTAAATTGCCCTTTTCTTCTAAAAATTTAGAAGAATATAATTGTCCTTTTAATATCGAGGAACTTAAGACTGCATTAAAAAAGGCCCACGATACTGCTTGTGGTCCTGATAATGTATATTATAAGTTTCTGAACCATTTACCACTTGAGCCACTGGAGGCTCTCTTGGACTTGCTTAATGATATTTGGATAACTGGTAATTTTCCACCGTCATGGTGGGAGGCGTGTATTATCCCGGTTCCCAAACCGGGTAAGGATCATACTGATCCAAATAATTACCGTCCCATAGCTCTTACCAGCTGTGTCTGTAAGACTATGGAACGGATGATTAATGATAGACTTGTTTGGTTTCTGGAAACCAACAAGTTACTTTCTAATATTCAGTGCGGTTTTCGTCAAGGTAGATCCACTATGGATCACCTTGTTCGATTTGAAACCTTTATTCGCGATGGCTTCATCAATAACGAACATGTGGTGTCCATATTTTTTACCTTGAAAAGGCCTACGACACCACATAGAAATATGGTATTTTAAAAGACCTCGCGGATATGGGTCTTAAAGGTCGCTTACCTTTATTTATATCTCAATTTTTATCCAATCGTCAGTTTAGGGTACGGGTTGGGTCCACTCTTTCTGACTCTTATGAGCAGGAAATGGGTGTACCCCAGGGCAGCATTCTATCACCAACTCTGTTTAGCATAAAAATAAATAGCCTAGCAAAAACATTAACATCGGGCACAGAGGGTTCTTTATACGTGGATGATTTCCTTATATGCTACCGAGTTAAGAATATGAATAACATCGAACGTCAGTTGCAGCTTTGTCTCAATAAGATCGAGAAATGGGCAACTGAAAACGGTTTTAGATTTTCAACATCTAAAACCGTCGGTATGCATTTTTGTAATAAACGGAAACTTTATCTTGACCCTGAGCTTAATTTTTGTGGTAAACAGGTTAAAATTGTTGGAGAAACAAAATTTTTAGGTATATTATTTGATAGTAAACTATCCTTTATACCTCATCTTAAAATGCTTAAGGCTAAATGTACAAAGGCTCTTGATATAATTAAGGTCGTGTCTAGCACCGATTGGGGTGCCGACCGATCAGTTTTACTTAATTTATATCGTTCTCTGGTGAGGTCTAAATTGGACTATGGATCCATCATTTACGGTTCCGCTAGGAAGTCGTACATTAAAATGTTGGATCCTGTTCATCACCAAGGTTTGAGGCTCAGCCTTGGTGTTTTTAGAACCTCACCAGTAGAAAGTTTATACGTGGAGGCAAATGAACCTTCTTTATATAACCGACGTATAAAACTGAGCCTTCAATATGCTACAAAGCTTAAAGCACATCCAACAAACCCTGCCTACAACTGTGTTTTCAATCCATTATATGTAGACAAATATACTAAATGTCATAACAAGATCCCTTTGTTCGGTCTTCGCATACGGGACCATATTGTGGGAGCTAACATCAAGCTGGAGGATATAGCTTCGGTGTCTTTTCCGGAGTCTCCTCCATGGCTTCTCCCACAACCTAAACTAATATTTGATCTACGTAAATATAATAAATCGAATACAAATCCTCTTATAATTCAGCAAAGTTTTGCTGAAATCAAGGCTGATTATATGGACTATAAATTTATATATACTGACGGGTCAAAGGATGGGGACAGAGTTGCGGCCGCGGCTGTCTTAGAGCAGCGGGTCACTTCTTTTTGTCTGCCACCTTCATCTTCTATTTTTTCTGCAGAGGCCAAGGCTATACTCCTGGCCTTATCATATGTTTCCTCTGGGCATGCCCAGAGGGCAGTGATATGTAGTGACTCACTGTCTTGCTTTCTGGCGATTCAGAATAATAAATTTAAAAATGCATTGATACTTGAGATAATAGCCAAACACCGAAAACTAATTAAAAGAGGTAAAGATATTATATTCTGTTGGATACCAAGTCATACTGGTATCCATGGAAACACAGTCGTGGACAGGGAAGCGAAAGCTGCCCTATATAAACCTGTATCTCGGGTTAAAATCCCTTATACTGACGTGAAGTGTAATATTCTTAAATATATTCGTCGCCTTTGGCAGGGTGAATGGGACTTGCAGATCCACAATAAACTGCATGCCATTCATCCTGTCATTGGCTACAATAATTATACTTGTGAAAAGTCTCGTAGAGACCAAGTAGTCTTAACAAGGTGTCGTGTTGGGCATTCTCGTCTAACACACAATTTCATTCTAGATGGGAGCAGTGCTCCCCAGTGCGTTGGATGCGATGCTCAATATGGCATCAATCATATCTTGGTTGACTGTGTAGACTTTGCCCATGTTCGGCAGAGATTCTACACGGTCGACTCTATATATGATTTGTTTGACAACATCGCTGGCGATGTTGTCATCAATTATTTGAAGGCCATTGGCCTTTATCATAAGATATAATTTATTAATATATAAATATTTATCGATAAAGTTATACACACATTTCTTGATATTTTTTAAATATGAGGGTTTTCGAGTTTTAACTGTTTTTGGTTATTCTAATCTGGTTTTAAACATGTCCAAACATTTGTTTCTATTTTTGATGTTCTCACCACCATATCGGAAACCTCAACAGCCTCGTGTTTCAACCTTGCTCTCGTCACGATATGGCTGAAATATTGCCGATGTGGCGTTAAACCATAATCATTCATTCATTCATTCATTCATTGTGTTCAAAATAAGCCTCTGTTTTTGTTTAGCCCACCTATCCCATTATCATACTAGTGATATATTAAACTGTTATTTCCTTACACATCCAGTGAAATGAATATGTAAGTGCTCTCTCTTTTTTTTCTGCAAATAAACAAACACAATAGTTGATACTTTACTAAAAGAAAAAAACTTACGTTTACTAAATATGAGCAATGGAATATGCTTGAGTTTGATTCCACTGCTTGCCTTGCATACTGCTTTACGATATCCCAGCCACGTAATGGCAGCCAGTTTATATCCAGGGCAAGCAACACTGGATCACATCACTTGTTCAGTTAATGTTAATTGCCCGAGCTTGGTCAATACTAGATGACAATACTTCCTGCAGTTTCAGTACGTACTGACGGTTCCACAGTCAGTACATCAATTATCTGAAACTGTATTGCATATCACCATTTCTTTCTTAGTCATTTTAATATCAGGTCTAAATTGTACTGTCCTTATGTTACGATTGCAAGTGTTGTAATCCAAGGACACCAAAGCTAAGTGACAAGTTACTGACTGACTTTTGTCAGACATTATCTGCAAGAAAATGGCAGAATCCAGGTTTACACTCACATCCTCAAAGCTGAAGGACTATGATCTTGACAAGACAGCTTAAGGCTAAGATTCAGCTGATTTTCCCCTGGGGTATTTTAGCTGTACAATTATACTTCAAAAATGCTAATAATATCTGATATTACAATTATTCAAATACATATTTGTTTACATACAGAGGGCCAATATTTCAGGAGCTGTGTTGCTTCCTATCGGCATTCATTAGTACCTGACAGGAAAAATAAATTTATTCCATAAGCCCATGGTAAATTAATACACCCTTTATTGCACGTTAAACTAATATAATACAGAAGAGAAAGCCAAACTGAACAAACCTGAAGTGAAAGAGACTCACCAGACATACATGGCTGAATACAAGTACATTTTGATGGGCAAGTTGGAAAAGAAAAATATTACATGGAAGTAGTGACAGACATGCTAAATGCCTTTATCACAAACATCAAGGATCTGAGGGAGATATGCAGTAAAAGTGGCACAATATTTTCATTCAATTTATTCTTCTTGATTTCTGTCTTGCAATTTCATTTCATAATACTGAATTTGAAGTTTGAGTTTTTTGATCTTAAGGTCCTGAATAATCTCGGCCTTGCTTGGGTTTGGAAGTGTTTCATGCTGAACCACTGGTGCGCCAGGTGAAGGTACCTCCACTAGAGCCTGTAGGTGGGTGATGTCCACTGCCTGACTGGCACTAGGACGAGCATCCAAATATGTGATGGGCAAAGGTGCTGGTGGAAAGTATGGCATGTCAAGTCATGTCTGTACCCCGGTCAAATGCTAGACATTAATCTCTGTCATATCCCTTTAATAGTCTAGCATTAACAGAAATCCCAATATATGATATATAATATATATCATACACCTACGCAAAATGGCGGAATGTGCAGACGTACCGATGTAATCTCCTGCAACTGGTAGAGAGGGCGAGGTATTTTGCAGTGTTGGTACCATGAAATGATGCTATGATCTATGAGAATGTAAACTGATATCGACGGAAGGAACTACATGAGAGCCTATCGTGAAGAAATAAATAACTGGACTGAAGACCGTCGAGGTGACATGGGGGCAAAACGTGTTCTAGTGTGTACTGCTCAATATCCTCGTCAAGAGATTTCACGGACTTCCTTTGTCTTTGGGAGCTGGTGTTAAACGTTGTTTTGGAAATGGATCTTGCGATTATCGACTTGGAACGCCTTTTTTGGACTACGAATAGTATATGAATGTCGGACATGACGCTTATATTTGTAACATTGGCAGAGTGTGCACTAACTTCACTCAAAATGGGGACCCTTGAAGTGTGCACGGACAAAGTAATCAGTCAGTCTACCCAAGGCACTACATTTGGCAAGCGCAGGAAGTAAATCTCTGCAAACCCCAAAACAAAAGAAAGTAAATTCTCGCGGGGATATTCCGTCACATGTCACCCAGTCAGCCAGTTAATTTGATTCTGTGCCTACCAGTCCGTCAAACTGGAAAGCCTTGTTGACAAACGTATCCAACAACGCCTCGAGAACTTATGGAAATTATGAGTGAAAACCGACGCCAAAATTACATCGATGGGAAATGACGATGGAAAAGCTGTGCGAGAAAGATAAATTGATCGAAAAATATCATGAAATTGGAAAGTTAACCATGAAAGTTCAAAACCTAAATTCAGATCTACGTAAAAGAAGGACTGATCTGAACGAACTCAAAGTATGTGAGATATCCCTCGACAAAGCGGAGCAGTACAACAGGCGCGACTGTTTGCAAATTAATGGTCTTGCATTGCTTACTAATGAGTGCGGAAGATGCAGTGTGTAGAATTGCCCAAATGTAAACATTTCGAAAAATGACATATCAAGGTCATACTTTATTGGCAGACAGAGGAATCAAATCATTGTCAAATTTGCCACGTATCGTAAGAGAACTTAACTGCTGTCTGCACGAAAAGTGTTTCGAAATACCCCTGCTCTTTCATCTATTTTTTTGAGTGAAGATCTGACAAAGCGTCGTTTTGCCCCGTATAAATCCCTGCTTAGCTTGAAAAAGCAAGGCAATCTGCATGGTGTGTGGTCATACGACGGAAATATCTTTTTTCCGTATGTTTGAAACAGGTGCTTAGCGAATGTGAACTCCCTGTCATACGTAATGCCTAAATAGACACTTTACTACAGGCGACTATACATGTGTATGTTTAGTCTGCTCAGATATGGTAAACTACATGCACGTATAGCTCTATTTTAAAGTTTCGCTGACATTCCATGATATAGGCGAGTGAACAGTAACCATGATTTGCCGTGGTTCCATCGGGTTTAAGTGCTGTGTAATAATCGCTGAGCTACATAAATTTCGTGACTGCTACTCTGTCCTGTGTCAGCGCATGCATCCAAAGGTGTAATCTTTGTAAACCAGTAAAACGTGTTCTGGGTGGGTACTGCTCAATATTCTCGTGAAGAAATTGCACGAACTTCCCCGTTGTGTTCTTATATTATATAATCATACCCAATTTGACCAATGAACTTTAAAATGGATCATTCTGTTCGTAGAAAGCTCCGGCGTCATGCAGGTATCTTAATGTGTCTTCATGTCAGGATCTTCTAAACCGAATGTAAATACCACACCTGTCAGATTTATCAATGTCTTTTATCAACGTTGGACGAAATGAGTTTCTTCTCTCTAGGCTCTCTCTGCAGGAATTGGTGGTCAAATTTAATCTGTGGGTTTATTTGTGTTTAATTTTAGATCATCATAGGAAATTAACCCTCCCTTTTCTTATAGCGTACTTCAGGTATTTACCGACCTCATGCTGTGTATAGTTTTATGTTTTTATTTTGTGTTACTTTGTTCTGTAAGGATACAATCAGTTAGATCATTTCGGTTAATTTCGTCAAGAAATAATCGTATTTCGGACCAGCAGTTACTGGGTAGTTAGTATAGTTACCCAGGAACTGGGTATTTACGTGAAGGTTTTAGTGCATGTGCTTTCAATCAGTATCTCTATGTTTATTGCCGGTACATCATGGATAGCATAAGTTAGTACAGAGTGGCAATTGAGACATGGCATAATTATGTGTTATAAAGTGAGTCCAAATCTTCGAAAATTATTTACATTATTGGAAGACTTGCGGATTACATTCCTGGGAATAGAAATTTTTCGCATCTCAGCCGGCCCCTCACCACGCAGTTCCTGTCTTACTACCTTTTACGTATGTTACAGAACCACGTCTCAGTTGTATACAGATCTGTGAAAGTGAGATTAAACATTTCCTTGAGACTCTAAATACACGGAAAACCTCAGGTACTGATGGTATAAACAACTTCATGCTTAAAAATTCTGTTGATTGTATTTCAGCTTCCATAACGAATCTTTTTAATGTTTCCTTACCTACAGCTGTCTTTCCAGCAGCATGGAAGCTCTCTCAAGTCTGCCATGTATTTAAAAAAAGGAGATAGACTTGACGTTTCTAATTATCAACCCTCTCTTTCTAATGTCTTGGAGAAGGTCGTGTATAAACATCTGTATGAGTATTGTATGTCAAATAATCTTCTCATACCACAGAACTCTTGATTTAAACGTTGAGATTCGACCCTATGCCAGCTTACAAACATTGTTCATGACATACAAAAGTCTTGACAGTTGAAATGACACCTGATTACTATTTTTAGATGTCAGTAAGGCATTTGATGAAGTCTGTCATCATGGTCTCCTGTTTATGTTAGAGCAGTTGGGTATTGAAGATCTACTTGCGTGGTTAAAAGATTATTCGTGTGACAGAAAAATTAAGGCTTACCTTAACGGCACAGAGGAACTTATACAATATATGTTGGTGTCCCACATCTCTTCTTAAGTTTTGTCAATGATATTAGTATGAATATTGAATGTAATATTAACATATTTGCAGATGACACATCCTTGTCTGAGGAAATTCTAGATTTAGCAACATTTGAGGCTAAACTTAATCGTAATCTTGTCCAACTGGGCTTTGTAGAAGATCTTTATATAATGCTATCAAAACTGTTTATCTGTTAATACCATTGAAAAATAATCCTTCACATCCGAGATTGTATTTAGATGGCGTAGATGCGAAGAGCGTTCCGTCCCATAAACATCTAGGAAATATTCTGCAACAATGGTAAATGGAATGAGCATGTAAGAGCTATAGTTGGGGAAAGTAATATGAAATTGTGTATGATTAATCGGGCAAGGCGCACACTTACCAGAGAGTGTATGATCACACTGTACTTTGGCTTGACAAGGTCTTCTATTGAATATGGAGATTTTCTATTTGACAACTCCAGCGTTTTAATAAACTCATTGGAAAATGTCCAACGCCGAGCAGCATTGTTATGTACAGGAGGCGTACGTCGAACTTCATATAAGTCTCTTATAAATGAACTAAAATGGGAACTCTTATACAGTCGGCTTAGATCCAAGCGCATTCTGTTTTTTTTTTTTTTTTTACTATTATTTTTCTCTTAAAATCATCAATGGGCTCTACTTCTCCATACCTAAAAGCCTATGCCACTCATAGAAAGCACATGCTGAAAAGCATCTTTAGAAATATATCTCCTGGAGTTCACCCTTCTGCATTTTTGACTAGTTGTTCTAAACACATTTGTACTATACTCTTATTTGGTTCACCTGAACAAAGCGTGAATAATCAATTGACCTTAACATCTGTCCATAATTTTATAATCATATCCAATAGATTCACCATCCAATCATAAATAAACAAATAAAGAATTACAATTATAACATTCACGATTGAATCGCAGGCAGCAGAGAGACATTTCCTTGGCACAAAAGTCCATGCAGTAAGAAGGAATCCTAATTGCCTAATAGAATGTGAACCTCCACACAGCAAAGTGTTGAAGATACACTTTTGGTTTATACTTTTCGAAAGCGTCTGCAATTTCTAGCTTCAGCAGTTTCGCCACAGTATCGGGCTCCGATGATTCGGCCAGTGCCAGTGTCACTGTTACCACCAGTAAAAGTAAAACTACTAATACATCTGTTCCATACCATAGCCAATCCAGTAAAGGAACGAATACCACAACCAAGACATGGCAAGACATCGCCGATTATGTTGCTATACACGCGGAAACGGCTGAAAATGCGAGAAATTTCACGATAAACTTATCACGTTTTCGTGACAATAGGGGCATATTGTGTTATATACAAAGTGGCGTCCCTTGGATCGGAAAAAGTAAAGGTTTCGACCAAAAAGCACACAATTTACTTAAGGATGACAAATGAACTATAAATTTAGGAAAACATGAACAATCAAAATGTCACAAGGCCAACGTCAAGGTGCTTCAAATGGTGAAACAATGGAAAATAAAGGGAAAAGGCGTCATCATTACACAGGTACCTTTTTTTTTTTATTTATTTCATTGGTGTTTTACGCTGTATTCAAGAGTAACAGGTACCTAAAGTGACTACATGTAGTGCATGTACTTACAAAATTGCAATGAGTGAGATTTTAGAGGACTGTTTTAGCAATAACTATCAAAATATTAATTCATATCTGATTTCTTTCAGAGAAATCTTAAGATTCCAGCTACACCCTAGACAGCCCTTATTAAAAGAAAACACAGGAGGAATTTTGGAGGCCGGCTTTTGTTCACTCATTGTTGAGATAACAGTAAAAGCCGGCCAACTGTGTGGTCTATTATATTTATCAAACGAGTCCGACAAGGCCTTCAAATTCCTCTTTTTGTCGGTACTTTAAGTCGGCCGAGGGGAAGACTTGATCGACACGTTTTGAGAAATATATATATATATATATATATATATATATATATAGTAAATATTCACCCTATATGTTCCGCAGCCACCACGGAGTGCCAGCAAGCTCGATGCCTGAACCCGGGGATAACATTTATTCTCGAGAGAGCGGTGTTATGGAGGGACCACGCAGATGAAAGACAGGGCCCATCCGACCTCCCGTGTCTCCCTCTCTCGCCAAGTAAGAGCCAAAGTGGCGTGTTCGACGTGAGGATCTCGTAAAACCAACACGCTCTCAGGATCCCGTCATCGGAGATTACGGGCCGCAAACCCACGGCAAACAGGTCGCTTCCCGGTTGCCTCTCACACGACCGAGAAGATGTAAACCTATCGTATTCACCGGGCCCACACGGGAGAGCTCTAGGTTAGTTGCCTTTTACAAGTTTACCTAGGATCATGTTTTAACCGCAAATTGTTGGACTCAATCAGATCGTATCTTACAAACCTGGCTATTTCGTCCAATCACAGTAGTTCTTTCAGAGGCTCAAATAACTTTAGCCAAATGGCACGTGTTGCTACAACCACAGATGTAAATTCTCTTATTTTTAATATTTCTTCAGTAATCATTTATGCACATTATAATTAATCCAATCAGTGAATTACGCTGGTCATTCTGTGCCAATTCGGTTCAGCAGTGCACAATGTAGGCTAGTTACAACAGCGCATACTGTCAAAGTTGTTGTGCTCTTTAATTTCGCATTGTCAGTGAATCACATGCACTCATCTTCCGTATTTAAAAAATCCAACTAAGCAGTTGCAAACGTAAGGTTTGTGGTAGCTATATGGGGCTATGTTTATGTAGAAATACGTGTAAGCATTTACTTACTCCGCACTCAGTGTGTCTCAGCGTGCTTTCCTCAACATACTGGTGTTGTCTGCAGTAGGCCTAGTGAATGACGTGGTTTCTTGTAATGCCTCTCCATTTCTGCGGCCGATGTCTATCAGTTAAGTGATATGTTACGTCTTAGAAGCATGCGCTGCTCCATATTTTCTACGTGTACATCACCTACTGGCATCATCTGCCATTCATGCACCATGTTTTAAATTTCAATATAACCACTCGGCAATACTTGTTTACATGCATGTTACATTTCTATTTATGCAACCCATCAAACCTACAGCCATTGCATATGTCAGATACCCTTTTTCAATACCATTAGCAGACAAGCTGCCCTCAATAAACCCATATCTAAGACTAAAATCCCTTATACTGACATGAAGTCCAACATTCTTAAATATATTCGTCGCCTTTGGTAGGATGAATGGGACTTGCAGATCCACAATAAACTGCATGCTATTTACCCAGTCACTGGCTACAATACCTATACGTAGCGAATGTCTCGTTGAGACCAAGTCGTATAAGTAACAAGGTGTCGTATTGGGCCTTCTCGTCTAACACATAATTTCATCCTAGATGGGAGCAGTGCTTCCAATTGTGTTTGATGTGATGCCCAATACGGCATTAAACATATCTTGGTTGATTGTGTGGACTATTCCCATGTTCGGCAAAGATTCTACAGTCAACTCTTTATATGATTTAATTGACAACATCGCTGGCGATGTTTTCACAAATTATTTGAAGGCCATTGGCCTTTATCATAAGATATAATTATTAGTATATAAAAATTTTATCTAAATACATTTCTTGATATACCCTTTTTTAAAAAATGCGGGTTTTCGAGTTTTAACTGTTTTGGCTGTTCTTATTTGTTTTTAAACGCGTCCAAGCATTTATGTTTCATTTTTGATGTTGTGACGACCACATCGGAAACCTCGACCGCCTCATGTTTTCACCTTGCTCTCGCCACGATATGGCTGAAATATTGCCGATGTGGCGTTAAATCATTATCACTCATTCATCCATTCAATACCATTAAATCAAGATTGGCCTCCGTGGCCAGGTACGCCAGGTATAGTTAGCACAACAACCAGATGTCCAACGCCATCCAGCACAACAAGCAGATGTACAAAACCAGCCAGTACAACCAGGTGTGCAACACCAACCGTTACAACGAGATGTACACCAACCAGCTCAACAGCCAGATGTACAACGCCAGCCAGCTCAACAACCAGATGTACAACGCCAGCCAGTATAACAACCACGTGTGCAACACCAACCGCTACAACCAGATGTACGACACCAGCCAGCTCAACAACCATATGTGCATCACCAGTCAGTACATTTTTTTATAGTGACCCGCTTGCTTACAGATTTGTTCTTATTCATTCTCAGCCTTGAGAATCCTCAACCGCCTCATGTTTTCACCTTGCTCTCGCCACGATATGGCTGAAATATTGCCGATGTGGCGTTAAACCATTATCATTCATTCATCCATTCAATACCATTAAATCAAGATTAGCTGAGATACTTGTTTAGCTGTTATTTAACATGAAACTCATTTACGGACTACGAATTTGAACTTTGATATGGAATTCATGCCTGGAATATTCATTGTCTGCCCGGCATCATTAAAAACTGATGACCGCTTCTCTCTTGTGTGTTACCGGCTTTATTTCTTATTTGTATAATTTCTTACATACCTTTGTCTTCGGGAGTTAGTGTTAAACGTTGTTGTGAAAATGGATCTTGCGATTATCGACTTGGAACGCCCTTTACGGACTACGAATGGTATAGGAATGTCGGACTTGACGCTTATATTGCTATTACCAACACTCTCGACATGTCTGTCAGGAGGTCTTCCAGGAAAAAAACGTGAAGATCAACTTCATGAATCTCTTTGTGCTGGAAGAGACCAGTCAGGGTTCTATGTCTCCTACATAACTGAATTTATAGGAAAATAACAAATACACAGTATTTTGTTTCATCGTGATTATATCCAGTATAATCATGCATTCAACAACGCAAAATGTACAGAACCGCCTGCATGGATCTTGTATAGATTCAATTAATACCTGAAGGGTATTGAAGATTATTTTTTGTCTAATTTCATGTATTTTAGTTATATTTTATCATTGCTGAGTGACTGAATGCATCTCATGTACGTGGCAAGATTTCTCATACAGGGTTTTCCAAGACATCAAGTGAGACCCCCCCCCCCCCCCACTATAGGTGATCTACAAACAGGAGTGCACAGTTTAAAGCTATTCAAAACTGTTTGCATATATGCTTTACATTTTTGTTGCCCTAACATGAACAAACATAACTTAGTCTATGGAAAGAGTCAGAGGTAAAAAAATATGATTTAAAAAAAAACTTTTTTTCTTTCCCAGGTAAAGGTGTTTTCACACAAAGGCAGTTTACAAAGGGGTCATTTTTTCATCAGTACAAGGGGGACTTATTTGATCACAAAGAAGCGCTGAAACGAGAAGCTGGGAATCGTGGGAGTTTCATGTTCTTTTTCAAAACTCACAACAAAAGAATGTGGTGAGTTATTTTATAATCATCTAACAAGTAACTAGGAAATTGATCAGTTATAGCAAGTGGTTAAGACCTTGAGGCCTTTTCAAACATTGTTGACATTGCTTTATGACTGACTGTGCATCAGTTCAGCCAAAAAAGTTTCAATATCCCATAAGGGTAGGCAGGAATTTCAAGTCTCCAGATTCACACAAGTTCTATGGCTTTGCATAAATGAAGTCATTGTGACATGTCATGGTAACATTAAAATTGATGGTAAAGCTAAATTTTTGGGAATAATATTTGATAATAAATTATCTTTTATTCCCCATAAAAAAATGCTTAAAGCTAAATGTACAGAGGCTCTCGATACAATCAAGGTCATGTCTACCACCGATTGGGGTGCTGACCGATCTATTTTATTACATCTATATCGTTCTCTGGCGAGATCTAAATTGAAGTATGGATCCATCATTTACGGTTCCGCTAGGAAATCCTATCTTAAAATGTTTGATCCTGTCCATCACCAAGGTCTGAGGCTCAGCCTTGGTGCAATTTGAACCTTACCAGTAGAAAGTTCATGACCCTTCTTTACATCACAGACGTATAAAACTGAGCCTTCAATATACTACAAACCTTAAAGCACATCCAACAATCCCTGCCTACGCGTGTGTTTTTGATCCATTTTTTGCAGACAAATATACTTAATGTCCTAACAAGATCCGCCATATTGTGGAAGCCGGCGTCAAGCCTAAGCACACAGCTCCGGTATCTTTTCCGGACTGCCCTTCATAGCTTCTTCCACATCCTAAATTGATATTTGATCTACGTCGACGTAATAAATTAGGTACAAACCCTCTGATAATTCAGCAAGGTTTTGCGGAAATCAGGGCTAATTATCCGGATTTACAAATTTATATATACCCATGGGTCAAAGGATGGGGACAGGATTGCAGCTGCAGCTATCTTAGAACAGCGGGTCACATCCCTTCATCTTCCATCCTCATCTTCAACCTTTTCTGCAGAGGCCAGGGCTATACTCCTGGTGTTATCATATGTTTTCCTCTGGGAATGCCCAGAGGGCTGTGATATGCAGTGACTCGCTTGCTTGCCTTTTGGCAATTGAGAGTAAAGAGAAAAAACCGTTGGTCCTTGATTCTACTGAACGTGGCTTCGTCAAGGTAAGTTGAAATCGCCTCTATAAACTCGTCAACCGATTGACAGCTAAGATAAAAGGCATTTTTTGCTGCGTTGGTAATATGTCACTCAGATCCGAGACGCAAATTTCCTCAGCAGCAAACTTCTAAGAGTTTTTTTTATTCTAAGTTTCTAAGAGCCCAGATTTTAGTGGACATGAAATGAACTACTTCCATAAGTTTCATGATTATGTTTCTGTTCTTTGCAACCATGTCGGTATTCATCTGTACTGTTCCCCTTATTATTTGAGAAAGAATGTTTCCCTTTTTGGAGCACTGTCCAACAAATTCATAAACTTTAAAGCAAGTTTGTGTCTTTCAGATGTGGCGTGATTGGACAGCATTCTACCAGGATGATCGCCAAGTATACATGGGCCCACTGCCCATTTCCCATCAACATAACATGCCTCGCATGATTTGCAATGATAACCATCTGATCGGTTATTATAATAGAGCCCAAGTGAGCTTAGTTTTCCACACTGTTCGTGAAAATCTGCGTCCATCCATCTTCAAACGGTCACAGCTGCAGCAACGCCCAAGTATAGTCTTATCTTAAAAAATAAAGAGTGAATGTGTACATGTATCATGTGCCATAAACTTTTAAAACAGAGTTTAAATTGACTTTCTTGCAGGCATCAAATATTTATATTATTTACTCAAAATTAAAGTTTGCTAGAATTTAAAAAGCTATGTGTACATTATTTTGAATGATATACCAATTCTAACTCGCGTTAACTTTTTATTTATTTATATATTTGATTGGTGTTTTACGCCGTACTCAAGAATATTTCACTTATAGGACGGCGGCCAGCATTATGGTGGGTGGAAACCGGGCAGAGCCCGGGGGAAACCCACGACCATCCGCAGCGTTAACTTTTTAATAAAATTATTACCAGTATCCTGGATATCATTGGCCCCTGCGTTGGCGTTAGACTCTCCATCCCCTACCATGCTCTTATCAGCCTCGTTATCCTCGGCCCTGCTGTCATCTGCGATCCTGACCGCAGCCTGTGCATTGCTATTGTCTGTAGCTGCATAGAATAAAATTTTCAACATGTTAGGGTTCATAAAATTCCTTTTTTTAAAATTATATAAATATATCGACTTCCTGTTCAGATTCTAATGTAGAGTATAAATCAGTACTTCCTGAAATTTAAAAATAAAAACTGTAAATTAGACTAAGCTCCACTTTGTGAGTCCATGTAAAAATGTTTTAATTCAAAATGGCAAATTAAGAATCAAGGCAATTTATTGTTGAAAAAAATATATTTACAGTATTGAAGTTTGCCCAGTACTTTAATACTGATGTACATGTATGATTTATCACTAGATTATACATTTAAGAATGCAATGGCTATTTCTCGAAGACAGACCTGGCTGTTCAGTCAGTGTTACCACCTCGGCACCGAGGTTAAATTTTTATGGGGGAGGTAGGAAAAAAAACCGGAAAATTGTCAATCAAAAGTGTTCAAGATTTTTTTGATTTTCATGTACAAGCGGAGAATTCATGTTATTTACCACACGTCAATAAATCAGAATTTTTAACTCATAATCGGACGTGAAAACGACCAAAAACTACTTTATCCCATTTACTTCCATGTTTCCGGTACGTCTTAGTGAGTCCGTGTATACCACAAAAAGTAAAATAGCAACAAAACCGTTCTGAAAAATTACCAAAATCAGGAGGTAATTTGGGAATTTAGAACAAGCAGTAGTTTAATTACCCTCCTTTGTAACGAGTTCACCAACCTGGCTCCGAATCCGACGCAGCCGTCTGCGTTTTCCTCTTTTTCGGGAGAGTAAGAAATCAAATCGGCAGTACGTTTCTCACAGTGGACATAGCTAGAACGCCGTATTTTGTGCGATCGGCCGGTTGTTTTCCGTCTACGACGAGGCGTTTTCGTCTCACTCAAAACGAGACTACACCTTGTTCCTAAGCACCTCCAGAATCACGAGCTTCCCTACTCACGTACAATGTATTATAAACACACGAACAACATGACGGAAGTGAACAAAGACTGGGAATAAGGTAAAAGGTTGCGCAGTAGTCGAAGGCGCAAATATACAACAGAGGCCACGCAAACTGTCGAAAAGAAAAACGGCTCTTTAAATTTTCTCGTATTTGCAAAATTTAGATTTGAATTTGGGCTCTTTGGTTAAGTTTATTAGGGCATTAGGGATTATGTCTTAATTTGGGCGCCAGTAGCCGGTATGAAAATCGTTCTGTATCCGACTATGATGATGTCCAGGAAAGGTGGCGAACTTGTTCCCAGGCAATATCTGAAGGAAGAGACTTTATGTCTATAGAAATGGAGTCTTTGTAACAATTTTCCCAAATGTACACATCTGAACTATGATTACATATTTTAATTTTTCTTTTCTCTCCACAGGAATTGGGACAAAGGTCTATAACTATAAAACGAAGCCTGGTTATAAGCAAATGTTGAATTATTCTGAAGATCTTCAAAAATCGTTTTTCCGGACTCACCTCTATGGCTTCTTCCACAACCTAAATTGATATTTGATATACGTCGACGTCTTAAATTAGACACAAACCCTCTGATAATTCAGCAAAGTTTTGCTGAAATTAAGGCTAATTATCTGGATTATAAATTTATATATACTGAGGGCTTAAAGGATGGGGAAATTTCCGTTTTTTTACAAAAATGCATACCGACGGTTTTAGACGTTGAAAATCTAAAACCGTTTTCAGTTACCCATTTCTCGATTTTATTGAGACAAAGCCGCAGTTGACGTTCAATATTATTCTTATTTTTAGCTCGGCAGCATATGAGGAAGTCATCTTTTAAAGAACCCTCTGTGCCCTGCCCTGGAGTGCATCTATTTCCTGCTCAGAGGAGTCAGAAAGAGTAGACCCCACCCGTACCTTAAACTGACGATCAGATAAAAATTTGGATATAAATATTGGTAATCGACCTTTAAGACCCATATCCGCGAGGTCTTTTGAAATACCATATTTTCATGTGTTGTCGTAGCCCTTTTCAAGGTAAAAAAAATATGGACACCACATGTTCGTTATTGATGAAGCCATCGCGAATAAAAGTTTCGAATCGAACAAGGTGATCCAGATCTACCCTGCCGAAAACCGCATTGTATATTAGAAAGTAATTTGTTGGTTTTAAGAAACCAAACAAGTCTATCATTAATCATCTGTTCCATAGTCTTACAGACGCAACTGGTAAGAGCTTTGGGGAAGTAATTATTTGGATCAGTATGATCCTTACCCGGTTTTGGAACCGGGATAATACACGCCTCCCTCCCTTCATGAGAGTGGAAAATTGCCAGTTATTCAAATATCATTAAGCAAGTCCAAGAGAGTCTCCAGTGGCCCAGGCGGTAAATGGTTGAGAAACTTATAACATACGTTATCAGTACCACATTCTGTATTGTGTGCCTTATTTAATGCAATTAAATAAGGACAAGTATAGACTTCTAACTTTTTAGAAGAAAAGGGCAATTTCATTTTCTCCTTCTGAAGTATAATTCTCAGAAAAAGATTTCTTGGAAATTGTCTCAGCTAATTTATTGGCTATATTAGATGGAGATGTTAGAATATTATCTCCGTTCTTCAAATGCTAGCCTTTTGCTTTATTATATCTTCCCCCCCCCCCCTCCCCCCCCCCCTTAAGTTTCTAAACTATGTTCCAGACCTTACGCATGGGTGTTTTTGACGTAATGCCCGAAACAAAGTTCCGCTAACAAAATCGTCTCTTGAATTTCATGAATCCACGAGCGTTAGCCCTAAAACTAGGAACCTAGTTTAAAGTATTATTAGTAGGACAATGATAAAATCTGCGTTCAGACTTTTTACGGTCTTTTCTGGCTTTATGACAGTCATTGTCGTACCAGAGTTTACTTTTGGATTTGGGATTTGTCGAGGTCTTAGGTATAGTTCTATCGGCACTTTGTAATACAAGCTCGTTAAATTTTAATGTATGATCATCTGCTGCATTGGGGGGTCTCTGAGGTGATACCAGCCTCACAGAACATCTCAAATGCGTTCCAATCTGCTTGATCGAATTTCCACCTAGCTACACGTTCTAAAGAATTAGAAGTGATAAGCTCTAGGATTATAGGAAAATGGTCGATACCACAAAGATCGCCATGCACCTTCCAAGAAAAATCAACGTCATGGATCCGTGATAGTGAGACCCGTACCGGAATAAGTGCCATTACCCGGATGTAAATAGGTGTTAGAAACATCACTGAAATAACAGTTCCTCCTTCCATAAGAAGTCTTCTATCATCTTGCCCTTATTATTTATGTTATTACTGCCCCAAAGGGGGTTATGGGTATTAAAATCTCCCATTATCAGAAAAGTTTTTCGCAAATGTTGAGTTAAATTATGTAACTGGAAAGGTGACAAAGAAATGTTCGGAGGAATACACACTGAACATAGTGTTTTTGTTTTAGACAATGAAACACGAACGGCCAGAGCCTGAAGCTCTGTATTCAGAGTAACAGGACTGTGAATAATATAGTTATTGATGAAGATAGCGGGGCCTGCAGCTTACTCTTCTTCACTTGAATTAGTACTGTATAAGGAGTAATTTTTACTTTATCTTTAAGTAGAAGTTATTTTATTTTTGTCTGATGTCTTCAGGTGAGTTTCATGGAGACAACGGGCAATAGGATTCAATGATTGGACTAACTGTGTTGTTTCAATGAAATTTACCTTAAGACCTCGACAATTCCACTGTATACTTTCCTCGTATACACACATCACGGAAGTAGATTTCTCTTTATGTTTGGACCGAGGACGACCCTTCCTTGGAGGTCTCCCTGGTGCGATTTACCAACGTCCTCCAACGATCCAAACTTATTAACAGTTTGGAGAGGATCCCTAGTGGCCTTAGAGGGACGCTCTGTGGGACCATTAGGTTTATTTTTATTATTTTGGGAAATGTTGCCGGACTTATTTTTTATGTTGGTTTTTGGGGTGATTAGGTTCAGGGTTATCAATTTGGTTAGTATTAATGGTGTTACTGACTAGTTTGATATGTTGTGTTCAGGTGGTCTGAGTTGAGGAAGTATTCAACGTGGGTTGAACAGTAGGTTCCACAGAAATAGGACAAGGTTTCTGGTTTCCAATGGGCCAAGTCAATGAAGTTTGAGTAGCCACAGTTGCTACTCGCTTGACCGCCTTAGCAAACAAACAAAGTCTGCAATGAAGTATTAGAAGGCGAGATCAATTTGCGGGCCTCCTGGTACAATATATTCTTTCTAGGTTTTACAGTTATTTGTTTTGTCAAAAGAAAAGTGTACAGTCCTTAGAGGAGGCCACGTGAACCCCACCGCAGTTGCAACACTTAACTGTGTTGCCTCGGTCGAAACCATCATGATCTTCACTGCCGCATCTCAAACAAACCTGTTTATTTTCAAATTGGTCCTTGCCATGACCAAATTTTTGGCAAGTGAAACAACGTGTCGGATTAGGGACATATAAATTCACATTAACCCTTTACGGGCCAATGTAGATATCCCGTCTGTAGAAGGTTTTGGCAAGGTTTTCCTTGGAAATTCTCGGACATTAGGACACCTTGAAGTATTGGGACAAACTATTCCGAGATTTTCCGCCAAAGGAAAATAGAAAATTAAATGGTGGTAACGCATGGAAAACCTCGGAAATCCTTGGAAACTAACCTAAAATTTACGTCGGCAACCTAAGAAAAGTTTGGAAACATGGAAAGTAAGGATGCCTTGGAAATTTTCAGAAAAGCTCGGAAAGACCAGAAAAGCTTGGACACCTTGGAAAATCAGCAAATTCAGCTCGGAAACCTAGGAAAAACCTGGAAACCAGAGAAAAATAGTTGCAAACGACCTCATACACTTTAGAAAAGCTTAGACTCCACTGAACAAATTGTTATCTAAATAATGATTAGTAAATGAAACCATTTACATTCGTTAGCCCTCTGATTTTGAAGAAATAATTTTAAGTTATACAGAAAAAAAGACACATAAACCAGGTTACAATTATTTAGACCTAATTTGTTATAATTCGAAAGCGGCCGAATAATCTTTATGATACCGATGGCTTTAATGGTCGAGCCACCAGCCCAAGGTGGACGGTAAAGCTAACCTAGTGACAGAACCTAGTCACAGCACACAAACCTATCCCCACAAGAGACTGTCATGTATGCTACTCGCGGCCGTCGGTCAGATGCTTCCTTCCATGCTCTCACGTGGGCATTTGTGGTTATTGTGTGGAACATTTAGAACGGCAAAACTGCCCATTCTGTAATGAGGCATTTTATTGTGCACCGAGATTGTTCTACCAATGCACTGCTATATACATATATTTCCTCTTCTTCTTTGTCTATGCCGATACAGTCTTTGAACACGTCGACGTGCGGTTGTGTGATGTATTTACGACCCTGCTCGATTCATCTAAACTGTGGTTTCCTATATTCTGTGCGTGAAGGGTCATGCCCCCGGGAAAGGTGTTGAAGACACGGCGCCAACGACCGTAGCGGCGTTGGCGTACGTGACGTAACATTACATTTGGCATTATTGCTAATGCTCGTTGGCCTATCACAGATGAAATCACATGTGTACAGAATAGATGGATAAATTTGTGTACTGATACAACAGTCAATATGAATCAAAAAGCCAGTACCCACACGCCCTTCACAAAAAATGAAATTTTCCAATCTTTTAATGATGTATGAGCTGGATTAGATTACTTACCAGGTGAATATCACCTTGAAACAGATCCAACAGTACATCCAGTGCAACATGCACATCGATGCATCCCAGTACATCTCAAAATGCCCTTGAAAAATAAAATCGATGAAATGGAAAGACAGGGTATAATCACAAAGGTTTCAACTCCAATTGATTGGATCAGGAGTTTAGTCGCGGTCCACAAGCCAGATGAACTGAGAATGTGTATAGACCCCACCGACTTGAACAAAGCAATACAGCGACCAACATACAAAATGCCAACAGTAGATGAGATATTGCCAAAGCTCTCTAATGTGACAGTTTTCACTTTTCGTCATGTTAAAGATGGCTTCTATCAAGTGAAGAAAGTTCTTATCTCACAACATTTTGGACACCTTTTGGAAGATATATGTACCTGAGAATGCCTCAAGGTATAAGAGTGCTCCAGAAACGTTTCAGCGTAAACAGATTTAAGCTCTGAATGGTCTCGATGGAGTTGATGTTGCTGTTGATGGCGTACTATGCTCTGACTGTGGGAATAGTTTTGAAAGCGCAAATCAGTATTATGATAAGAATCTCATAAAACTTCTAGAAAGAGCTCGTGGACATAATTTAAAGTTTAATAAGAAGTTCAGACTCGGACAGAAAGAACTACCATACATGGGCCAAGTGTTGACCAGTGAAGGACTAAACCCTGATCCGTCGAAAATATCAGCGATTTTGAAGATGCCAGCTTCAGAGGGCAAGAAAGCAGTTCAACGCCTGTTAAGTTGAGTGAACTATTTGTCCATATTCCTGCCTAGATTATCCACTCGGAACCACTTGAAGACTTACAGAGAATCAATCTTTGGAGTCAGAACAATCAAATGCATTTGCAAAACTCAAGGAACTGATTAGCTCTGCACCACTGCTTAGATATTATGATGTGAACAGTCTAGATACTATTCAGTGCGATGCATCAGAAACAGGGCTAGGTGCTACACTGTTACAGAATGGACGTCCTGTAGCATTCGCGTCCAGATCCTTTACCCCTGCTGAATATCGCTATGCACAAATATAGAAGGAGTGCTGGGCGATACTTTTGCTTGTGCACGATTCGATCAGCATTTGCATGGACGTAATCTGATATCAGTGCAGTCAGACCACGAGCCACTGGTCCCGATATTTCTGAAACCAATTCATTCAGCGCCGAAGAGATTACAGCGCATGTTGCAAAGACTGCAAAAGTACAACTTAGAGGTGAAGTACTTAACTGGCACACAGATTTACATAGCTGAAATGGTGAGCAGAGCTGATGAATCATGCAATTATTCCACTGGAAAGGATATGCCAGACTTTCAGATCTTTCACATGAAATATGAGAAAAAGTTACTTGATGAGGTCACAAGCATCAACCAACTTGATCATATGAGATTGTCAGCCGACACTCGTCAGCAGATCAAGTCATGCACTAACTCGGATGCAACAGGACAGGATGGCCAGAATCTCGGGGCGAGGTACCAGTTTCAATTCGTGAATACTGGAATTTCCTCGATAAACTTACTGAAAGTTATTGTACGTACAGCAGTGACGGCAAAGATGATCGTTCGAGTACACTCAAGCCACTTAGGTCCAGATGCCTGTATTCGTAGAGCGAGAGATGTCCTGCACTGGCCAGGAATGGCAGGAGAAATTAAGGATAAAGTGATCTATTCAGTCTTCATGGAGAAAACTATCTTGTGACAGTTGATTACTATAGTGATTATTTTGAGTTAGATCAGCTTCAGAATACACCAGCAGCATCAGTCATCTGCGTCAATAAAGCTCACTTCTCAAGGCATGGTATGGCAGACATGGTCACAGACAACGGACCGCAGTATATTAGTACTGAGTTACGTCAGTGGGAATTTAAACACTTCACCAGTTCCCCTCACCACAGTCAAAGCAATGGTAAGGCTGAATCAGCTGTGAAGATAGCGAAGAAACTTGTGAAGAAGTGTAAACGGGACAATCAGGATTTACAGCTAGCACTACTGGAATGGAGTAAGACGCATGGTGAACATGGTTTCAGTCCAGTTCAAAAGGTCGTGTGGCGTATAACTAAATCAATTATTCCAAGAGCTGAAGGACTACTATTTGCCACAAGTTGTCACAGGTGTTGATGGTAGTATCCAGTTGAAACAATAGAAAGCTAAAGCGTCATATGATGGACGTGCTAAACCTCTTCTAGAACTCCAGACTGGAGACCCTCTTCAATTACAGCCAATCAACTCTAAAGGTACCTGTGAAACAGGCTCGTGTTTCGCTAAGATTGGAAACCCTTGGTACATAGTAGGATCCGAACATTAGACGTAACAGGAAGTCCATACGTTATGATCCCAGTGGATGCCAACAGCCAAGTTCAAGTCGGATGTTGGATGTGCCTTCAGATTTGCCAGATGCAGAAATAAATAATAGTCAGGATCAGGGTTCCCACTCTACCTGGAAATCAGGGAAAACCTGGAAAAAATATTTCAGTTTTTCCAGTCAGGGAAAAATCAAATTCTTTCCCTGAAATCTGGAGCAACATCCCAGCCGTCTATAAAACTGTTCTGCGCAGGCGACAATCCCTCTGATACAGTACCGTCAACGTCATTTGAACCAAGCGAAGCGAGGGATGATGACTTAGCAACAATGGATGTTGAGACTCCTGGAAGGAATCTGATAACCTCTTACATCAGTTCTAGGGATGTCAAGAAAGCCGAGATCATAATATGATGGGCTCTGAAAACAATTATGTCTCACTTCTCCTACAACAGTAATGCAGACATTGGGGATGTGTTTAAGGCAATGTTTTCTGACAGTAGCATAGTTAAGAACTTCAGATGTGGGCGAACAAAATTGGCATACCTTATTTGCTTTGGTATTGCTCCATACTTTATGGACAAGCTACTAAATAATATGAGAGCAGCAGTAGGCTATGTTGTCAGCTTTGATGAACCACTTAACTCTGTGATTAGGATGGGACAGATGGATATCATAGTCCGCTATTTCTATAATGGTAAAGTTGTCTCTCAGTACTTAGTCAGTTTTTGGAGCATGCAACAGCAAAAGATCTTCTGTCTGCATTCAAACAAGGCACATCAAACCTAAATCCAAGTAAACTTACAAATATCCATGGATGGGCCAAACGTGAACTTCATGTTTCTATATGACTTATTGGATGACAGGAAGAAAGAAGATCCAGATCTCCCTGGGATCCTTCAGCTTGGCAGTTGTAGTTTACATGTTATCCGTGGGGCATTCACTACAGGCATCCAGAAAACTGACTGGAATTTGGAAAATCTTCTCCGCGCCATTTGGTACCTTTTTGCCGATTCTCCCGCTAGGCGAGCAGACTTCAAAGACATCACGAAGACCGAGCTATTTGGGCTCCAGTTCTGCAGCACAAGGTGGGTGGAATATGTTTCTGTCGCTGAGAGAGCTGTAAAGATATGGCCTAACATGGTGACGTATGTGAAAGAAACTCTCAAGAAGCCCAAGCGGCAAATACCAACAGTTACATCCTTTGTTAATCTCCAGGAATCTGTGGTCAGTGATCCACTCATCCTGGCAGAGCTAGAAGTTTTCATCTCCACAGGCAACCTTGTTCAGCCATTCCTGAAGAAATACCAGACGGACAAACCAATGGTACCATTTATTACAGAAGATCTGTGTGATATCTTGAGAAGTCTCATGGGCAGGTTCATCAAGCCATCAGTTCTAACAGAGGCCACTACATCCTACAAACTGGCATCTGTTCATGTTGATGACCAGTCAAACCTGCTAAACCCTGACAAAGTAGATCCAGGCTTTGCAGCAAAAAGGCATCTTGATGAAGCATTAAAATCTAACGCTGCTTCTCCCCTAGCCAAGAAGGAATTTCTTGTGGCTTGCCAGAAACTGTACCTTGCTATGACACACAAGATCTTGGAGAGATGCTCACTGAAGTATTCCTTCGTGCGTTCACTCCAGGCTCTATATCCTAGGCTGATGGTTGCTCACCGGCAGTCTGCTAAAGAGAAGTTCAAAAAAGTGCTAACCAAACTTGTGGACAACAAATGGCGACAAGACCGTGAATGTGGCGAGATCCTACGTCAGTATAAAGAACTCCTTGGGTTACTCCAGAGACACCACAAGTTGGAATGTGAAAACTTTGCAGTTCACACTGATCGAGTTGACTTCTTCAATTCAGTGGTTGACCTCTCCCACAAGCCAGAACTAAAGGAGCTGTGGGAATTGATGAAACTCCTTCTTACACTGTCTCATGGTCAAGCTGCTGTAGAACGAGGTTTTTCTATTAACGGTGACCTCTTGGCTCCAAATCTGAAGACCCAGACAGTTGTGGCGCAGAGAATGATTTATGACACCCTTGCCCTTGCGGAAACCCAAGTTTTCGTTCACTCCTAGTTGAGAGAACGATAAAAGCCGGCCAACTGTCCTGCCCAGCGGGTCGGACAAAACCTAACATCCTTTTTTTATCAGCACCTGAAGTGGGCTGAGAGGAAGATCGGATAGATACATTAGGCGAAAGGTTTAGAGAAGACATATTAGACATAAACTAAGAATTCACCCCCCGTGTTCTATATCCACCACGGAGTGCCACATGAGGTATGCCACGTACTACTTGATTGACCGATGAGCCAACACCTCACACGTAGTCCTGCAAACGAAATTTGGAAAATAACACTTATTCTTTTTAAAAAATGGTCTCATGGAGAAATTTTGGGACCACGCAGAGGCAAGACGTTGCCAAGACGATTAATCGGACCGGGCCCATCCGATCTCCCGTCTCTCTCCGGGTAAGATTACGGGTCCCAACCACGGCAAACAAGTCGTCCCCCGGTTGACTCACACACAACGGAGAAAATATGAGTCTATTATTTAAAAAAAAATCCGCGGTGAACCGATTTCTTCAAGTAGTTCTCCAGGACACACCAATAAGGAACATCTGAGCCAGACTCCTCTTCGCAGCGATCGACGTGCCGCCTGCCACCCGTAGGAACGTGCATCGCACTGCAAACCACGCCGCATGTGTAATCAAAAAGCTGAACAGACAGGCTGCGGAGACATGAACAGACAAGCAATACATTGTTTCCGGTGTAGTGAAGAATGAATTATGTTGGACTAGGTCTTGGGTGAGAGGGAACGGCTTCCAAGTAAAGTGCCCTGGAGGGCACGAGAAGTACACGAAGAACATAAACCCTGGTCTGAATAGAAGACGGAACGTGAAATCGGTGAGGAGTTGGGAAGACAGGGTGTTTTTCCCAAGCACGTTGTCACGGACAAGAGGTGGGAGACGGCATCCGGCTGGTCAAGCCACCGTGAGAGGTCGAACGGCTAGCAGACACCACTTACCTAGGTAGATGCCAGGTCAAGAAATGTAACCAGGCGAAGTTGAGCGAGGTTTGAGGGAAAGGGCCGGACGAGGGAAGCCAGGAAGAAAGCACAGAAGGTGTTCTGCCAGGATGTGAAGGCCAGGTGGAGCTTGATATTGGCTCAACTTTTGTCTGAGCACAGTGGTGACATGGGGAAAATAAAAACTTACCTATCCAGGGGTCTGGATGCAGCGGCCAGGTGCTGCGGTGGGGACTGTTCCAGGTGTTGCAGGAATAGTGTGGTTTGTTCCGAATGAGAAACCAACACATGGGGTGGGACAGGTCCCTATTTTTATCCACCAGTAAAATCTGCCGTTTCAACACGGAGGACGACGACAGGAAACTATTGACCGAAGTACTGCGCATGAAGTTGAGCGAGACCGCCATCACCAGTCTCTGGATGAACACCAGCACTCGACGGAGGGGAGGGCGGCGTCCACCATACACAGGCTTGACAACGGCCAGGACAAGTCCACTGATGCCAACCCCCGAGCTGTTCGGTGACAGTATTTCACCAAGAAGCGAGAAAACAGTACGACAGATTGAAAGGGTGAACCATTACTTCAAGGTTTCCTTGCTTCAACCTCTAAGTTTTGAACGTCAAGTGAGGCAGTGCATAAGGCCTAAATGGATTCTTTGGTCACCTATAGTCTGCAAATAAGGCATTAGTCTGCTCAATACTGGGAGGGGCCTCCGTGAGGGTTAATGCTCCAGCGCTACTTAATGACCCAGATGCCTCTCGCCGATGCCTTTGCTGTGAGTTCAAGCCTAGCCCGAGAGAACCCACGGAGACACATATGACCCAACATAATTTGGTGTTCACTGATTAAACGCACACCCCCAGTCACTTTTTTTTTTACCTCTAAAGACCAACGTCACGTATGTGTCCAGCTGACAGAGCCACCTAGTGGTGATTCCCCAAAAGAATTTGGTGGGAAATCCCCTCTGGTCTCTGCCCATCCTTGTCAGAGTGTGAATAAGCGTTCAAAAAGTGAGCAGAAAAGCCATCTTCAAGTAAGTTGCTTATATTTTCTCTCTTTACATGATAGTGTAGTATAGAACATATGGTCAGCTTTCGGTCAAATTCATGGGTTATACATGTCCCATCGCATCTCTGTGGTCATATATGTGCTGATGTAGTGCATGTGTTTTACTGATCAAAGTTGTTGCTTTTTCTGGTGGTTACCTATTTTATTTTTATATTTTCAGTTAACCATGACTACAGGTACCAGACAAAAGCAATTCACTGTGAAACAGGTCTTAAACGAGGTCGACGCTGATGATAGCGATTTCAGCTTAGGGGTTCTAGTGACCATTCCGATGATGATGAATTGTACACCCAGAATACAGGAAAGGTAAATGTAGACAGCGGTAATGTTAGCAGTGACAATGAACACTCCAAGGGCCCCGCGGATGATGATAATTCTTCTGGTGACCATGACGTTTCAAGTGATCAGCACCCTTAGTGCTCATGCAGGTGCTAGCAAGATAAACCCGAAAACCGACACAAAGCGCAACCATAGGTGGCTGAAAAAAAGATTTTCAACCATCGGTAAATATAGACTTTTGTGATGATATACCCAAACCTACTGACGAAACTGGTATAACAGACACACCCCTCCTTTAATTTCTTTGTGTTCTCTGCTATCATGTCATTCCCAGCAAGTCCTGTCCAACAGGTAGAGTGTACAGAAACTCGGTAAGAGTGGATCTTCCTACGCCTGCTGGTATTTTCTGCAGCGCGTTTTATGCGTAACCCTTTTCCCGTACTTTTGGACACTTGAATGTCGGTTGGTGCACGCCGACCTCTGTAGGGTTGTGTCCGCTTAGGTTATGGTCTGGATCGGCCTTCGCATTCCAGGCAACTCGTTCACGACCTCGCTAAATTCTGTTTTTTTTTCGTTGGAAGATAGGCAAAATCTTCTAACTTCAAGTTGGGGGGATATGTAAATCATGTGGATTTCGATGGCAACTGTCACTTCAATCTTGTATGTTCTATCTGTAAAAGTATTGTGATTGTTATAGTTTGATACTATTGCTTTCGGCAAGTCAATTATATGGTGCAGCGAAAGGATTGGTAGGGGAGACTGGGGACCAGTGGGACATTGGGTGCAGTGGGTCAAGGGGTTTTCCGTGTTTATTTTTAGAAGTACAGACGTGATGACATCATCTATACAAGAGTTCCACCATATCTCAGCAGCTATTGTGACAACCACTCTCATTCAATTATCCTCTGCAAAATATTGGCAAAAATGGTGATTCTGAGGTAATTTTTTACTGTTGCATTATTTTTTTTCTGTACTGTGCTGTGATAATGTAAGGTTAGGTTTTCTGGATGCAATCGGATATTAATGGATTAAAGTGGATTATGCTACAGCCAAGTTTTTAAAATGACTGACCAAAGATGGCTGAATGGAACTTTTGTCAAATTTGTGAACTTGGGGTGCACTGGGACATTTTTATGGGGTAGTGTGGGACATGTCCCACTGCACCCGGTTTACCAAAATAATTATGTAAACTGTTGTACTTGTCCTGCATTTTTCAGAATGTCGCGCAATAGGAAAAAACGTGAGAAATATGGAAACAGTGATGCGTCTTTGATGGAAAAGGCGATCACACTGGTTGAAAATGGCCAATCAATCAGAGAAACAGCCAATGACTTGGGCATACCAAAAATCGACACTTCAAAGATATGTGGATAAGGCTAAGAGGTTTGGTCTGGAAAATATTCGAAAGACGCCGAAGTGGGACAATGCACGTTTGTTTGACGTACAAGAAGAGATGGCACTGGAACAGTATTTGCTGACTGCAGCCAAAGACTGTCATGGGCTTACCATAACATCAACTAAAGAGCTGGCTTACCAATATGCAAAGAAAGAAGAACAAGAAGCCCTACCCCGACTCCTGGAATAGAAATGAAAGAGCAGGTACGCCAAAATAGTTTCTTGTGGTTGATTTCTGTCCTCTGGGGCTGAGTATTCCACACATATGACAGGAGTTTCAGATTGTAAACCAGTACATTTAGACACATACTACACTGTGGCTGCATTCGTGACCAGAAATATAATTACATCTGTTATTACATAGTACGGTTGTGCATAGGCCTACAATCACTTCAAAACGCCAGCTACCATTTATGTATTTTCTCATTGTTCTGTTCACAGGTGACGACTGGTTTTATGGGTTTATGGCTCGCCACCAACAATTATCTGTACGCAAGCCCGAAGCAACAAGCCTCAGCAGAGCTACCAGTTTCAATCGGAAAAACGTTTGGGATTTTTTGGCAAATCTTGAGAAAGTGACGGAATGACGCCATTTCCAGCCAATGTCGATATATAACTGTGATGAGACAGGTCTGTTGACCGTTCACAAACCACCGAACATTGTGGCAGATAAGAAGTTGAAACAGGTTGGACAAATCGCATCTGCAGAACGAGGCATACTTGTCACCATGGTAGGTGCAATGAATGCACAGGGAAATTCTGTCCCCCCCATTCTTGGTATTCCCAAGAGTCAACTTTAAAGATCATATGTTACTGAATGCCCCACCTGGTACAGCAGATGTGGCTCATAAAACGGGTTCCTCAAATGGATGGATCATTTCATCACACACACAAAGTGCTCCAATGAGAACCCTGTGCTGCTCATCATGGATAACCACGAAAGCCATATTTCAATCGAAAGCATCGACAAAGCCAAGGCAAATGGAATAACTTTACTAACATTTCCGCCCCACTGCAGTCACAAGTTGCAGCCATTAGACCGAACAGTGTACGGGCCACTGAAGAAGTATTACAATGCTGCATCTAACTCCTGGATGTTGTCTAATCCTGGCAAGCCAGTGACAATTTATGTTGTAGCTGGTCTCCTTGGGGAAGCATTCCCGAGAGCGTTTTGTCCAGCTAATATTATATCAGGCTTCAAATCTACGGGCATCTACCCTTTTGATAGCAATGTGTTCAGTGACGATGACTTCATGTCATCATTTGTCACAAACAGACCACAAGCAGAACAGGTAACTTAACCATAATGTTTCGATTAGATATATCTTCTTTGATAATTTAGGTGTCCATCCATATAGTGCTACACAAAAAATATAATACGGCTGCATTTAAATCTCTTCTGTGTTTTGCTATCTACTTTTAGACAGATGACGGACAAGAAACAAACCACGGAGAGACCGCAGTTGGACCTACATTAGAAAGGCCAGAGCAAGTCCATCCCAATCCAGCAACTCCTGAACCAGTGGCTGGAACTAGTGGAGATCGGGGTGGAACACAGCATTTTTCACCGGAGTAGATCAGACCGTTCTCCAAAGCAGGGCCTCGAAAACCGATCCAGACTAATCGAAAAAGGTGTCGAACATCAATACTCACAGACACACCCGAGAAAAATAAAAGAGAAAGAGATGCGACAGAGAGGGACAGGAGGCGTCAGAGAGGGACCAAACAAAAGGATAAACCTGAGAGTAGCGAAAGTGAAGTAGAGGCTGATACCAGTGATCTCGTTGAAGATTCCGACCTGTCCGATAGCTCAAATCATGAGATTAACATCAAAGCCAAAGATTATGTCCTAGTCAAGTTGGGCACAAAGAAAGTTTGTAGGCATTATGTAGGCATTGTCCTGACAGATCCTGATGTAGATGATACTGTTGAGATCAAATTCTTGTCCAGAATGTTAAGCAAATCTCAACCTGTATTTTGTTATCCTGATAAAGAGGATATCGCAGAGGTAGATGTCGATGACATAGTAAGAAAGTTGCCGTTTCCAAACCTTGTAGGGGGTACAAAAAGAACATCGCAGCAATATGTCTTTGACTATGAATTTAGCGACTTCTGCAGGTCGTATTAAATTGTCTTGATAGCAGAATTATAATCGCTTTCTGGCACCTAATGTTTGAGTTTGTTGTTGGAGTTAAGTTTCATCGAGTGTTAGAATAATTCGATCAACACTGACATATTGTGTTAATTTTTTTCTCTGACCGTTAGTATTTTGTAATCATCCCATTGGTTAATGACTCAATGATGTAATATTACATACTGCATGGAGACATTGCGGGAAATGATCAAACATTTATGTTGTATGGTTAGATATTTTGATATCTGTTTTAACTCCTCCTTGTTCTGGAGTTCAATAAAAAGCGCATACATATGGTGTGGATAATTCTACCTTGTGATTTAGCATTGGTTGACTGATTGTATGTCCCAGTGTACCCCATGGCCTGTCCCAAAGCACCCTGAGCATGGGGCGCAGTAGGACAATTTGTTACAAATAAAAAAGTCTAACAATGTGGAAAACCAATAAAGCAGATATATACAATTGTGTTTTATTTTGAAGTGTTAGTTAGTAGCAAGAAATTAATCAATCCTTCTTTTTTTATACTGTTAGTTATAACAAATATTTTAGTCAAAATGTGCAAACCGTCCCAGTGCACCCCAGTCTCCCCTACTCAAAAGACTGCATTCCCTAAGTTTCTAATTGAAAGTGGGAACCTGCAGGCTATGTCGCAGGATGCCTATATTACAATGTTCTCGCTTCTGGCATGGCATGTCGGGGCGACATTTTCCATGCTGGGGGAGAAAGTTGCAGATTGTTTTGTCTAGTTATTAGTTGAAAGTTTAGCACCCAACACACCTGTATTTTGGCTGCTGTTGGGAGTGTACAAAGTAGCTTTGATCACTTTTGAGCGTAATGGGATATACCCTGTAAAACCGAAGTAGTAGGGAGTACGCAGTTAGTGTCGTATTGAGGTGTGAGTTTCGAGGTGTGAGTTGAGGTGTGACGGCACTCCCTGCAACTGTGTCACTGTGTGACATATGTACGTGGTTAGGTCTCGGGGTTTTCCCGTCACGTCATGGATTGATGTAAGTGTGGGTGAATCAATCAGCGAGTGAGAACGGAGTTATGTAAGTTTTGACGGACCAATCAGCGAGTGAGAACGGGGTTATGTAAGTACGGACTAATTAGCGTGAGCGGATGGTTATGTAAGTGGTTAGGTCACGGGTGATATCACTATGCGTGCATAGGGTAAACAGACGTCCGCAGCAGTAGCAGACCACATCACCTGGAGAGAGTGACCATGGAGGTAGATAAAGAAACGCAAAAGAAGAAGACCTTTACCTGTGCGACGTGTGGCCGAGGTTTTGCCAGGCGGGATAACTGGCGGCGACACCAGCGAACATAACACGGCGTCCGCGAGGCATGTGGTGAGGATGGTGAAAGTGGAGAGGGGGGAAAAAGAAGAAGCCGTTTACCTACCTGATGTGTGCCATTAACTTTACTCGGCGGAATAGCTGGCTGCGTCACCAGGGTACGCATCAACCCCAGAAAAATAGATTCACCTGCCTGACCTGTGGCCGGACGTTTTCCCGCCGGGAAAATTTGGTGCGCTACCATCAGCGGCATGGGAAAAAACAAAGAGCGTGTGTGGCATTGTCAAGACTGTCAGAAGTCTTTTTACCGATTGTGGGACTGGCGTGTCCATCGACGCGGGGAACACGGTCACGTAAGTTCTTTTTTTAATACTAACACAACATTACAGGAAAGAGCAAAATTATCCGTGAAAAGTTTAAACACGGTCATGGTATGGACATCTCTGCCTTGGGAGAATAAAATCCGCCCTGCCTGCCTGCCTGCCACCAGTCAGCTCGACTGGCTGGCGATAATGTAGTATGCAAGGCGACTGGGTCATTGTGTCCCGCTAGGGCTGAGTGACCTGCCTGCCTGCCTTGGCTGGCAACAATTGTATGCTGATGATGTGTTATGATGTAGTATACGCAACATGTACAGTGACTGGGTTAGTGTGTCCCGCTAGGGCGGACCGACATGCTGGCCGGCCTGCCTGCCATCTATCACTCAGCTTCCTGTCCACCCCATGCGGTGATGTCCCCGTTTAGTGCGGGCACGTGACCTCAAAAGTTTGGGGGTGGGGGGGGGGGGGGGGGGCGGGGATTAGAGAGATAACACTCGCCAGTGAATGTTATTTTTTCTTGGGTTGGGACTTTATATTGGCATCGAGTCTACCGGCCCGGCTTAGCGCTTGCGTAAGGGGCGCGCCTTTCACAGCAGACGCCGAGGACACAGCAGTTTTTACTAACTAACACTTGCCCTAAAGCCAGCCTAGAAAAAGAGTGCGATTAGTAGCATCCGCCCTGACAACAGCCCAGACTTCTGGCAGGCTCACAAGCACGTCTTTCCCGACGCCGGTGTTATGTGCACGACTGCCGTCAGTTTCTAAATTTAGCTTGCCATTGTTTACATACGCCGAGTTCGGCGCCTGCTGCCTGCCTCTGCCTTAGAGCGTTCCAGAATGCGCGCAGTTCGGTGCCTGTTTGTTTACATCAAGTGTTCAGGAATTTTCTTATTCTGGACAATTCCACCAGGCTATATAAGACCTATGAAAGCAGGTCAAACAGAGAGAACAGAGAGAACAGAGAACGGAGAATTATTGAGAGGTTGGATGCTTTCGCTGTGTATTACTTTAGTAGGCCTTTTGTGCTGAATCTTGGTGTCTTTATAGCCTCTGGCTTTGTTATATCCTATCTCCACCGAGCACTTGTTCAGTCTGAACTTGTATGTTTAATTTGTGCTCTTGTATACACAGTGCTTATCAGCACACGGACCCTGTCTGTGGAATTTTGTGTATATTTCGTCATACACTCAGTTATACTGTGGATTTTCCCTCTTGTGAATTTGCCTCTGAGCATTTATGCCTGTGTGGTATATATTGTGGAATATATGCGTCCGTTTGGACTTGACACCGTAAGTACTTTAGTATTTGTATAAGTCTTATTATCTGTTCTTGTTAAGCTAATAAATTGTTGTAAAATAAAATCTGCTGGTTTTGGTTACTTTTTTGTGCGGCTAAACTGTCGTGTATTTGGAACAAGCCATCTCTTTATAATACAGGCAGTTTGGGTCGTAACAAATTGGTGGCTTGTCCGGGAAGTGAATTTGAATTGGAATTGAAAGGATTTTGTGTAAGTTGTGTCATTTTTCTAGCCTTTGACTTTGTAGTAAATTTTGCCAGCAGATTTTATTCATCATGTCGGATTTTAAGCCCGACGAGTTTATGGAAGCGCCAGATCAGGATATTTTTGATGTGTTAAATAAGAATGATTTGTATGCTTTAAGCAAGTACCTGAATCTTAATATCAAAAGATCCTTACATAAGAAAGATATGCAGTTTAGTATTGCTAAGTGTTTGGTAGAATTACAGGAGTTTGATGAAAGTGCATTAGATGCGTACAGGCCTGAGGGCGATGATTCCACTGTAATAAGACTGAAAGAGTTAGAACTGAAGGAAAGGGAAAATGAAAGATTGTTTAAAGAAAAAGAAGATGAAAGATTGTTTAAAGAGAAAGAAAAGGAAAAAGGAAGATTGTTTAAGGAAAGTGAAAATGAAAAAGAAAGATTGTTTAAGGAGAATGAAAATGAAAGGTTGTTTAGAGAAAGGGAAAATGAAAGAGTGTTCGAATTGGAGAGAGAAGGAGATAGGTCTGGCTTAAGTTTTTCTGATATGCCTCCAAAATTTGACGTCGCTAGAAACATAAGATTGGTGCCACAATTTCGTGAAACTGATGTAGCAAACTGATGTAGATAAATATTTTCTACAGTTTGAGAAGATTGCTCAAAATTTAGAATGGCCAAAAAAGTTTTTGGACTACCCTTTTACAGAGTGTGTTAACTGGCAAAGCTATGGATATATACACAGAATTATCAACAGAACGGACTGCAGATTATGATTTTGTGAAAGATGTTATCTTAAAAAGATATGAGCTTGTGCCAGAGGCCTATCGGCAGAAATTTAGAAATTTGGAGAAAAGAGATCAGACTTACATTGAATTTGCTAGGCAGAAGGAACAATTGTTTGAGCGGTGGTGATACTTACACTGTTACACATGTCTCATTTCAGAAAAAGCCGTCTACATTTAGAAAGCCTCAACCCTTTTCCAGCGGTTCATTTGAGTCAAATTCAGGCCCACCGAAACAGGCTTAAAATTTTGACAAATCAGGTGATCAAAGAAGACCTGTTAATTCGAACACTACTCAACGAAGGTCTGACCATACATTTACTGATAGACAGTTTAGCAGGGTTACATGTAATTTTTGTAGGAAGCCAGGCCATGTCATATCAAATTGTTATGCTTTAAAGAGAAGGCAAGAACAGGAGGGTGGCTTCAAGCCTACTGGTTTGTGTGTTACTGCTAAAAAGTCTGATATAGTGAACAATGTTGATGCATTTGATTATGTTAAGACTCCACCAGTAGATTGTACACAGAATTCACAGGATAATGTTATGAAGGGTTTTGAGCCATTTATTTGTGACGGTAAAGTCTCACTTAAAAGTGACATGTCTTGTGATACAAACATCAAGAGATACTGGAGGTTCTCAGTCTTTATTGTTACAAGATGTTTTGCCATTTTCTGATGAGTCATATTCTGGATCAAATGTATTAATTAGAGGTGTAAGCTCTGCTGAATTTGAATCTGTGCCTCTTCACAAAGCTTACTTGTCATCAGATATTGTTTCGGGTCCTGTTACTGTCGGCATTAGGTCTACTTTGTCTTTTAAAGGAATTCATCTACTACTTGGCAATGATCTTGCTGGTGATAAAGTAATGGTTAATCCTATTGTGACTGATAAACCTTGTTTAAATCAAACTGTTGATCCTGTTGAGAAAGAAATTCCAGATTTGTATCCCTCTTGTGCTGTAACGAGGTCTATGTCAGACAAATTTTCTGATAACGGCAAAAACACAGTAACGGACTTACAAGATACGTTTCTTACACAAATGTTTACTCAAGGCGACTGCATTGATAATGATGAATCAGACCCACCGGTCACACCATCTTTCGAATATATATAGAACATAGATATGTCTACCACACCGAATCCACAGGATCTGGCTTAATTATCATATAGCCATATCCTACGTCTATATGTGATTTACCACACCACGCCATAGGAGGCACCTAGGCCAAGTCCCAACGCACACCACACACCATCACCATGTTCAGGCAGGATTTTTTTAAAATTTCTTTGTAAGTACCACTATTCACCATGATCATGCCCTTCACCACCCGAACCACGAGCCTTGGACCTCCTTGTGAGGGAGTTCACACCTCCTCACCTGGTAGAGACTATACAGTGTTGCTGTACTCTAACGGGTTGGCTCGGGGCTCGGTCACGGACCATTCTCCCTCTCTCGTTCACCCGGCGAACCCGACGCCTGTCTAGCGAGAGGAGGTGAATACCTGTACCACGTCGCCTTCACACACAGGCTGTAACCCCAAAGGTAGGGTAATCTATCCGGTTGTTGGCCACCCCTAGGTAATCGGCCACCTCCACTATAATCTCATAGAATAAGAAAACAAGGCACGAAGTCCATACTCCGAAAGCGAAAGCTAAAAATAACAATTTCTCCCTTAGCCTCGTTTTCGTTTCGTGACAAGCAGACAACGCATCGCACATGTCTAGTCGTCCAAAATGATCAACCTCAGATTTTAGTGAAAACCGTCAAACGCCGCCTTGTTCAGACGAAAACGTGTGTGCCAGCGGGACATTTTGATTTTTAATCTTTGTGGAAATACACCTGATGTAAGTATGTTTACTGTTAGTTCTAACCATTGTCTTCCAAACTTCGATGTAATTTTAGTTGCTGTTACAAGTTAAAATCTTAAATATGGGTGGCCATGACACTAGCCTTTAGATAAGGCAAGAATAAGTTATCGGCCGGGGTGGCCGATAACTCAATATATACCGCCCAGAAAACTTTAAGTCCAGCATCTTTGAAAATCTAATGTCACGATTGTTTCTATCATTATACGAGCGTAAACGTGATTTAGATTATGAATTTCAGTGTTTAGCCGGGGTGGCCGATAACTTAAGTGGCGAATGCTTCACGTTGTTGAGTTATCGGCCACCACTGTAAAGATCGAGTTTGTTTAAGGTAAATCGGTAATAATAATTATTACAGTTGTTGCTAATTTTGGATAGTGTACACATGTCCATGCACATGATCACATGTCTATTGCCTGTTTCTGCAATTATACTTTTCAAAATGCCTTCCAACGAAGCCTTAAATTGAGCATCGATATATAGGCCTATATTTTATTTATAACACGAAATTGTTTTATTTTTATTCCAGGAAATGTCTCAGAAACTGCAATACGCCGCCCAAAATATGCAGAAAGCCTTTTAGGCGGCTGTTAGAAGTGGATGTAGCCAGCGTTCAGCTTCTCGACAGTTCGAAGTGCCCAGGGCTACCTTGCAGGACAAGCTACTAGGACGATCTCCAGAGGAGCGACGGATGGGGCCTGCTCCAGTATTAACCCCGGAAGAGGAAAACAAGTTGGAGAACTGGTTAATTGAACTTTCAAAGGCTGGTTTTCCTAGAAAGAAAGATGATCTTCTCGACACTGTAATGAAGATAGTAGAAGAAGACGGGCGTCCAAACCCGTTCATTAATAACAGGCCAAGTGACACATGGTACAGAAATTTCCTTAAGAGACACCCAGCGCTTTCAGAGCGTACAGCAGAAAATACATCAAAAGCTAGATTTCTAGTTAATGAAGCCAACATTCGAAAATGGTTTAAGGATCTGGAGTCTTTCTTACAAGAGAAAGGATGTGCCGATGTACTTTGCGATGGTAGGCGCATATTGAATTCGGATGAAACAAATTTCCAAATGTGTCCTAAGAGCGGAAAGGTTTTGGGACCGAAAGGATGGAAGGACGTTTACGAGATCGCCCCTGGGAAAGAAAAGGAAACTCTAACCGTGTTGGGAACATTTAATACCAGTGGAGAAGTCATCAAGGGAATGATTGTCTACCCTTACGCACGACCTCCTAAGGATTTGGTACGTGCTGTGCCGGATAACTGGGCAATCGGACGGTCCGACACACGATGGATGAAATCGGAGACGTTTTACGAGTACGTGGCAAACGTACTTCATCCATGGCTTAAGGAAAACAAGGTGACTTTACCGGTTCTGTTCATAGTCGATGGACATAAAACCCATCTGACACACCAGCTGAGTGACTTCTGCTCCAATAACGGAATAATTCTGTATTGTCTGTTCCCAAATGCCACCCACATTCTCCAGCCAGCAGATGTTACCGTTTTCAGACCCCTGAAGCTGGAATGGAGAAAACGTGTTAAATCATGGCAAACACAAAATCCGGGGAAATCTTTAGCTAGGAAAGAATTTGCCCCACTATTGGACAGAGCAATGTCCGAAATCACGGCTGACACAATATCCAACGGCTTTAAGGCGTGTGGACTCTTTCCATTCAATCCTGACGCTGTCAACTACAGCAAGTGCGTGAACCACATAACAACATCAGTTCATCAACCCACTAACTTACCTTCAACTTCCAGATCTGACGACAGTCTCCAGTCTGATATCACATTGCAAAAGTCAGATTTCCAGATTGCCGCTTCTGTGATTCAGCAGCTACTAGACGCAGGTCACGAACGGGATTTGGACGCCATTTTAGTGACGCTAAAGTCGAAGTCTGACGGTTTCTCAGAAATTTCACGTCCAACCGGTTCACTTCAGGGTAATGATCATGAAGATCCAGCAGTCATGAGTGGTGAAGATCGAGTTCAAACAGATGGAGAACCTGCCGTTCAGTATGGTGAAATTCGGTCAATCAACGCTATCGAAGACACTCCGACAGTTCAGGGTAGTGCAGGTCCATTAGCCATGGATAACATTTTTGATGTTCAGGTGGCAGACAACAGTGATCTGGACATTTCTCTCAGAGCACTTGTTACGGATCTCGGACTGCGTATTAATGACCTGGGAGAACTACAAGACCACCTACTTCCAGGCACTTCTGTTGAAATTAGTGATGTCTCGAACTCACAGGACGCCGAAAACACACGCACGCCAGTGGATGATCCGGTACAAACCGACGTGGAACAGCTCTTGTTACAAGTGTCAACTGATGAAAGCCGGTCAGTGATAACCGATGATCAGACAGTGACAAACGCCGATCCCATAGAACAGAATGGCAGTTCTTCATCATCTTATGTGATTGTGCCACGATCAGAAAATGTGTCTCCTGCGTTTGAAAAGCATCTATTCTGGCCACCTAGGAAGGCTAAAAAAAAAACAAATGAAACCAAAAAGAAGACAAAAAAGAAATTACCGTACGCAGTATCGTCGTCTGAGTGGAGAAAAATGATCGAAGAAGCGGAAACCAAAAGACTTGAGGAGGAAAAGAAAAGACGAGAGACAAAGTAAAAAGACACAGAAAGACATCCAAAAAGCTCACAAAAAGACTGGAGAAAGTAAAAAGAGTTCAGCGAAGAAATCTACCGGCAGGAAATCTTTCACGTCGACGTCGTCTGATGCGCACACAGCACCTAATGAATTGGGGACGAATCCATCTGGTACAACGGAGGATACCATTGCTGTATCCACTCAGGGAAATGAATTTACCAATGAACCTCCTGTTAACGGTGGCTGCGCGTCCTCTTCGGGGGAAACAGATCCACCCGTCACCATCTGTTTAGAGCCTTCTTTGGATACAGAGGTGACGAATCCTACTAGTTCGGCAACACTTGCAGCTCCTGGTGATCAGGGAGTCGGAATACGAAAGAGAATCCGGGGTGTCCAAATAGAGGAAGCTGTTAAACCGAAGCGGGCCAAGGGTGGAAGTAACTCGCTGGATGCACCTTGTCTGTATTGCAGTGAGGTCTTCAGCCTTTCAAAACCTGAAGAACAGTGGGCTCAGTGCGCATGTTGTAAAATGTGGGCTCATGAAAGTTGTGCGGACATATCTCCCGATGGATCTTTTGTTTGTGAATTATACTCACACTGGGATCACGTTATTACCTTCAAAACCGTGCGGATACCAAATCGATGTTTATTTGTTGAAAGTTCTCCTGTTTGTTTTTAAGAAGAAAAAAACTGCTCGTCTATCAGAATACTCGTTTTCTTGTCAATAAGATTAATTCGGAATCTATGTCTTACTCCAAACAAAGGAAAATGTGGCGTGGCCAGTCATACGATGCTGCATATGTATAATCGGCCAGGGGGCCGATGGCCCGACGTGGTCTGACCGAAATTGCAAATTACTTGGCCGATTACTTAAAAAAGTGCATGCTTCATGCAAATTTCATGTTTTTGTTTGTTATGTTGAATTTTGACGAAAATATTCTTGTTAGACCTAAAAAGCAGGTAATTGTTCTTCTATAAATCCTTGTGCATATAAGGTCTGTCGACGTGCGTCACGTATAGATCGCCGCAAAGCTGCTCGACTAGTTAGGTGGCCGATAACCGGGTTGGTCATATATACGATGATGTTATGTTGAGGAGATCCCCTCGTGGCTATAGAGCTTTGGGAAATCCTCAATAAACTAAGAATTACAATTACTTTGGCGTTGACATTAAGAGTGATGGCTTACAGCCGACATGTTGGAAGCGGACCGCCGAGCCAGTGTAGGGAACGGGCCAAACCGCCGAATAAAAGGCGGACCGAAACAAAAAACTTTTCTGCAGGGTGGACGAAGACGTTCCCGTGGCTAACTTACTGTCAGGCTGACAACACAATAAAATGTAAAGTGTGCAGTCAGAGTGGGCCACCCGGAGTTTGGACTGAGGGCACGAGAAATTTCAGGTCTGGTTTACTTTCAGTTTTGTTGACACACGATTGATTGCTTGATACTGGTATTGTTATACAAAATCATCATCCACATTTTGCCATTAACATTGCAACTACTGTGATATAAATTTCCAACATGAATGTATTTTTGTCTAAAACAGTGGCATTTTAAGATCAAAAATTGTATTTAAATTACATTTTACAATTTGCTTTTAAATCGCTTTTGAACACCAACTAATAAGCGGTTAGTAACGGGTTATGTAAGCGTTATATTACGGATTTATGTAAGTGTGGATGGACCAATCAGTGAGCGAGAACGAGGTTATGTAAGTGTGGAACGGACTAATCAGCGTGAGCGGATGGTTATGCAAGTGGTTAGGTCACAAGTGATGTAACTACGCGTGCCTAGGCTAAAAAGACGGCCGCAGCAGCAGTAGCAGACCACATCGCCTGGATATCACTTGGAGAGGACAACCATGGAGGCCGATGCGGAAACAAAAAAAGCAGGCGGAGATGGAGAGACGAAGAAGACGTTGACCTGTGCGACTTGTGGGCGAGGGTTTACCTTGCGGAGTAACTGGCAGCGACACCAGCAAACCCAGCACCATGGGCCGCAAGGCAAGTGGTGAGGGGACGACATCCAAGGGTGGGGAGGGAGATCAAAATGCCTGCGGCACAAGCGAACACTCCAACCGTACCCTGAGGCCTGTCGAACCACAGCCTGGTGAGGGAGAGAGCCGGTTCACCTGCCCGACCTGCGGACGGGTGTTTCCTCGCCGGGGGAATTTGGTGCGCCACCAACAGCGACACAGCGCAAACAAACAGCGTGTGTTGAATTGTAAAGACTGTGAGAAGTCTTTTTACCGATTGTGGAACTGGCGTGTCCATCGACACAGGGAGCACGGCAAGGTAAGTTCTTTTTATTTTATTATTATGAACACTAACACATGACTAAAACAAACAAATTATGTTTGAAAGTTTAAACACGGTCATGGTATTGCCATCCCTGCCTTGGGAGAATAAATTCCTGCCGGCCCGCCAGCCTGCCGCCATCCAGCAAGTCAGGTAGACTGGCTGGCAACAATTTAGTATGCAAGGCGACTGGGTTATTGTGTGTCCCACTAGGGCTGAGCGACCTGCCTGCCTCGGCTGGCAGCAATGTATTATGATGTACTTTGCGCAACATGTACGGTGACTGGGGGTTAGTGTGTCCCGCTAGGGCTGAACGACCTGCCGGCCTGCCTGCCTGCATATAGAACATAGATATGTCTACCACACCGAGTCCACAGGACCTGGCTTAATTATCATATAGCCAAATCGGGGATAGCGGTATTGTATGTCCGTATGTTATTTACCGCTCCACGCCATAGGAGGCACTTAGGCCAAGTCCCAACCCACACGCTACACCGCACCTTGTTTTATGTTTCTAACCATGATCATGCCCTTCACCACGCGAACCACGAGCCTTAGACCTGCCTGTGAGAAAGTTCACACCTCCTCACCGTGGGAGAATACGGTGTTGCCGTACTCTAACGGGTTGGCTCGGGGTTCGGTCACGGGCCCATTCTCCCTCTCTGATTCATCCGGCGAACCCGACGTCTATCTAGCGAGAGGGGGTGAATACCTGTACCACGTCGCCTTCACACACAGCCCGTAACCACAGAGGTATGCAGTGTGGACATAGTTCACACAGTGGTGACCAATTACATCAATACCAACGTGGCAGCCTAACAATTCACTCACCTGACGCACCCGATGTCTCTACCCCACAGCATGGGGGTTACATACGTGGTCTATCTCATGCCACACAACACCTCGCCTGATGATCAAAAGCTTTCTCTCTAGAGCGAGAGGTTTTTTCCACCCACCACCCTTCTCTCTCTTCAGTATTCATTTGGATGGATCGAGTCGTCTTTTTTGAGAACCGTACAGGTTCGTGCATTTTTTTTTATTAGTCGTAGACGACAAGCTGCGCCAAACCTCACCACATATACACACACCGGGGAGTTATCTGAGCCTGCCATATTACCACACAGACCACAACCACCAGGTGCACGAGCTTGTGACCTCCCTGTGAGAAAGTTCACACCTCCTCACCGGGGAGATACGGTGTTGCCACATGCTCTAGGTATACGCTCGAATGCTTGGGTCAATGCTTGGGGTTTTTTGAGCATAGGGTTTGGCCTGGTCCTAGAGCGAACAAGAAAATAGGGTTTAGTCGACTCTTCCGACCAGCCCTTAAAAGGACGGGGGCTGTGGTGCTAGTCTTGTCTAATGCCGGTACACACACAGCGGACTAACTAAGGGTCGCCTAGGTTAGTCGCCTTTTACAAGCTGCCTAGAAGGCTGAGGTGCTATTCTTGATTCGTGACAAAGCGTGGACGTCAACGAAATCGGTCTGACAAGCCTACGGACGCTCGGCTCGTCTCTGCCACAGCGCTCGACCCGGAAGGCTAACCGCTGCAGGCACAGCTTCCCCGCTATGTACCCGTGCGTCACTACGGACGCTCAGCTCGCCATTTTTTCCCCTGAGGGAAGCCTAATCCCTTCACACACGTAACTTACCGAGTGCCATTTTTTTTCGTCTCCATGCAGCTCGCCAAACGCTACCACCATCACGACCAACAACAACACCGCCATACATGCCAGAGATCGCAGCCATCTCTTGTTTTTTTCTCACCGGGGAACCTAACATTTTTAGGCAGGTGCAGCTTCCACGAGTTCCTTTTTTTTTGTCTCCATGCAGCTCCCCATACGCTACCACCATCGCCACCAACACCACCATACATGCCAGAGATCCCAGCCATCTCTTGTTTTTTCTCCCCGGGGAACTTCACACTTTTAGGCAGGTGCAGCTTCCGCTAGTTTTTTTTTTACCACATTCACCGATAATAGGTTGGGAGTTTACCGTCTCTATGCATATGCGCACCACGCCATACTCCCTCTCTCACTAGCGTGAGAATCTACCGAACTTAATGCCTGGCCCGAAGGCGCTAACTCAAGCCTACGGTTGTCGTATATTCCTCCACCACCGACCTGGATGAAGGCATCAAAAAGGAATTATCAGCTCGGTGATTGGGTGGTCATTGTGAGCGGGCTTTGAACTTTCCCGCTTGTTGAATATATTACCGTCTGCCAGGCTAATCCACGGTATACCGCGTGACGATACATTGTTGTCAGCCGCAGTTATGTTCAGCCGGCGTCCCGTGCATAATACTGACATGCCTGCCTGCACCAGATGACCTCCCTGCCTGGCTGTTGGCCTGCCTGCCTGCATGTATACCATCACGCTCCCTCTCACTACAGAATCCTACCAGTCAGTCTGGCTGGCTGACAAGTCTACGGTGACTCAGCGTGTCTCTGCAACAGTGTTCGCCCGGGAAGGCTCACCATTGCAGGCGGGACTTTCCCGCTATGTATCAGGCGAGTCTACGGACGTCGCTGAGTTCAATTCTTTTTTTACTTCAAAAAAAAAAAAGTCCCAAATAAGTCGGCGACTAAATAGGAGTTATAGTTTTTAAACACCAAAATGCAAGAATAAAAGAACAAAATTATTTTACCATAAAAATATATATACAAGAATATAAATACAAGAAGAATTAAGAGTTGAACAAGGCTGGTGAATTTTACAACAGTTAATAATATAGGCGTAAAATGCCGTGAATACGGGCGTTACAGTAAGGACACACTCTTCTAACTAAGTGTTATGTTGTGCATAACCCAGCATGGGAGCACGGCAGCAGGCAGCAGTTCGATGGCCGTTGGTAGCAAATATAGCATTTCCGTATACAGAATGCCTCTACCTGCTCCTGCTCTCTGGTGGTGGTGAGTCCTCTCTACCCACAGTCACTCCTACCCCCGTTTCTTCTCGTCCCTGTCCGGCCTCGACCGCGGGCACGGGTACCCCGGGCACCACGAACCACCGCACCTGGTTCGGTCTCCGTGCCCCACGGCCCTCCATCAGTCTCTCCCACCATTCTCGCTGCTCCAACTCCGCAGCCGCCTTCTCGATCCCCCGCTGGCGATTATACCATCCGTTTGCATCGCGGCCAGGGACGTGCTGTTCCCGTCCTTCACGACGCCCCACACCTCGTCCCATCCCGGGTTGGAGGAGGACCCGAGCGAGTGGTGATGTTGGTTGTGGGTCTCGCCTGGGTCGGCCTTCCCCTTGTAGTCCTCGCTCTTTTCCCTCCCATCTTCTTAACGCCCGTCCCCGCGGGGAGTGACAGCAGCCCCAGACCCGCCGTTCTGTGGAGGAGGGCGTGTACTCCACCGATCTGGAACGATCTAACTCGCTCAAGGCTCCATCCTTCTCCTCTTCCACGTCTCTCTCTCCATACCCCACCCCAACACTGGGGTTTAGCAGGCGTCTTCGGGGTTGAAAACGACCCCATCTCCTACCCCGCTCTACTGGGGTTGTTCTCAAGGTGGGTCGGAAGCCGACCGCCTCACCCGGGGCGGTGGTTACCCGAAGTGATGATACCGGGGTGTGGATGGGGTCGGTTGGGGAGAAGTTAGGTGTATACAACCGTACTCGGCGGCGCCAGTCGGTCGCTGATGCTGTCGGCGGGCCAGGTAAATGGCCGTTTCCACCGAGCACGATAATCGCTGCGGCAGCCGCAGACGGTCACTTCTATGTAAATGTTTACAACTGTCTCCCCCAAAACCGCTGCGGGAATCGTGTTGCAAAAAGCCGCTGCGTTTCCCGCATCCAGTCGCTCGCTCGACTGATTTCACTGCGGTTTCTGTTGCGTCATTACGTTGGGTTGGCTGGTAGAGGTTGTAATGCACTGACCCTGGGTGTGTCTCAGTGCACATCCACTGTAGGCGAGACGTGGCAATATCACATAACAGAAACATGGACATAAAGGAGAGAATAATTTTGGAAGTTGAAAAGAATCCGGTATTATTTGATAAGTCGAATCCGAATTACAAAAGAGCGGACTTGAAAGAAGACATCTGGTCAAGTATTGGGGCAAAAGCTGGGAATTTCAGGTGAGTGAAGTCTGTGAAAATCACTTCATCGACAACCAGTACATAAGGCACTGACCCTAGTTTTGGGGAGTCCGGCAACGGTTTGTCATTGGGAATGCCGAGTGTGTGATTTTGAAGCTTTTTACGTAAAGTACTGCTCTTGAACAACCCGCCATCACTGTTCGAACCATACCCACCAACGTCTGTTACGCTGAAGCAGTACTTCCAAGGCTTCATCCACCAAGGCGAGAAGCACGATTGAAAATGTATCCTTGTAGTTATAATACGTGGATCCTGCAGCTGGGGGAGCAGTGATTACAACATATTTTTCTATATTTTCCCAGTCATCTGTAGTCGGTTCGCTCATGTAGATGGGTTGCAGCCTACACCAGATAGCATCACACGTCTCCTTGACAATCTTGCTAACCGTAGATTTCCCAACACGGTAGCTGAAAGATATTGTTGAATATGAATCTCAGTCGCCAGGAACCTGAAAAAATATTAAACAAAACTGTATATTTTCATTTCAGGTTCTGATGTTCAAACGAAATGGCGAAACATTCGTGACCGCATGGCGAAACGTGAAGAAGAACAAGACCAAGTGTGGCCAGGCAGCTACCGCTAAAAAACCATACAAGTATGAGCATATCCTCGAGCTTCTCATTCCAACTCTGGATGACAGGGCAACTAGCAGTAACTTAAGCGATGACATTGGACCAGAGGACGAGGACGATGGATTTACGCTGAACGATACACAAAATACACAGATTGCCATGGATGAGGAGGTGGAACCGGAAAACGCAGCACAAAGTCCGGCAACAGTGCCTCGACGGGGAGAGAATTTCGCCTTTTCTTTGGCGGGGGTCGGGGTGTAATGGTGCTCGGTTTAAAGTGTAGATACGGCCATAATGGATTAAAGAAAAAAACCGATGAGGGCCCAAAACGCGCCCTCCAAGTCGACGATGACGATATGATGACGTTTTTGAAGTCTCTCGCGCCTACCATCCGAAAGTTACCACCCCGAGGTCAGGCGGAAGTTCGCTTTTCTATTTCAAAAATCATTCATGATGGCGAAGTGGAATACCTGTACCCAAAACAGTCGTTCTCTCTAACCCCTATTCAAGTGGCGAACCCTAACCGATCGCAGAGTGTCAGTTGTCAAATGTACGATCCACCGCAGTGACACTCCGTCTTCTCAGATCAGCAATCAGTCGTTTGGCAGCGATTCTATGATGTTCAGCCCCGAGACGAATGCATACTTGATTAATATGTACAAGCACTAGAGCTGAAGGCCTACATGCAAATTAAGTGACGTTTCACATTCTGACATTTATTTGAGATCAAAACCCATTAAACTGCCCTTTGTGTAAAACCTGTTTTGTTTGTGTACACCTGTAAAATCTGAATATAAACTCACCTTAGACATACTGCGAGCCTTTGTCGTGCTGTGATCGATTCGCGATAATTTGTGCTTTCTTTGTTGATATCGCTCTCTGTGAAAGCTGTAGTTTGCAGCAAATCCAGCTTGTCTCCCTTGATAGAGGGCTTGTTTGACTACTATACGGCATTCAGGTGTGGCCATGGAGAATCGGGTGTGGTCACTAGCCGGCACAGGTCGTGCTCTGCTTGCACATGTTATCCCGTCGTGCAATTCTGCGTTTCTTCGTAACAAAGCCAAAGTGGTGCGTATCTGTTCTTTGTTTTGGTATGGTGGTAGTTTTTGTGTACGTTTCATGTCCTATTAATTTAGAGAAAATACTCAAAACAATTGTTTTTGTCACGTGTCCACGTGGTACTTTGTTCAGTGTAATGTCTTTGTGTTGTAGTTTTATGGAGCAAGGATATTAAAGGCTTCTGTAGCAGAAACCTTGGCGTTTGTTCTTCTTTCCGACTCGGCGGTCGAACCCAACGAAACGGAACGGGCTGTAACAGTAAAACACTGTGCATTGCTGATAGCCGGTGACGGCGTGGAGACAGCCTGCGTGGGAGTGCTGTGTGTGTTTGTTAACTTACGGAAAGCAGCAGGGAATAAATGGGAAATGTGTTTTGCGACAGAACTTTGATCTATTTCCTCACTAAGTCCAGCGACTTTTGCACGTTGATCTCGGTGAGAAAATTTTATTCCATCCCTAACCTGAGCTCACTGATACTACATTTACCCACCCCGATATCTTCAGACTGTTGTGATCTTTCATTGAACTGCCTGAACTATGTTACGGCCATGTGTGTATGAAATGTGCCCTATATAAAGTCGCACGCTTCTTTCAGTGCCATTTGAGAACGTCTAGTGAATCCAAATTTTCAGGCATAATGTTATATTTGTACTTTTAAACTCTTTATTTATTGGTCATTGAGAATATTTTATGAACTGGATAATGGACATTTTGTACACGTTAAAATATCTAGCAGCTTGCACCTGTAATAACTGTATGAGATTTTCAATTAAGCTTGGACTTTCCTGACTATCATCTGTGTATTTTGAATTTCAAACATAATTGCATTGTTTTATCTCAAAATACAAGTGTAGAATTGAGGTCTTATGCAGGTGTATATACGTTTTACGTGTGCCTAGCAGTGATTTTTTTCTCTTATTTAAACATCTTATCTGTTATATTCTACATTTAACCATTTACGTGTAAGTTCTGATGGGCAGTTTTCGCCGATGTGCAATGATAGTCTGTTCCTTTTTTGGCATCAGAACTCTGTTCTTTTACGAAGATTTTCAGCTCACAAGTCGAAACTTGCAAGCGACAGATTTAATTGCCTAGATGTATTATTTACTTTAATGCTTTATATGGCCATGATCTAGTCAGATACTGTTGTGATCTTATTCTGCGTTCTCAGCAACCTTTGAAGGCCAATGTTACAATGGCAGAGGCACAAGCGAAACAAGGTAACGATTATCAATTTAACGCTCTGGAAGGGGAGATAGGCTCCAAAACTTGTGTAATAAATAATCAAGGGGAGGTATCCACTTCTGAACCTGTCGGCCCCGTTGGCTCACGACCTAAGGCCCCTGCAGAGCAGTTTGTAGAGTGGCGGGTAGACCGACTTGAGCGGAACTTCCGGTCAGCCGTTTCGTCATGGCGCAAACCGGCGACTAAATTAGAGGTATTGTTGCCTGAACGTGCAGATATTTTGGTTCTAAAACGAACGCGCGATGAGCTTATGCATTGCATGGAAAATGTAACCGCTGTCTACGAAAGATATCAAACAATGCTTCCTTTTGTCGATAAATGCGACGTTTTCGATCGGCATGACGTCGCCGAAACCGATACTCATCGTTTAGTTAAGCAATGATCCGAGAAGATAAGAGAGTTAATCGTAATGACCAGTCAGATAGAAAGTCAGTCGCATCGAATAAAAGCCGATGTTTGCAAAGTTCTAAGTGTTCCCGGTTGTCCATTGCTTCCCAAGGGCTTAGCGTGGAAGCCAAGCCAGCAGCTCTGAAGGCAAAACTGCAAAATATGACAGTTGTTGAACAAAAACGAGCAGAATTGGAAAGAAAACGAGCCGAATTAGACCGAGCTAAAACTCTAGAAGAACTTATCATGACAGAAGCAAGGCTTAGAACCATCAAAAATGCTACCAGTGTCGAATCTGAGATAAAACTCTCACTGCCTTTAGAATCACTGTCCTCAGAGGCAAATGTGGAACAGGTCTGAGGTTAACTCTTTTGCTGAATCTGACGTGGCTCCTAATCGGTTTCAGTGGCCTACATCACAGGAGGCACCGCTACAGCCAGTTTCCCAGGGGGCTGATCATGGGGAGTGTGGAACTGATATATTAGACCATACAGCTCCACACGAGTCAACAGCTCGTCCCCTATCCCGCACTAGTCATGTCGCTCTTCCCAACCAGGTGTTGCAAGAGGACATCAGTCGACGCTTCACTAGTAACCCATTTAAACCTAATGTTAAAGCCCCTGAGTTCTCTCCTCGTTCGGGTATTGGTCAACCACAGACGTCCAGTCCTGAGAGCATGGAAAACTTTGATGATATCGATGAGCCAGTGTTGCTCTCGCACAGCAGGGAAGAAAAAACGTTCTGACCCACAAAATTCAGCCCGTTCTGTGGTGAAACGTGCGCGGCTTTGCGGAGATGGCAGGAAGTCACGCATTTCCTGTACACACAGTAAACTTACAATGTGTATGGCAACAACTCTTACTGATGAAGACTTAAATTATATACACAAACAGCTGTATGAAAGCTCAGATAAGGTTAAGCAGGACGCTATTCTTCTATCACACATGGATGTACAGCCGGTGAGAAGCAGGCGCAAGCGAGTTGATGACGCTGACAAACAAAGGACCAGAGATTATGCGATTTAATACAGCGTCCTGACGGAAAACAAACAAGTTGTACCCGTGTGTCAAGCCTCCTTTCTCAGCATATTTTGTAAGTACTGGTGGTGTTATTCTCGAACTATAGATATTAGGCCCTACTTAATAATAAATTGAATTTTTAAACGCCTGACTAAGTCAATTTATTGTTAAAAAATATGTGTATGGATGCAAAAAGTACAGCATACAGAGAAAAACCAAATGAGTGATGACAGTGATGGCAGTTTAACTTATGAATAACGCAGTCAAAGTGGCTTGTGTCACGAGGCTCTGGTTCAATCCCAGTCTCTGTCAGGAAATTGGTACAAATTTTCTAAATGGGCTAAATGCGACAGTTATATACCCAAATCCAAATTTAATAATAAATAATAAAAATAATAAACCAATAACTAATAATTATTAAAGAAGGCGATAAACATCAAACCAAAAAAATAATAATGAGTTACTGCTATAGATAAGGTTTTATCGAGTGATATGCACTTACTTACTCTTCAATAATAAGTGGCTATACAACATTTCTTTATTTAGCCTCAGTGTAATACATGTCAGAAGTATTTTACTGTTAGAGGCCCATAAGAAATAGATAAAGGCGTTTCTTTCTTTTTCTGTATCGCAGGTGTAACTGGTGACAGAGTGACTGGTATCGGGAAGTACTGGCTTGAACATGGACAAATCCGTCAAGGAAATCGAGGCGGTTCTAGAGTAAAGCCGGGTATGATTGAGAAGAAGGACGCGGTTCGGACCCATACTCAGTCATTTACATGTCGTGCTAGTCATTATGCCAGGCGGGGGGCTCCTGGTCGAAAATATCTTCCTGCTGATCTAAGTGTGAAAAAAATGCACCGACTATTTCTGGAACAAAACCACAATCAAGTGTCGCACTCCCTTTATTGGAGTATTTTTGCGTATGATTTTAATTTAGCATTTGGGCACCCAGCAAAAGATGTGCATTCCTCATGTGTGAACTGTCGGATTAAGAGTAAGGATCCGGAGCTGTCAGATGACCAGAGGCGGGAACAGATTGCATTATACATGCTTCACAGACGTCGAGCAAGGCGGTTTTATGACATCATGAACACTACTGAAACCTTATTTACAGTATGTTTTGACATTATGGAAAATCAAGTATTGCCAAAGTCCCCCATTGGTCAGACATATTATTCCCGCCAGTTGTATTTCTATGTCTTCGGTGTTGAACGACATCGCGGTAGAGGCCAGTCACAGCCAAAACAGGACATTCAACTTTATATTTGGCTTGAGCATCAGAACAGAAAAGATAGTAACATGGTTGCGTCAGCTTTAAATCACTAAAAATTTTGACCATCTACGACTGTTTTCGGATTCCTGTTATGGGCAAAACAAAAACATTAATGTCCTGGCAATTTTATTTGCTATGCGCAACAAATCTCTAGCAAATTTATCCATCGACTATTATTTTTCTGTTCGTGGGCACAGCTTCCTGTCCGCTGACCGCGCGTTCGGTAGAATTGAGCAGGACATACGCAAGGTAGACACCATTCTGCTGCCAAACGAGTACATAGAGATTCTAAAGAGACACGGAATAGTACATGAATATTGGGTCGATTGGGAAGCTTACGATTTCAATACACAGGCAGGCAAATTTACTAATACACAGCGGAGTTTCAAAATAAGTGAAGCAAGAGCCCTGCAGGTGACGGGAGAGAAACTCGGTTTTAAAACTTTGTTTGGCGGTGATTTATGCACACATAGTATGTTAAAAAGGGGTAAAAGATGGACCCAATTTGATCCAGAGATTTTACCACCACATGTGAAGCCTGCCAAGAAGCAAGATATTGAAAAACTTTTGGATTCATTAGGTGTAGGTCAAACTGTTCATAGATATTATGAGGACGCTTTAAAAATGTAAAGGATGGTGAAGGCAATGGGAGGCAAGATCTGATGGAGAGCAGTGATGAGGAAAAAAACTGACGTTTGTGCCGACACCCCTGCTTAGTTATGTGGACTTTGTGCAGTGCTTTTTTATAGCAAACCTCCGTCCCTCTTTTAACTATTAATAGCACTGAGTCGCTACGCCCCCTCCCCCCACACACACCAAAAAAAGGAATGAAAAACATTATTTAGAGGGAATGAATCCCTGATGTTAATTATTATTGATGAATTGGTTGGAGTTGAATTCTGCCAATGCAATAAATATGCATTTTGACAGTTTGTATTCAAAACAAAATCAGTTTTATTTTAATGCAAAAAAAACCTATAAAAATGGCAGATGTGTTCATCTTGTTGGTAAGATTGTGCGTGGTTCGTGTTTAACGTCCTGTTTAAGAGTATTTCAGTCATATGAAGACAGTGTCTCCTTGTGGCATGACGGATTTCCATCTTTTATTAGGTGTTGCCTCACCGAGACGACTTGCCAAAGACACCCAGCAAGCTCCCTCACCCAGTCACATTATGACGCCGGGTCAACCATCTAACCCCTACTGCGGAGCTAGAAAACAAAGCAACAGTGCTGATGCTGCTCCCAGTTTTGGTTTGACTCCACCCATGCTTGAACCTGGATCTCTCTGACCAGAGGCAGACGCTCTACCCGAAGAGCTATCCGGGCTCGTCAGTTAGATGTAAGAACCAGAACTCTATTCTCATTCATTTTGCGGCTTGCAAAATGTCGTCAAGCAATCTTGATAGTGAGTCTATCCTGTTAAACAAAAGGAACCTTTCTCTTGTATGGCTTGCGGCTCTTTCGTTAAACAGAAATTGTAGTAGACAAGTTTTTGAGTGATTGGGGTTTAATGTCCTACTTGACAGTGTATCAGTCATATGAAGACGGTATCTCCTTGTTGCAGGACAGATTTCCACGACTCTTATCTGATGCTGCCTCAAAAAGACGACTTGCCAAAGACACCAACCAAGCCACATTATACTGACACCGGGTCAACCAGTCGCTTGTCTAACCATTGTTGCTGAACGCCAAGCGAAGCAGCAGCAGCAGCTCCTACCGTTGGTTTTGAGTCTAGCTTGGCCCAGGATTGAATCTTGATAAAAATTAATTGCATTTTGAATAAGAATGATTCCACAAAACCACTGACTGAATTTAGCGGGTATTGCAAAAAAACGTAAAATGGACTTAGAGACCTTTGCTGCTAAAGTCGTTCTTAGTTCTCTTAATAAATGTCCTTAACAAATGTTAGATTTACTACAAATTTCAGTAACTATTAATATCATTTAACCTATCATTTATTTAATGAAAAAGGGTACATACACTTAACACACTGGTCTAGATTGAAAATTAGCTTGACAGCAAAATCGATCTCATGGACTTTGAGGGTTTTGCATCTGAACTCTTCATATGTAATGTGTACATACATGTCCCCATATGGCAATAGTCAAAAATACACAAGATCTGACTGCACTATGTATGATCGTCATCTGTTGAAGACTGTGCACAGGAGGTGCAGTTCCTACATCTGTGGTATCAACCTCTTAAACCTAAATATTGAGTCCCCACTTAAGGAATCTACTCGAACCATTGGCATGTAGGACAAATATACACGTATGTAAGTGCGCGTGAAAATGCCGCAGAATGAAAAAGGGACCACATCCAACAGGTAAACGTTACCGTTGTAAGGAGTGGTGCAATGTGAACTGACGAAGAAAGCTATTCACAAACATATGGGAATTACTAAGAAATCAGTTTTCGTTCATCTGTGGTACCAACCTCTCAAATCTAAATATTGAGTCCCCACTTAAGGAAGCTACTCGGCATGTACTATGCTTTGAACCATTGGCATGTAGGACACATACATATATGTAAGTGCGTGTAAAAATGTCGCTCAGTGAAAAAGTGACCACATCCAATAGGTAAACGTTACCGTTGTTAGAAGTGGTGTAGTGTGAACTGACGAAGAAAAATATTCACAAACTTATGAGAATTACTAAAGATCAGTTTTTGTTACATGAAGTGAGATGTGAACCGCTGATGTTTCGCCATTATAAAGCATATTCTGTCGTCAAAAACATTAACATACTGATGTTTTCTGTTCTGCCGACGTTGTTCTACATACATATCGGTGTTAACAGCAGTAATTAAGCTTGTAAGCCTGAAAGTAAATACATTACTGACACAACCTGGCAACACGATGGCGCCACTATTCCCAACATTTACCGGAACGATCTCCAAAAGGCTAAAAACAGACGTTACACGGCCTCTATCAGGTAGAATGACACAGAGCTGTTACGCCATCCTGGTCGTAGATATTCAGTGATATCCGGCCTGTCGTCAGTTTATCTTGAGGTTATGTTTGAGCTGTGCATGAACATACTTGGAATCACATCTTCACAGAAGTATTAACAAACAAAAAAAAATAATAAAAATAATGCCAAGAATTCAGGCAAGCCACATTCACCCTGGATTACCGTATATACGGCCTTCTATAGTGATAAGGCCTAGATTATACTAGTAGCACTATACAAAAAATAAATGTGTTGAGCTTAATTCATGTACATATGACGGGCTGGGTCTACTTTCACACCCACTCTATCCTACCGCCCTTTAAATAAGTTTATTTTTTCCTAAAATGCCATGTTTATGTCCACTGCAATAGGCACCGATTTCGGCCATATTGTCCCGCACCTCAAATACTATGCTCAAAGTATAGATTTTATCTAGAACATTGTCAAAACGCCGAGTAATAAAATCTAACAAGCCAAGTAATAAATACTAACATGAGTCTACTGCTCGTTAGAAGTCGGTGGCATGCCCTTTCAAATATATGTAACGTGTACATACATGTCCCCATATGGCAATAGTCAAAAACACGCAAGATTTGACTGCACTATGTATGATCGTCATCTGTTGAAGACTGTGCACAGGAGGTGCAGTTCCTACATCTGTGGTATCAACCTCTCAAACCTAAATATTGAGTCCCCACTTAAGGAATCTACTCGGCATGTACTACGCCTCGAACCATTGGAACGTAGGACAAATATACACTTATGTACGTGCGTGTGAAAATGTCGCACAGTGAAAAAGTGACCACATCCAACAGGTAAACGTTACCGTTGTAAGGAGTGATGCAATGTGAACTGACGAAGAAAGCTATTTGCAAACATATGGGAATTACTAAGAGATCAGTTTTCGTTCATCTGTGGTACCAACCTCTCAAACCTAAATATGGACTCCCCACTTAAGGAATCTACTCGGCATGTACTACACTTCGAACCATTGACATGTAGGACAGATATACACTTATGTAAGTGCGTGTGAAAATGTCGCACAGTGAAAAAGTGACCACATCCAACAGGTAAACGTTACCGTTGTAAGGAGTGATGCAATGTGAACTGACGAAGAAAGCTATTCGCAAACATATGGGAATTACTAAGAGATCAGTTTTCGTCACATGGAATAGGGTGTGAACCGCTAATGTTTCCGCAATGCATAGCATATTCTGCCGTGAAAAACATTAACATACTGATGTTTTCTGTTCTACCGACGTTGTTCTACATACATATTTGTGCTAACAGGATTAATTAAGCTTTTAAGCCTGAAAGTAAATACCTTTTTGTCACAACTTGGCAACACAGATGGCGCCACTGGTCCCAGCATTTACCGGAACGATCTCCAAAAGGCTTAAAATAGACCTTGTACGGCCTCTATCAGGTAGAATGACACAGAGCTGTTACGCCATCGTGGTCGTAGATATTCAGTGACATGCGGCCTGTCGTCAGTTTATCTTGAGGTTATGTTTGAGCTGTGTATGAAAATTCTTTGAAGAGATAACACAGTAACTCTGCGACACAAATCGTCATATCGATACATGGGCAAGGCGTACAACACTGCTGAAGGAGTGCCTAGCAGTGCCGCATTTGCAGCTGCTCGTCTACACTACACTAACTTGTGCAGCTACTGACCACAGCAAGCACACTCAGTAACAGATACATGTGCTAACCTCATTCATGGAGCATATCGCATACAGCTGTTAGATTCAACCTCAGATTCTACAGTCTCATTTGCAGCTATTCATCTCACAAACCCTAAACTGACTTGTGCAGCTACTGACCACAGCAAGCACACTCAGTTACAGATACATGTGCTAACCTCATGATCATAGAGCATATCGCATACTACTGTTAACCTCAGATTCTACAGTCTCATTTGCAGCTATTCATCTCACAAACCCTACACTAACTTGTGCAGCTACTGACCTCAGTAAGCACACTCAGTAACAGATACAGGTGTTAACATTACAAATCCTGCCATTCAACACATAACACTGACCTAAAGTCACAGACTGCTAACATGTATAACATGCATGTGTAGAAATGTCAACCAATATATATGGCACATACACCTGTAGATCTCGTGAATCCTGAACTGGAACATGTCTTAGTTTAAAAAACAATTGTATATTTAACATGTTATCAAAACTATAGGCATATAGATCACTTAGATGAGTGTCACACTTGAACAACAGGCACTTTATCAATAGACCATTCTGGCACAACACGCATCACAAAAATCTCTCCCAAGTTGCATTTTCAAATTTTGTCATAATGTGGTTAAGTTGGACTTGATCTGGGCTTCAGTTCTGCTTTCCAGCAGATTTGGATATTTTCTTTGAACACTTCTAATTTGCTTAAAACTAGGATAACTTCTTTTTTGAAGGTTAAAGTGAAACTTTTTTTTTCAGTAGCGCTGGATCTCCCTCCCCAATGGCTCGTTTCGTCCGACAAGTTTTGCTACTGTAAACACAAAAGTTAGTCAAAACAACGTGTTAATGGGGTTGTAGAGTAGTGTTTAGTGGTAGTCCTATCTCTTTATACTTAATTTTGTAGATGCCCTTCCTAATTAATACTATTTCCCTTTTCTGTAATAAATGTGAATATGGACAAAGACTAAGTAACCCACAGATAAGGAACATGTAACAGCTGGCTAAGTTGGGGTGCTACAAAGAACATCTGACTCACACACTGTGCTACAGAATCAGCCAGTCAAAGGTAGACACCAGATTTGATGTTATCCTTAACCAAAGCAGTTTTCATATTTCTTTCAACTGTGCAAAGAAGGGGTCTTGGTGATAAAAAAAGCACTTCACAATTAAGCTTGGCTGTGTCAGAGGGCTAGATTGCTTATGGGTACGGTTTTTACTACCTTCCTGGGGTTTCACTGCCTTTCATTTAGTGGTATGCAGAGATGCCAACCTCAACTTAAGCCAATTTGTAGTCTGGAAAACAAAATCTGTAGTTTACTGTCACTAACACCCACATAATGGGAGTGGGCGAGTGACTGATGTTTCACGTCGTGTTTAACAGTATTTCAGTCATGACGACAGTCCGACACGGACAGCATGGGGGTGGGTGGATATGCCAACTCTGGAGGAAGTGAAAAATAAGTAAAAAATCAAAGCAATTTCTTTAATGCTTCAAGCTTTATTTTTCCAATACAAAAAGAAGTCCTTTGCCACAAAAACACTTTCCGTAGACTTCTGTCATGTGTGTATTTGGTGTTGTATCGCCTTGAAGATTAACACTACTGGAAAACTTAAGGTATTAACAATTAGTATCCAACACTGTGACTGTCTCTATTCAATTGAATTAAGACCCCTGTAAGTGGCACTCTTGGCCATTGATAAAAAGTCTGCAGTAAACTCTTGTTGAAAACAGGGTTTGTCTCTGGCTTGCATGTCAGTTTTTGTGATCATTAGATTCTGAAGCAGGGGAACACCCATATTGGGACAACCTTTGGCTGTGTGGTATCCAGTTGCTTTAACTGTCCTAACAAATGCCAAGACTGGTCAATTCTCATGTCTGGGTCCACTGAAGGCAGCGGATCTACCTGGTACATAAGAAACTCCATCTGCAAGTCATCTTCTGTGGCATCATCTGGCATTATACAGGGAAACCTATGCACAAAGTATAGTAGGTCAGAGAACTTTGCCTCTGTTCTCCTCTGGATATTAACAACATTGGCGTTTTGCAGCACAGGGTCATTGAGAGGGAATTTTTGAGTGATGTAAGTGGCAGCAGTTGCATAGTATTTCCTCACACTGTCAAAGAACAGGCTTCTGTCCTTAGGGGTCATCAGGCCCTGTTCCTTGCACTGCTCCATGTAACACCTGGCATTTTGTCCGATGACGATATCTTCTCTGGACTTCTGCAATTTTCTCTCATGGAAGTCAAGAGTCTGCAAGTTTTCAGCTTTGGTGATGGCATCTGGAGTAATAAACCTAACCAGCAACTTGGTTAGAAATGTGACACACTTAGAGTGAACCAAGTGGATCATGGGTTCCTCTCTCTGTAGCACTAGGTTCATGGTGTTGAATGTTGGAATAGCTGCTTGTAGGAAAAGGCAGTAGAGCTTGGTGTTTGGATCTGTCAAAGCATGCAGAACTCTCTCAGGTCTTGACTTGAAGTTGCCACTGGAAGTGTCTTTCTGCAATTGTAAAAGAAAAGAAAATTGGTTTAAAAACAAATAAAAAGCATAAAAAATTTATATTAAACAGTGGTGATATGGTTGCTTGGGTGTCTAATGTCCTATCCACTGTGCACAACTAATGCATCATTGAGGGCTGTACATTATTGTGTGTGACAGTATTTTTCATATACATGTACAATACATATCTACTCTAAACATTAACAATTGCTTTTTTTATTGAAGCGGAGGAATGTTCATATCATATGTACATTCCTCCACTTCAATACATGTTAGGGAGGACAATTTGTTAAGGGAAAGATACCTCCATCGCCCATGTTGGCCTAAATTAATACACATATCATATGTGTAAATAAATTATAAGGAATCACATATCTGAATACGTGTTGTTATTTTTTTCTACATACATTAGGCCAACATGGGAGATAGAGGTATCTTTCCCTTAGCAAATTGTCTCCCCTAACATGTATGAAAATTATGAAAGGCATTAACACTATGTTTCTTAATTGTTGATGGGATAAAAAAAACATACCAATCACCCATTCCTCATAACTTTAGACATGTTGGAGGGCAGGAAAGCTGTTTGCAAACTTTATGGAGTCTGTATATTTAAGAAGCTACAGAAAACAATTGTGGCTACTCAATATAAAAAATATGAATTTCATATTATTGATTTGCAACTGAACTACAGCTTTATGTAACAGATTACCTCAGTTAGCTTCCGTTTGCGACCGGTTTTCACTGAAGTAGCACACTCCTGCTCAAAGAACTGAGAAAGTGGCTCCCACATCTTCAACAGCCTGTCAATTGAAGCGGCTAGTGACAGCCAACGAGTGTTTGTATGCTTTAGAATTCTTAAAGTGTCACTTCCACATTGTTCTTGAAACTCCATCAAGCTCTTGGTTCTGTTGGAGCTTTTCTCAATGTAGAAGTATACATCAACAAGCAACTCCTCAATGTTAGATACATGATTGATCTCACTGGCTGCTTTGGATGCAGCAAGGTGGCACAGATGACATGCACAACCAGTCACAAAGATATCTGGATGCTCCTGAATGACAAACCCTGCCACACCTTTATTTCGTCCCATCATCACATTTGCATTGTCACTACAAAAAGCCACACACTTTCTCCATTCTGAATGTTCCTTCACTTCATTATCCAATAGTTTGAAAATATTTTCACCTGTACTACGCCCGTCACATGCTGGGAGGCTTAAAAGTCCAGTCAATACTCTACCGACAGCTGGATCATAGTATCTAATGACAACTGGGTATATTTGATTAGAATACCCTCTATCATTGCTACCATCAGTAGCGATGCCAAAGACATTGTCCACAATCACTTGTGACAATTTTTGAACACAATCCTTAGACATCTCATGAATGATGTGAGTAGTTTTGGTTCGTTTACAAGCGAATGACTTGGCGATTTTTACTGCCTGGAAACATCTTATACATTAGTGGCGAAAGTTTGTCAGCAGTGCCGACAGGTACGTTGCATTCAACTAGAAAACTAGTCATCAGACATTCTGCCTTGATAACAGAGTTGTCAGAGCCACTCGACCGTGTGACTGTGATGAAGTTCTCGATCGAATGGGTCGAACTTGCTGTGTTGATGTTGTCTCTGTGTTTCGGCGAAGCGATGTGAGTTTTTATATCGTACTGGCCACTGTGTCGGACCGAAATGTCACTATTGCAAACTGTACACGTCGCGTAATGTACTCCCTTCCTCGATGGCCGAATACAGGGCCACATGGATGTATATTTATCATTGAACCGCTGATTATTCTTTCCCTGAAGTTGCTGAACGCGTTCCATCTTCCTTCTGGCTTCGGTCATGGCGGAAAACCTAACACACCTAGGAACAAGAACTTATGCATCCAGTTTACTCATTGGCCAGGTGTCCGAAAAAGCGCGAAAATCCAACCAATCAACGTTCGCGTTACACGCACTGACAAGGTTCATTCTCCCAGGTTCGGCAGTTTTGGAAGCAACAAGGCCTTGCATGGAGACTGGGAAAGGGTTGTGTGAAAATACGGATTTCAACATCCGAAAAATATATTTTTTGTACTTTCGACATTTTCGTAGTAGCATAATATATTTTTTTCGTAGTTTCATGGTAACTGGTCGTAGTGTTGTTTTCAAATGGAAAATTCGTATAAAATACAAAAAATTCGTATGTGTTGGCATCTCTGTGGTATGTTCAATAATGCGCCAGTGCGTTGTGTAACTTATATATCCAGTGTAATATAGCATAACTATAAAGTTATATTCTAGTAGCATACATAGAGATTATCATCACACTGTGCTGATATGAATCGTCTTATCTGGTAGAGTTCTCTGCGGTTGCGTCGCCGTATCGACCGAGCCCATGTTGCATGTCACCAGCAGTAGAATGTCCAATAAACTCTGAGGTAAAGTAACGTGAAACAACCTGACCATTGTCCTATATTCGTATGCACAAGTCCATCTGTTTATTCTGTGTTTTCACATTGCCACTTTCACAGAATAGCAGAACAAATCCATTTGTTTGACATTTTGGCACGTTTCAACAGATGATTCCTGAAGTACGGAGCAATGCCAGACGAACAGACATATGCCTCTTTTTTTTCCTCCCCACATTGGAAGTTTCTCGCGATGTAACTGCCAGGAAACAGGTTCTCTAAAGGAAAAGAAGGTGGAATTAACATAAAATTAATTCTTTATGCATTTGAATTGTGTTGTGCTATATTTTACTTATGAGATTTTTTACCAGGTATGCTTGGGGTTTAATACTGCCCTTTACATTATTTCTGTCATGACACACCTAAAGACCAGTGCCTTTACCGATGCGGTCAGGACCCTTACCCATGTTATAGGAAGTATTATATTACTGTATTAAATAGAAGCGCCATATTTTTGTTTACATCAGTGGTAGGGGTGTCCTGTACACATTGCATTTAAAAGCGGGTCCTTATCCAAATAAATATACTCATAGGGCATTAAAATAGGCTATGTTTAGTTTGATTTTCAGTTAAGTTTTAATAAAAATGGCTATAAACAAAAATAGCCAATAATTGTAATTTATAGGCGTCAAATTAAATAGTACCGAACAACATAGTAGCATTAAGCTGCATAAATACAGACCTACCCGAACCCGTTGACGAATTATAGGACCAGTGAGATTGCATTAATCTCGAGCACCAAAAAATTTCGGCTTCATGAGTTTGTGAAGAAGAAAAATATCCGCTCAAACTCCTACTCGTTGTTGCCTGTGGAGTTAAACTTCAGGCAACCGCGTACATCTCCTGGCTGGTATGTCTCAGGGCTGACGAGGGAGCTTAATCATTTGTCGCCGTTTCCGCATTACTGGAGGCTGTAGCCACAGGAAAAAAGTCCTGTATTAGTGTTGTCTCTGTTCTATCCTTTGTTTCCCTTTCCATTGGACGTTGATGTTTTTAAGACTTTGTATGTCTTTTCAGGGCACATTCTCTCAAGTTCGAGAGCTCTATTTGCGTCTAGCATACGGTGCATTTAGCTAGTTCGGTTCTATCCAGTCCTTATAACGTACATCATCCAACCGGCGATCACTAAAACGACACTTTTTGGACATGACAGCGCCACTTGTTTGTTTGACCTATTTACACTTCATAACTGGACAAAAGAGACCACACGTACGCTAGATATTTGTAACTGCCAGTTTTGTATATAGTTTTTCAGTGTTGCTGTCGCTTATGAAAGAAATTAATAAATACAGAAATTGAGCAAAACCGGACATCTGTTTGTTTATTATATTTCATGAGGGGAAACCTGCTCAGTCTTAAATGCAGCATGCACCTTGCATAATGCCCATGGCCGGGACAGCGCCCTACGCTCCAGCAGCGCTGCCTGTTGTTGTTAATACCATGCGGTTACAGGTTTATGTGGTCGACATTTACACAGCGTGTGTTGTGGCACACGTGTGAACAATCAAGCTTGGGATCTAAAGCTTGGGATCATCCCCTGCATGGCCATATTAACAAGTCTACTGATGTGTTTCTTCTTCCATCGATGTGTGACGGGGTCTTTGTAGGAGGCGAGGCCATCCCTCGTCAATGGTCCAGTCCACAGCCGAAAGGCTCCGTTTTCTCTATAAACACTGAAACTTTCAATTTTTATAACAATGTCTGCTCTGAATGTCTCCATTTTCAAGCGTAGGAATACTAGAACGTTGCATGTTGTTCATTTCAGAATGCCTATACACATGTTACCCAACACTGAACAGTATTTTACCAATTTTTCATCAAACTTGATATTTTGAGAAAATAAATAGCCCCAAGAAGCTATAAACTGGCTCAATCACTGCAAAACACACGCCAGACACACCCACCAAAAATTTTCAATGGTCCAGTCCACAGCCCACAGGCTCCGTTTTCACTGTAAACACTGAAACTTCCAATTTTTATAGCAATTTCTGCTCTAAATGTCTCCATTTTCAAGCGTAGGAATACTAGAACGTTGCATGTTGTTCATTTCAGAATGCCTATACACATGTTACCCAAACACTGAACAGTATTATACCAACTTTTCATCAAACTTGATATTTTGAGAAAATAAATAGGTCCAAGAAGCTATAAACTGGCTCAATCACTGCAAAACACACGCCAGACACACCCACCAAAAATTAGCAGGCGGCTGCAAAATCTGAGCTCATAGTGACACTTGACATATTTTGCTGACTTTGTCTGTACAGGCCTCTGACCCCCATTAATTTTCCATGAGGGACAATGTTAACGTCTAGCGCTGTAGCTCAGTCCCAAACATTCCGTGGCCAATAAGCTTTGGTGCATACCTGGCCCACCCTGTGAGAAAGAAGCCATAAAAATCTGGACAGGTTGACGGTCAAAACCTGGACCTTTCAATGCCGGCAGATGGGAGGCATGCCTAGCAACGCCAAGGGGATGTCACTCGCAGCCTCATCACTACCTCACACCTTGTGTCCTCTCGCCCAGAACCCCAGTGGGGCTTCCAGGGTGATAAGAATAGGACCTCAGCCCTCTAGGCAAGCTTGTCGTAAAAGTCGACTAACCTAGAGCTCTCCTGTGTGAGCCCGGTGAATATAATAGGCTCACATCTTCTCGGTTGTGTGAGAGGCAACCGGGGAGCGACCTGTTTGCCATGGGTTGCGACCCGTAATCTCCGAGGACGGGATCCTGGTGGCTGAGGGCGTGTTGGTCTTGCGAGATCCTCACGCCCAACACGTCACTTTAGCCCTTACTTGGAGAGAGACGGGAGGTCGGATGGGCCCGGTCCGATCAATCGGCTGGTCACGTCAAGCCTTACACTTGATCCCGTTTGTTATTCGTTGTCGTACCGAGATGTCAAGTTGGTTCTTCTTCAAAAGCACTTCCTTTGGGGTCAATGCAGAAGGCCGTGGCTAATGGGTCAATCCAGTAGATTGAATTTAACCTTTTGGTATAACTCAATCTGTTGGAGTATACCTTGCGTGGATTCCCTGTTTTTATTCTCTGCTGGTCATCCGCAGGGGTAGACTCGCCCTTGTTGGCACTCCGTGGGGGGTGGGAGACACACAGGGTGAAATTAAATAAAATATAACATGGCTTCATCTGTATTTACAACAGTCGTTGCTAAAAAAAGCAAAAATGAAATTCCATTAGATACTGAAGGAGAAAATACTTATTTTCCTACCTTCTTAGTAATTTCTAATAAAAATGAAGGCAAAATGAAAATAAATCCATTTGTACTTAAAAAAACGTTAGAAAGTTATGCTGGAACTCTGAAACAAGTCAAAAAAATGAAATCTGGGAACATTTTGTTGGAAGTTTCCAGAAAACAACAATATATAAATTTACTAAAAATTCAAAATATAGGAGAGCAGCCTGTTTCTGTTTCTCCACATAATACATTAAACTGTTGTCATGGCATAATTCGTGACAGAGACCAGGACCTTACTGAAATGACAGAGCAAGAAATAACTGAAGAACTAAAACATCAAGGAGTAATAAAGGTCAAACGCTTCATAATTTAAAGAGATGGAAACCTGACAAAAACGAACACTTATATGATAACTTTTAACAGACCTTCCCTTCCGTCATCTATATTTGTCAGACCGTATAGCGTACGAGTGGAGTTGTTTATACCTAACCCCACCCGGTGTTTCTGCTGCAAGCGGTTTGGCCATGGCAGGAGTCAATGCCGCAACACACTGGTCTGCTTTAGATGTGCGGAAGCAGGACACGACGGATTTGACTGCACAAAAACAATAAAATGTTTCAATTGTAGCGGAGCCCACACGGCCTCTTCCAAGGACTGCCCTCTTTTCAAAAAAGAAATTATAACCTTAAAATGTAAAAATAATATATCCGAACAGGAAGCGAAGCGTATGGTCTCTGTCACGCATGGCCTTACAACATCTACCTTTGCCAATGTCGTAAGGAAAACCACTGTTTCTGTGGGGGTCCAAACGACATTTACAAAGAACAGCCACAGAAACTCGTCACGAAACCCGTAAATAAGACAGTCAGCTCATCTCAGGCTGATATCAACCTATCTAAAATACCTAATACCTGAGTATCCAGCACTTTCTTTATCTGACCACACACCATGAGATAATAAATCTAAATCTAATAAACCCGTTGATTCTTCACAGAAAACAACGGGTGACAAAAATAAATCTGAGAAAAATCATAAAAAGTATAAACCTAGTGGGACGCTCCAGAGCCACTAGGGACCCAATCCAAACTTATAATAAGTTTGGATCGTTGGAAGATGTTGATCCTTCAACTTCATGTGCAGACCTGATGGATACATCATCTGCACCTGGGAGATCTCCTAGTAGATCTCCCAAAAAGGGTCGTCCTCGGTCAAGACATAAATCCCCAATACGTCTTCCTCCATAATGGCGATATATGACAAAATTATGCAATGGAATTGTCGAAGCCTTAAAGTAAATTTTATTGAAATAACACAGCTAGTTCAATCTTTAAATCCAGTAGCCCTGTGTCTTCAGGAAACTCACCTGAAGACATCTGACAAAGACACAGTAGCCCTTAAAAATTATTCATTATATAGTACTTATTCAAATGAAGAAGAGCGAGCTGCAGGCGGCTCCTCGATATTCATAAATAACAGTATTATCCTCAGCCCTGTTGCTCTGCATACAGAGCTTCAAGCTGTGGCCGTTCGTATTTCATTGTGTAAAACAGTCACATTATGTTCGGTGTATATACCTCCGAACACTTCTTTGTCTGCTTCTCAGTTACATAATCTTACAGAACAATTGCCGAAACCGTTTATTATAATGGGAGATTTTAATTCCCATAACCCTTTATGGGGCCCTCATTTTTCCTATAATCCTAGAACATATCACTTCTAATTCTTTAGAACGTGTAGTTAGGTGGGAATTCGATAAAGCAGATTGGATCGCATTTGAGATGTTCTGTGAGGCTGATATCACTCCAGAGAATCTCAATGCAGCAAATGATCCCATATTAAAATTTAACGAGCTTGTTTTACGAGCTGCCGATAGAACTATCCCTAAAACCTCGACAAATCCAAAAGCAAACCCTGGTATGATAAGGACTGTCGCAAAGCCATTAAAGACCGCAAAAAGGCCGAGCGAAATTTTAATATATGTCCTACTGATGATAACTTAAACCAGGTTCGTATTTTTTCGAGCGAAGGCTCGTCGACATCTGACTCCATCTGACATAGCCGATAAATTAGCTGAAATAATTTCAACAAAATCTTCTTCTGAGAACTATACTAAAGAATTCCAACATATTAAAAACCAGAAGGAGAAAACCAAATTGCCATTTTCTTATAAAAATTTAGAAGATTATAATCGTCCGTTTAATGTCGAAGAACTTAAGACTGCATTAAAAAAGGCCCACGATACTGCTTGTGGTCCCGATAGTGTATATTTTAAGTTTCTGAACCATTTACCACCTGAGACATTGGAGACTCTCTTGGATTTGCTCAATGATATTTGGATAACTGGTCATTTTCCACCAGCATGGAGGGAGGCGTGTATTATCCCGGTCCCCAAACCGGGTAAGGATCATACTGATCCAAATAATTACCGTCCCATAGCTCTTACCAGCTGTGTCTGTAAGACTATGGAACGGATGATTAATGATAGACTTGTTTGCTTCCTTAAAACCAACACGCTTTTATCTGACATTCAGTGTGGTTTTCGTCAAGGTCGATCTACTTTAGATCACCTTGTTCGGTTTATTCGTGATGGTTTTGTTAATAATGAACATATGGTGTCCATATTTTTTGAACTTGAAAAGGCCTACGACACCACATGGAAATATGGTATTTCAAAAGACCTCACGGATATGGGTCTTAAAGGGCGACTACCTATATTTATATCACAATTTTTATCTGATCGTCAGTTTAAGGTACGGGTGGGGCCACTCTTTGTGACTCTTATGAGCAGGAAATGGGTGTACCCCAGGGCAGCATTCTATCACCAACTCTGTTCAGCATAAAAATAAATAGCCTAGCAAAAACATTAACATCGGGCACAGAGGGTTCTTTACACGTGGATGATTTCCTTATATGCTACCGAGCTAAGAATATGAATAATATCGAGCGTCAGTTGCTTTGTCTCAATAATATCGAGAAATGGGCAACTGAAAACGGTTTTAGATTTTCAACGTCTAAAACCGTCGGTATGCACTTTTGTAATAAATGGAAACTTCATCTTGACCCTGAGCTTAATTTTTGTGCTGAACAGATTAAAATTGTTGGAGAAACAAAATTTTTAGGTATAATATTTGATACTAAACTATCTTTTATTCCTCATATTAAAATGCTTAAAGCTAAATGTACAAAGGCTCTGGATATAATTAAGGTGGTGTCTAGCACGGATTGGGGTGCTGACCGATCAGTTTTACTTAATTTACATCGTTCTCTGGTGAGGTCTAAATTGGACTATGGATCCATCATTTACGGTTCCGCTAGGAAGTCGTACATTAAAATGTTGGATCCTGTTCATCACCAAGGTTTGAGGCTCAGCCTTGGTGCTTTTAGAACCTCACCAGTAGAAAGTTTATACGTGGAAGCAAACGAGCCTTCTTTATATAACCGACGTATAAAACTTAGCCTTCAATACGCTAGTTTCCTCTGGGCATGCCCAGATGGCAGTGATATGTAGCGACTCGCTGTCTTGCCTTTTGTCGATTCAGAATAATAAATTTAAAAATCCATTGATACTTGAGATCATAGCCAAACACCGAAAATTAATTAAGAGGTAAAGATATTATATTCTGTTGGATACCAATTTACACTGGTTTCCATAAAAACACAGTCGTTGACAGGGAAGCGAAAACTGCCCTATATAAACATGTATCTCGGGTTAAAATCCCTTATACTGACGTGAAGTGTAATATTCTTAAATATATTCGTCGCCTTTGGCAGGGTGAATGGAACTTGCAGATCCACAACAAACTGCATGCTATTCATCCGGTCATTGGCTACAACAATTATACTTGCGAAAAGTCTCGTAGAGACCAAGTAATCTTAACAAGGTGTCGTGTTGGGCATTCTCGTCTAACGCACAATTTCATCTTAGATGGGAGTAGTGCTCTCGAGAGCGTTGGATGCGATGCCCAATATGGCATCAAACATATCTTGGTTGACTGTGTGGATTTTACCCACGTTCGGCAGAGATTTTACACGGTCGACTCTATATATGATTTGTTTGAAAACATCGCTGGCGATGTTGTCATCAATTATTTGAAGGCCATTGGCCTGAATCATAAGATATAATTTATTAATATATAAATATTTATCTATAAAGTTATATATATATATTTCTTGATATATATTTTTTTAAAATATGAGGGTTTTCGAGCTTTAACTGTTTTTGATTTTCTTAATCTGGTTTTAAACATGTCATTTGTTTCCATTTTTGATGTTCTGACCACCATATCGGAAACCTCAACAGCCTCGTGTTTCGACCTTGCTCTCGCCACGATATGGCTGAAATATTGCCGATGTGGCGTTAAACCATAATCATTCATTCATTCATTCATTCGTATGTTGTGCAGAGACGTGGTAAGAAATTCCGCAGAAACAGACGTCAATTTCGTTTGTCGACATACAAGGCCCATCATCGCCATGAACCTAGAGAGCGAACCACCATTGAGCCGTCTCGACATACACTGCCTGCCAGGTGTGATTATCCCCTAATTCAGAAACCACCTTACACTTCTCAACCACAGGAGTCGCCAGTGAAACAGCCCTGTACCACAGTCCGGGATAGTTCAGAACGTAAAGTGACAGTTAAAACTCCAAAGCAGCCCTGTACCCCAGCAGTTATAATTACCAGAGCCGGTCGTGTCAGTAGACCACCAAAACGTTTGGACATGTGAGCCGGAGAAATACGATATAAAGTCAACACAGTTCTAGTTCTTAAGAGATTGTAGGTCTAACCCTGCATTGTATTCATTAATAATTTTCAAGTGTTTTAATGCTGCTCTCAGAGGATAGTTTCCTTGGTCCAGAGATCAATTTCGGTTGAAGTATTATGTTTTTTTTCTTCCATAAAGGACAGTACCAAGAGACTTTATTTCCTTGGAACATAGCTCATTACAAATTGTCTGCAATTGCTCAGTGTGCTTTGTTAAAGAAAAGGAGAGGTAACGCGTACCGATACACTGCATGTCAATTACGACATCACACACAATTGCTTTAACGGCAGTAGTAAAGGCTCGACTCCAATCGGCGTGCTCGCCAACATGTGTCTTCGTGTTTGTCTTTAAGATAGTCAAGTTATCACGTTACACTATTGACAGTTGTTCAGCAGGTAACTGGTAAGCCCAAAATGACTCCAAGCTCGTGTTATTATTTTTTTTACTACACTTTTCCGACGTTTACAGCTTACTGATGCATAATGAACTATTTATATCTTATCACTGAGATTGAATATGCCTTTGTTATTTATAGCTAACGTTTTATATTGAGAGATGCATACATCTTGGTCTGCCTTTCTCGCGGTAGGACTGTCCCATTGTATAGTCATGGGGCGTTAGGTAATTCATGTCAATATTAAACTTTTGAATAAAGATGACCAATTTTATAGGCAAAACGGCGAGGTGAAATATGTTTTTGCTCTATACAGTTGACGCTGACAATTGCTAGCATGGTAGTGGAGATTATTGTGTTAAATTCATGGGTTTTGACAAAGACTGCCTTTAAACCCCCTCCCAACGATGTCAGCTTAAGTTAATTGTGGGTTCGTCTATAACATTCTGACGTAAGTGGACAAAACCCTCTAGACTGACAAATCCACTCAGCTTTCAAACAGCTATTGTTTGCTTTTTCATTTCCATTTATAGTGAATACCCTCACATGTGGAACTCTACTCAACACAGGACCTAACCCAGCCCTTCTCGACCGCACGCTGCCGTACACTTGAAGTGCCCTTTGCGTCCAAAAAAACGCAGCCCGAATTCATTATAAAACTCGGATTATCTACTTAGTCGCTAGGCTTCGGCTAGCCATTCGCCACATTAGTTTTGGCCAATATAATTTTTGTGTGGCGAAAGCAAATTGGGCGTCCCTTCGCCACAGTGGCGAAAGCAATGGATGCCTTTCAACTTCAGTTGTTTAGGTTTAAAGTTCGTAAATTTACTCAAATTTAATGTTGGATCCAGAATCAAGAAGGAATATTTGACTTCATTGTAAAAGAACTTGATTATGAAAACAACAGTTTTGCATGAACATTTATAAACGGAAATGTAGGCCCTGAAGCAGGTGACGAAAACTAGACCGGCGATAATTCAATTAGCATTCAGATTATGCGGGCCGGAAATTACTTTCAATTTACTTTCAAAAAAAAAAAAAATGCCGACCGACCGACCCGACTTCGAAAAAAGGGTTTGTTCCCTGTAAAAAACAACTTTTTAATGATGGCCCAGCAATGATAATTTTACCACATGGCAGTGATTAATCTTACCAGAAAGCAAGGATAATCTTTATAGACAGCAACGATAATTTTACCAAAAAGTAATGATAATCTTACCAGATGATAATGATAACAATACCAGAAGACAATGATAATCTTATATGTACCACAAACTAATGATATTCTTATATTCTTACGAAAAGGCAACAATGTTCTTACCAAAAGGCAAGCTTAATACCATCAGAAAACCATGGCATTTTTACCAGTAGGAAAAAATATTCATATCAGAAAGTAATGGTATTGTTATAGATGTATTCTTACCAGTAGGCAAATGGGCATACATTTATTAGACGAAAGGAACATTCTTACCTGTAGTTGGATCAGGTGCTGTGTTATCACCAGAGTTATAACTGTCTTGTTCACTAGCAGTATTGTGGGTCGTCTCTTCTTGTGTAGGATGGCCGTCATCATCTGATCTCAATCATCTGAGAGGATTGACTATCATTACTTGGACAGCTGCCATTCTGTAGAGGCACACCTTGTTCATTTGTAACTCCTAAAGGAAGAACATATTCTTAAAGGAGAATTTCAGATGGCGAGATTGCTATGCAATATAATAAGGTACATGCCTTATATAAATTGATATTTTATGCCGTACTCAAAGAAAATTTCACTAATACAAAGGCGGCCAACATTATGGTTGGGAGGGAAAAAGGCAGAGCCTGGAAATAAACCCACCATCATCCAGAGGTTGCTGGCAGGCCTTCTCATATTCAGCCACAGAGAAAAGCCAGCATGATAATTCAAGTGCTTTTCAAGCCTACAGTGCTCAAACACTCAACGTAAAGTTAAGAGAAAACATAAAGAGGCAATTTACGAGTTCATATTCCGTAACCTGGTGGTTAGCTTGTTTGCGCAGCACATTGACCCAGCATGGTCAGGATCCTCTCACTAGTGCCATCACTGTGAGCTCAAGTCCAGCTCATGCTTTCTGCCTTTCTGGTTGTAATTGGGAAGGTGTGACTGCAACCTGCGGATGGTCGTGAGTTTCCCCCCTGGGCTCTGCCCGGCATCCCCAAACCACAATGCTGGCCATCATCATATTAGTGAAATATTCTTCAGTATGGCGTAAAACAAATAAATAAATCCTCTACTTTAGTAGGGAAGTTTTCGATTTCATATACACGGACTGATATATATGTTTGGGCAACCATTAGAGACATTTTCAAGTTCAGTTTATAGTTTGAATAAGGAGTGTCTGATACTAGCTATTATGAAAGACAGTATTGTTGCGTAAAAACATTTTACTTCGTAAAGCCTTTTGAGAACAATTTCACACATGTATTTGATTCGTGTTTTGTGCAACTTTCACACAATTAAATCAAGCCAATTATTTTGGGCGCATTACAGACTTATCATTGAGAACTATGGGACTGAAAAGCAATCTTGATCAGGCTGTGACCACTCTTGTTATAACAGCTAACATTTACTTTACCTGTGTAACGACATGACTACATGTTTTGTTTTAATGGCTCTTGGAATATATTTCGATTAACTGAAAGAATTGGACTGGAACTTTATTATTTAACTACTAGTTGTTGTTCTTACACGAAGGGTAAAGAATCTGACTTAATATTTTCACTTCAGGTTCGTGGCTCACTATTCCTTCTATATCTGATTGGATATAATTTAAGGGGTTATTGTTGGGTCATGAGGTATCTACCAGGCAAGTTTATTTCACGAGATTTCTTCGATTTTCGTTCGCCACAGTGAAGGAACTCTGATCAAATGGAGATCACCATCAGGGTCGATCCTCACGCGCGCACGTGTTGCCATGGTGAAAGACGCAATGCGGTACCGATATGACTACTACAGTTCTTTTGATTGGTTGAATTAGGAGGTCACAGGTAATGGTTGGGTACTAATAAATACTGACTCCGCGAAATAACATATGTCGGTTATTCAAAATTCTTTCTGAAAATCAACTCCAAAATTATCTTCAGCATTCCCCGATAACAGCACGACAGCAGTATAGCTGAGACACAAATTCATATCTACATCAAGGTTATAAGGTAACTGGCAATCTGGTTACCATGGTAATAAACAAATGTATGGAATATTGATATATAGGTTTAAATGTCCTCCAAAAGTGTAACTGTTGATGGTATATGATTAAAGACAGGAGTTATAGTGAGGATTAAAATCCTCCACTGTACAGCGTGTCAGTATATACGGACACTGCAATCTGGATTATACCAAGGTAACTGTAGAAATGATCAAATATAAGGCACTACTACTGTTTCACTGAACATTAAAGGTGGGAGCCTCCATAGCAGAGGTGGGTATTGTGCTAGCGCAGCACAGTGACCCTCACCAATGCGTTCGCTGTGAGTTAAATTTCAGCTCATGCTGTCTGATGCTGATGGTTGTACTTATATGGGTTTCCTCCCATCATAATGATGGCCGACATAGTATAAGTAAGATATTCTTGAGTATGACATCAAACACCAATCAGATATATACATAGAATTAAAGGTGCACTTGAAAAACAATTAGAATGGCGACCTGGGCATAATTCATATCTATTTATATAGTAGATTGGCAATGTGGCTAATAAGGCAACTGGGCGTGGCTCAGTCAGTTAGCGCGCTAGCGCATCGTAATGACCCAGGAGCCTCTCACCAATGCGCTCGCAGTGAGCTCAAGTCCAGCTCATGCTGGCTTCCTCTCCGGCCATAAATGGGAAGATATGTCAGCAACCTGCAGATGGCCGTGGGTTTCCCGGTTTTTCCCGGCTGTGCCCGGTTTCCACCCACCATAATGCTGGCCGCCGTCGTATAAGTGAAATATTCTTGAGTAGTGCGTAAAACACAAATCAAATAAATAAATAAGGCAACTGGGAAAATTGACAAATTTGGCAACATGTTTTGAAGTGTCACCATCACTATAAATGTACCTATGCATATGAAAAAAAAAATAAAACTGCAGACACAAAACAAATGAATATGGCCCAGGCATGCCAGGCAAAACAGCGATATCATAGTACGCCCCACCACAAGTCAAGTATATGAAAAGGGCAAGTTCCATGTCCTTGAGGGAATGATGGAAAATGTGCATTAAATAAATAAGAAATTCAGGATTATCTTTTATTTACACGCAGACTATACCACATATCCACAAAATACCACACGTAGTTGCCATGTTCTGGGTAAACTCTGTTGAAATATATCCTAAATAACTCAGTAGAGCATGTACTTTCCACGTGCACTCAAAAACGGGCTTTCAGCTTTGCGTAATCCCTATTGAGCACACACCCAACGACACAAACTCGCCGCCTGTACACAATAAAACCTCAGATAGACAACCCTGACAAGTGACAAAGCAGTAAGACATCATCTTTCAATTAATAAAAAAATATACTTGCAACCATGTTTTCTGTTTGATTTTCACATATTGTCACAATAATAATACAAAATATTGTTGCCTGTTGGAAAATGCTAACTTTTTTAGTTGACTTTAACAGTTTGATTCTTTGAGTATGGCTGAAGGCCTTGTGGGGTCACAGTGCATGTCCCATCATGCAGTCAGCTGATTATGTGATTTCCACAGTCTATTGTTAGGCCCCAGTAAGGCCCACACGACGTCTGCCCGGTGTCTGTGTTATTAACACAGAACTTTTCGCTATCATTCCGTCGTGATGGTCATTTCTTCTGGACAACAGTCTTTACGTGTTTTCTGTGTACATGTATTATCAGACGTATAACATAGAGGAAATTTCCACCCTTAAGTACCAAATTTACTCAGGACAGCACAATTCTAGCAAATACATTTTCATCTTCTAAAGGTTTGAGGTGAAACATCGACCAGTTCGCCGTTTTCACAATGTCTCCTACAGACATTCCTTTACGATGTGCAGCCATGAGTGCCACTGACTTAAAAGCAAAATGCTTCAGAGATAACAATTTCCAATGAAACTAAAGTTTGTAAAACATTTAACACTATTTATTTATTTGTTTGTTTGATTGGTGTTTTACGCCATACTCAAGAATATTTCACTTATACGACAGCTGTGAGGGAATGTATACACAGATATATTGGAAATTTTATTTACAGTGTTACGGTATTGAAAACAGCAACAGAAAACAGACTCAGTGACTCAATATTACAATGTAAACAATGCTTTATATATAAAATGAGACGTACAGTTTTACAGGCAGTTCAACAACAACAACATAAAAAAAACATACACATCAGTATTACCGGCCTTTAAAAGTTTCCAGTTCACCTTTGCATCCCAAGGAACGTATTCCAGGAGATCCAACGTAAAGACCATGGGATAAACACACAATTCACACAAGTCACAAATTGTCCCAGTCAGGTACTTCGCTAGGTTAGCGAACGCGAACACAGTACACAGGTTACACAGAACTGGAACAGTCAAGCCTTTGAATGACGTCACACCCGCAGAGCACAACACAGGGTAAATCCATGCATGGAGGTATAATCCACTTTAGAACAGTCACAGCTCCCGCAGAAACTCACAAACGAGCCGTTCAGAGACGTAGAGTAATGTCACCTTGTGGCAGAACGAACGTCCTTTGCAAAACTGAAAACTTCAGATTAGAGTCCGTGACGACCTTGTCGGTCAGGTGAGGTCAGCGTGTTAAACAAATTACACAGTCAACACTGTATAGTCACAATAAAGATCCGAACACCAATAAACGTGACTTCCGCAGAAATTCACTTAAACCAGACATCAGTACAACTGTGGTACACAAACGGTGCCGGCATAGAAATCTGTCCTCCCAAACGAAACTGGCATCACCAGCTCATATCAATATAATGGACTCGATACGAGAGCGTCGCACACTCTCCTGGCTCCCAGTGGATGCAGCAAAAAAATACCTCCTCTCTGCACAGAAAACACGGCTTATATACGTTCCAGGTGGATTCAACTATTC